>NC_081200.1:1766866-2966866 GCF_902713425.1 Acipenser ruthenus | reverse complement strand
TAATTGCTCCTTATATAGTTAAAAATTGGAATCTGAAGGCAATCTTAAGATTTTACATTGACACTATACATGTCTGCATAAAAAATATCTTCAATTGAAATCCTCTCACCTCTGGTATTTTTCTACAGAGCCTGATATCGCTGTCAATCTGACTGCTGAAAACATCACCACAACATCCATAGCCCTTAGTTGGAGTGCGCCAAATGGCAATGCCATTGGCTACAGGGTTGAAGCAATAGGCAATCCATCCAAAAATCTCACCGTGAACACTTTATTCACTGAAATAACTGGACTGGTACCTGGTAGCAATTACACACTGCAGATTATTGCTCTGGCTGCAGATAATGTTACAGAAGGGGATGCAGTGACAATTACAATCTTTACAAGTACGTGTAAAAAAAATTGATTATTTAATGGAGCCTTGACTCTTAAAAATATAATTCAAAACTCTTATCTTCACTAATTTGGCAACATTTTATAATCTATTGACTTGCAAAATAAATAATACCATTCCTTCTTCTATAGTTACAACATAGTTTACATATATTTTTATTCAGGATATCAAGCATGAAATAACTGTTTCTCTGTTATCTTTCTACAGAGCCTGATATCGCTCCCAATTTGACTGCTAGTAACATCACAACAACATCCATAGCCCTTAGTTGGAGTGCGCCAAATGGCAATGCCATTGGCTACAGGGTTGAAGCAATAGGCAATCCATCCAAAAATCTCACCGTGAACACTTTATTCACTGAAATAACTGGACTGGTACCTGGTAGCAATTATACACTGCGGATTATTGCTCTGGCTGCAGATAATGTTACGGAAGGGGAAGCAGAGGCAATCTCAAGATTTACAAGTATGTTTAAAAAACATCTGATTCTTCAATGCAACTTTGTTTTCGTTTAGATAATTTTAAAAGCTATTACGTTGAAATATATAATATATTTTATGCCATAATAATAACATAATTGCTCCTTATATAGTTAAAAATTGGAATCTGAAGGCATTCTTAAGATTTTACATTGACACTTTACATGTCTGCATAACAAATATCTTCAATTGAAATCCTCTCACCTCTGGTATTTTTCTACAGAGCCTGATATCGTTGTCAATCTCACTGCTGAAAACATCACAACAACATCCATAGCCCTTAGTTGGAGTGCGCCAAATGGCAATGCCATTGGCTACAGGGTTGAAGCAATAGGCAATCCATCCAATAATCTCACCGTGAACACTTTATTCACTGAAATAACTGGACTGGTACCTGGTAGCAATTACACACTGAGGATTATTGCTCTTGCTGCAGATAATGTTACGGAAGGGGATGCAGTGACAATCTCAAGATTTACAAGTATGTTTAAAAAACATCTGGTTCTTTTAATGCAGCTTTGTTTTCTTTTAAATAATTTTAAAAGCTATTATATTGACTGATATCATATATTTTACGCCATAATAATAAAATAATTATTCCTTTAGTTAAAAATTGGAATCTGAAGGCAATCTTAAGATTTTACATTGAAACTTTACATGTCTGCATAACAAATATCTTCAATTGAAATCCTCTCACCTCTGGTATTTTTCTACAGAGCCTGATATCGTTGTCAATTTGACTGCTGAAAACATCACCACAACATCCATTGCCCTTAGTTGGAGTGCGCCAAATGGCAATGCCATTGGCTACAGGGTTGAAGCAATAGGCAATCCATCCAAAAATCTCACCGTGAACACTTTATTCACTGAAATAACTGGACTGGTACCTGGTAGCAATTACACACTGCGGATTATTGCTCTTGCTGCAGATAATGTTACGGAAGGGGATGCAGTGACAATCTCAAGATTTACAAGTATGTTTAAAAAACATCTGGTTCTTTTAATGCAGCTTTGTTTTCTTTTAAATAATTTTAAAAGCTATTATATTGACTGATATCATATATTTTACGCCATAATAATAAAATAATTATTCCTTTAGTTAAAAATTGGAATCTGAAGGCAATCTTAAGATTTTACATTGAAACTTTACATGTCTGCATAACAAATATCTTCAATTGAAATCCTCTCACCTCTGGTATTTTTCTACAGAGCCTGATATCGCTGTCAATCTGACTGCTGAAAACATCACCACAACATCCATAGCCCTTAGTTGGAGTGCGCCAAATGGCAATGCCATTGGCTACAGGGTTGAAGCAATAGGCAATCCATCCAAAAATCTCACCGTGAACACTTTATTCACTGAAATAACTGGACTGGTACCTGGTAGCAATTACACACTGCAGATTATTGCTCTGGCTGCAGATAATGTTACAGAAGGGGATGCAGTGACAATTACAATCTTTACAAGTATGTGTAAAAAAAATTGATTATTTAATGGAGCCTTGACTCTTAAAAATATAATTCAAAACTCTTATCTTCACTAATTTGGCAACATTTTATAATCTATTGACTTGCAAAATAAATAATACCATTCCTTCTTCTATAGTTACAACATAGTTTACATATATTTTTATTCAGGATATCAAGCATGAAATAACTGTTTCTCTGTTATCTTTCTACAGAGCCTGATATCGCTCCCAATTTGACTGCTAGTAACATCACAACAACATCCATAGCCCTTAGTTGGAGTGCGCCAAATGGCAATGCCATTGGCTACAGGGTTGAAGCAATAGGCAATCCATCCAAAAATCTCACCGTGAACACTTTATTCACTGAAATAACTGGACTGGTACCTGGTAGCAATTATACACTGCGGATTATTGCTCTGGCTGCAGATAATGTTACGGAAGGGGAAGCAGAGGCAATCTCAAGATTTACAAGTATGTTTAAAAAACATCTGATTCTTCAATGCAACTTTGTTTTCGTTTAGATAATTTTAAAAGCTATTACGTTGAAATATATAATATATTTTATGCCATAATAATAACATAATTGCTCCTTATATAGTTAAAAATTGGAATCTGAAGGCATTCTTAAGATTTTACATTGACACTTTACATGTCTGCATAACAAATATCTTCAATTGAAATCCTCTCACCTCTGGTATTTTTCTACAGAGCCTGATATCGTTGTCAATCTCACTGCTGAAAACATCACAACAACATCCATAGCCCTTAGTTGGAGTGCGCCAAATGGCAATGCCATTGGCTACAGGGTTGAAGCAATAGGCAATCCATCCAATAATCTCACCGTGAACACTTTATTCACTGAAATAACTGGACTGGTACCTGGTAGCAATTACACACTGAGGATTATTGCTCTTGCTGCAGATAATGTTACGGAAGGGGATGCAGTGACAATCTCAAGATTTACAAGTATGTTTAAAAAACATCTGGTTCTTTTAATGCAGCTTTGTTTTCTTTTAAATAATTTTAAAAGCTATTATATTGACTGATATCATATATTTTACGCCATAATAATAACATAATTATTCCTTTAGTTAAAAATTGGAATCTGAAGGCAATCTTAAGATTTTACATTGAAACTTTACATGTCTGCATAACAAATATCTTCAATTGAAATCCTCTCACCTCTGGTATTTTTCTACAGAGCCTGATATCGTTGTCAATTTGACTGCTGAAAACATCACCACAACATCCATTGCCCTTAGTTGGAGTGCGCCAAATGGCAATGCCATTGGCTACAGGGTTGAAGCAATAGGCAATCCATCCAAAAATCTCACCGTGAACACTTTATTCACTGAAATAACTGGACTGGTACCTGGTAGCAATTACACACTGAGGATTATTGCTCTTGCTGCAGATAATGTTACGGAAGGGGATGCAGTGACAATCTCAAGATTTACAAGTATGTTTAAAAAACATCTGGTTCTTTTAATGCAGCTTTGTTTTCTTTTAAATAATTTTAAAAGCTATTATATTGACTGATATCATATATTTTACGCCATAATAATAAAATAATTATTCCTTTAGTTAAAAATTGGAATCTGAAGGCAATCTTAAGATTTTACATTGAAACTTTACATGTCTGCATAACAAATATCTTCAATTGAAATCCTCTCACCTCTGGTATTTTTCTACAGAGCCTGATATCGTTGTCAATTTGACTGCTGAAAACATCACCACAACATCCATAGCCCTTAGTTGGAGTGCGCCAAATGGCAATGCCATTGGCTACAGGGTTGAAGCAATAGGCAATCCATCCAAAAATCTCACCGTGAACACTTTATTCACTGAAATAACTGGACTGGTACCTGGTAGCAATTATACACTGCGGATTATTGCTCTGGCTGCAGATAATGTTATGGAAGGGGAAGCAGAGGCAATCTCAAGATTTACAAGTATGTTTTAAAAACATCTGATTCTTCAATGCAACTTTGTTTTCGTTTAGATAATTTTAAAAGCTATTACGTTGAAATATATAATATATTTTATGCCATAATAATAACATAATTGCTCCTTATATAGTTAAAAATTGGAATCTGAAGGCAATCTTAAGATTTTACATTGACACTATACATGTCTGCATAAAAAATATCTTCAATTGAAATCCTCTCACCTCTGGTATTTTTCTACAGAGCCTGATATCGCTGTCAATCTGACTGCTGAAAACATCACCACAACATCCATAGCCCTTAGTTGGAGTGCGCCAAATGGCAATGCCATTGGCTACAGGGTTGAAGCAATAGGCAATCCATCCAAAAATCTCACCGTGAACACTTTATTCACTGAAATAACTGGACTGGTACCTGGTAGCAATTACACACTGCAGATTATTGCTCTGGCTGCAGATAATGTTACAGAAGGGGATGCAGTGACAATTACAATCTTTACAAGTACGTGTAAAAAAAATTGATTATTTAATGGAGCCTTGACTCTTAAAAATATAATTCAAAACTCTTATCTTCACTAATTTGGCAACATTTTATAATCTATTGACTTGCAAAATAAATAATACCATTCCTTCTTCTATAGTTACAACATAGTTTACATATATTTTTATTCAGGATATCAAGCATGAAATAACTGTTTCTCTGTTATCTTTCTACAGAGCCTGATATCGCTCCCAATTTGACTGCTAGTAACATCACAACAACATCCATAGCCCTTAGTTGGAGTGCGCCAAATGGCAATGCCATTGGCTACAGGGTTGAAGCAATAGGCAATCCATCCAAAAATCTCACCGTGAACACTTTATTCACTGAAATAACTGGACTGGTACCTGGTAGCAATTATACACTGCGGATTATTGCTCTGGCTGCAGATAATGTTACGGAAGGGGAAGCAGAGGCAATCTCAAGATTTACAAGTATGTTTAAAAAACATCTGATTCTTCAATGCAACTTTGTTTTCGTTTAGATAATTTTAAAAGCTATTACGTTGAAATATATAATATATTTTATGCCATAATAATAACATAATTGCTCCTTATATAGTTAAAAATTGGAATCTGAAGGCATTCTTAAGATTTTACATTGACACTTTACATGTCTGCATAACAAATATCTTCAATTGAAATCCTCTCACCTCTGGTATTTTTCTACAGAGCCTGATATCGTTGTCAATCTCACTGCTGAAAACATCACAACAACATCCATAGCCCTTAGTTGGAGTGCGCCAAATGGCAATGCCATTGGCTACAGGGTTGAAGCAATAGGCAATCCATCCAATAATCTCACCGTGAACACTTTATTCACTGAAATAACTGGACTGGTACCTGGTAGCAATTACACACTGAGGATTATTGCTCTTGCTGCAGATAATGTTACGGAAGGGGATGCAGTGACAATCTCAAGATTTACAAGTATGTTTAAAAAACATCTGGTTCTTTTAATGCAGCTTTGTTTTCTTTTAAATAATTTTAAAAGCTATTATATTGACTGATATCATATATTTTACGCCATAATAATAAAATAATTATTCCTTTAGTTAAAAATTGGAATCTGAAGGCAATCTTAAGATTTTACATTGAAACTTTACATGTCTGCATAACAAATATCTTCAATTGAAATCCTCTCACCTCTGGTATTTTTCTACAGAGCCTGATATCGTTGTCAATTTGACTGCTGAAAACATCACCACAACATCCATTGCCCTTAGTTGGAGTGCGCCAAATGGCAATGCCATTGGCTACAGGGTTGAAGCAATAGGCAATCCATCCAAAAATCTCACCGTGAACACTTTATTCACTGAAATAACTGGACTGGTACCTGGTAGCAATTACACACTGAGGATTATTGCTCTTGCTGCAGATAATGTTACGGAAGGGGATGCAGTGACAATCTCAAGATTTACAAGTATGTTTAAAAAACATCTGGTTCTTTTAATGCAGCTTTGTTTTCTTTTAAATAATTTTAAAAGCTATTATATTGACTGATATCATATATTTTACGCCATAATAATAAAATAATTATTCCTTTAGTTAAAAATTGGAATCTGAAGGCAATCTTAAGATTTTACATTGAAACTTTACATGTCTGCATAACAAATATCTTCAATTGAAATCCTCTCACCTCTGGTATTTTTCTACAGAGCCTGATATCGTTGTCAATTTGACTGCTGAAAACATCACCACAACATCCATAGCCCTTAGTTGGAGTGCGCCAAATGGCAATGCCATTGGCTACAGGGTTGAAGCAATAGGCAATCCATCCAAAAATCTCACCGTGAACACTTTATTCACTGAAATAACTGGACTGGTACCTGGTAGCAATTATACACTGCGGATTATTGCTCTGGCTGCAGATAATGTTATGGAAGGGGAAGCAGAGGCAATCTCAAGATTTACAAGTATGTTTTAAAAACATCTGATTCTTCAATGCAACTTTGTTTTCGTTTAGATAATTTTAAAAGCTATTACGTTGAAATATATAATATATTTTATGCCATAATAATAACATAATTGCTCCTTATATAGTTAAAAATTGGAATCTGAAGGCAATCTTAAGATTTTACATTGACACTATACATGTCTGCATAAAAAATATCTTCAATTGAAATCCTCTCACCTCTGGTATTTTTCTACAGAGCCTGATATCGCTGTCAATCTGACTGCTGAAAACATCACCACAACATCCATAGCCCTTAGTTGGAGTGCGCCAAATGGCAATGCCATTGGCTACAGGGTTGAAGCAATAGGCAATCCATCCAAAAATCTCACCGTGAACACTTTATTCACTGAAATAACTGGACTGGTACCTGGTAGCAATTACACACTGCAGATTATTGCTCTGGCTGCAGATAATGTTACAGAAGGGGATGCAGTGACAATTACAATCTTTACAAGTACGTGTAAAAAAAATTGATTATTTAATGGAGCCTTGACTCTTAAAAATATAATTCAAAACTCTTATCTTCACTAATTTGGCAACATTTTATAATCTATTGACTTGCAAAATAAATAATACCATTCCTTCTTCTATAGTTACAACATAGTTTACATATATTTTTATTCAGGATATCAAGCATGAAATAACTGTTTCTCTGTTATCTTTCTACAGAGCCTGATATCGCTCCCAATTTGACTGCTAGTAACATCACAACAACATCCATAGCCCTTAGTTGGAGTGCGCCAAATGGCAATGCCATTGGCTACAGGGTTGAAGCAATAGGCAATCCATCCAAAAATCTCACCGTGAACACTTTATTCACTGAAATAACTGGACTGGTACCTGGTAGCAATTATACACTGCGGATTATTGCTCTGGCTGCAGATAATGTTACGGAAGGGGAAGCAGAGGCAATCTCAAGATTTACAAGTATGTTTAAAAAACATCTGATTCTTCAATGCAACTTTGTTTTCGTTTAGATAATTTTAAAAGCTATTACGTTGAAATATATAATATATTTTATGCCATAATAATAACATAATTGCTCCTTATATAGTTAAAAATTGGAATCTGAAGGCATTCTTAAGATTTTACATTGACACTTTACATGTCTGCATAACAAATATCTTCAATTGAAATCCTCTCACCTCTGGTATTTTTCTACAGAGCCTGATATCGTTGTCAATCTCACTGCTGAAAACATCACAACAACATCCATAGCCCTTAGTTGGAGTGCGCCAAATGGCAATGCCATTGGCTACAGGGTTGAAGCAATAGGCAATCCATCCAATAATCTCACCGTGAACACTTTATTCACTGAAATAACTGGACTGGTACCTGGTAGCAATTACACACTGAGGATTATTGCTCTTGCTGCAGATAATGTTACGGAAGGGGATGCAGTGACAATCTCAAGATTTACAAGTATGTTTAAAAAACATCTGGTTCTTTTAATGCAGCTTTGTTTTCTTTTAAATAATTTTAAAAGCTATTATATTGACTGATATCATATATTTTACGCCATAATAATAAAATAATTATTCCTTTAGTTAAAAATTGGAATCTGAAGGCAATCTTAAGATTTTACATTGAAACTTTACATGTCTGCATAACAAATATCTTCAATTGAAATCCTCTCACCTCTGGTATTTTTCTACAGAGCCTGATATCGTTGTCAATTTGACTGCTGAAAACATCACCACAACATCCATTGCCCTTAGTTGGAGTGCGCCAAATGGCAATGCCATTGGCTACAGGGTTGAAGCAATAGGCAATCCATCCAAAAATCTCACCGTGAACACTTTATTCACTGAAATAACTGGACTGGTACCTGGTAGCAATTACACACTGCGGATTATTGCTCTTGCTGCAGATAATGTTACGGAAGGGGATGCAGTGACAATCTCAAGATTTACAAGTATGTTTAAAAAACATCTGGTTCTTTTAATGCAGCTTTGTTTTCTTTTAAATAATTTTAAAAGCTATTATATTGACTGATATCATATATTTTACGCCATAATAATAAAATAATTATTCCTTTAGTTAAAAATTGGAATCTGAAGGCAATCTTAAGATTTTACATTGAAACTTTACATGTCTGCATAACAAATATCTTCAATTGAAATCCTCTCACCTCTGGTATTTTTCTACAGAGCCTGATATCGTTGTCAATCTGACTGCTGAAAACATCACCACAACATCCATAGCCCTTAGTTGGAGTGCGCCAAATGGCAATGCCATTGGCTACAGGGTTGAAGCAATAGGCAATCCATCCAAAAATCTCACCGTGAACACTTTATTCACTGAAATAACTGGACTGGTACCTGGTAGCAATTACACACTGCAGATTATTGCTCTGGCTGCAGATAATGTTACAGAAGGGGATGCAGTGACAATTACAATCTTTACAAGTATGTGTAAAAAAAATTGATTATTTAATGGAGCCTTGACTCTTAAAAATATAATTCAAAACTCTTATCTTCACTAATTTGGCAACATTTTATAATCTATTGACTTGCAAAATAAATAATACCATTCCTTCTTCTATAGTTACAACATAGTTTACATATATTTTTATTCAGGATATCAAGCATGAAATAACTGTTTCTCTGTTATCTTTCTACAGAGCCTGATATCGCTCCCAATTTGACTGCTAGTAACATCACAACAACATCCATAGCCCTTAGTTGGAGTGCGCCAAATGGCAATGCCATTGGCTACAGGGTTGAAGCAATAGGCAATCCATCCAAAAATCTCACCGTGAACACTTTATTCACTGAAATAACTGGACTGGTACCTGGTAGCAATTATACACTGCGGATTATTGCTCTGGCTGCAGATAATGTTACGGAAGGGGAAGCAGAGGCAATCTCAAGATTTACAAGTATGTTTAAAAAACATCTGATTCTTCAATGCAACTTTGTTTTCGTTTAGATAATTTTAAAAGCTATTACGTTGAAATATATAATATATTTTATGCCATAATAATAACATAATTGCTCCTTATATAGTTAAAAATTGGAATCTGAAGGCATTCTTAAGATTTTACATTGACACTTTACATGTCTGCATAACAAATATCTTCAATTGAAATCCTCTCACCTCTGGTATTTTTCTACAGAGCCTGATATCGTTGTCAATCTCACTGCTGAAAACATCACAACAACATCCATAGCCCTTAGTTGGAGTGCGCCAAATGGCAATGCCATTGGCTACAGGGTTGAAGCAATAGGCAATCCATCCAATAATCTCACCGTGAACACTTTATTCACTGAAATAACTGGACTGGTACCTGGTAGCAATTACACACTGAGGATTATTGCTCTTGCTGCAGATAATGTTACGGAAGGGGATGCAGTGACAATCTCAAGATTTACAAGTATGTTTAAAAAACATCTGGTTCTTTTAATGCAGCTTTGTTTTCTTTTAAATAATTTTAAAAGCTATTATATTGACTGATATCATATATTTTACGCCATAATAATAACATAATTATTCCTTTAGTTAAAAATTGGAATCTGAAGGCAATCTTAAGATTTTACATTGAAACTTTACATGTCTGCATAACAAATATCTTCAATTGAAATCCTCTCACCTCTGGTATTTTTCTACAGAGCCTGATATCGTTGTCAATTTGACTGCTGAAAACATCACCACAACATCCATTGCCCTTAGTTGGAGTGCGCCAAATGGCAATGCCATTGGCTACAGGGTTGAAGCAATAGGCAATCCATCCAAAAATCTCACCGTGAACACTTTATTCACTGAAATAACTGGACTGGTACCTGGTAGCAATTACACACTGCGGATTATTGCTCTTGCTGCAGATAATGTTACGGAAGGGGATGCAGTGACAATCTCAAGATTTACAAGTATGTTTAAAAAACATCTGGTTCTTTTAATGCAGCTTTGTTTTCTTTTAAATAATTTTAAAAGCTATTATATTGACTGATATCATATATTTTACGCCATAATAATAAAATAATTATTCCTTTAGTTAAAAATTGGAATCTGAAGGCAATCTTAAGATTTTACATTGAAACTTTACATGTCTGCATAACAAATATCTTCAATTGAAATCCTCTCACCTCTGGTATTTTTCTACAGAGCCTGATATCGTTGTCAATTTGACTGCTGAAAACATCACCACAACATCCATAGCCCTTAGTTGGAGTGCGCCAAATGGCAATGCCATTGGCTACAGGGTTGAAGCAATAGGCAATCCATCCAAAAATCTCACCGTGAACACTTTATTCACTGAAATAACTGGACTGGTACCTGGTAGCAATTATACACTGCGGATTATTGCTCTGGCTGCAGATAATGTTATGGAAGGGGAAGCAGAGGCAATCTCAAGATTTACAAGTATGTTTTAAAAACATCTGATTCTTCAATGCAACTTTGTTTTCGTTTAGATAATTTTAAAAGCTATTACGTTGAAATATATAATATATTTTATGCCATAATAATAACATAATTGCTCCTTATATAGTTAAAAATTGGAATCTGAAGGCAATCTTAAGATTTTACATTGACACTATACATGTCTGCATAAAAAATATCTTCAATTGAAATCCTCTCACCTCTGGTATTTTTCTACAGAGCCTGATATCGCTGTCAATCTGACTGCTGAAAACATCACCACAACATCCATAGCCCTTAGTTGGAGTGCGCCAAATGGCAATGCCATTGGCTACAGGGTTGAAGCAATAGGCAATCCATCCAAAAATCTCACCGTGAACACTTTATTCACTGAAATAACTGGACTGGTACCTGGTAGCAATTACACACTGCAGATTATTGCTCTGGCTGCAGATAATGTTACAGAAGGGGATGCAGTGACAATTACAATCTTTACAAGTACGTGTAAAAAAAATTGATTATTTAATGGAGCCTTGACTCTTAAAAATATAATTCAAAACTCTTATCTTCACTAATTTGGCAACATTTTATAATCTATTGACTTGCAAAATAAATAATACCATTCCTTCTTCTATAGTTACAACATAGTTTACATATATTTTTATTCAGGATATCAAGCATGAAATAACTGTTTCTCTGTTATCTTTCTACAGAGCCTGATATCGCTCCCAATTTGACTGCTAGTAACATCACAACAACATCCATAGCCCTTAGTTGGAGTGCGCCAAATGGCAATGCCATTGGCTACAGGGTTGAAGCAATAGGCAATCCATCCAAAAATCTCACCGTGAACACTTTATTCACTGAAATAACTGGACTGGTACCTGGTAGCAATTATACACTGCGGATTATTGCTCTGGCTGCAGATAATGTTACGGAAGGGGAAGCAGAGGCAATCTCAAGATTTACAAGTATGTTTAAAAAACATCTGATTCTTCAATGCAACTTTGTTTTCGTTTAGATAATTTTAAAAGCTATTACGTTGAAATATATAATATATTTTATGCCATAATAATAACATAATTGCTCCTTATATAGTTAAAAATTGGAATCTGAAGGCATTCTTAAGATTTTACATTGACACTTTACATGTCTGCATAACAAATATCTTCAATTGAAATCCTCTCACCTCTGGTATTTTTCTACAGAGCCTGATATCGTTGTCAATCTCACTGCTGAAAACATCACAACAACATCCATAGCCCTTAGTTGGAGTGCGCCAAATGGCAATGCCATTGGCTACAGGGTTGAAGCAATAGGCAATCCATCCAATAATCTCACCGTGAACACTTTATTCACTGAAATAACTGGACTGGTACCTGGTAGCAATTACACACTGAGGATTATTGCTCTTGCTGCAGATAATGTTACGGAAGGGGATGCAGTGACAATCTCAAGATTTACAAGTATGTTTAAAAAACATCTGGTTCTTTTAATGCAGCTTTGTTTTCTTTTAAATAATTTTAAAAGCTATTATATTGACTGATATCATATATTTTACGCCATAATAATAAAATAATTATTCCTTTAGTTAAAAATTGGAATCTGAAGGCAATCTTAAGATTTTACATTGAAACTTTACATGTCTGCATAACAAATATCTTCAATTGAAATCCTCTCACCTCTGGTATTTTTCTACAGAGCCTGATATCGTTGTCAATTTGACTGCTGAAAACATCACCACAACATCCATAGCCCTTAGTTGGAGTGCGCCAAATGGCAATGCCATTGGCTACAGGGTTGAAGCAATAGGCAATCCATCCAAAAATCTCACCGTGAACACTTTATTCACTGAAATAACTGGACTGGTACCTGGTAGCAATTATACACTGCGGATTATTGCTCTGGCTGCAGATAATGTTATGGAAGGGGAAGCAGAGGCAATCTCAAGATTTACAAGTATGTTTTAAAAACATCTGATTCTTCAATGCAACTTTGTTTTCGTTTAGATAATTTTAAAAGCTATTACGTTGAAATATATAATATATTTTATGCCATAATAATAACATAATTGCTCCTTATATAGTTAAAAATTGGAATCTGAAGGCAATCTTAAGATTTTACATTGACACTATACATGTCTGCATAAAAAATATCTTCAATTGAAATCCTCTCACCTCTGGTATTTTTCTACAGAGCCTGATATCGCTGTCAATCTGACTGCTGAAAACATCACCACAACATCCATAGCCCTTAGTTGGAGTGCGCCAAATGGCAATGCCATTGGCTACAGGGTTGAAGCAATAGGCAATCCATCCAAAAATCTCACCGTGAACACTTTATTCACTGAAATAACTGGACTGGTACCTGGTAGCAATTACACACTGCAGATTATTGCTCTGGCTGCAGATAATGTTACAGAAGGGGATGCAGTGACAATTACAATCTTTACAAGTACGTGTAAAAAAAATTGATTATTTAATGGAGCCTTGACTCTTAAAAATATAATTCAAAACTCTTATCTTCACTAATTTGGCAACATTTTATAATCTATTGACTTGCAAAATAAATAATACCATTCCTTCTTCTATAGTTACAACATAGTTTACATATATTTTTATTCAGGATATCAAGCATGAAATAACTGTTTCTCTGTTATCTTTCTACAGAGCCTGATATCGCTCCCAATTTGACTGCTAGTAACATCACAACAACATCCATAGCCCTTAGTTGGAGTGCGCCAAATGGCAATGCCATTGGCTACAGGGTTGAAGCAATAGGCAATCCATCCAAAAATCTCACCGTGAACACTTTATTCACTGAAATAACTGGACTGGTACCTGGTAGCAATTATACACTGCGGATTATTGCTCTGGCTGCAGATAATGTTACGGAAGGGGAAGCAGAGGCAATCTCAAGATTTACAAGTATGTTTAAAAAACATCTGATTCTTCAATGCAACTTTGTTTTCGTTTAGATAATTTTAAAAGCTATTACGTTGAAATATATAATATATTTTATGCCATAATAATAACATAATTGCTCCTTATATAGTTAAAAATTGGAATCTGAAGGCATTCTTAAGATTTTACATTGACACTTTACATGTCTGCATAACAAATATCTTCAATTGAAATCCTCTCACCTCTGGTATTTTTCTACAGAGCCTGATATCGTTGTCAATCTCACTGCTGAAAACATCACAACAACATCCATAGCCCTTAGTTGGAGTGCGCCAAATGGCAATGCCATTGGCTACAGGGTTGAAGCAATAGGCAATCCATCCAATAATCTCACCGTGAACACTTTATTCACTGAAATAACTGGACTGGTACCTGGTAGCAATTACACACTGAGGATTATTGCTCTTGCTGCAGATAATGTTACGGAAGGGGATGCAGTGACAATCTCAAGATTTACAAGTATGTTTAAAAAACATCTGGTTCTTTTAATGCAGCTTTGTTTTCTTTTAAATAATTTTAAAAGCTATTATATTGACTGATATCATATATTTTACGCCATAATAATAAAATAATTATTCCTTTAGTTAAAAATTGGAATCTGAAGGCAATCTTAAGATTTTACATTGAAACTTTACATGTCTGCATAACAAATATCTTCAATTGAAATCCTCTCACCTCTGGTATTTTTCTACAGAGCCTGATATCGTTGTCAATTTGACTGCTGAAAACATCACCACAACATCCATTGCCCTTAGTTGGAGTGCGCCAAATGGCAATGCCATTGGCTACAGGGTTGAAGCAATAGGCAATCCATCCAAAAATCTCACCGTGAACACTTTATTCACTGAAATAACTGGACTGGTACCTGGTAGCAATTACACACTGCGGATTATTGCTCTTGCTGCAGATAATGTTACGGAAGGGGATGCAGTGACAATCTCAAGATTTACAAGTATGTTTAAAAAACATCTGGTTCTTTTAATGCAGCTTTGTTTTCTTTTAAATAATTTTAAAAGCTATTATATTGACTGATATCATATATTTTACGCCATAATAATAAAATAATTATTCCTTTAGTTAAAAATTGGAATCTGAAGGCAATCTTAAGATTTTACATTGAAACTTTACATGTCTGCATAACAAATATCTTCAATTGAAATCCTCTCACCTCTGGTATTTTTCTACAGAGCCTGATATCGCTGTCAATCTGACTGCTGAAAACATCACCACAACATCCATAGCCCTTAGTTGGAGTGCGCCAAATGGCAATGCCATTGGCTACAGGGTTGAAGCAATAGGCAATCCATCCAAAAATCTCACCGTGAACACTTTATTCACTGAAATAACTGGACTGGTACCTGGTAGCAATTACACACTGCAGATTATTGCTCTGGCTGCAGATAATGTTACAGAAGGGGATGCAGTGACAATTACAATCTTTACAAGTATGTGTAAAAAAAATTGATTATTTAATGGAGCCTTGACTCTTAAAAATATAATTCAAAACTCTTATCTTCACTAATTTGGCAACATTTTATAATCTATTGACTTGCAAAATAAATAATACCATTCCTTCTTCTATAGTTACAACATAGTTTACATATATTTTTATTCAGGATATCAAGCATGAAATAACTGTTTCTCTGTTATCTTTCTACAGAGCCTGATATCGCTCCCAATTTGACTGCTAGTAACATCACAACAACATCCATAGCCCTTAGTTGGAGTGCGCCAAATGGCAATGCCATTGGCTACAGGGTTGAAGCAATAGGCAATCCATCCAAAAATCTCACCGTGAACACTTTATTCACTGAAATAACTGGACTGGTACCTGGTAGCAATTATACACTGCGGATTATTGCTCTGGCTGCAGATAATGTTACGGAAGGGGAAGCAGAGGCAATCTCAAGATTTACAAGTATGTTTAAAAAACATCTGATTCTTCAATGCAACTTTGTTTTCGTTTAGATAATTTTAAAAGCTATTACGTTGAAATATATAATATATTTTATGCCATAATAATAACATAATTGCTCCTTATATAGTTAAAAATTGGAATCTGAAGGCATTCTTAAGATTTTACATTGACACTTTACATGTCTGCATAACAAATATCTTCAATTGAAATCCTCTCACCTCTGGTATTTTTCTACAGAGCCTGATATCGTTGTCAATCTCACTGCTGAAAACATCACAACAACATCCATAGCCCTTAGTTGGAGTGCGCCAAATGGCAATGCCATTGGCTACAGGGTTGAAGCAATAGGCAATCCATCCAATAATCTCACCGTGAACACTTTATTCACTGAAATAACTGGACTGGTACCTGGTAGCAATTACACACTGAGGATTATTGCTCTTGCTGCAGATAATGTTACGGAAGGGGATGCAGTGACAATCTCAAGATTTACAAGTATGTTTAAAAAACATCTGGTTCTTTTAATGCAGCTTTGTTTTCTTTTAAATAATTTTAAAAGCTATTATATTGACTGATATCATATATTTTACGCCATAATAATAACATAATTATTCCTTTAGTTAAAAATTGGAATCTGAAGGCAATCTTAAGATTTTACATTGAAACTTTACATGTCTGCATAACAAATATCTTCAATTGAAATCCTCTCACCTCTGGTATTTTTCTACAGAGCCTGATATCGTTGTCAATTTGACTGCTGAAAACATCACCACAACATCCATTGCCCTTAGTTGGAGTGCGCCAAATGGCAATGCCATTGGCTACAGGGTTGAAGCAATAGGCAATCCATCCAAAAATCTCACCGTGAACACTTTATTCACTGAAATAACTGGACTGGTACCTGGTAGCAATTACACACTGCGGATTATTGCTCTTGCTGCAGATAATGTTACGGAAGGGGATGCAGTGACAATCTCAAGATTTACAAGTATGTTTAAAAAACATCTGGTTCTTTTAATGCAGCTTTGTTTTCTTTTAAATAATTTTAAAAGCTATTATATTGACTGATATCATATATTTTACGCCATAATAATAAAATAATTATTCCTTTAGTTAAAAATTGGAATCTGAAGGCAATCTTAAGATTTTACATTGAAACTTTACATGTCTGCATAACAAATATCTTCAATTGAAATCCTCTCACCTCTGGTATTTTTCTACAGAGCCTGATATCGCTGTCAATCTGACTGCTGAAAACATCACCACAACATCCATAGCCCTTAGTTGGAGTGCGCCAAATGGCAATGCCATTGGCTACAGGGTTGAAGCAATAGGCAATCCATCCAAAAATCTCACCGTGAACACTTTATTCACTGAAATAACTGGACTGGTACCTGGTAGCAATTACACACTGCAGATTATTGCTCTGGCTGCAGATAATGTTACAGAAGGGGATGCAGTGACAATTACAATCTTTACAAGTACGTGTAAAAAAAATTGATTATTTAATGGAGCCTTGACTCTTAAAAATATAATTCAAAACTCTTATCTTCACTAATTTGGCAACATTTTATAATCTATTGACTTGCAAAATAAATAATACCATTCCTTCTTCTATAGTTACAACATAGTTTACATATATTTTTATTCAGGATATCAAGCATGAAATAACTGTTTCTCTGTTATCTTTCTACAGAGCCTGATATCGCTCCCAATTTGACTGCTAGTAACATCACAACAACATCCATAGCCCTTAGTTGGAGTGCGCCAAATGGCAATGCCATTGGCTACAGGGTTGAAGCAATAGGCAATCCATCCAAAAATCTCACCGTGAACACTTTATTCACTGAAATAACTGGACTGGTACCTGGTAGCAATTATACACTGCGGATTATTGCTCTGGCTGCAGATAATGTTACGGAAGGGGAAGCAGAGGCAATCTCAAGATTTACAAGTATGTTTAAAAAACATCTGATTCTTCAATGCAACTTTGTTTTCGTTTAGATAATTTTAAAAGCTATTACGTTGAAATATATAATATATTTTATGCCATAATAATAACATAATTGCTCCTTATATAGTTAAAAATTGGAATCTGAAGGCATTCTTAAGATTTTACATTGACACTTTACATGTCTGCATAACAAATATCTTCAATTGAAATCCTCTCACCTCTGGTATTTTTCTACAGAGCCTGATATCGTTGTCAATCTCACTGCTGAAAACATCACAACAACATCCATAGCCCTTAGTTGGAGTGCGCCAAATGGCAATGCCATTGGCTACAGGGTTGAAGCAATAGGCAATCCATCCAATAATCTCACCGTGAACACTTTATTCACTGAAATAACTGGACTGGTACCTGGTAGCAATTACACACTGAGGATTATTGCTCTTGCTGCAGATAATGTTACGGAAGGGGATGCAGTGACAATCTCAAGATTTACAAGTATGTTTAAAAAACATCTGGTTCTTTTAATGCAGCTTTGTTTTCTTTTAAATAATTTTAAAAGCTATTATATTGACTGATATCATATATTTTACGCCATAATAATAACATAATTATTCCTTTAGTTAAAAATTGGAATCTGAAGGCAATCTTAAGATTTTACATTGAAACTTTACATGTCTGCATAACAAATATCTTCAATTGAAATCCTCTCACCTCTGGTATTTTTCTACAGAGCCTGATATCGTTGTCAATTTGACTGCTGAAAACATCACCACAACATCCATTGCCCTTAGTTGGAGTGCGCCAAATGGCAATGCCATTGGCTACAGGGTTGAAGCAATAGGCAATCCATCCAAAAATCTCACCGTGAACACTTTATTCACTGAAATAACTGGACTGGTACCTGGTAGCAATTACACACTGCGGATTATTGCTCTTGCTGCAGATAATGTTACGGAAGGGGATGCAGTGACAATCTCAAGATTTACAAGTATGTTTAAAAAACATCTGGTTCTTTTAATGCAGCTTTGTTTTGTTTTAAATAATTTAAAAAGCTATTACGTTGACTAATATTATACATTTTTTGCCAAAATAATAACATAATTGCTCCTTATATTGTTAAAAATTGGATTTTGAAAACAATCTCAAGATTTACAAGTATATTTTGAAAATACATTTTATTATTAAAACCAGATCAAAATTAATACAGAAAACTGTTTTTTTACCTAATATATCCTTCCTGTATACTGTATTTTCAGTAAAAATCCTAATTTAATGTTAATGATGAACAAGTGAATACTCACTTTGAATGTTCACTTTGAAAGGTTATTCAATTTACAGTTATTGTGTTTCGGTGTATTTGAATGTTAGGTTTGGGTTGTGAAATGACCACATGAAAAGCAGCATGTTTTTTATATAAAGGAGGCATAAATTAAATTGGGTAACTTTTCAGAAGTCTTCTACAAGCTTTATTGTACATACATACAGTATATTGTCCCAACAACTTCTGTATTCAAATAGTAGCATGATTATTGTCGAGTAAAAATGTCATATTTTATTAGTATAATTTTTTGCAAATATGTTCATAGAATCACTATTGATTTAATGCACAACTTGTGTGTTTGCTTTCCCAACCCAACATGTGTAGTTCATCTAAACCTCTTTATGTGTGGTATTGTCTTACAGAGCCTGATAGTGTTACCAACTTGACTGCTAAAACCATCACCAGAACATTCATAACCCTCAGCTGGAGTGCACCCCCAGGATATGCACATGAATACAGGGTTGAAGCAATAGGAACTCCAAGCAAAACTGTTACAGTGGACACTTTATTCGCTAATATCACTGGGCTGCTCCCTCTTAGCAATTACACCCTGCGGGTCATCGCTGTGGCTGCAGATGGGCTAACAGGAGGAGACGCAGTAGCAATTGTGACATTTACAAGTGAGTTTGGTGATAGAAACTTCTACTAAAGAGACATCCATTGCAACATTTGGCTATTTTACAGTAAGAGAGTAAAAGTCTTTCCATCAGGCTTTAAGAGGTTTGTTTTATGATTTCTGCAGGTGGGCTGGATGCTACTCTGAGAATGCAATTATCTGTTTCTGTATCAGCCAAAAAAGAAGAAAAGGAACTGGAAAGCATGATTTTACCAGAGGTACTGTAGGCAGTTATTCTTTACCTAATTAATCTTTACCTGTTACAACAGACTTCATCATTTAAACAAAGAAAAAAACACATAATTAAAAAACACACACGCTGCGTAATGGTATTTCATTATTTCTCACTGAAAGCAGGTGCTGAGATGTAAGTAGAAATATGGATGTAGATTTGTGCATATCAGTCAGTGCCATTTAAATCAAATAGTCTGGATAAAGGTATGTGAATCGCGATAAATACATGGAAGTTCTGATTTTACAAATGATGGTCATTTCCATGCAATAGAATGTCTACAGCATCCTTGATTTTTGAATGGTTTGCGCATATGAAATGAACAACAAAGTATAGTCATAAACAGACCTGTTTCAAAGATGTTGTTTTCTTTTATTGCAGATAAAAAAGTATATTGAGCAGTATCTTGCAGACAACAGGTTTCACTTAACTTGGAAAGGACTAAGAAGAAAGAATCCTTGAGCCACAACAAACATTACGGCACTGGACAGTCTCCTCAGGAAAACCATTACTTCACTATCAGAAACCAGTGCCAAAAAAAATACACATGGACAATTTATTTTATTTATCTCCTTCTCTATGTTTTCGAACTGTTCACTTTCATTTCTATTTTTAATATAATCATATAATTCATGTGGTAACATTAACATGGAGGGGTCTGTCTATCTTAATAACCTAAACCGAGGCAGATTTTAAAAACTCCAAACCAAACGGAATGCATTCGTTTGAAGCTGTACAGTGAATGACATGCTTCTGTGTGCAGGTCAGTTTAAGCACAGTTGAAATCTGTTTCGTTTGTCCAATCACTTTGTATCTGCTTTCTCTCTGTATATAGAGAGAATTGAAATCAGGGTGTTATCAGAAGGAAAGTCCAGTGACCGAGCAGTGCATGGGGGGCTCAGACTGCTGCTTATAAACTATTGCCAATGTACTAATGAACTGGGTGACAATTTATATGAAGTGTCTCTAATTACTGTGTATTTACATAGTAGTTACTTAGTAAATACATGTGTACATACACATAATTACATTATTATGCATAGCTACAGTGTACTTAATATGTGAATCTTTTTGCATGATTTTCCAGAAAACAGTTAGAGTTTGGGGTATATGGTACAAAAAGATTTACGCATTAAGTACATTGTAACTATGCACAATAGTATTGCAATTATGTGTAAGTACACATGTATTTACTAAGTAACTACTATGTAAATACAAAGTAATTAGAGACACTTAAAGTGTTACCATGAACTGTGAGCAAACTGTTCTCATTGGTAAACTGACTGGTCCTGCTCCTTTCTCATTGGTAAACTGACTGGTCCTGATCCTTGACTGGTCCTGCTCCTTTCTCATTGGTAAACTGACTGGTCCTGATCCTTTCTCATTGGTAAACTGACTGGTCCTGCTCCTTTCTCATTGGTAAACTGACTGGCCCTGATCCTTTCTCATTGGTAAACTGACTGGCCCTGATCCTTTCTCATTGGTAAACTGACTGGCCCTGATCCTTTCTCATTGGTAAACTGACTGGCCCTGATCCTTTCTCATTGGTAAACTGACTGGTCCTGCTCCTTTCTCATTGGTAAGCTGACTGGCCCTGATCCTTTCTCATTGGTAAACTGACTGGCCCTGATACGTTCTCATGTCAATAATCAATCCATTTTTTTATTTTATATAGCGCCTTTCATAGTGGACCACCATTACAAAGCGCTTTACAAGATGCAGTAACAACAAGAAAATACATGATACTTTAAATACAGAGAAATGCATAATACATGATATACAGTAAAAAAAAAAAAAACGCATAATACATGATAGTAGCATAATACATGAAATAACAGAAGCAACACAGATATCAGGCTTAAAGAGCATGGAAAGCAAGAGAGAACAGGTGGGTCTTGAGAGTTGATTTAAAGCGAGCGACGGTGGGTGCATCACGCACCAAAGCTGGGAGAGAGTTCCAGAGAGTCGGAGCCATGAAGCTAAATGAGCGTTCTCCAAGTGTGGTGCACTTTTGCTTGAGGATAACAAGCAGGCCAGAGTAGGAGGACCTCAGCTTCACGCAGGGACATAGCGGGTCAGTAAGTTGAGGAGGTACTCAGGACCTGTGTGATCAGAGCCGTTTCTAGCCTTTTGGGGGCCCTAAGTAGGATTTGATTCCCCCCCCCTCACTGTAGTCCACTCCACTTGGCACGACATCAAACCAACATAGGCTTAAGCCTACTGTCTTGTAAACGTTTGTATGAGCACACATATGTACGAGCAAACATACAATGTACAAATAAACATGTAAAGACTAAAGAGGGACCTGTTAGCAGCAACATCATCTTTTATTACCAAAAGGCAGTGAAAACAAAGTCTGGAACACAATTGGAACACCACAATTGCATTATGATACTTGGCCAATAGATGGCACTGAAGGTCAGGAACTGTAACACTATACAAACACTGAACTGAAGAACTGACAAGGCAGAACAAAAAAGCTACTAAAAGCTTAATAGTTTAAAAGTATAAAATATATAAGAACATATGAAAAACATAAGAAAGTTTACAAACGAGAGGAGGCCATTCAGCCCATCTTGCTTGTTTGGTTGTTAGTAGCTTATTGAACTCAGAATCTCATTAAGCAGCTTCGAACAAATCCCATATCAAAATCCTGCTTAATAATGACATTAAATTAACATTGAAATTGCCCTTAAATCAGGCAGATGCAAAGTGCAAACAAACAATAATAGTTAAATAAAAATGAAAATAAATACCCCCAGATAAAGTGCAAATTGAAAATAAAAAATGAGTTAAAAAAACAATAAATATCTAGTGACAGATAACACAAAAAAGTGACAATTTAAATGGTAACCAATTTACCATAGCCTTCTCCCCCTCCTTCATCCAGCTATTCTTTCCCTTAGAATTTCTGTCTTCTTGACTTCTTGGAGGCAAAGTAATATATCACCTCATCATAAGAGAGCTGGCTGATGCTGATGATTGCCAGTCCACTCAGGTGTTCTTGTGCCATGGAGGAACTCAGGTAGGTCTTTATCAGTTTGAGCTTAGAGAAGCTCTGCTCTGCTGATGCCACTGTCACTGGGAGAGTACAGGCTATTCTCAGAGCTATCCAAAGATTTGGGTACAACTCACACAGCTCATTTTGGTGGATGAAGGTAAGCAGCTCCATTGCTGTCATCTCAGCTTTGGGAAGGTCTGGAAGGCTCTCCTACATCTCCATGGCCATAGGAGGCTGTGTGGTCCAGTGGTTAAAGAAACGGGCTTGTAACCAGGAGATCCCCGGTTCAAATCCCACCTCAGCCACTGACTCATTGTGTGACCCTGAGCAAGTCACTTAACCTCCTTGTGCTCCGTCTTTCGGGTGAGGCGTAATTGTAAGTGACTCTGCAGCTGATGCATAGTTCACACACCCTAGTCTCTGTAAGTCGCCTTGGATAAAGGTGTCTGCTAAATAAACAAATAATAATAATAATGGCCAGCTCTCTCCAGTCAAGGTCAGCCTCTTCTCCACAGGGAAGCGTGTCCCCGAGCAGCTCACACTGGTCTCTGAGTATCCCGGCATCAAGATGATGGAAGTTCAGAAGCACTCCAAACTTGTCTCTTACTTCCCCCAGTGACTTGAACCGGTCCTCCAAAGACTGGATGCCGCAGTCCACCACAACATTGAAGAAGGCTGTTTCTAACCTCTTCATGGCATCAGACACTGGATCAACAGCTGCCTTTTTGTGCTCCACATTATTTCAAAGATTAAAACTAATTGTCTCCCAGCAAAACCTCAGCAACCTAAAATGACCATATTCACACTGTCAGAGATATGTGATTTTAAAAGGACAAGAATATAACATCAATATTAATAAGTAGATGGGTTCATACCTTTATTGACTTGCATTTGGTTCACTGCTACTTAAGTTGCCTTACACTGCTGGGACTGATAACTGCTGCTGGACTGGTAAGACTGGTGCCGATACTGCTGGGACTGGTGCTGATACTGCTGGGACTGGTGCTGACACTGTGACTCGTGCTTTGAACGAGTTTAGCACACAGTTTCTCAATCAATTCTAATATTCTTTTGTCAATATAAATCGACGATAGGAAGAAGTACAGTACTTCAGGCGATGGAAACCGGTCGCAGAGGTCCCGGTGCTGCCTAGCTGCACAGGCCGGGTCGCTATAGATGCAAATGCACAGCCACTATGCTATAATAAAACGCTATGCTATGGCAGGTAGAGCTGACTGTCCAGTTAAAGTGACGAGAAAAAAAAAACAAAAAACATACAGCCAGCTATCCCGGTTTACCTACACATTTAATGTCATCACATGTATTGTATGTAAAAAATAATGTAATTGTATGTAAAAATAATGTGATATCTTGTAACAATTGTAAGTCTGCTAAAAAATAAATAAATAATAATAATAATAATCATAAAAACAGGTACTTGGATTTTTGCTGTGCTGGCGTTAAAACATTCCACATGAAAAAAAAGAAAAAAAGATTTATCAAAACGTATTGCAGCTAAACATCACAAAACAACAATATAAATGATAAATTCACTTAACATTGATTCTTACCAAGAGTTGGTTTCTTTAGAAAGAAATGTGTAATTGGTTGTTTTTTTTCTCCGTTTCATGTTAGTGCTGCACTGTAAACCAGAGTAACTTGGGAAATTGTCTAATGAGAAACGTCTTTGTGCCGCGAATTTGACATACCCCAGTGTCTGTACAGACCAAGATCAGTGTAATGTGAAGAAATGAAAAATTCTATATATATATATGTCTGTCTCCGACCCCGTTTTTATATCAGTGTGTTTTAGTGGTTTATTCTGTTTTTATTTAATTACACCGTTCTTGTATATACTTTCATATTTGTTAATCTGTTTTGTATATATTATATTTGTATTGTGTTTGTTTATTTGTGGTGTGGGGACAGGATTGTGAATACTGAAAATCTCTATCACTGACACTACTTTATTATTATTGTTGTTGTTGTTATTGTTACTATTGGTTTTAATTGTTTCTCGTAAAACATTATTTACACTCTACATGTGGCCTCATTGTGTGTCTGTCCCAGTACCTGCTCGTTAGGTTGTTTCATCCATACCTGTCAGTGAAACTCTAATTAGCTTTCAAGAAAACTATAATATTTTAATTTAATGGTAGATTTTATAATACCCTCTCCCTCTCTTTTCCTTTCATCTCGCTTTATCTACCATCCATAACTCCGCTTTCCCACACTTCATTATAACTAGTGGAATTGCATTCTCCCAAAAGAGTGGGTGCGTTCACAGATATCATTCTGCGCAGGTGCAGAATCTGACCAATTTAGCCAATGGGTGCGCTCACGGAGATCATTCTTAGACGATCATTGGCTAAATTGGTCAGGTTCTGCACAGAATCTGCGCAGAATGAACGCACCCCATATCTTTCCACAGTGCGACTTTAGCAGCCTCGTCACATATCTCGCTGCTATGACCCAAATAAAATAAGCTTCAATCCCCACTTAGTCCTCAATTAGAAGAGGCGTTTAAATGAATTCATCACCAATCCTGCTGTAGCGCAGGAAATGCATCAGCGAGCAATACGACGTCATTAAAAAGGAGCACACAGAAGCTATCAAACTGCCGCCTGCGCACAGAGCAACACGAGCAAAGAAACATGGCAGGCAGAGCTGCAAAGCAGGGCAGATCAAATCCAAACACTGGTAACCCGGGCAAGAGGGGTCCTGTCGGGCAGGATGAAGAGGAGCAGCCGCTGCAGGCAGTTCTGATTGCCGACAGCTTCAACAGGAGGTTTTTCCCGATCTCCAAGACCAACCCAGGGTCAGTAAACATATGGTTGCATAAATTATATAGTGTGTGAATTCGCTGCAGACTGTAAAGTAATGAGCTGTCATTCAGCACTTTGTTGCTTTAGCACATTGCACACTGTACTACACGCTGCCCTCTCTATTGCAAAGACCGGACCCCTGCGTGTACTATTTCACGCTGTTTCATTGTGTCAGTGACTGCCCGAGTTGCAGACACTGAAGTACTAGCAGTGATGGCTTATATACGGTGCTTGTGCACAATGTACCGTCATCTGACAGGATCGTTACTGTTTTTACTACTAACCTGCCAACCGCGATGTATTGTCGTTTGATAGAGTTACATTTTCCCCTCAGTCTTCAACTGTGTTATTTATTTATTTATTTATTTATTTATTTATTTATTTTTGTATGCGGATCACTGCACACTTGTCACTAGCGTGTTTACCCACTTAAGTTGTGAATCTACATAAGCGTGCTATTAATTCATGCTTGTTGGTGGATGGCAGCACTCTTTTATTCAATATGACAGAATAATGTCATTTAAAGGGTGACAACATGGGATCTGCAGTGGTCTCCTTTGCTGGTTTGTTTGGGTTAAGAAGCGCAAACACATCACCTTAACATTCCGAAATGAGGTGCAGCACTCAAAAAAGTGAAAATGGGATGTAAATGAGACTCAAGCAGCTTGAGAAAAAATCCTATTGCATAGCTGTTTTACCTATTCCAGGTGTTACTATGAGCGTGATTAGCCACAGTGTATAGGTAACAAGCTCTGGTGTATTTTATTAAACTCCTAGTAAAACCAGGAAGGGCTCAAACGGCTATGCAATGGGAGTTCCATCCCTGGACAGTATGAACAGTTAAACCGATGTCTTGTTTCGCACCCCCAGGCTCTGTTCCCTCTGGCCAACGTGGCGATGATCGACTACACCCTGGAGTTCCTCACAGCCGCCGGCGTCCAGGAAACCTTTGTCTTCCTCTGTTGGATGTCCAGTAAAATTAAAGAGCAGCTCCAGTACGCACCTCTGCTTTACCGCTCATCCCTGAGCCTCTCTCAGCCCATCCATTTCCATTGCAGGACTGTGTTTCTAATAGCTGCTGAAAATCCATTCAGTCTTGCAATGAAACAGACTGGGAGAGCCCAGGGTGCCAAACGTGAATGAAGACGTGATGTTGAGATGTCACTGGAGGGAGAGGGAGGTGGAGGGGGAGGATATGATTGATTCTGTGTATCTCCTTCACAAACAAACCTCAGATTGATCCCTGATGTGTTTCTTGTTTTTGTACAGGAAATCGAAGTGGTGCCAGCCCACCTCCTCTAATACTGTGCACATCATCACCTCAGAGCTGTACCGCTCCCTGGGGGATGTGCTGCGGGACATCGACGCCAAAACACTCGTCCTCTCGGACTTCCTCCTCATCTGTGGGGACGTCGTGTCCAACATTGACATCACACCGGCCCTGCAGGAGCACAGGTCAGCGTGCACCACCCTGCCCTGTCCCGCAGGTGTCATACTGAGATACGGGATGGGATATAAATGAGACTCCATTGCATAGCAGTACTGTGAGTGTAATAAGACACACCGGAGTGTTACCTACACACTGTGGTTAATCAAGCTCATAGTAACCCCTGGAATGGGTGAAACTGCTGTGCACTAAGTGTCTTATTTCCATCCCTGTACAATTACTGGTCGTCGTAGTTCATCAAGCATACTCCTCAGTATCGGGGAGCACTGCCCCATTCTTTGCAGATGTTTGTCTCTTGCCATACTGCAGACCAGATGTGTGTACTTGAAACAGAGAGAGAGAGGTTGGCAAGAGTCCCTTCCATCTGCAGTGCCTCTGATTTGACTAATCAATGATTATGTCTTCAGGGATATAAAGAAGTCTCCCATTGCATAACACCTCAGTCAGTTCTAGGTTTTATTAAGAGCTATTGTTTTCGACACACCTGACATTTTTTTTTCCTATACTGTGCATATTGGCCAATTGAGCTCACAGCAGCTGGGAATGGCTGTGTCTGTCCCTGTTGCACACACTTCCACCCCGGGCAGCTCTGTCCAACCTGCAGGGTTATATTTATACTTATTATTATAATAATTATTATTATTATTTTTATTTATTTATTTTTCTCACCCAGGAACTGTCTGTCGCAAGAGGGAAAAAAACATTTCCGTGATGACCATGATTTTCAAAGAGTCCTCTCCAGGCCACAGGTCTCGTTGTCAGGAGGATGACATCATCGTTGCCATGGACAGCAAGACCAGTCCGGTTCTCCACTACCAAAAAACGCCTGGGCTGAAAAAACTCCAGTTGCCAATGGTAGGCTTGGGTGCGGCCCAGTCTTCATTGGTGTGCATTTAGGGCTTTTAAATGCCTGACCACACAGGAGCCCGAGGCAGTATTATTATTATTTATTTCTTAGCAGACGCCCTTATCCAGGGCGACTTACAGTACATTCATAGCGTAGCGTGAGATTCGCTGTCTTCTCTGCACACACTTTTTTTCCTCCCCTTTTTTTGCAGAATATTTTCCACAATGGAAGTAACGAGATTGAAATTTGCTACGACCTGCTTGACTGCCACATTAGCATCTGTTCACCGCAGGTAAATGTGCCTCTTCAGGAGGCTAAACTCTATTATAGGACCAGAGATGCTTGAAACAGAAGTTCACTGCATAAATGCAAAACAAACCCTCTTAAGCAACAAGAACATGGGGCTATCGATTGCAAACACGGGTCTAATTTCAAAAACAGGGCTACATTTATTTATTTATTTAATTTATTTTATTTATTTATTTTCAGGTTGCAGAGTTATTCACAGACAATTTTCGACTACCAGACGAGAAATGACTTTGTCCAGGTACTCCTTTTAACTTTCAAATTGTCACGACAATAACCTGTGCTAGGCCTTTTATTCCAGATTGACTCTTGTTTAAGTGTGCAGGTAATGCGTTTTTGTTTGAAGTGCAATTCATTGCCTCTCTCTTGGGCTTCAGATTCTAGGGAACCAGATCCACCTCCACGTGACAGGAGAGCAGTACGGCGCCAGGGTGTCTAACCTGCTCATGTATGATGCCGTCTCCTCGGATGTCGTGCGCCACTGGGTGTACCCTCTCATCCCGGAGATGAACTTCACAGACGAGGAAGGGCAGGCCTGCACCCACTCCCGGCGCAACGTGTACCGCGGGGCCGACGTCAGCCTGGGCCACGGCAGCCAGATGGTGGAGAACATGCTGACTGGCCGGGGAACCATCATCGGCTCCAATTGCCAAATCTCCAACAGCGTCATCGGCAACAACTGCACCATCGGTATACAGAAACACTCGAACATAAACATTCAATTCCAAAAACGCCCCTGGCTGTATAATACAGGACATTGAGTTGAGTCAGTGTTGGGATGGCTTGCACGAGGTATGGAATCGAGTCAGTGTTGGGAGGGCATGCACAAGCTTCTTTGGGTTACCAATGGCCCTCTAGCCAGCACAGTTAACCGTCCCACGACTTAAAGCCCAGTGTTTAAACAAACTCTGCTGCTATACATTTGCCTTTGCATTTATCTTCATTTCCCTGCTTCCAGCTTATAACAAGAACATTGTTGTCTTGATATTGAATTAGCTGGCCATCTGTTTCCAGCTTCAATTTTTAATAAGATTTTTTTTATTTATTTTTTTTTAATCACGTTATCTAACCACACTGGTATATCTGATCATTTCAACATCAGTCCATAAAAATCAGTTCATGAAGAAACAATAGTGAATTAACGTTTTATAAAAAAAGAAAATTGAACTTTTACGTCAGCCACTCTTCTTTTACCGGACAGGACAGAGCTTACATCTGGAATAATGTCTGCATTGCCAACGACTCTAACGTCACACAGTGCGTGCTCTGTGACCATGTGGAGGTGAAGCAGGGGGTCACCCTGAACCAGCACTGTGTCCTTGCGTTTAATGTGAGTCCCTGCATACTCTTGTATACTTGTGACTCCAGCCCTTACAAAAGTTTCACAGTATATTATTTTCCCCAAGTCATACGATGCATTGACCACAGTTCACGTGATATGTTTATTAATATGCTTTTCCATACTTTACTCATTCTCTGCTATAAGGGAAGCAAGTATCTATTCCATTGCCTACACATGAAATAACTCTGCCCCTAGCTTACACATCTATGCTTTTTTCTTTGTATCCACTTACCAGGTCCAGAAATTTATCCAGTGGTTGGAAGAGGCAGAGGATGAATCTTCCGAAGAAGACGGGAAGTAAAAGCTTTTCTGAAGAGGGTGCAGATGTTTCCCAGCGCTTAAAGGGACATCCTCCCAATTTGTAGATGTGTCCGACTAGCTCTTAAGAAGCTGTGAGCACTTCACAGAAGGGAGCAGATCCGACTCACTTAAAGGAATGCTTGGCGGGTGGTGCTGAGCAGCGTCGTTCTTTGTGTAGCAGACAGTCCTTTTTTCAGTGTGTAAAACGGGATGTATTTCCGAGGCACCTGCTCACAGTTTGCAGCGTTTTTAAAAAAGGAAATAAAAAATGTTTGGAGAAATAAACTTCTGCAGTGAACCAGACTTGTTTTCCGCAACAAAGACATGCACAAAATAAAAATAAAAATAGTACTATGAAAAATGAAACATGCCTGCAGAGAAAACAAAATGAAAAGTGACAAGAACAGCACAGCTCAGCCCCGTACACCAAACACGCCTTCAATACAGTGTGCTGGTATATTTATAGCGTAGCTAATTGCGTTATTTACAGGAAGCCTTTTTTTTCTGCCATGAAACCAACAAGCTTATCTCAGTGCTATGGCAGAAAACACACATATATATATATATATATATATATATATATATATATATATATATAGGGTGATTAGAAAGTAAGTCTACCACATCAGTGCTATGGTGCGTTGATGTAGTAAACGTACTTTCTAATCCCCCTGTGTGTGTGTGTGTATATATTGGGGGGACGTGGGTGTGCGTTATATAATGTTTAATAAACCCTTTTCCACACAAAGACTCTCAAAGCCTGTTTAGCTGCCTTGCGTTCCCCTACCGGGAGTGAGCGTCATCATGACCACTCTGAGGAGAAGCATGAGCGGAGCGTTTCTGTCACTCAACATGCACGCAATGAGATCACAGGGACAGGCTCACCTGTCATATTACCAGAAGTCATCTTTAAGTAAAAGAAAAGCAAGGAAATCGTGTTTATTTTGTTAACGAGGTACATCTTTATTAAACAAGAATGTTTCTGTTTGTGCTCCGTTGTACAATTTTTGTCAGCTGATTGTTTCCCTAAAAAAGACTACGCTTTATGGCAAAATGGCTTAAAACTGCTACACAATAGGAGTCCTATCAGTTCAGTGTTTAAGCACAGGGTTGATGCAGATGGAGGACAGTACCCATGATACTCTGCAGAACTACTAATTGCAATGAACCTAAGCACTCCACCAGCCAGCACCCAACTTAGTACACAACCAAGGTTGTAATTCAAGTCCATTGCAATTGACCCAATATGGTTGATGGGTCTGATTTTCCACTGTGTGCAAACTGCACACATCATACATTCAATATGGAGCAGTCATTTGCCTGCAGTTTGCACAGATTGGAAAATACAGGCCAGTGGATTCAGGCTTGGCTGTTGTCTGTCTGTCTCCGATACTCCCTGTAAAGAATGTAGGCCAGGAGAGTGGCTCCAGCGAGCCTGAAGAGAGCTGTCAGAACCTTCCACATGCTGAGGGACTTCTGGTGCTGCTGCAGGAAGCTCTTGTAGTCAGAGAGGAGCAGTAGATACTCCTGTCCGTCCCTGGGGGGCTGCAGCTTCAGGACTCTCCCAGGTTCCAGGACCAACTCCCCGAATCCGGTCAGGGTGGCCCCGACCCGCAGCATCTCCTCCGTCTCCTGCAGCCCGACCGGCTTCTCCCCACTCAGCCCCTGCGCTATGTAGTCCACGAAGCCCTCCTGGGCCTTGCGCAGGCGCCGGTACACAGGTTCGAGGCAGAGATTGGAGGCCTCCAGCGGGGAGACCACCTGAACAGAGACCCCGTCTCCTCCATCACCTCCACGTGGGACAAGGCTGAAGGGGACGGTATTGGTGCTCTCCTTGCTGTTCTGCGTTCTGTCATTCCTTAAGGAGGGGGGGGGGGGGGACAAAAACAAAACATGCCGTTCATTGAAGGATTTTCACTTTTGTTCCTTTATAATCTGTTAGTATTTCAAAATGTAGCGCACACACACACACACACACACTAACCATGTGTTTGTGATGCTGTTCCAGACCTTCTTGTGCTCCCGAACAATGACCTTTTGAATGACTCCGAAGCACCTGGGCACAAACTGGCTGGCCAGGGGCTCCCCCTCTGGCTGAACTATTCCTGGAAGGGAAGGTAAAGGAATGAAAAGCTATCCTTCCTACCCAGGGCAACCCAGTAGCACCGCACCCCACAGTGGGTGCTTGGAGGGGTGTAAATATCCCTTGGCAAGACCAGACCAGCATGGGGATGCACCACACTGACAGATTAAAAGTACTCATCCATTTTGTTAACCCCAATTAGCTTTTTCAACATCATTACTGTGCTGTGCTAAATATCTGTTATTTATTACATTACTGCAGGATATGCAAATATATATAGAATATGTTGCATCCTTCTACCTGTCGGTTACACGGCTGGATTGCAGATACAACATTGAAGTGCCTTTGAACTACAACAGGTGAAGCAATTAGCCACCAGGGAGCAGCAGCGAGTGTCGTCTTCCAATTACTTTTTAAAATCAATTCCCAGTTCCAATTTAATAATTTCTAACACATCATTGATCAAAGTTGCAATTAGCAGTATTCTGTCAATATTAGCTTCTCAGTGACAGCAAAATTGCTTACATTTAAGTCACTGTTAGTCAATGAAATTGGCTTCAAATTGAAGCATATGAACAATCACAACAATTATGTCTCTAAAATATTCTCCTTTAAAAGGAATTGGAATTGAAAAACAGGCATTGAGATCTCAGAATTCAAAGTCAAAATACAAAGAACCAAAACACCTCTAACAGTATTAAGGGGGGTTGATAAAAAGGGTTAAGATATTTGAAAACTTAAACAAAGAAAATGTCTTTTTAAATGTGCCTGTTAAACATGGTTTTGTGTATATACTGTATCCTGGGTACTGCTGCTGTCCACGTGGGTTCTTGCGAACACTCGGAACCTCAGTGTAGAAATCTCCTTTATAAATATGTTACCAACATCAGTCAGTAAACATTCGCTAACCTTCTATGACAGCATATCCCAGCCTTTTCCTGTGTGACGCTGCCAATATCTTTATCAGGTCTTTATTCAGCTGAACCTTCGGGATTTTCTTTCCATGTAAAAAAATATGTTAAAAAAAAATTAATAACAATAAAAAAGTATTATACCTCAAGAAAGTTTAGACAATGGTAGTGGCTCAGAGAGGCCTGGGGTTGAGGGTGTGGGGATGGAGAGACAAGGTTCAAACTGTTATATTTACCTCAATGTTGTGTATTTCTTGTCTCTTCTGTTGGTACAAATGGTAGAACAGCCCAGAGAATGCAAAGCTGGATCCCACACAGATCAGAGTCAGGGGACTAACAGGACTATCACTCATCCTAGCAGTGAAAATCACAAAACAGCTGTTTTACTTTTTAAATGGTTTTTTTTTTTCGATTTTTATTTTTCAATTCAAGCAGAGAATGGGTGAAATCGACCTTTATGCCATTGAGAAACGTCTCATTTAGCGAAACCCCATTTATCATATTCAACATGCAACAAAACCATGGTTACCAACATTCTAATTGAAATAACGTTTGGTCACAGCGTTTTCTACGGTTTATTTGAAACAATGTTTAAATTTGTGTAGGATCTTTATCTTTACAATGTATTTTTGGGGGGAAAGTAGCAAACCATTATACTGCGTTTACTAAAGATGCACAAACAGTTGTTTCATTAAACAGATTCGGTTGTGGCCCTCAGATTCGGTGCAAAGGAAGTCTCACTGCACGTCATGTTAACATGCTATGGGATGTAACCGTTTGCATGCCATCACGCCTTCCTCTACCCAAGAATATTCAGTTCTGGATTATTATCAATATCATTGTGATTGACTTCGGTGGCAAACAGGTGCTGCCGAAACACAGTCGCCTGTGCTGTATTTAAACACACACACACACACACACACACACACATATTATATACAAAAAGCAATATAATGTAAAATACCATTGGAAAAAGTAATATAGTTCAACTAGCTACACTGGTGGGTCTATTTCATTGGTTTTGTCGAACCAATATGACCAGTTGAAAACCAGTAAAGCACCAGCTCTGACCAGCATATACCCGTAGTCACTGCATTAATTTCTATCGGGGAAAATACATCCCTTAAGTCTTAATCAATTAGTTAACCCAAAATATGTGAGCTGCCGTACGACCAATGGAAAAGGCAAGGTTTGTCATTTACTTACTTGCAAGTTCTTTGTATTGCTGCAAATACAGTAAAACAAAACAACGACCCTTTCCGAGCAGTATCTGAAACTAAAAGTTAAATAAACCTTGCTGACACCGCTCTCGCATTTCCTCGTTTCGGTTTGGAAAAAGGAGGTTAAAAAAACATTGACCTTGTTGGGATAGCATATATTTCACCGCTAGGGGTCGCAGTAAATGATATAATGCAACGATTCATGTGAATTGGTCTCACCTGTAAAACTCGCCCTCATCCACACAGGCCACGGGTACATACACCAGTGTTTAAAGAGAATAAAGAGCAGTGTGATTAATCTTGGAGACTGTGTGTGCATGGTGCTCCTGCACCTTCATCGCCTATCTGAAGGTGTGTTTGTGGAAACCCTGAATACAATACAGTACTGTACTAATAACAATGACAACTGTATTTTCTTTCTCTTTTTTTAACTAAGTTCTTCCTTGAGCCCCAGGTCTTGATGACGCCACGTATTCTATCAGACGGCTACCAACCAGACACCTGGACAGCTGAGAGCCACGCCCCCGGTACATTCCTCTCGCGAGAGTGCATGCTAAAACTTTACTTAAAGTTTAACTCGGTCCCTCTTTCCAGTGCTGTGCTGTGTCTATGTTGGGACAGGGGACATCCAACCAATCTAAGGTTGTTTTGGGACAAGCAGTTCAGCACTCTGCCCTTGAACCACCTAGAGTGAATTATTAACTACTTACAATGCTTTACTACTCGTATTCAAAGACAGGGATCGCATTTTATACAACAGAGATTTATCAATCGCAATAGGGGTCGAGTGTAGGATTTGTTCGATTGTTATGAATGCATTTTGAATTGCTGTAACTAATAAACCTCAATAACGCGAGTAGCAGCGTGCTTGCGTATCACTTGCAGCAGTTGTTTACAGATCTGTCCAATTTCTAATGACATTTTACCAAACATTGCGTTGTTGAGAAACATGATGTGGACAACCCTGCTTGTGGAGTAACAATCCAGCACCGGAAGATTAATGTTTAATTAAAAATAAATGTTATAACTTGCATTGTTCTACGTGACAACCCCTGAACGTCATTGTTTGTTTGCCAGCCAGTGTAAACTAGACTGTGCAACATAATCGGATCCGCCTCTTTGGCCATTCAGAATCACAGCCAAACCAACTGCCACGAAACCTTGCTAACCACCCACCTCCAGAACTGAACTGCCAGTGATTCGTGTCTTGTGTATGTGTGTTTTGAAAAGGTATTATGCCATCTCCGGCGACGTGTAAGGTGCTCAGTGAACAAGGGAACTAGGATTTCGTGAATCAAGTCTCCCAGAGGCGTACATTTTTCAAGAACCAGACAGAGGAGGCGCAGGGCTAAATAGAGAGTAGCGGTGGTTCTACAGTAATATAGGCTAAGCAATAAAGCCGCATTTGCTTCATGGGGGTGGGTGAGGAAGTAGAGAGGGCGAGTCGCGGCTCGGACTCAGAATCACAGCAAGACGATGACCCGACAGAGGAGGAATTCCAGCAGGTTTTAAAAGACATCGGCGGCAGGGAAAGGATTTTCTTAGTTAGCGATGTTTTGGAGAAAGGTGACGGGAGCGAAACCGGTTCGCTGGAAGAGTTCGTGAATGAGATGTTCCCGTCGGGATTAAATACTACAACAGGTACTAGTGATGATGAAACTTGTGTTGCAATCAAAAACGGTTCAATTTCAGCAGGAGGGGGAGGTGACGGGAGTGTCATCGGCAACGTGAATGCAAGCAACTGTGCGGGTATTCCTGGCGAAGAAATACAACCAGGTGAAAAAGACGAAGCGGATCCATGTTCCAGCGACGACGCCAGCAGTAGCGCTGCCAAGCCGGCGACCGGGCTGGTTAAGTGCTCCCAGCAGAAAGGAGGGGTCGAAACACGCAGGGCGTATGGCAAAGCGTGCAAAGGCACACAGCGAGCCATAGACTGCCCGTTAATCGTTTTTGTTTTCAGGCACGAGTTTCTGCTTCACCCTCGAAACAGGGTTTGCCTGAAGGAGATTCTCAAGGACGTGAGGGGTCGCAGTCGGGCTGCGGGTGTGCAGCCGGCTCTGCTCGGGCTGGTGCACTCGAGAAGGGAAAGCGGGGACAGCTGGCAGTCCGTCCGGCTGCTGGAGCAGCTGCTGCAGAGAGTTTTCAAGGGGCACCCCGGTGAGGCGATGTGGGCTGGTCACTTCATACCGAAGAATCCGGGGTGCACACTCGAAATTAAGAGAAATGCCTGCAAAGCCATCCGAGCCTCGCTTTGCACAGAAACAGGTACACTGATTTAAAATAAACAGGCCCCCAAAAATGTAGAATGTTTTTTTTTTAAAAAATTTGTATTTAATAACATTTATTTGTATTACACTTGTGTATGCTGTGTTCAGCACGTGTGCCAGAATTAATTGTGATGAAATTGTACAGTAGTAGGCCAATAATCAATTGCTATGCAACATGTTTTAGTACAGACTGCATAACTCAGGAATACTTTCCAGTTCTGTTTTCAAGACAGTGTATGACAGGACGAAAAAACAGGCAGTTTAAGACACGTGTGCAGTGCTGTACAGTGTAGTTGTGTAAAGTAAAGAATATAACAGTATCGTTATATGAGAAAAAAAAAAGATTGTTATAATAACAAAATAATTAATTGGACAGGGAAACAAATCGCACATTATAAATCGACATGCAATTAGTGTACTGCGCAGACTGTTTGTGATTGGTAGCCATGGGAACTGAGTTTCCTGGCCATTAGAAAATAATCCAACAATTGTTAGTTTATTGGCAGCACTGCATGTCAGCTCAGCATGTCCTGTTGAGACGTGGCCTCTCAGATTCTCCATAATTGCCACAAGCTTGACACCAGCTTGCATTGTTGTTCGCCCCATTTTATATGCGGCTCAGCAAATATTAGTGAGGAATATGTAACTATGTGCCTGAACACAAACAAACCTCTGGAAGTAATGCAGAACTTCACCGAATCATCACCACCACATTCAGATAATGAAAGTCACCCACTATGTCACAAGACACTTGGTATGATCTCTGAATCCCTGGGGCCATGTTCCAGTACCCACAGTGTGTTCAGCAGGGGGCCCTGCAAACTGTTGTATCCCATGAACCAATTTCAGAGGACTGACAAGCTGCTACAGTTGTTGTACCTACCCTCTACCCTTCAAGTTACGGGTGCTCGTTTACTGGGGAACATGATTGTCTAAATATAAATGTAAATCTGATAATATTCGAACTTGCTTTATTAAGCTGAAGGAACGAGATGCCACTTTGTGTCTTGAAACTTGGTTTCAGGAGTCTAGGTTTCAGGCCATTGCATGGCACACCAGGGGAGACTTGGAGTTTGATACAGCAAAGTTATCTCGTACTAGGTCTCCTGAAACCAGGATTCAAGCCACTGTTCCTAAAAAGTGGCTTCATGTTCCCTCAGCTTTAGAGTTGCCTAAACTGCTGTTTATTCAAACAGTGTGTGTGTGTGTGTGTGTGTGTGTGTGTGTGTGTCACAGGGGACAGTAGAGATAGAGGAGGCACAATGTCCTGGGTTCGGAAGTGCTTCCCCTGGCAGGCACGAGAGAACAGGAGGAGACAACCCAACTGCAGCTCCAGCACCAGCCGGCAAGGTACGTCTCACAGCCCCTGTGATAGACATGTCTGCTGTATGTGTGCTGAGCTCCCTGCCCCTTTCACTTTCTCCACTCCTTGTTGAATTAATGTTTAACACTAACAGCTTAGTATAAATCTGTTTTTTGTAGTTGTTTTTTTTTCTGTGTAAGCTTGTGGTTTTCAACCTTTATTCCGTGCAATACAATGCATGCCCTTGAGAGAGCAGTAAAGAAGTCCATTAGCTAGGGAGAGCAGTGCAGACCAGCACCCAGTCCCAAGTATGCCTGCACACTTCACAAAGGCTTAACTACACTTTCCTACTCTGGTTTTGTTAGACTGGAACCATGACTGGTGCTTCATAGAAAGATTATAAGCATACTGTAAGCAACAGTATGGTGCCTTTGCAGTCAAATATACATGCACTATAATGTTAATCCTAACCTTTAACCCTAATGCTTATGCCTGTGATTGTGTCGCACCAAATATCTTCAGTGGATTAATTCTCATTGCAAAGCTCAAAACGTCAATGCAGTTGAACAGAAATGTATTTCAGTTAATATGCATATATCATGGTGATCACAGCCATCCCTGTAGCATAGGTATGTGGATCAATATTCTAGAACTCTTGTTTGCAAGACTGAAAGTTAAGTACAATTTGTTTCACTTTGATATTAATGTGGCTCAGAGTGAAACCAGCATTCACATGTCTCTCCTGTCTCGCGTCCCTTTGTCCAGGTGTCCAGCAGAGCAGGGAAGAAGCCGTCCCCTTGCGCATCAGCAGGCCTGTCGCTGAGCCCCTGAACCCTTCCTGCATCGCGAGCGAGCAAGAGACCCAGGCCTGACCGAGCGCACCACACCCCTCCCACCCCCACGCCTGCTTCCCAATCATCCAGCCCCCTGGCAGTCTTAATACCCCTGGAGCCAAGCCCTTCTGTTACAATCACATAGATCTAAGCAAACCCTTATAAAAGTGACCCGTTGCAAAGTGTAGTAACTCATGATGAATGCATGAGGAAGCATTGGCAAGCATTGTAAAGCCCAGAGAGGTATAGTGAAGCATATTAAAATCCAGGGCAAACTGTAGTAAACTTTGATAAATGCATAGTATACTGTAAGCAAATTTACCTTACAGATTTACCAGGGTCAACTTTTACAAGGGAACTCAAACAGGCATATATGTCTTTATAAAGAGAGCACCCATTTAGGGGAGGGATAGTGGGGTTTGGTGTGGCTGTGATTGCCTTACATTATGTGAATTACTGTGTACTACTAGACTGCATTTATTGTAAAGCTATGCTGTTACAAAGTGACAGCAACGTTAGATCAAATAGTGACATAGAGTATTTGCACTACCTTTCATTTCTTTTTGTTTTAATTATGAGCTATATTAGTTCAGACAGATCATGATTACATATGAGGTAGGTCTGTCAATAGGAATGTGTTGTGTTTCTCTCATCGCAGCTCTACACTGAGTCTAGCATTCTTCTGTCCCAGACATTTAGGTAACAGTAAAGGTTGTGTTATTGCTGCTGTGATGACATATTTGACATTACTATGTTTAACTGGCCAAAAGAATATCTTGTCCATAATTGTAAAACACTCGGATCACTTCAAAGAGATGTCTGCCCCGCAGTGGGCTGTTTTGTCCTTTTTTTATGAGATAACTGGTTTACATGTAAAAAAAAGAATAGATAAGAACTGTGAGACAGTTCGGAACTCTGAAACTGTGAGATCGATCGGAACTCTGAAACTGTGAGATTGCTCGGAACTCTTGATCAGGAATCTCAGCCTCACTGTTGTGTGGTCTTTGGCACCACTGTACCAAATGCTCCTGTAATTCATTCACATGGTCAAGTGGTTAAAGAAAAGGTCAAATCCCACCTCAGCCACTGACTCATTGTGTGACCCTGAGCAAGTCACTTGACCTCCTTGTGCTCCGTCTTTCGGGTGAGACATAGTTGTAAGTGACTCTGCAGCTGATGCATAGTTCACACACCCTAGTCGCTGTAAGTCGCCTTGGATAAAGGCGTCTACTAAATAAACAAATAACAATAATAATAATAATGAACATCCACCTGCTCTGTTCACTTAGGTTTCCTGACACAAAGGAAGGTCCATTGCAAAGGTTTACAACATTTTCTACCTAAAAATAAAAATACTCAAAAACAACTTAGATTCCCGTAGCAAAGCACACAGGGTTGTCTTCTCCCAGTTTAGATTCATGAGACACACGCACACAGTAGCTGCTTGTCCTGATTTGAACCTCTTCAGAGCTGGTTCTGAATCCAGTGCAGTACGGAGGTATTGGACACAGTTTGGGGGGGATCCCATATGCACAAGTCCTTGCTGCGCTGTTCTGAGTCCTACATGACTGGAGGTTAAGGGGTGAAAGAAAGTTATTGCTGTTCTGGCTTTATTTATGTTGCCTTTGAAGGATGAACCTTCTAATGTGACCTTTGTAACTCAGCATGCTATCTTGTGTAAACGTCCTAAACAAACAAGCAATGCCTGATTGCAGAGAACGGCAGCTTGACATGACCAGGTTACAGATGCAGTATGTTGGTTAAAAGAGTGCACTGGCCAAGGTACTTTTAATAGAAGGTGTTTTTGGGGTTTTTTTGTATTCTTTTAGGAATTACTTTTTTTTAATAAAAAATAGAGCTTTTATTCCTCATAGTTTTTGAATGTTTTATTAAAATATATAAATTGTTTAAAATATGTTTGTGGATTACTGTTTTTTTTTCTAATTCCTAAACAGTGAATAAAATGTATTTAGTGCAATGTACGGTGTGAGATATTTATTTGCCACCCAAATAAACATTAAGAAATGGCACAAAAGCAGAGAAAAGGCCAACTGTGCTTGACTGCTAAACACTGTGGCTTTAGTGCACTGTGAATAGCAGCAGTGTGAAGTAGTGGTTAGGGCTCTGGACTCTTGATCGGAGGGTCGTGGGTTTAGTGCTCTGTGAATATAACAGGTGGGAAAGAGGTGTTTTATTAAACTCGCAGCAAAACCAGGAATTGATCAAACTACTATGCAACAGGAGTCTTGTTTCCGTCCCTGCATTAGCAGTTCAACTCTTTCTCACCTGTTATATGATGATCAGAAGGCTTTGTTTTCTTGTCTAAGGATGTATCTGGGTAAACACAGATGGCATTGTGCTGTATTATTTAAACACCTCATTGTTAAAATAATCGGGTGTTTCTGTTAAAGTAATTGAGGTTGCATTGAAAATCTGTATGCATTATAGGAACACAAATATGTTCAGATAATATGGTTTGGGGTACTGATGTATGTAACAAAGAAGTTCAATAAAAAAAATGTAGCATCATTTTAATGACAAATCCCTCCTAATTGTTTTTTGTTTTGTTTTGATGAGATCTGATTTTATTCACATTTTAAATAGTATTTATATGTTTATATATATTGTAATATGCACTAACAAATGTTCTGTTTTAAAGCGTAGTGTTTTTTTTATTTAATTAAATGCAGATTTAATAATTAAGTGACTTGTGTTTTTTTTTGTATAATTTCCTCATACGCAACCAGACTTAAAATACATTTTGAATGAAAAAACAATAATGAATCAGCTGTCAGAATACCACGCATGTTGTCAGGAAAAACAATGCAGTTTGTATAATTTGTGCTTAAATTCCCAGGCTACAGTTCGCACGTCCACAGTTGTCACTTATCTCTGGCATAACATTTAAATAAGGGTTTACACCGCCATCTAGTGGTCATGGAGAGTTGCAGCACACGGGCTGCCACACTTGAGGGTCAAATTATTATAAGCACTTAACAGCACCTAACAACATTACCAATCCAAAATGAAGACAAGAACTCAACACATTTGTGATTTAGTTTGTTGTAGGTAGTTGTTGTTAGGTTTTGTTTTTTTTAAATTTATTTATTTTGTAGTATTTGTTTTATAATTAGTCGATGTTTTACTATTAACCATTTGGAGTATTTGAAAAACCCTTTCTGTAAATGACTCATTAGATAAGGCTTCGCGAATAGTGCATAGGACTTAAAAAAAAAAAAAAAAAACTAACCACGGACACGTTTCATAATTATATCCATGCTCTATTACACTTAAGTCTTCAGAAAATTCCTTTAGTGCACAGTTGGCCTCCTACCATGAGAGGGCGGAATAATTTCGTAGTACCACTGGTCGAGTAACTAAGAACACGAAAGCACTTTTTAGCCGCTTCATAAATTGCATGTCCAAAACAGATTTAGTTTTTTTTTTATGAAAAAATAATATGATTTCAGTCGCGAAATATGTATATACTAATATTGTTAATGATACAAAATCAATGTAAATGGTAACGGCGAGTAAAATAACTAATGTCACGTCTTTTTGCAATATTGTGGTCAGGCGGTTCCTTTGGGCAGCCTACTAGAGAGCAGAAGGCCCCCTGTTTCCAAGTGAGCTTCATTGTGAATCAACTTTGCAGGAAGAGTCCCACAAACATTCACTGAGAGGCGAGATATTGTCGAGTCAAACCGCCTTTTCAAATACCTATACCTGCTCTTGGAAGAGTCGCTGGTCTGGAGAGGAGTACGGAACCCTAGCAAACATGATAACCTCAGCAGGTAAGGCGAAAAGAGCGGAGAGACAAGGGAGTTAAGATCGAGTGAAGACCGGCAAATTTAGCTGAGTCACATCGAACCGTTAGCGGCAGAGAAATGTAGAAAAACGAATTCTTATTAACCAGCTGGAATCACACACCAGAACTAAATATGTGCTATCATAAAGGTTAGGGGGGAGTGTCCGTGGAATTATTCGTGTTTTTATTTGTGTGCTGGTGATTTCAGATTTATTTATACAGCAGCTGAAGTGAAGATGACAACACGCTAGTAGGTTGTTGTTTAACTAGAGACACATCGATGATTAAGTTCATAATATTCGACTACTCTGAGCGATACATAAAAAAAGTGATTTGAGACACATTGTGTTTTGAACTTTGTCTTTCGCTTCAGTATCTGCATGTCCCAATATCGTGCAATACTGTATCTACACACTGCGGTGCTGTACTGTATGCTATGATGGTCAATCAATCATCATGATCGTTTGTTAACAATTACAGTGTCGTACGGATTTTATTATAAAAAAAAAAAGAAAATGGAGTTCAGGGTTAATCATGGAATAATATGTTTTATTCCTGTCCCTGAATGAAAAGGCAGTAGTTGTATTGTCCTACAGTAAACTATAGTAAGATTGTCCTTTTCTTTTTACAGCTGGAATTATCTCTCTCTTGGATGAGGAAGAGCCTCAACTCAAGGTAAGTCTATCACTCGTGGCACTTGATGGGGTTTATTGTAAGGGTTTTTGGAACTGGGCAGATGTCCTTCACATTAGTACTCGAGTACTCGAATCAAATACTCGAGTAATCAAATACTCGAGTAATCAAATACTCGAGTTGTCACATTTGACTAGTCAACACATCAGAGTTGTGCAATGAAAGTCCAACAGCATACTGTCACTTGAGAAAGCAAATCTGTGCAGCTGGTGTACAGTTACAGTACTTGTAATTGCATTCTATTTAGTAGCCTTGCATGGGGTTGTTGGAATAGAAAATGTAGAGCAATATTTATTCTTGAGATGGGATATACTTTTTCCATATTGTAGCTTCTTTGTTTATATATATATATATATATAGAGCCTTTTAATTTGATGTGCTGTGACTGTCATGAGTTACCATACATAACATTTTCATGTACTGTAGCAAAATATGGGCTTTATTCTTTACTTGTTTCTTTCTTTAACTTTAGGAGTTTGCCCTGCACAAGCTGGATGCTGTGGTCAATGATTTCTGGGCTGAGATTTCAGAGTCTGTTGATAAAATGTAAGAGAAATATTTCATCTCATGTCAGTTAGTTTAAAACTATTATATTGAGTTGTGCTTTTGTAAAGAATACCACAGCAAACACTGTTATTTATAAATCCAGAAAATAAACAAATAAATGAATGAATGAATAATTAAATAAATACAATCTTCAAACTTCAGTTGGACTTTCCAGGAGAAATGCTTTCTAAGTTTGGTTGGCTACATGCAGGTGCCAGAACCATGTGTTTCGTTTTGGGGTCACAACGCAAACAGCAACAGTGGTACCCTTTAATAACCTTTCCACCATGATTGTATGGAAAAGGTGTTTGATGTGTGTGTTTGCCCCGTCTCTTCCAGCGAGGTTCTGTATGAAGATGAGACCTTCCGGAGCCGGGAGTTTGCTGCTCTGGTGGCCTCAAAAGTGTTTTATCATCTTGGTGCATTCGAGGAATCGCTGAACTACGCACTGGGTGCCGGGGATCTGTTCAACGTCTCAGACGACTCTGAATATGTGGAGACGATAATCTGTGAGTAAAACACTTTGGAAGTGTCAAGTGTCTTTAGGTCATAAAACATTACGAAGATAAAAAAAATAAGGAAAAATCCAAACGGGATGTTGAAGGTCAACATTAGTCTGAAACAATGCAGCAAGCCACTGTAATCTTACTGTGACAATCGTTGATGCTGTTGTGAATCTGTAATCCTGAAAACTGAGGTGTATGCCTGTTTCCCTGACTGCCCTGCAGCAAAGTGCATCGATCACTACACAAAGCAGCGGGTTGAGAACATAGAGGTTCCAGAGAACGAGAGGAAGAGCATCGACCCCCGTCTGGAGGGCATTGTCAACAAGATGTTCCTGCGCTGCCTGGGAGACCACAAGTACAAGCAGGCCATCGGCATCGCTCTTGAGACACGCAGGCTCGACATCTTTGAGAGGACCATCCTCGAGTCTGTAAGTGCCACTATTCTACCTTGGAAATGCACTTTACTGTGAGCAGTAAGAACATTACAGCCAAGGTCAATGTTAGAACAGTATAGAGTCCTGTAATGAATTAAATACTGTGAAGTATATGTTTAGACACGATCACTACTAGAAGATATATGTCTATATTGCTCTCTCAACAGTACAGTTTTATAAAGTGACATCTTTTTTAATAATGTGTAAACATATGTTCCTTTTATTAAATGTTTTTTTTTTATCTGCTGTTTTTTCCAGACCGATGTTGGCGGCATGCTGGCCTACAGCCTGAAGGTTTGCATGTCTTTGATGCAGAACAAACAGTTTCGCAACGAGGTGCTCAGAGTGCTAGTCAAGCTCTACATGAACCTGGAGAAGCCAGACTTCATCAACGTTTGCCAGGTACTGCACCTGCCATAAGGAACACTGAACGTTGCATATAATATGCAGCATGCTGACTTCTCAGTGCTTGTATACCTACTAATACAGTTGGTCAACTGTATAGTACAAGGATGGAAATAAAAATTCCCATTCCTGGTTTTACTGTGAGTTTTTAATAAGACACATCTGAGCTTGTTAGCTACACCCCTGGGCTAATCCGGTTTGTATTAAAACCTGGAATGGGGGAAACTGCTATGCATTATGAGTTATTTCTGGATCTGTAGTATAATTAATTCTTACCATGCAGTTATGGCTCAGGTAAGCTGTAGGGTATTCCTTTGAACCCTATGGAGCACTGACGATCCTCCTCTTGCCTCCCCTGGGCAGTGCCTGATATTCCTGGACGACCCTCAGGCGGTGAGTGATATCCTGGAGAAGCTTGTGAAGGAGGATAACCTGCTGATGGCCTATCAGATCTGCTTCGACCTGTACGAGAGTGCCAGCCAGCAGTTCCTGTCCTCTGTCATCCAGAACCTGCGCACTGTCGGCACGCCAATCCCCGCCGTGCCCGGCTCCACCAACACCGGCACTGTGTCCGCTGCAGACAAGGACAGGTGTGTGCTTCAGCGTGTGGCTGCCCAGGGTTTGTGTATGTCAAGGTCACGCAATACTAGGTCAATCCTGTCTTTTCCAGTTATTGCAATTGAAGTAGAGCCGAATGATCCAATGTGGATAAACTTTTGAACAGAGTTGGTGGGGGGAAAAAAATTCAGTTGCTTTTGATGCAATTGTGTAAACTGGGAGTACGTCATGACAACCATCAAATAGGCCCAAATCTTTTCTTTTTGCCTTTCTTCAAAAGAGCAGTAGAACCATCAGTTCTATTTTAATGTTGCACTATTACACAAAATAGGTTCGTAATGCTTTTTAAAGGAAACCTGTAAAACAGATGTAGGTCATCTTTCTATAGAGCACACTCTATAGCCCCTTTCACACTGGCACTCCTACCCGGGTTCTGGTTACCTGGGTCACAATTCCGCATAGTGTGAAACCATGTACCCGGGTTAACCTGAGTCCCAGCGACCCACCTCAGGATGTGGGTCAACACCCTTTGACCCGGGTTGAGCAAGACAAAATGCACGATGAAATAACAAACAGCCATGCCTGCGTGAAAGTTTCACTTCCATAAGGAACTTTTTTTGTTTAATTTGTTTAGCCATATTTTTGTTGCTTGAGACACACCATGAGCCAGACTGCAGCAGGGATGTGGAAACTTTTGCTTTAACCAACATTTGGGCCGACGGTTCAATCCAGAGAAGCTTGGATGGAAGTGTCAGTAACAAGCCGCTTCCAGGGCATTGATACGCGTATTGTTTACTTGCATCTGTCACCCAGGTCAACCCTGCTTTATCAAAGCAGTGCTTTATCAAAAGCAGTCTAGTTATCTCGTTCCCCCTGTTCTATCCTTTTCTTTCATAATAATGGGCAACAGGAGCTGTAGATACTCCTACTAATCTAAGGTATGTGATAGACCTGTGTAATCCTGAAATGTTTATTTTGATGTCTTTTTTTCCCAGTGATGCCATGGAAACCGATGATAAGACTGGCAGCTCACCAGCAGGAAAGCCAGCAGAATCGGTGGGTAAATCTAAGCAACAGCTGTTTAGAAAATGTTCACAGAGAGCCGCATACATATTATTACAGAGGTGCTTCTACGGCTTACAGTGGTCACTGGAGACAAGTACAGATCTATTTAATAATATTTAATAATGACCTGCATGCTGTAGTGTGAACCAGGAATGGGGACAGTAAAAATGAATGTATAAATGTGTGTAATTTACACTTGAGTCACTTTCTGTTTGAAGGTCCACACAGACAGTGACTTAAGAGCGTACTGGTCACGAAGCGCTCTGTGAAGCATTGGTTCATCTAAACAAAAACAACTCTTATCTTTCCATTGTAGAAGGAAGAACCCAAAGACCAGAATTCAAAGATGATTAAAATATTAAGTGGCGAAATGGCCATTGAACTGCAACTCCAATTCCTGATCAGAAACAACCACACAGACTTGATGATTCTAAAAAACACAAAGGTAAGATACTAATTGTTTTTTTGTTTGTAGTCAGAATGTTTAAATGTAAATAACATGTAGCCAGAAGCTTGCGATGTTCATGAGTACATGCAAAGTTGCAGCTTGCTTTTAAACCCATTGACAATAAAGCTGGTCTGTGTCAGCCATTCCTACAACTTTTCTCCCACTTGTTAAGTTGTACAACATATTCACCATTAACTTGCCTAGTGTATATCTGTCTTGCAGAGCAGGTTGGGTCTTAACCACTTACAAATTCTGTTTTTTCCAAAAGGATGCAGTACGGAATTCTGTCTGCCACACCGCAACTGTTATAGCCAACTCCTTCATGCATACTGGAACAACAAGCGACCAGTTTCTCAGGTATCGCACTGCACACCTTTCTCCTGCAAACTTTCCTATGCACGCTTCTCTACACACGAGGTGCCCATGCTGATAGCCAAGAATTTCTTTAATTATCTTTAAGATGTGAAGTAGGGCTTTTTCATTTATTATTTTTTTTAACCCATAGTTTAAAGCCAAAGCCAAGCTAGCTTGCACAGCAATTGCAAAAGTATAAAGAACCTGCAAAGAACTGCCATTCATTCATAATTAGCTTGTTTGTTGAACGTACCCAGATTTTAATGGTATATAGCCAGCTCTGGACGACTAAGTACTATTGATTTTCTACCTTTTAATCTTTAATGATGTGTTTTCTAAACCTAACAGAGAGAACTTGGAGTGGCTGGCCAGAGCCACAAACTGGGCAAAATTCACTGCTACCGCCAGCCTGGGAGTTATTCACAAGGTAAGGCTATACGAGCAACGGCACGTACTTTTGTTAAGTTTTTAATACATGGTCAGAAGCTATTTTTTTTTTTTTTTGCATTGCTTTTACCAATGGACTAGTGTATTGCTATCTGCTTAATATTTAATTTAATCTAAATACCCACCTATTGTATTCTATGTTCCTATTTTCACTTACCGGTAGTTAAATGGTTCTATAATTCTAAAACACTTGGTAGCACTACATTTAGAAACACTGAAAGACTCCTACATTTGAAATGACAAACTTTTCAACTAGAAGTCTATTCCAGTGTCTTCTATGAGTCAGTTTGTATTGAATCCTTGCTGTGTCTGATGCATTACTGTATCTATCGTGTGCAACAACCCCAACAATTAAACTCCATACTATAATAATATATCTTGTGTGAGTTTCAACAGCTTCAGGATATTAAATATGCAGTAGTTACTTTTATCCTGAAGCTGTGTTTTCACGTTCGGTGATTTGCAAGACCATGTATGATTTTGTATCATTTGCATTCAGGGCCATGAGAAGGAGGCGCTGCAGTTAATGGCCACGTACCTACCCAAGGACACATCACCTGGCTCAGCCTATCAGGAGGGAGGAGGCCTGTACGCTCTGGGGTTGATCCACGCCAACCATGGTGGTGACATCATTGACTACCTGCTTAGCCAGCTGAAGAATGCCAGCAATGATGTGAGTGTCTGTCCACTGCAGGACAGGGAAAACTTTGAGAAACTACTATTTAAAAAAAAAAAAAAAAAAAATTGGGCAAAGTAAAGACAAACTTAAAAATAAGGTTAAACCATCTTTAATGCAAAGAGAAGTGAGTATAGAATAATGAAAAATGAAACTGACAATTTAGTATGTGTGTTGTTTTTTTTTTTTAATTTACTTATGTAAATACATGTAAGTGATAAGTACTATGAGTTTAGTAAGTTGGTCCCATTGGTTTGTGTCCCCTCCTGCATCGCTTCGTGTTCAGTGTGCATCTCTCTTCTCCCCCACAGATTGTGCGTCACGGAGGTTGCCTGGGTCTGGGGCTGGCTGCCCTAGGAACTGCCCGACAGGATGTGTACGACCTGCTCAAGTCCAACCTCTACCAAGATGATGCTGTCACAGGTAGACGTGGCATTTTTAACATGGCATTTTGAAGAAATCCTGTAGGGAGCAATATTTTTATTAACGTACATACAGTATTAATGCATCTTCACGTTTTCTTTAATTTACTGTGGAGATATTGGGCTAACTGAAGACTCCTGTTTAAAAGTAGTTTTACAAGAGTTTGAGACTGACCCCTTTTCTGTTGCTGTGCACCAGGGGAGGCAGCAGGACTGGCTCTGGGTCTGGTGATGCTGGGCTCCAAATCTGCCCAGGCCATCGAAGACATGGTGGGGTACGCCCAGGAGACGCAGCACGAGAAGATCCTCCGCGGGCTGGCAGTTGGCATCGCCCTCGTTATGTACGGCAGGATGGAGGAGGCAGACACACTCATCGACAGCCTGTGCAGGGATAAGGTGAGATCAGCTCAACAGCACATAGATCAGACAAAATAATTCCAGTCATCCTCACTATGAATTGCCATTACTTTGTCGGTCTCATATGTCCATATATGGAAGATCCACTCATTATGGTAAAAGTGATTTGGTTTGTCCAATGTTTGTTTGTTTGTTTGTTTGTTTTGTTTTGTAGCAATTGGTGAAGAAGTGTCCCTTTCACATATATGGAGTGCTGCACATACCAACATTTCTTCTTCCCATAAAGGAATGCAGACACCTGAAAGCATATTAGCAGGGATTAGGTACGGAGAGAGAGCGCCAGAGTGTGTAGGAGTTGCAATGGCTTCTGGGGAGTACATTTTTAAATATAAATTCTTCTTCTTCCTTTCCTTTCGAAGAACAGTAAACACATTCAGGATTGGACCACTGCAGTCTTCTCTTAAAACTCCCATTGATTGCTTGAGTTAAAGTGCGCCGCCCTAATGATTTGGTGTTTTGTGTTTACAGGACCCCATCCTCCGACGTTCTGGAATGTACACGGTCGGCATGGCATACTGTGGCTCGGGGAACAACAAAGCCATCCGACGCCTTCTCCATGTAGCTGTGAGTGATCTCTTTCTGCAATAGCATTCTTTCAGCAGACCAGACAACCCATCAACATGATTATATAACTCATTTTGTAGTTTGTTTGTTCATGCAAAGAATCTTCACGGGAAGATTGCCCTTTTTTATAACATTTTTTTAAACGTTATTCATTTATTTTATTTGACTAATTATTTGCATTTTTAAATTCATTAAACTGTTCTATACTGTCCCGAAAAAAGTTTAATTGGTGCCATATTTGATCCGCATTGATTAATTATTGTTAAACGTCAATGTTTCCTTTTTTTTTTTTTTTTTTTGCATGTGTGTTTTTGGTATATGCATGTGTGCAATCCTGCTTTTTTTTTTAATCAATGTGTTAGGTGAGCGATGTCAGCGATGATGTCAGAAGGGCAGCTGTGGAGTCAATCGGGTTTATTATGTTCAGGTACGGTCAAGTTCTCCTTTATACTTTTTATGTTTCTGTTTTGGCCACCGGGTGTCTCTGTTGAGTAAATACTCACAAAGCCAAACAGTGCCAGGTTTGATGAATTGCTCCATATGTGTATACACAAAGGGAACATTCCTTTCGTAGTTGAAGGAATATTTTCCAAATGGGATTTGACATACTGTTTCTTTGCACATGTTTTGCCAAGCATTTACACATTCACATTTCTTTTAACACCCACAATAATCTGATGAATTGATCACTTCCTCCAAGTGCTAGGTCCTGGCTGATTTATGACAATGTATTTTGTTGTACAAATTGCTAGCCACACGATATTCACCTTAAACCTGTAGTATTGCAGAAGTATTTAGTTTGGCAACGAAGCCAAATGATCTGATCTATATATAGATATTTAAATGTATATGGGTAAGATTCACCTACAGTCTGTAGCATGACACATGTAGCCAATCCAGTAATTAAAGATTCTTTGGATTTAAAAGGGCAACCTTACACAATTTTAAACCATGTGCTACTTGTTATATTTGAAATGTTTGGCAAGAAAGAGTTAGATCCGCAGTGCCTTTTTTCAGTCCTGTTCTATGAATCCAGAGACCTTGGTAAATAATTGTTAAAATATAATGTATTTTATTAAAAACGAAATGGGATTTTGTACAGCAGTGCTGATTTAACATCTTCTAAAAGCCTATGTTTTGCTTCAAGCAGAGAGGCTTCTACATGACAGCAGATCTGTCACAGGCAGGAATGGCATTTTCCAGGGATTACTGTTTTTAACTGGCTATGTACTGGATTAAAACATTGGATTTATTACCATCAGAGTATTTGGCCATTGCTGAATTTCCATATGGATCTCCTGTACACTGTTTTGTGCAGCTTGGAGAGTAACCCTGGGGCCATTTCTGTAATTAAGATAAACAATTACACTGGTACAAGAAAAGGGCTCCTGTCTTCACAAAATACCCAACAATACTGCACATCTTTTAAAGCAGTGTTTAAATTGGAATAATTATTCTAAAATTCTGTCTTAAGTTCATATATATATATATATATATATATATATATATATATATATATATATATATATATATAAATTTGATTATTATTGTTACAAGCCATATATATATATATATATATATATATATATATATATATATATATATATATATATATATATATATATATATATATATATATATAAAATCTATGGCTTGTAACGATAATAATCAAATTATTTATCGATTGGGACCCCACAATAACAAATCGATGATATTTTAATGAAATCGAATATTCCATGAAATTAAAAATGTGTCTTGTATATATTAACTTACTGTCGAACGTAATCTGTGTTGTTGCTTCTAAAAGTATGCGAGAATATGCGTCTGTGAACAAATACAGGTTGACAATGCAGCGATCAAGAGTTACCTGCTTTGTTAATGTATTTTATACATATTATTGTGTTTTAAATCAGTCCCAACTGTAGCCTTCTGTCTTGAGTGAAGCTAATAATATTTAACATTACTACGTTGTCACGTGCCGCTGATTCCGAAAGTTTTTTTTTTCGTTTCGAAGTAATGCACTATCCGCAACCTTTCTCGTTTTTGATTGCTGTCTAATGCCGCTGGATCGTAGCTCGACGTATGACATCCGGTGAAACATTGCAGGTTGTACCAAATAGTTTGCCACCAGTAGAATGCTAAATTATTGTACACAATCCGCTGCAGTAATTATTGTAGATTTTTTTTTATTCATTTTGGACACTCGCAAAATGTTCACTCGCTTAACAATATCAGTTGAGATCTCCTAGGTTACTAAACCCGCCCTGGATGCCCATATCTACCAGTCGGTGAGAAGAGCCCAGAGTGATTATTAGCTGTCAATCAATAAATCCTGTCCAGTTTTCTTTTTGAAATTGAAACAAGCTTATAATCACATCGGGGACCTGGACCGATACACTTAATTGGATTTAAGTGCAGGGTGACAGTACACAAAATAGACAGTTTCCGTTGCAGGAAAGGGTAGGCTGCTTCTAATGTACTGTTTGGAAAAATGACAGTATAGTTGTATTAAGTGAAGGTAATGCAAATCTAAGTGGCTATGGAAAGTCATGTAAAGTTTTGATTAAAATATGAGAGCAAAAAGAGAACTGCATCTCTGGGGACTGCTGCTTTTGCTAGCAGTAACTGGACTACACAGATCATATATTTATAAGCAACAGCAAATTAAAAAAAAAAACTAGCTGTTCAACTAGCTCTAGTTTTGTTCTGTGCATATAATTTTTTTATCTGTAAATTTATGCTATAAAAGTCTGTAATACAATTTTATATGCTGTGTTTTATTTGAGACCATTTTTAAATGTGCGTAGGATATTATTATTTATTTCTTGGACTCCCTTATCCAGGGCGACTTAAAATTGTTACAAGATATCACATTATTTTTACATACAATTGGATCTTTATCTATATGTATAGATCAGCTGTGACCAAACATTATTTCAATTACAATGTTGGTAACATGTTGAATATGATAAAGGGGTTTCGCTATACGAGACATTTCTCAATGGCATAAAAAGTCTTTTTTTTTTAAAAAAAAAACAAAGGTTGATTTCACCCATTCTCTGCTTGAATGGAAAAAATAGATTAAAAAAACTGGTAAATTCTTTAATCAGAGTTAATCAAACAAAATGAGTGCTATTTTACATGTATGGAATGAGAATTTATCTTGCGGAAAATGTACATTTTTAATGAGTTTTTGTTTCAATGTGGTCCATATTCATAAAGCATTTTCAACCAAAAATAAGCATTTGAACTCCCTATAGGGACTGTTAAATTAGCACATGAAAGATTTATCTGACACTACAACTTCTTTGTGTTTTCCAATCTCTTGGAAAGCCTGAGTGTCGAGGACATTTTGTATTGTACAGAAAAAAGGCAAATGTTTTATTTTTATTTTTTATTCACTTTTTTTTTTTTTCTCTGTCCATTGATTCAGGCAAGTTGTTTATATATTATATGTCTTGTTTTCATCAGGCATCTACTTAATCATTTACAACTGCAAATTAAACGGTTTAATTATTTTTCCTCAAGTTTAATGTAAAAAAAACAAACAACTAAATATAGCTTTTGTAAATTAAGTACAAATCAAGCTGAAATAAACAACCTGCTTTTTACTACATGTTTCCAGCACACAGAATCTATTTGATATTAGTATTAAAGTGTGTGGAGGGCTGTACAGCAAAATGGTAATCTCTGATCAATACATTTTATGGCTGGCTATCTTAAGGAGTGTACTGTGAAGAGGTGCAGAGCCTGGCATTACCCAAGTTATTTTTGCCTCAACAGATTTCAAGGTCATTACCACTCTGTTAACTGTAATAACTAAATAACTAAAATTCTATTTAGTTAACTAATAACTACAATTAAACTAATAACTAACTAAAATAAAACAAATCATAACTATATAACTAAAAAAACAAACCGTAACTAAAAAAACACTGCATTGAAGTGTAGTCTCAATTCGTCTTTGCTAGTAAATTGAAGAACCGTACAAATCACTCAACTCTGCATAGAACTAGGATAGCCCTTTTTAGCTTGACATCTTATTATCTTGTAAACCTCTGTTTTGAAGTGACATGCTTGTTAGAAAGTTATTTGGGTGAGTCCTACTTTATTGCTCTGAATAACTTGTGCTTGGTAATAGTGTAAGTATGTGTAAAGGCTGTATAATAACTGTTTAGTTCAAGTTTGTTTGGCGACATGCTTGTTTCTGGCTGTTGGTCCTGTGTAAACACGCAGTTACAGATTGAACACTATAGATTTGATGCCTGAGAGCTAATAATTGTCTTTCTGAGGTCGACTGGGATTCATTCCCAGTTCAGCAGCAGGAGTTGACTGAGGCGTACTTACCAATAGTTACAAATACAATTTCAGTTTTTGCTGGAGCTGATCTCCTGGTCCTCAAACCCTCCACTCTTGAGTTTGTGCAGTATTATGTAGGTGTTTGAGATTGATCAGTCTGCTGCAGTCCTGAGAGTGAGCTGGAAGGAATGCGAGGACTGTTGGAATTGTGCTGTCCCTGGAGTGCTTGGCCAAGTGTTGCCTTTTTTGGCATCTGTGCTGAGTTCTGTATTCACCATTTGGGGAGCTTGTCCCAAGAGGGAGGGAGGGTGGGAGTTGTCTTGTGCACTTACAATCTAGTGTAATTGTGTTTTGTATAGTTTTGCAGCATGAATGATTGAAAGGTGAAAGGGAACAGCTTCTGTATACTGTAGATCTGCTAAAGCATCCTGGAATTGCTTGGTTTATTACATTATTTAAAGTCACCCGAATGGGCCATATGGGTTCCATAAGGCAAACGATTACAATGTCACTTTCATGCAGGATGGCTCAGTTCATTAAAATGATTGGCACAATATATTATCACCACATGCTTACAGTTTGAATGCATGCATGTAACAATTGCATATGACATCTGGAGGCATGAGAAATAATATTTATATTGAAGAAAGTCTTTATTGCACTTACATGCTGGTTTAGCTTGAGCATGTCACTTCAGGCACTTCAAATTCAGCCTCCTGAAGAGTCACATGGAAATGAAGCTCGCAAGCATTGTCTACAGAGCCAACCTCACGCAGTTCACTGTGAGCACGAGAAGGTAGTACAATGTAGAAACACAGTGTGCTTCTGGTTAGCCTTCGAGTCCTCGTACTTTTCTCCTTTATCTGTTTCTAAACACCAATACTTCGTCTTTTATATCTCAATGTACCCGTCGCATGTAAAGCCATATTAAACAGTACAGCGTCCAAGCAGAGGAACTGTGGGCCTTTTATTTTTCATCCAAAAAAGGCTGTGCGATATTTAGTTGATCGATGGGCTGTAAGATAAACCGGTTGTAAATCATCCCTGTGTTTAGAGTAAATCCTTAGCTCCAAGAATTTCGAAACTTTCCCGGGTTTAAACTCTGGGTGTCTACCACTCAGCATTTGCTTAACTCTTGTTTGGGGTGGGAGTTTAGCAGGGCGCTGTACTAGACTGTCGGTATCCGACACCTCAGGAAAGCTTATAACTTGCTGCTTTGATGGCCCACAAACCTAAACACTTGGTCAATTGCAACTTAAATGAGGTTCAAACCTCAAAATTAATCTTAATTTAGACCACAAGGTTTCATAAAGGCATGTTCAATGTTACAAGATACAGTGTACTGGCTGTAGATGAATTCGCAAGGAAAGGTTACTTTGCAGCATACGTCTTTTAAATAGAGCTGGTTTAAAACGGGTCTAAAATAAACCACTAAATGGGTCTTGTTAAACCAGTTAATTGGTTAAGTGTTTGGTACGTTGGTACCCCTGTTAAACCATTAATTTGGTCTATTAATTTAGACCAAATTAATGGTTTAACAGGGGTTGAACCAAACCCCAATTTAGTTAATGGTCGAAATAAGTAGCACGCTTCAATTGACCTTTGGAGTTTTCCAGAGGTCTTTAATGTCGTCTATGTAGACGGCACTAACTGACAAATCTGTCAAATTAATTGAAGCATCCCCTTTAAAACTTTAGTTAGGGTTAATTATTAAAGGTTAGGCTGTTTTATTCATTGTGGTGCCTGACATACAACAGATTTATACAAGTTTAATTAATGCCCAAAGTTGCAGTGAAATTACAATAAACTCCTGCACTGCAACAGTTGCTTCCAGAACTTCTTTTAAGAGAGGGGACACAGACTGTGATTGTAGTCTTGAATGTCATTACTTTATCTTGTAGGTAGTGTCTTAATCAAATGTGTGTACAAAGGAGTGCCCAAGAAATCAGTGGCTCAAATGTTGATGTGCTTCCCACAGGCAGATACAGCATCTGCAAACCAAAGGCTGATCTTGACAACGTGCCTAATTAATTATTCTTTTTCCGCTATAGATATTAAACGGCTATCATCATAAACCCCTGCTCAACAATGTTTATGTGTTCTGGCATGGGAGGGGGAAAAAAAACATGCATGTTTTAAAACAAGCACAGCTTGAGCTTAGTCATAGAGGCTTTGTTGTTCTTGCAGACTTTATTGTCCTTGTTAAAACAAAAACCAAGTTAAAGAATTGCATTATACCAAAATCCTATGGGACAGAGGGACAGATATCTTGTTAGTTATCTTTATTTTGGCAACCTCCTTTTGAAAGAAAGAAAAAACACTAGAATGAGGTCTGTCTTCAACTCCTATTTTCATGTTTCCCAAGCAAAGTTTTCAGGCATTAGTGAAAATGTCCCTTATGATCCTGGTGTTTTATTTCCATTAATTCAGTATCCATACTACAAGAAAAAAAGAAATTCGGCACCCAAGATCACAGCTAGGATTGTTTTAAAAATATTTTCCGGAGATTATAGGTCCATGGAATTGAATAGGAGATCAGGATTACACCTCCTCCTGATTGGTAGTGATGTTAAGTGCCGTATCTCCTGTAAAAAAACACCAGCATATTTTGTTTCTATACTAATAATTAAACAGGCTGTTGGCTTTTGAAGAAAAAAGTCAAATATCAAACTCCCAGTCCTTTCTAGGATAAGAATCTTTCATTTTCAATTATTTTCCTATATTTTGGTAAGATAGCACTGTCTGTAGGAAATGTCACAGGAGCTTTTATTAAGGCAATTCACCCCCCCAATACAGTGTGTGTGTTGTGTTGTGTTTAGTTTTTTTTTGGGGGGGGGGGGGGAACAGTCAGAGTGCCTAAAATCTGTCCCTTACAGTGGAAGATTAGTAGGGCCTGCCTTTCTTTTTCAGATCATTTGGATGACACATAGTGTCATAACCAGCAGAAGTCCTGGCTGTAACAATGCCTTTTTGCCTGGGAGTTGCCTCTTCTGCAAGAAAGGTGATTGCAGTGGCACTAACAATCGGCTACACGTAGCTGACCTGCTCCTCTTGCTTGCCTCCCTCGTTCTCAGTGAAGAATAAGGTATCCAGCAGGATAGTGGTGGAAGACTGGATGCATGTTGGTGCAGGCCTTAGGCGCAGTGGACTTTGGTAGGGCACTGGACTAATACCGTTCCTCATGCCATGCTTCATAAAGAGCTTGGAGTTCTCTGCCATGGATGAGCGAAAGGAGATCCTGGTTAATGTCTTGCGATGCAATTTGGGTGGCCTAGACCCACCATAGTCACAAGTGATGTATCGGCTAAAAGCCTTCCGGAATGTCTTATTGAAGAGTGTGTAGACGAGAGGGTTAATGCCGGAGGCGACATACCCTACCCAGACAAAGAAGTCCATTAGCCTGCCTAAAATCTCCTGACTGCAGGTCTTGCAAAACACAGAGGCTACGTTGGTGATAAAGAATGGGCACCACATGACTACAAAGAGGAAGAAGACAATACCCAAGACTTTGGAAGCCCGCTGCTCATTGCTGATGTTCTGCATGGACTTCTTGCCCATGGCTGACATCCTCCTGATAGGTATCTCTTCCCCGGTGGTGTGGTTGTTATTGACGCGGACGTTGGGCTGGACCTTCTCTTTCCTGGAGCTGTCAAGCATGGCCACCTGCTCTGGTGAGGACCCTGGTGGCAGCTGCTCCCTTTGGAAGATGGTGGACACAGTTGATCTAGTGAAGCGCTGGTGCGTCTTGAACCTGAGCAGGTAGGCCTTTTTCCGCAGAACCTGGATGGTCAGCATGTAGATGACCATCATGATGGCCAGTGGGACAAAGAAAGCTGCTGTAGAGCCGAAGATAATGAACTCCCGGAACCGATCGCTGTTCAGCAGACATGTCTTGTTTTTGAAGATGTTGGATTCATCTTGAAGGCCTTTGATTGGAATGGGAATTGCAATTCCTGGAAGAGAAGAGAGGACAGTTTCACTTGCTTAGTATGTGACCTGCCTGTGTCTTGGTTCTGCATTGCTGAACATGCTGAATTAGTATTGTAAGAATGGGTTGCACTGACCTATGTTCTACCTTCTTAATTACAGTGATTTGTTAGTTAATTAATTGGTAATGAAGGGTATAGATTTTTCTTGCTTTTAATTGGAGTAAGGGATTAGAAAATGTAATTAGCATAACTGCCTACTTAGTTTAAGGCACTTTCTTAATTCGATTTTTGTATTAAGATCTAGAATTGTTATATTAACTTCTCAATTAAACGTTTCTACTTGTGTAGAGTGGGTGTTTTTAAATTCATCCAGAAACCGACCTTCGTATGATTTAGAGGGATGTAAAAAGTCTGCCATTCATTTGCAGGCACTAAAGTGGCGTGCCAGGGGACTGGTAAATGAGAGGGGGAAAGTAAAATGTTTGTGTTGTACTGTAAATACACAATAAAGAAACATGTTTTGTTATTAAAATAGAAAGAACATCATGAGTGCCTGATAACAATTTTGTTTCAGCTATTGACTTCCTAAATGTTGGGTTCCTTTATTTTACTTTATGTATTTATGTATATTTATTTTGAGTTTCAGCATCTCCGTTTTAAAGTTAATTGTCTTGCGTATTCTAGTTAGTGATATCTGGCTTAACGCATCATAAATAAAGTGAATTGCTGAGGTAAGATGGGACTGTAGATGGCTATACTGGTAGAAACCCTTCCCTGGTAGTGAGTTGAGGGCTTAGGTGCAACAAAAACAGTGATGTTATCCTGGGTCCTGTGAAGCACAGCCAAGGTGCTGTAGGCAACGTCTAATAGTAATGTTCGGGCAGTCCAATCCAGTATAACAGCCAGTTCTATTTGTGAAACGTGTACTTTTTATATAATATAAAGGGTTAACTGGTCAGTCACACATGAAGTATACTTTCCCGAATGATTCATGAAGTAGGTACGGGTGAAGTATAGGTTTTGAATATATATAGCTTCTTTTCTTTTTGTTTTTGGCATTTTGCATATGTTTTAAGTGAGTAATTTTTCCACCAATCCTGCATTACGTAGTTAATAGGCTTGGTACCTGCAGGGTTACAGGTTTGGTGGTGTAACTGCTTGGTGGTGTAATTGCAGTACTGGTGTAGTGAACGTTGTGATGTTTAGATAATGGGAATGTTGCTCAATGAACCATGGCCAGTGTTTTAGATGGAATGCTTTCCTTACACACAATATGTATCCTTTTGTTGGAGGATTCATAAAATTATATAAAGTGATCTAGATCTTGATTTATATCATAAACATCCTTTAGTATTGTCCACGTACACCAACTGTGTAGAGAACCCAGAATTAAAGCTTACTTAATCTTAGATGTACTTTGCCTGCTGCAAGATTCCAGTATTCCCGAGTTCTGGGTGTTCAATTTGCTGACTCGCATGTCCCAGTACTGTGCCCCTCTCTAAATGGTTCCCAAGCATATTAAGCAACATGGTATCACAACTGCTGTACTTCCTGTATTCAAGAAAGAGGCCAGTGAGGACTGAGCTCCAACCCGGACCCCTGGGTTAAGTTTGAGATTGTGTGTATGGACAACATATTTGCATTATTCATTTCCCTATAACATATTTTACTGTTAATTGGCTGCATATTGCCCAAATTTTCCCAAAAGAGGACCTGTGTTTTTTTTTTTTAATTACACTGTTGAGCTAGCAGTAACTTTTTATTGCTCTGTAAATACAGAGTTGCATTTAACTTTAAAGGTTCTATGACTGTATTCTCCTTTCTATGGCCTTATGGTTTATTTCTCCTTGTATAGCTAAGTAAATATTCCCTATTTCAATGTGTGGAAGCCACTAACTAGTTATCTTTCCTATTGAGTGTTTGGCTATAATGATCCAAAAGCACTGCCCTGCCTGCATAGCTCAGTGAGAGTAATAATAAAAATGACAGCATGCTGCTGGTTACACAAGAGCAGGAGATTTGACCCCCTTGACCTTGCCCTAATTCCTTTCCTAGAAACCACCGCATGGCAATCCCCCAGCTCTGAAGTACCTTTCCCTAAAGTCAACTCAAATTAGGTCTCTGTCTAAACATTGCAAATCCACCAATCCACCCTGCTTGCATTCACACATTGTTTGTGTTTATGTTTTATTTTTTTCTGAGAAAATGAACCCTAACAGGTCAAATGCAGGTCCACAGAGGTCTGTAGATCGTGAAATTGCCAGGTATTTTTACGAGGCAGTATTTATGCAATATTATTTGGTTTTGGCACAAATGCATGCATATGCTAAATGGATCAGACCTCTTACCTATAGAAATCAGCCACACCACAGCTATCTTGCCCATGGCTTTAGCTCTTGATTTGAACTGGCTGTGCTGAATGGGCTTCTTGATGGCAATGTAGCGATCCAGGGAGATTGCACAGAGATGCATGATCGAGGCTGTGGAGAAGAGAACGTCCAGGAATATCCAGATAGGGCAGAGCGAGGTGGGCAGAGGCCACTCGGAGTCTGAAACACAGAGCACAAGATCGAGAGGAAGCTGTCACTTGACCAGTTCTAAGGAATATGCCAGGCACTGCAATCAAGTGTCTGACGTTTCAACTTACATGTTTATCAAATAAATACAATGCGAGTTTAGATAAACCTGTGATCTTCCCAGAAACATATGAAGTTATAATATGAAGTCTCTTGCAGTTGAGGGTTGTTGCACTTGTACACTTTGTGGGTAGATTAGTCTCAATAGCCAGGGATTTAGGCAACTGCATTAAGATGCTTTTTAGATGATGTATTTGCATATTTTTTGTTAGTTTTGAGTTTTTTGTCATGGAGCCTCGTTGGTGGCTGGCTCAGTAGATGGCACACTTGACCACTTAATGTAATGATCCGAATGTGTTGTGCGTTTGTTTTTTTTACTGGGTTCTTTCTTGCAAGTGCCATTTATTAAGTAATCGGGCAAGAGTACACTGGAAATTGTTAAGTTTGACGGTAAAACATTTTGTTTATCAACTTGAACCAAAACTTTCAATTCTGTGTAAAAAAACGAAATGGTTTGATAAAGTGACGTTTGCTTATGGAGCTCTACAGTCACCTTGTGGAAGGGCACACTGCATTAGGGGGCGGCAGGTTATAAATGGGTCTATAGAGTTAGAAACATTGATAAAGCCATTGAAAGAAAGCAATTTATTTCACCCAGTAGACCTCTATCCATGCACAGTGTATTGTACTGAGCCATGTGTTTTCACTAACCTTCATTATCCGGTGTGGAGAGACAATTAATCAACCCCAAGCCAAGGTGGAGTATGCAGTGCACAAATAGTGAACTTAACCAAAACCTGAAACATGTTTGAGCCTATATGTATTGGAAATGCGCCAATTGAAATCTGTTTTAATTGGCGTGTTTGCTGTTTTTTGCTTTGCGTGCAGTGGTGAGCTGATCTAGGAAAGGTGTCATTGGCAGCTTGGGTTACATGTAATGGTTTTCATCTGAACCCGTGTTTATGTAGTAGTCCTGAAGGCATTACCTGAAAAGTAATGTTGTTAGCTTGTGTTTAGCTGTACCTGGTGAAACTTGTTTTTCTGGAAGCAAAACCCAACAAACAGCCCAATGACAGGCTTCAACAGGACATGTAGCCTAAATGTATTATGATTTGAAATACAAGTAAAAATATGTAATGAGACATGATATTTTTAAGAGATAAGTTGCTCGGAATTCAAAGGCAGTGATCTGAGCCAGCTGTTTTCATCAACGCTACGTTTGTGGTTGGCAGCTGGGTTTGTCTTGTATCACAGTCCCCATCTCTGATCTTTTAGAATTATGTACTTTCTTCAGGCTTGATTTTAGATTACACAAGATAACATTTAGGGCCTTTTTTTAAATACTGTCTTAAAATACATTGTAGTCTCCTTTTTGTAAGTGTAAAAACAAAAAACAAAAAATTCTTTACTTGTGTTGGTACCAGCTGTCTCTTTATAAGAGGGCCTGTTTAAATCCACTTGACTCAGTTAAGGGAGATTTTACTTTGTATAATATAAAATCAAGTCTCAAATAAGTACAGAATTCTAAAAGACTGAGAAACGTGTATTTTTGCGGAGGGCAGAAGACCTAACAAGGGGTTTGAATACATACCTAAATTCATAACTCTATTCATTTTTTCAGCTTGGTTTGGAAAAATTAATACAAATCACTGTTCCAGAAACAAGTAGCTCCATTATATGAAACTTCCCCGGTAGGCCTTTATTTATTTATTTATTTATTTATTTATTTATTTATTTATTTATTTTTGTAAAGAACATAAAGCGGAGCAAAACCTCCAGATGTGAAAACAGGTTACCAGAATAAACGTTCCTTGCTGGGGTAATTGAGCTTAAACGTTTATAGACTGGGATGACTTGCATTGTTGCAGTTTTGTAGGTCAACAGAAACCAGCCAGCAGCACTGTACTTTGTAATGCTGATGCACTCTGCATTAGCAGGACCGCGTCTCTTGGGTGTAGGGGTCTCGGTAGTTTGTAATTTTATATATAAGTTTTTTTTCTTGCTCAAAGAAAAGGTTCCACACAAGGCTTACCTTGTGTATTAAATAGGGTTTAATAAGGATTTAGGCAGCGTTCAATTTTTTTAATAAAAGAAATGAAACAAGGTTATAAAAAAGTCAAGAAATACGCATGGGAATGAAGAAGCTGAAGAAATGGGAAAAGTCTTGTATGGGACTGTAAACATATTATTTTAGGATATATTGATCCAGTTACATCGCAACTAAGAATTCAGATATTGGAAACCTACTGAAATTAATTAATTCTATTAAACATAACGATCTCCCTGTTTTATTGTGGTGTTAATATAGTATGTTGCTCTTTCTGTTATCGGCATGGCTGGCTCCCCTCGGCTACCAGACGTTTAGTCTACACTTCCTTTCGCTATAACAAGTGGTTAATCTTTTGTCTGCTTGCTCTTATTGATCATCTGGGCTGCGCACCAAACGCCCCAAAGATAAATAAAACAAAACTCTCTTGTCCGCCATGTAGGCTGTGTTCAGTTATCCTGTACCCTCTGCTAACCCAGTTCTATTCAATTTCTTATAATGAATAAACTGGAAACTCACTATTTTAATAATTCTATTATATATATGACTGATCAGTATATCCCGCCTTGCAGCTGAAGATCCATGCACGACACACACACACACACGCACACATTTGTGCACCAGTTGCATACTTACTGAAGAGCACAGTGGTGAGAGCAATGGGCATGACCAAGAGCCCAACCAGCAAGTCTGCCACCGCCAGCGACATCAGGAAGTAATTGGTGGCATTCTGCAGCTTCCTCTCCAGTGAGACAGCCAGGATCACCAGTATGTTGCCTCCAAGGGTGGGGATGATGACCACGATGATGAGCAGGGCAGCCCAGCACAGATCCTCTCCTCCTCCTCCTTGGGCAGCCCCCGGCGCCCCCACCAGTGCACTCAGCCTTGATGGCTGGAAGGACTCTGAATAGTTGGCCTGTCCCGAAACGTTGGCAGCTAGGAGGAAAGGCCACTGAATCTGGCTGTCCTGCAGAGAGATGCTGCTGCCATGCTCTGACATGTCTTTGTTGTTCACGTGTTTACCTGTCTTCGCTGGTCCCGGTGTATCCTGGGGCTTAGCCAGCATGGTCACAGGGCCCACGGTCCAAGGGGGGCTGCAGTTTGCTGGGTTTCAATCTTTAAGGAGAGGGGGCAAGCCAGAACCAAAACCGTAATGATTTAACAATAAAAATCTACTGATGTTTAATGACTTCCTTTGCGTGACATCATTAAGCCGTAATCTCCTAGTCGTCACTGTGCTATATTTCCAAATAGAGACACCAGAAATGTTTTCTTTTTTTATTAATGTGCAATCTGTTGTGTGAAAATAATAGGTTTGTTTTTGTTTCAAGTGCCACTGTGTAGCGTATCTGGGAAATGTCTCTTGTTTGTTTGAGGCCAGGCTTCTCTCCTAAATACAGAGGTAGAGGAAAAACATTTCAAATACTGTTGTACGAACCAAACCTACCGTTCAAATGACTAAACATTCAGTTAAAACAAAACATAAATGGTTTCAAACATTATATCTTGGTGTCCTCGCTTACTGAAAAAACCTTACAGTAACTGTCTCTTTCAGAACCAATTTTGTCAAAGTGCTCAAACATGAGAGCTGTCAGAATATGAAACAAAAACAGATACAAATCTGTTTATATTAAAATCTATATAAATGTACTTTTAGGATATTTAGTTTTTTAATATCTCTTTTATTTGCCTTTCTTTTTTAATTAGATGCCTTGTATGTGTAGTGTGGTTACATTTTATCTCTGATTCAAACAGTGTCACTCCACACACTGGACAGTTCAACATTTTCATTACTGACCTCACAAATAAACAAAACAAATTAACAAACTTGCAGTTGGGCCCCATGACTGAATTCCTGGTTTAATGTAATTCGATCTGTCTTTTGAACAGCTGCTAACTAACAGGTAAGCCTGGCTCTCTGATTCAGTTTTGTGCTCTCCTTGGATTCTCTGTCTAAAATCCCAACTAATAATCTTGTGCTACAGTGTGCTGGCCGCAAGCGCAAAATATTGTTAGAATATTGTTATTAGTGGCTTGCCCTATTTACCGGTAAAGGGATTTTGTATTTTGTACTGCACTTGTCTTGTTCCTAGGACCAGGCAGAAAAGTCAAAGCTAAGAATCCCGAATTCTGAGGACTTGTCTGAAAAGTGGTGTTCTGTGCAGTAATTTCACTGTGTTATTAACCGCCTATGGACAGTGTCAATTGTGTCAAATATGTAACATTGCTTCAGAGACAAATCTGTCAATTAGGATCTTTATTTATTTATTTATTAAGCACTTAAACTAAATAAAAATAGCCATGTCACTTATCCCTGCTTTTAAAAGAGCTATTAAACAATGTCAGTATTTAAAGAATAACCCTTGTAGTATCTGCACACAGATTAACAGTCTGAAAAGGGACTTGCATAGCAAATGACATTACCTGTTACTTTGATGGTTTGAAATAATAAAACAAAAATTATCATGTAGTATAAATACTGTATTGAACATTTTTTATTATTTTTATTGTCACTGAAGTATAAATTTCAGGAAAGCAGCAGACCTAATTTTGTATTTTATTTAATCCGAACATCTTTCTGAATGTTGTCTTTACTATAGTCTCATACATCTTTTAAATTCCTCTATATATTTTTTTTCTTTTGACGTATTTACCTGTAAGCGATACTCAAGTTCAGAGCCACGTCATTTCTTCCTCTCGGTGCTGAAATCAATCCAGTGAGTGTGGGCAAGCCAAGCAATCCACTTCTCTGTTCGATAGAATATCGCAATGTCTTTTATGGGTCAAGCAGTTTTTTCCCTTGTCTTGTAAGTAGACATTCTGCTTAAACTTTTTCCATGGTCAAGAATCTTGACAAGTTAGGCGATTTGGTTTTACATCACGGCTCTTCCTATGTCTGTTATTAACATTTCTTTAAAATCCAGTGTCTCGTATGTATGCTTATTTCTGTGTCCCCTTTCCGCCTTTTTTTTTTGTTTTTTTTTCTATTTTCAGTGGCTCATTCAGTGGTTGCACTAAGCTTGGCTGCGTGGCTCCTTTTGTGGTCTCAGGTTTTAAACTTGCAGCAGACAGACTGAGCTTTGCTGTACTCTTGCTCGTTGCGCTCTCTCTCCTCCCCAACGGGCTGCGAGAAAACAGATGAATGTCTTGCAGCTGGAATGAAGCCAGCTGTTCTGGGAGGTGATTTCCTTCAACACAGCAGACCTGCTGTTTATACACGTCCTTCTCTGCTTCATACTCTCCTTGAACAAGTGGGGCAGGGGTGGAAATGGACTGCTTCCCAAATACAGTACGTTGACTTCGCCAGTCTAAGCTATTGATCTTTACAACACAGTTCAATACAGGTATCCAAGCACACACACACGGTTGGTTTTAAATAATATAAGTCGTTTTTGTGGTGACGGTTGCCAACTCTACTTTGAAGAAGATAAAAGTGAATTTAATCCCTTTCCATTAGAAAGGTATTGGATTCAGACTACCGACTGCACTTAATACCTTTCTATAAAAATAGGTGATTTTATAATTTATTTGTTTGTTTTTACATTATGAATTGATAACCCCATTTGTTCTCATGTGAGTGGGTGTAGATAGTATTCAAGCCATGTATATTTTGCTGTTTGTTTGTGAAAAGACTATTCTGGTTTTAGTTGGATAATCTGTTTGATCAGTGCTCTACGCTGCATATAAAGCTTTTCTATGATTCCAAACTTTGATCTTCTATTGTTAATTCTACGAATCAGACGATTTTTTATATTTATTTTTTAAGCAATATAAACAACTGAAATTGCTCCGCATCGGGCCTCGTTCATGGAACATTCCCAGGCTCTGATAAGCTCTAATTATCCTTCTGTTCATTGATCTCTCATTCAAATAAATCACCAAATGTGAGGTGACACAACACAGAGTTTTGTAAACCTCAAGCAATTTTGCTCCTTCTGTAATGGGAACGGTTAGGAGTTATGTATCCTGTGAAGATTTATCCAAGGTCCTTGTCTCTCTCTTCCGCACACTTAACCCTTCTAGGGCTGGGCTTCCACTTCGTCCTGCCCCCTCTTAATGTTATCTAGTCCATTTATCAACCGCTAAGAATGTTTTCAGTGAAACCACAGAGTGCTGAACTGCAGCTGGCTTAAAGGCTTTGAAGTCTCATTACCAGTGTGGAGATCAGTCAGGTCCTATAGATTGTGTTCTGGTGGTGATTTATTTCAAAGCAATATAGGGCGAACCATTTTTTCTAAGAATAAGTATTGTTTAGTTTAAAATAATTAATAATAATAATAATAATAATAATAATAATAACAATAATATGTCTTCAGAATAGCATTCTTAGATGGTGTATTTTCAAAAAGATCCCTTAAGAGTTTACAGTTTATTTTTGCCAGTCAGTTGCCAGAATAATTCCAACCCCTGACACAGATTTGTCGGAATGTCACAGACCTTCCTTCCTGTGATGGCTGTTTGTGATTAATTTTAAAATGCAGATAGCCAGCTGGCGGTGGGTATTGAGAAGAGGGTTAATGCTGGATTGAATAGGCTTTTTAATAATAAACTAGGGGGTCGAGACCCTTTATGGAGATATACATCGTGTATTGCTTTGGAGCATAATCACTTGAATGATGACTGGACTCGGTTGCATACAAATGAAGGATTTAGCCTTCATGTAATTAAAGTGAACTCATCTTTTGTTCTTGTCAGGGCTGCCTCCACTACTACATCACAATTGCCCTGTAAAGGTGTTTCTAATACAACCCCAGTATACACTCCAGGCTTCCCTTTCAAGAGCAATGAGGACTCGATTCCTTTGATTTGAAGCAGGAAAGCACAAACAGTTAAATGCCACCTTAAATAATTGGTATGTGAGGATCACTAGTGTATTGTGTGAGAGCCATGGAAACTGAGAGTTCTGTAAAGAGCTGGCAGGCAGGGTGAGAAGGCTCTAGTCTCCTGTAAACCTGCTTTTTATTGGCGTGCCATTAATTTGAACTGATTTTAAAATGTTCTGTGAAAAATGAAATAGTCAGCATAAGAAAGCAAGACAACAGATAAATCTGATGACTAAGCATCTGGAGTCTTTTTCAGAATTTGGATATAATACTTTCCAGTTTCGGTTTGCCACTTCCACCAACATGCTTTTAATGGGCTGAGTAATTAAGCAATTTATTGAGGCACTGTTTGACTGGCTGTTTCCCATAAAGGAGATCCCCATGGCAGGTTGAGCGATGCCAGTGCATAGACTTTGCTTTTATTTCAATGTCCTCCTCATTTTATTACTGCTGCACATAACTTTGAGCAGAAATAGCCAATTAACTGGATACATAACTTTTTTCAAAGTTCAGTTGATTTAGGTGGTGAGTGGATTAAGTTCGGCTTACAAAATAAAAAGCCCAGCATGTTTTGTATTACAGGAGATAAGAATGTTAACAATGCCTTTGAAAGTTAAACTGTTACATTTGCTGGAGCAAAACCGTTTTACCTTCAACCATCGATAACATGCTAAATGTTTTCTAAAGGGATTTACCAACACACAGGCTTTGGATAATCCTGTTGGACATGTGTAATTAAAATCGCATGCAACTATTCATTTCTCTCAGGAGTATTAAAAAGAAGTAAACCTTTCTAGTACATGTAGTGCTTTGTAACATTCCCAGTCCTGATAACCTGGGATGAATTGAAGGTTGCAAGAGGTAGACAAGCTGATGAGCTCTGGAGAGCCAGGGGAAGGATGGATTTCAGGACAGTGCAGTGATGTTGTGTACACCTGAATAAAGTACCAGCCATACCAAAATGATAAACTCCACTGCCTAACCATGCAAAATGATTAACACACACTTTTGTCTAGTGGGACGAAAATAAATATGCAAACTCTGCAGTTTGTGTATAGTGTGAAACGACTTTAAAAGTGACTTTTCTTTACTAAGGAACTTGAAAGGTTTTGTTATATAGGCTTTTTTTATGTATATAATTTGATGTACACAAAACCGTGAGCCAGCACAGAGTACAGTATAAAGTAGCTTTAAATAAACAGAGGTCAATCAGAAAGAAATGTAATGGAGAAGACTTGTAGTGGAGTGGATTGCAGTGCTTGCAGTATGTGGTGATGGCTGCTGTTTAAAACATGGCTTTTATTTTGAGCAGTTTCATTCAGCAGCAGTGCATAGGGTAGTATATATTTATATTGACAGCTGCACTCATAATCCAACTACAAAAATGCAGTGCCTGCAAGTCTGTATTCCAATGTGTTCAAAATAGAATATGGTTAAAGAGCCAGCCTACAATGCACAATGGATCCTTTCTGTTTTACATGCCAACAGATGTTTGAAAGAAGCCACATAACACAAATCCATAATCCACTGTTTGTCATTGCCATGTCGCTTCTGCAAGGAATGTGCTTCAGGGCTCCTTGTTTTATCAAATAAAAAAATGCTTCCCCAGTTTAAAAAAAAAAAAGAATAGCAGCTCCAAGTACAAGGCTAGCTTACTATGTCACGGCACAATGGGGACATAGTATATTTATTGCCTTCAAGAGACATTAATTTATACATACATACATAATCAAGTAGGTATGAAGTTGTTAGAGTTTTATGCATCTTTTAATGGGCTAGAATTAGAAGCCATTCCAACCCCCCCAATTTTTTTTTTTTTTCGCTCATTTCACTTTATTTCTATAGAGAGAGAGAGAGGTCAGGATCTGTTTCCCCACTCCTGCATCGAAGAGGCATGTTGAAAAAAACCCTCCATTGAACAGTTTAAACTAAGACTGTTATTGAAACAGCTGGTTGAGTCGGAGCGTTTTCGAAGAAAAACTAAAGCCAGATGGTTTGAGACATAAGGAGTATATTTTGTTGTATTATTTTGGCTTATTGACACTGGAAAAAAATCTAATAAAGGAAATAATGCAAGTAATTGAAGATGAAAGAAGTACAGGAGTAATGGGGGCCAATTAACTAAGGCAGTGGACTAGTAAGTCTTGCCCTGGGGGGAATGGATGGGTTGATTCACAGCAGTGGGCAGGAATGCAGGTTGGCCAAATTATTTTTAAATGGTAAAAACACAAAGGGGCATGGAGAGTGGCAAGAGCTGTTTTTCATCTTCGCATTATTGTGACCTCTCAATTGGGCCAGTGTAGTACAATCTTGAGTTCTTTTTGTGGGACATGTGTGTTTTGGACAGCACCCTTTATAACCCAAAGTTACTGTCACCACTGTCCCACACACACAGTCACTGTCCCACACAAAAAGTTTTGATTTACAGTAAATAAAGGAACGCACCACAGCATACAAACAGTGCTAATTCTGTTTGCAGCCTCCTTTGTCCAAGCGCAGTTCTAAACTTGTAGACTGGAGAGTCGTCATTGCTAGATTCTGACGTCCATGAAAACATAGCTAATATTTTACCTGTCAGTCAACACCTGTTCCCTTCTGTTTGATTTAATGTGTTTTGGAGCTTTGCTCTTTTTTTAGTTCTCTAATCAGAATGTTTAAGAAGTGTTGGGCCTTTTTTGTTCGCAGTATGACATGGTCTGATGGATTAGATTTCTTGAAAAAGGTGTAAGGTATTTTAACCAGGAGTATCAATTTAGCTTGAAAGAGGTTCAAAAAAAAAAAGGAATACATTTTGTTATCTGCTTCTGTCGTTTTTGCAACCGGCTTAATCTCATACAATTTCTCCATTTCCACAGCAATATGCACTTTGTAGACTGCAGATAGAATTAGTCATTTGTTTTCTGTTGTAGTGTTTTCCCAATGTAATTTTAGCACTGAATGCCAGGGAACTCGGTAAGGTCTTTTGAAATCATCTTAGAAACACAAGCTCCTGCCTGGTCATTTCATTTTTTCAGTAACACATTTAAAATAAATAAATAAATAAATAGTAACATAATTGTTATATTTTAAGTGCACATTAATATATTTAATTTTAGTAAAATGTACTATGCAGCAAACATGTGTTATTATACAACATGTTTTCCTAAAATCGAGCTGCTATCGTTTTCCAGTGTTTACTCCTTTGCTAACACTAAATGGTACAGTCTTGCATAAAATGTGTGGTAACGGGACATGGAAGCAAAATATTTAGGAAATCCTGTATATTTATAGTCTCCCAAATCCTGATTCATTTCCATTTGCTCATGGATTCCAAAGAATGTGAAAAATTATATTTGGTGTGTTTTAGTTACAGATATAGGAAAAATGTGTCTGAAGTTTTGCTAGGGGGTTGGGGCTTGTCAGGTGTTGTATAGCAGTGTCCTAGTATTCTCCTGGTGTGGACACTGTATATTCACTTCTGTCAAATGCTATTATCTACTGAAGCTAAACTTTGTCAAGTGTGAGGGTCTGAGCTTGTGCTCAAGAATACACATGTATTGCATTCTAACCACAAAGCTACACAAACCACACTAGTTTGATCGCCAGCCAGCTGCTTGAGTCCAGTGCGATGATTTTAAAAATGCATGTCTCAAGTTTTAAGTCCACTAGCTTGCCTGTAACATTTTTGACATTTCAGAAATAAAAAAACTGATCATTGTAGCTGTTGGAAGCCTTGTTTAGGCCACCAAGTTGGAAGGTTATTTGCGATAATGTAAAACCAAATATTTGTGTGGATTAGTAAGAGGTTTTGTTTTCCTGCAGGACCCCTGAGCAGTGTCCCAGCGTAGTGTCCTTGCTGTCGGAGAGCTATAACCCCCATGTGCGCTGTGGGGCAGCCATGGCCCTTGGCATCTGCTGTGCAGGAACAGGAAACAAGGTGAGCTCTCGCCCTCTTTCTCTCGCACGCACACAGCATTGAACGTGCAGTTAATTAACTTGGATATACAGTGTCCTGGAAAAAGTGTTGAACACATGATCAGTTGGGTTTTTACAAAATATCACATCATAGTGGAATGGGTTTCAACTGCACAGCAACCAAAACTAAAATAAAAAATAAAATCACTACAGTGTGAGGTGTCGAAAGGGGCAACAAAGATCACTGAACTAATTAACAAGTGCACTGTAGGGAGGAGGAGCACTGAAATCATGCCAAGCAGTGTGGAGTAGTGGTTAGGGCTCTGGACTCTTGACCAGAGGGTCGTGGGTTCAATCCCAGGTGGGGGACACTGCTGCTTACCCCTGAGGTACTTTACCTAGATTGCTCCAGTAAAAACCCAACTGTATAAATGGGTAATTATATGAAAAAAATAATGTAATTGTATGTAAAAAAAAAAAAAAACAGAAAATAAAAATAATAATAATAATGTGATATGTTGTAACAATTGTAAGTCGCCCTGGATAAGGGCGTCTGCTAAGAAATAAATAATATTAATAACATACCTGAAAATGTTTCCTATGTTGTATATGAAGCAAGGTTGTGCTAGCATAGCACTTGGATAGGAGTGTGTTTAAAAGCAGAGCGATGAGATTTATTAGAAGCAGTTTTATGAGAAATGAAATAAGGGTGCATTGTACAGTGGTGCTACACCTTCCAAGACCGTATGCCAAACAAGCAGAAATTTAAACCCCGGGTCTCCCAGCTCCAGGCCCTCTGCTTTAAACTTTCTGCACGAGGGCCCCATTACGAGAAGGTGTACTGCTTTTTAATCTCTATGTAATATCCATGTTGCCAAACAATTTGAGCAGCTGCTGTTTTTGTAAGAAGCTGTGTTCCAGGATGCGTGCATTAGCCAGGTATGTTTTAACCTTCATGTATATTTTTATAAGTCGGAATTTTCTAAAGTCTGCTTTTTTTATTTATTTTTGTTCTGTTATGTTTTACTTTCCTTTTTTTAAAACCCTGTGCCTGTGTCACAGTCTTGGCTAATGTTTTCTGTCCTGTGAGAGGTACCCTAAACTTAATTTCTCACGAAAGGTGAAACAGTATCCTTTATTCTCATGAGGTGTCGATTTAGCCTGGGTAGTAACAACTAAGTGACCAAGTATCAAACCTAATGGAGATATGCCTCTAAATGACTGAGCTAATACAATTGGAGTCTCCTGACGCTAGAAGTCAACTGCGATGGTAATGGAGTGGAAACACTTGCTCAATCAAATCCTCGTTTTCTCAGGGGTATGCTGTACTTGCTAAATCAAATCCTCGTTTTTTCAGGGGTTTGCTCTACTTGGTGAATCAAATCATCATTTTCTCATGGGTTTGCTGTGCTTGCTTAATCAAATCCTGCAACTGATTTACCCTAGAGGTGCTTTATTGACCAACTTCTTAACATAACTACAAGCAATAACAGTACAATGATGAAAAGCAGGTTTATGTGTTTTAGGCACAATTGCTTAGATCATTTACCAATTTTTTTTTGTTTTGTTTTGCTTTCAGACATCGATATTAGCCATTAAGCAATGTATTGAAAAGTGGAATGCTTTCATAGGAATTCTCCGGTCTCTGCACACATTCTTTGCTTATCGGAAGCAGCACTATAAAACACTGAGGCGTGACAATGTGTTTATAGGATTGCTGCCTCCTAAAAGGAGCACTTCCTCCATGGATTTTCCAGGAATTTTCATTTAATTTCTAGATAAAGACCTCCATGTACTTCCTCAATCTGTTACGCAAAGTACAGTATGCTCCCTAAGTCATTGACTTAACTAAATTCAGGGTTATTTATTATTATTATTATTATTATTATTTATTTCTTAGCAGACGCCCTTATCCAGGGCAACTTACAATTGTTACAAGATATCACATTATACATTATTTTACATTGTACAGATATCACATTATTTTTACATACAATTACCCATTTATACAGTTGGGTTTTTACTGGAGCAATCTAGGTAAAGTACCTTGCTCAAGGGTACAACAGCAGTGTCCCCCACTGGGGATTGAACCCACAACCCTCCGGTCAAGAGTCCAGAGCCCTAACCACTACTCCACACTGCTGCCCTTTAATATATGTTAACTAAATGTCTGTGCTTAGTAGGCATCTGGAAAGTCATTTCGTGATGACAAAGGGAATTTATATTCCCTTCTCTGCCTGTTTCCTGACAAGGAAAGCTGACGCAGCCCTTTGAATCCCTCCTCACCTGGTCTTGTATTTATATTATATTATATTATGTTGTTTGTTTTAGGAAGCAATCAACCTCCTGGAGCCCATGACCAATGACCCTGTCAACTATGTCCGCCAGGGAGCTCTCATTGCATCCTCCCTCATCATGATCCAGCAAACAGAGGTCACCTGCCCAAAGGTAAGAGAGAGCGTCTCGGAGAGCACCTGTCCACAGAACAGCTGGGGCGATGCCAAATTTTTCACTATATTATATTTTTCATACAACAAAAAAAAACTAATTTTAAAAAAAGTGATCCCTGTCCACAGCAGTTTAGTAACAAGAGTGTTGTTGTCCATGGCTTTTATTTTAATTGTGTGAAGGAACATGATAGTGTCCACATTTTGTTTTAATTTAAGCGATGACTGGCACTTGCTTACAATCTGCCCAGCATTACTGAATACCTGCTCACTAGGTACTGACGGGATGTTTAATACTTCTGACCAAAGATACAAGTTTTGGAACGATCTTGGTTGTTTTTCTTCATGTTTACTCCGGGGTGATTCAGATGAATAAATGCAGATTTTGTTTTGAAGTTTTGTAGGGTGCCATCTAATTAAATGGTCACGCAGATTAATTGTGTTACCGAAGTATTCCAAACATTACTTTCTTAACTTTTTTTGCGCCATCTTACTTTAGAAAATAATTGCCAAACATCGGAAGATATTGTATTTGTAGCTCAATTATAGCACAACGCTCTTTAACTTGCTCTGTTACTTTGAAGACTCCTGCCTGCACAGATGCAATCCCACTCACAGGGGGCAGGGCAGGGGGGAGAAGGTGAGCTCAATTGCATGCAGATTCAGAGAGTCAGACCTGAGGGGAACTGAGAAGCTCTGCGCTTAATGCAAAAAATAATTGCCAATTTCAAATTTAATAAAAAATAAAAACTTTTTCCTTTTGCTTAAACTTTTTACACAAAAACGATGCACAGGCTTGACTATCGATAGTTGTCAAACGATAGATAAATCGATGCATCATCTCAACCTTAGTCCGCAGGTATAGAGTGGTTCTGTAGCAAACAAACAGGTACCCACCTGAGATGATACATGGTTTAAAGTGCTGGTGGGTCAGTGGTGGACTTTTGGTACGTGACCTTTTCAGCTAAACGTGCACTTTTAATATTGCTTAGTATTTAGATGTTGTCTTTGTTCATCTATGTTTTGATGATATTATTCTACAGTACTAGAGATTATGTATGCTAACCTAATATATATTAAAGCAAGCTTTATAATTAACTATTTTAGTGTTTTCGTTAAATTAAAACAGCTGTTAAAGTTCTCATGTTTAGTGTTGATTGTTTTTTTTTTTTTCTTTTAGTAAAATGGTGTGAAGGTGGTCTAATAAGTTTCACGTTGTAAAAGCACAGGTTTTTTCCATAAAAGCTGTTTACAAGCCTGTTGACAACACTACACCTTCAGAAACTGCCTGTGTTTTATAGAGTGATCAAAAGATTGTGAAAGCTGGTGGAATTGCAGGGTGAAGAGCCTACCATTATTGTTAGTACCTTGCACCTAATTGGGAGGCTGTACCCACTCCATGTTTAGATGAGTCTGCAGGGTGTCCTTTGTTTCAGTTCTGTTTACATAACGGCTGTGTTTGTATAAAGTAATCATCAGCTGGAAAGTGTGTTGCTCTGATCTGTTTAAATTCTCGGCTCTTCAGGGCCCTGGGTCAACCATGCACTGCAGGGATGGCAATAAGAGTCATATTGCACAGCAGTTTCATCCATTCCAGGTTTGAATATTTGATTGATTAGCCCCAGTGTATTGGTAACAAGCACAGGTATGTCTTATTAAACTCCTAGTAAAACCAGGACTGGATCAAATTGCCATGCAGTGGGGAGTCTTATTTCCATCCCTGCACTGACACCATGTAGAAGAAGCCTTCGTTGCTGGCACGCTTGAAGTTTGAATTCCAGTGTATGAGGATACTTTGTATGTACTGGCATCACCAGGCTAGGTCAAACTTGGACAAAAATATTTGTATAGATTAATCTCGCACTGGAACAGGGTGTGCACATGAAATCTTGGTAAGTTTACACCTGTAGCGTCATATGAGCGATGAAACGACCAGCTTTTTTGTTCACTTGGCTCATGTGTTTCAAAGTTCTGTCACTGAGAACCCTCATTTTAAACCAAGTGAGGTCAGATCCTTTTAAAATGAGTCAGATTTTCAAGTGAAGGCCATCAGTGTAAATCCCCATGTCAGGCACCAGCTTACAGTGCAAGGTGTTAAGAGTGGAGTTTTATGTGTTTTTCACTCATTACCTCATTCCCCTCCCCCCCTTTGATCTCTGTTTCCATAGGTGAACCAGTTCCGACAGCTCTACTCCAAGGTCATCAATGACAAACACGATGATGTAATGGCTAAATTTGGGGCCATCCTTGCACAGGGCATCTTGGACGCTGGTGAGTTGTGACATGATGACTCCTGCAGTGGATTACATTTCGATTTTAAAGAGTGGTGTGTGATTTGTATGTTGCTCTGTTGAAGGGAGCCACATGTACATGCATTCTCTTAGACCGATACCTTCCAGTGTCCAGATAGGCTTCTGAAGATTTCTACAAAGTAAGAAAACGTGCATGAACTAGGCTGCAGCAGCCATATATTCTGAATGATAAATTACTTCTGTGGTTCAGCTTAGCAGGGGCAATGGAGTTGCCTTGACCTTTTAATGTAGAATCTCCTGAAGTATTGCCTGGTGTAATGAGCAGATAAAGTAGAAGATGAAGGTCGCTCCCCACCTCCCTGAAAGGTGCATCGTTTTGTTAGCGATCAATACTTTTTAGAGGCACTCTGGACGAATCTGTATGAGAGAACGTAAACACTGCATCAGCTGTAGCGCTTAATTGTGCCCAGTGCTCGGCTTTTACACACGTATGCTGTTAAATCTCAACATTAAAGTTTTATAATGCCCAGTACACAGGAAGTTTAGTTATACTACCTAAGTCTCATGATGCAGTGCCCTGCACCTAAAATTGTGGGTTATATCTTCCATTCCTCACGGCTTTGCAAGTCTTTGTACAGTAGGGGAGTAATTACCTGTCAGTCTGTACCAGGCTAAGGGTGGCTGTCACGCTGCTCTCATGATTTAAAGATAGGAGAGAGGAAGCAGTGTAAAGTAAATGAGGAGAATCCATGCACTTCACTTAATGGGGATGAGACGATAGGGGATGGTTATTTATGGAGTGTTTTGTCTTCAGCCTTTAGCATTCAACAACATATAACATGGCATCTTAAAATGCTGTTGAGCGATCGGTATCTATCAAAACTTCTATTTATTTTTCTTCTGTTGGGGAGAAAGACAGATATGAGATCAGGGGGCCTAAGTTTGACTGCTGGTAGAGGGTGTAACGGGAACTTTGAGTCAGCCTAGGGAATGCGTTTCCAAAACTAGGTGGAAGATTGGGTATTACTGTTTGCTTTTCCCAGTTTCTGCTCTCGAATTGAATGTGTATCTTCCCCTTCCTGCCATTCCAGTGTTTCTCTGCCTTTTATTTATTTATTTATTTATTTTTACATACATACATACACACACACACACACACACACATCATATTTTAGTGTACGCCCCTGAATCATAGTCTGCTCTTCAGAATATATATATATATAGATAGGCTTCTCTCTCTATCCCTCTCCCTCTCTCTCCACTCTCTCTACTCTCCGTCACCCCAGTCATGCACACACAGATTACTTCATATTAAATTGTGCTTACAAGCCCCCCTTTGATCTCTGCGGCAGGAGGGATTTCGGCAAGCCAGGGGGAGGTTGTGTCTTTTTTTTTTTTCCCACATTTAATAGTAATTGTATTAATATTATCCAAGGTACAGTACATTCAGATACTTTTAATTATAATGTGAGCCTCCCATCAAATGCTGGCAATTTACTGTAGAACAATAAAATACATTCTAGAAACTAATGGGGTTTATAGTCCATAAGCCACCTACTGCACCAGAATTGCACATACTCTTTTATATATATATATGTGTGTGTGTGTGTGTATATGTATGTGTATATATGTATGTGTGTGTGTGTATATATATATATGTATATATATATATATATATATATATATATATATATATACGTAGTCTGAGCACACTCTTAAACTCGGGGGAGACGTTTAAGGAGGACAGAGATGTTTTAAACTCCTGTAAGTGGTTTTGTTCGTGCAGTGGGCGTGCTATGTGTCCAGACAACTTTAATAATCAAGAAGATCACACAGACTCTTTTAATTTGAAGTTTTAACGTATCGGAGCAGTATTAGTACTCCTTCGATTTTATTAAATGCTTAATAATGGATCGAGTGGTTGCAAGCCACTGCATTCTTAAATTGATTCAATTAAATGAACATTATCTCAAATGTGTTTGACAATGTTGCAGACAAATTGCTCAATGTCAAGCATCTGTTATAATAAACTTTTAATATGTTCTTTCAACAGTCAACTTTAAATGACTTTATAACATGTATTTCCAATTCAGATACTTCAATAATTTTATTTTACTCCATTGATCTGTTTTGAAGGGATTTAAGCTTTCAATAGAGGGACCAGTTGAAGCAGGTTTTAAGACAACCTCTCATTTTGCCAATTTTCAGTGTTGAGTAATATGAGACACTACCATAAGCATTTTCTAATAATTATTTTAAACCAAATGTTAGCTCAACGCCACGCTTTTCGTTCCAATTTCTTCTTGCCAGGCTGTAATTAATCTGTGATATATATAGAAAATGTTTATTTTAATATAAATGCCTACCTTCTGTTATCCAAAAGGTATTTCGTTTGTTAATATTGACAAGATCGCTTATTATAGAGAGGATCTTGGCTTTTAAATCACTGACCATCAGAAAACCCCACTACACTGGCCAAAACCAATGAGTCATCTCCAGCACTGCTTTTACTACCAGCAGGTAAAGACAAGCTTACAAATCGGTCCACTGTAAAGTTACAGTTTATATTTTAAATCATTTTATAACATGCAGTTCTAATTCAGATACTTCAATATAGCAGTCTTTTATAAATTAATTTTATTTTACTTCATTGAGACACACAGAAGGCAAGAGGTTAATTTGCAACCTTGAGTATTTAAATTTAGGACTGCTCATTCATTTACTTAATGTCATATTAGGTTTCTTATTTATTTAAATACTTTTGTTTTTTCTTACTATAATCAAACCTAGTTCGATTGCTTCTGGCATATTAACTCTGTTCCATATAGTTTGCCATTCTGCTCTCTGGTTCAGAATGTTTTAAGGCTCTGAGTCTAATTAAAAAAGATGCTTTTGCCCGATAAGGGAGGTTTGGAACTTTCAGCATACACAAACTTATTCAAAAGGATACAAAATACAGGATCCTACAACATTACTATTAGCAATGTATTTAATTCTATAGCATTCAATAGGGCAGCAGTGTGGAGTAGTGGTTAGGGCTCTGGACTCTTGACCGGAGGGTCGTGGGTTCAATCCCAGGTGGGGGACATTGCTGCTGTACCCTTGAGCAAGGTACTTTACCTAGATTGCTCCAAAAAAAAAAAAAAAAAAAAACCTGTATAAATTGATAATTGTATGTAAAAATAATGTGACATCTTGTAACAATTGTAAGTCGCCCCGGATAAGGGCGTCTGCTAAGAAATAAATAATAATAATAAGTAAGCTGTTCCCAGCAAGATTCGAATTCTCCTCCTGGTTCAGCTCAAAGTGACTCTGTGAACACCGTAACAGGCCTTACACAGATCTGCTAATAATATTTTCTACTGGTTTTATATTCTTTAAAACACATTACAGTCATTACAATATTTGTTGTAGTTTCACAAATGTTCAATTTGTATCCCAAAGATCAGCCTGCTTCCAGTAGCTGTGACAGTCTTCGGTCAGTCTCTGCTCACAGGTGTGGGTGACCAGTCTTTAAAAGCCTGATACCTGCAAAAACTTAAATCTTGTTAGCTGGGCTCCCATCTCTGCATTCTCATTCCCATCGTCAGTGGGCAAAAACATTTTAACTGAATCTGGGTCATCAAAGAACTGCACACCCTTGCAACCGAGGACTTCCATGCAAAACGATCTAATGACTTATAGCACAAAAGGGACGTGCCAGAACCGTCTGTGACTCTCTGTGCACCATGCCTGTCTCTGCGCACCAGTATTCTTCCATTGTTTAGACTCCTGTGCACTCCATTCCATTTTGATTATACGTATGTTTTTATTCAAATTGATATGTAATGCATAATACAACTAAAAATATGGTAAACAGTAATTCAACATTCATCAAATTATATTCTGCCACGACATATCAGATTACAGTTACAACATTATTATGAGAACTAATATTACATAACAGTATGTCGGTATACAAAAAAAAAGACCATCACTCGGTGTAAGGTGCATGTCTTTTTTTTTTTTTTACCTTTTAAAAAATATATATTAATCTGTCTAAATTGTAGGACCTTATATATAATCTCTCTCAAATTACGACAGTTTATAGATATGAGTTTATATATGTTGATAGCCCAATAAAGATTGAAGGTCATATTTACCACTTCTGGATGAACCACCAGATTAGAATGATGCTTTTGGTTGTAAGGAAACACAATGAACTAACATATTTTTGCTTTCAGACACAACTCTTAACAACATATGTTTATCCAGGATCTTAGTAGCTACGAGAATTTGTGTTTGTATAAAACACACACTCAAAAGGTTGATTGAAAGTCTGCGCCTCTTTTCCATGCCAATCAATAAGCGAATAGTTTGTCCTGTTGTGTGTGTGTGTGTTATTTTTTTTTGTTTTAATTCTTTAAGCTTTTGTTTGTGTGTTGAGCTGGCTGCTCTCCATGCCCTCTGTCTCCAGTCACTTGGTCCTTTCCTCCTCGTAATGTCCCATCTCCGGCCCTGGCCTCTGGGTGTGGAATTAAAACTACTGTCTCTCCAGGGAATGATTCGGGTTGTTTAGATGGGGCATTTCCACCATGTGAGCTTAAATTGCATCCCAAAACTGAAAAGCCTTTGTGCCCTGAGCCCATGCTTCATGCTTCATGCTTCATGCTTTCTCCTCCAGGGGGCCGCAATGTGACGATCTCTCTGCAGTCACGGACGGGTCACACACACATGCCCTCGGTCGTGGGCATCCTGGTCTTCACCCAGTTCTGGTTCTGGTTCCCTCTCTCCCACTTCCTGTCTCTCTCCTTCACTCCCACCGCCATCATCGGCCTCAACAAGGACCTGAAGGTAACCCCCTGCAGGTCTACAATGCATTGGTCCATCGTGCTTCGGTTATAGTTTTACATGCACGACCTGTATAAAGTATAAGATCTAAATATACAATAAGTGCAGTGCATGCTATTGTAAAGATTTACATGGTAAGAACACTTAAATCAAGTTTGAAGCTGATGATATGTGATCTAGAAACGTGTTATGATTAGAAATACCACTGAGTTATAAAATAAATAAATAAATAAATAGATAACTGTTACCAAGGTTTTAAGTTTTATTAATGCAATTTGTTTCCAAAAAGTAGTAAATTAACTAAGCATCTATTTTTGGAAATTACTTCAGTGGTAATAAAACACCAGTGATTTTATCAAAGCATTTACTGGTGTATAACTTGCATATGCATCCAAACCCTAAATCCCTTCATGCCTCTGAACTCAATTTCAACGATATCTCTGCAAAAAAAATCAAATTCAAGCCGCTTTACTGCCAGTCTTTCTCTTGCTGAAAGGTGACATTGTGAAGCGAATGCTCTTGTCGTAATAAATTTAAAAAAGCTGAATGTCTTTAACAGTGGCATCCAATTTATTCTGTGAATTATTATTATTATTATTATTATTATTATTATTATTATTATTATTATTATTGCCCTTTTACAAAGAAGGTAATGCAGGATAGTCTTGAAAAGCAAATGCTCACAGTCTCCTGAGATCTCTTGGAATTTGGAGTTGTGGAGCTGATTCAGTAATTATGGAACATTTGGATATACTCTTCTAAGCTAAGGAAGCAATGTTGCTGGTGCGCAGTGTACACCTGGATATTCTTCAGCTAGCCACACCCAGAATAGGAACTGGGACCAATGTTGTTTTTTTGTGTCTCTGATAAAAGCTCGGGAGGGATTTTTATTTTGTATTACCCCAAATAAATCTTTTTTTAATAGAGCAAAATATTCACATTCTTTTTTCACCTCTCCTTGTAGATGCCCAAGGTGCAGTACAGATCAAACTGTAAGCCATCCACTTTCGCTTACCCACCTGCACTGGAAGTGCCAAAAGAGAAGGAGAAGGAGAAGGTGAGAGCTTCTTTATCCGCTCATGCTCTTGCTGCAGCAATACTAAAGAAAATTAAAAGCTTCATAGTTTTTTCAATCCTGGTGCACTGATAGTCAATGCATACAAGTCTCAGCAGTGCTACAAAGCAACTGAGAGTTTGCTTCAATAAATCTTGTGTATATAAATAATACAAATGTTCACCGCTACCGTTTTTGTAGTTCTTTTGGTTGTATATTTTCCGGGAAACTCTAGTAAACAAGTTGAAAACCTAAATTCTAATGCCAGGCACTGGACTGGGTTGTCAGTAGTTCAAGCCTGGATGCCAGTGTTGAAATGTTTCGACTCTGCCACCTCTGACCCTGTGCTTGTCGGTTAGGTTTCCACGGCTGTTCTCTCTATCACTGCCAAAGCCAAGAAGAAGGAAAAGGAGAAGAAAGAGAAAGAGGAGGAGAAAATGGAGGTGGTGAGTAACGAGCACAGATCCCAACCTGTGAACATGGTCTTTCTAACAGTGAAAAAACAGTACATGTGTGCTCACAGATTTCATCACCCTGATATAAATAGAATAGCGGATATCTTTTTTAAAAATCTGTCATGGTTTCGTTTTGCATTTTAACTTGGTATTAGAGAAGCTAGAGTATTTCCTCTGGGTGTCTGCCTGAAGCTGTCAAAGAATTAACATGGTCACTAAGATTGTATTTCTGTTTGGTGGTACAGGAGGAGACAGAGAAGGAAAAAGAGAAGGAGAAGGAAAAAGAGAAGGAGAAGGAGAAGGAAAAAGAGAAGGAGAAGGAAAAGGAAAAAGAGGAGAAGGAGAAGAAAAAAGAGCCAGAGCCAACTTCCCAGCTTCTGGAGAACCCTGCCAGAGTCATGCCTGCCCAGCTTAAAGTGCTGACCATGCCAGACACCTGCCGCTACCAACCCTTCAAACCAGTACGTTCTGTTATTTACTGCAGTCATGCTGCGTGAGCAGTCACTTTTAAACCAGAGTGTGTATGGCTACCGAGTCAGGAGTGTAACTGTTCCCTGTTCAAACTATTACGCACTACTGTAATCCATTTGGTCACTGAATTTTTACTATGTTAATTTTATGCTATGCTTTAAATGCACATATGATTTATTTTTATTTTTTTTTCCCCAAAAGTGTTGACAGGGTAACTTCTCGTACCCCATAAAGTTCACGTAGGCAGTTTTATCAATGAAAAAATGCAAGTAGGAAATTGTCTGAAGTGGATACACACACACTCTAACTATGAGCAGTGCAAACCAGTGCCTACTACTGTAGACTTTTTGAGACATTGCAAACCAGTGCAGGTGTCTGACAGCGTTGCTGGAAACTTGGTTATTCAACATTCAACTAGTTTGCTCAGCAGATTTGCTGAGCTGTGAACCTAACTTTTAACCGTACCACAAGCTGTATGTGTTTGTGTGAAGGAGTGATACACCCAGATATATCGGCTGCTGGCCTTTGAGACAGGTTTCTGCTTCACAGGCTGCTATTTAGTGATTCATTAAAAGACTATCGGGGTGTAATTAACATGGTTCTATGATGGAAGATTATTAATTGTTGCAAGGGAGGGGTAGGAAAGCATTTTGTTGCTCCAATTACTTTACTTTAATGGGATCTAAATTCTTCATCCCTGGAAAGGAAATGAGGGTCAGGACCCCTTTGCTAATGTTTTTTTAACGCATAAATTGCAGCTGCCTGTGGACATGGTTCATGACAGCATGTCAGGGAGGATTCTTATTTTATTATTTATTAACAAAATGTATTCACATCACCAAAACAAGCTCACTTGTGCGTGTCATTCTGACAATTGGTGCTCTTTGATAAGCACACAAGGTTAATCACCCCGAAGGCTAATCTCCTGGAAGTTACACTCCTTTGGAATTTTTGACAGCCACATTTAATATTGAATTGTTTGACGTATGGTTCTTGTATATTAAGAAGTTACATGGAGAACTCAGGGAAGGAAATAAGACTCCTATTGCGTAGCTGTTTCACCCATTCCAGCGTTTACTACTAGTTTGATTATCCACAGTGTATAGGTAATAAGCTCAGGTGTGTCTTACTAAACTCGCAGTAAAACCAGGAATGGATTAAACTGCTATGCAATGGGAAGTCTTACTGTATTTTCTCTGGATCAGTTGTCCACTGTTCCTGACACATTTTATAAAGTCAGCCTCCCCCCGTCGTCGTCCCCGTCCCCCACCCCCCCTTTGGCAGTGCCCCTAACCGGTCTCCATGCTTCCCAACACAGCTGCACATCGGTGGGATTATCATCATGAAGGACACCAGTGAGGAGGATGAGGAGCTGGTAGAGTCGGTGGACGCCCACGGCCCCAAGATCGAGGAGGAAGAGCAGGAGCCCGAGGCCCCAGAGCCCTTCGAGTACGTCGATGAATAAACGACACTTCAGATTCCCAGGTACGCAACCCTCCGTGCTCCACCTGAGCTTTATTTACCAGGAAGAAACCTTTTATAGAATATATATATATATATATATATATATATATATATATATATATAAATGTATGTATTGCAGTATTAGTATTCTGCGAGCGTACATGAATCCCACAATATTGCGATATGGAAAAAAAAAATATATATATATATATGCATATGCGAATGCAATGTTACGTTTCAGTCCCTGTTTTAAGTAATGGAAAGCTACATTCCGTTTGTTTTTATAGTTAGGTAGTGCTCATAAAGGTTATACCATGCTGCCAAAAAACACAGTCGAGTTCCATTTAATGTTTTTCTTTTTGTGGGTTACAACATTTTAATTCATTTTAAAAGGATCTCCTTTTTTCCTCTCCTGGCTGAGGCTGCCTATAATGTCAATCATAGAAAATGTTGGTTATGCTTTATTTTCTCGCTTTGCCCCTAGATGGCATTGAGATTGATAGTTCTGGCCATTAGGAGATCTTAACAGTCCGATCTCTAGACTCTCCCAGCTCCCACAGATTAATGTGCATGGAATGTAAACAAACGAAGACCACCGTTGCACATGATTCTAAACACTTTTAAGATGTACCTTGAAAAGAGGATCTTGGTGGTTTTTGGCAGATAATCCCAACTTTAAAAGGCCTGTTTTGTTTTTATTTAAATCATAAGCTTCAAGAAAAATAAGTGAGAGAACGAATAAATCTTGATATTTACATAATCTTTGTATCCAAACTCTAGTGAGTTAACCCCCCCCCCTTTTTTTTTTTTTGAAGCTAGTTTATTTGAATGTGTAATTGCCAGCCTGCTGTCTTTCTCTCAACAGAATAATAAAGTGCTGCGTGGCTAATTTCAAATGTAGTAAACCAAATATGCATACAAGCAGAGATTTTAGTGATGCGTCACTGTCCAAAAGGCTCCAGTGATGTTTTTGTTGATGCGATGTAGTTCTAAAGCAGATCGCAGCCCTTGCAAGCTGATTTACTAGGTCTGCACTACGTAGCCTCATGTATTGAGCTTTTTCTTCAGCACCAAATCTATACCTTTTTTTTTTGCGTAGTTTGAGCATTTTATTGATTTATAATTTTTTTTGTTTTACCACTAAACAGTTATACACAGCTTATGTTTTATGTGTGCAAGCATACTGTTTTTCTGTCTGGAAGAGGTTTAAAGGTTGCACATTTTTAGTCTGTGTAATTGAATTGCATTTGCTCTATGCAGTCCTATCTAACACACTGCATTGTGTGCATCCCTCGCCCCCCCCCCTTCTTTCTGCAGGTCATGCAATGAGATCTCCGCTCTGCAGCAGCTGTAAGGGAGCCATGCAGACACAGACGCAGCCTGCAACGACACCACTCTAGTATTTTACACTGTCCTTCCTTTGTCTGGCCAGAGAACTTCTTATCAAATGTTTTACGCTTGAGTTTATTCTGTAACAGTTATTTCCACTCAGTTCAATAAAAAAAATATATATATATATATATATATATATATATATATATATATATATATATATATATATATATAATGCATACTTTAATGGAGAAAACAGCATTTGTATTTAATGTTATGAATATATTTTGTCTCCTGAAACTTCATAATGATATCCTTTAATGCAACATGTAGTGTTTACAAAAAAGAAAATAGGTGTAAAAAAATAAAATTAGAATATTAGTTACAAGAAATATGATAAATGTTTGCTGTTCCTACAAGTACAGTGAAACTTTCTACACCTCTTATATAATGGTGCTTTGTGTATTCCAGATCTCTCCAAACATACGGAATGGTTTGCTCAAGAGTAAGGAACTTCAAATGTCATTTGAATTGTTTTGTTCTGTTTTACATTTCCTGCACTGTTTTATGGTGGTTATCATTGCAGACACCACAGCGGTAGAAATGTAAAACACCAGTTGTAATGAAATTTGAAGCTGCCTTATCCGTAAAGGGTTTTATTTTTTCGGTGTGCAATTTATGAATCCTGGACGTGAATGGGAGGGTATTTAAATTCAGGACTCTCTCTTTTGTTTATGCCATACCTCCAGCGGCTTGGGGGTGTGTTATACAAGTACAGCCTCAAACTGTAATAAATACTTTTTTCTAAAACTTATTAAAAGCTTCAGTGAACTGGTTTTATTGGCCGTACTTTATATTTAACAACCAGGGAGGTGTTTCAGCTAATGAAAAATAAGCTATTATAGGTCGCAACCTTTTGCATGAAAGTTGATCGAAAGTGTCTAATCAATTTCTTTTTAAACGTTACAGCGTGTGGGAAAGTGGCTAGGCTTGTTAAAGATAAAGACTCCAGTTTTACAGTTCATTTTATTATTACACTTGTCTGCAAAACAACTTCTTAACATTGTTTATAGACTTTAAGACAGGCACAGGCAATGACTGGGGAATGTATACCAGCTCTTATAGCAGACTGTGTTTCAACAAGGAGCCTTCCATTGAGGCATCTTTGTAGAGCACAACACAGGAAAAATATCCAAACGGGGTGATGCACTGGGAAGCCATAGCAGCAATACCTCGCATTCTCCAAATATCTACGTTCCGCACACTTCAAACAGCTCTCTCAGCTGTATTAATTACCAAGCACGGCCTTCCAGAATACTGTTCGGCTGAGTGGTCACAGGTGTTGAGACACTGAAGAAATAAAAACACAATGACGGTGTGGCATGCTCTGATGTCTCAGAAAGTCTAGACAAGGATGAAGTTCGATCAGCCTTCTGTCTGGAGCATACTCAGAACAGCAATACAATGACAAGGAGTGTAACATGCACAGCTCCAAAAAAATAAATCTCTGTGTGAAGAAGTGTCTCCTTGCCTCTAATTATTTAGAAGCAGTGTATTTACGTATCAATCAGACCACACTGTGTAGCAGAAGGTGCTTTTTGCTGTTCCTCAATCCACGCCTCATCACAAACTGATGCATTTTAATGCATCACATGTAGAAGTATATACAGTACCAACCCAGGACTGGGACCATACAGCAACATTCATTTTGTTTCTTTTTAAAGTTCAAGTTGTTTGTTTAAATAGTTTTCCTTGCGATGCAAACTAAACAATAGGACTGTACTCTGAGATGCAAACTAGGTCGGAGTCCTCGCAAAGTGTTTTCAGTGAATGTGAGGGTACAGCACTGGTACTGGCTTTGATTCTCCTCCTCGTCCTGATCTCATTGTCCTTGTCTCTATTGTTCCTTATGCAGATTGATGTGCTCTTGTCCTGTTTCACCGTCTGCTTTTTTTTTATTATTAACTGGGACTCCTGTTTGTGCTTTGCTATTTGTGGTATGTGTAAGATAAATGTAAGCTGTCCGTCAGTATTAAATACATAGCTGACAACATAGACAATACATGCATGGTTTCAAATACAAATGTCCTGGCAGCTGCAGGATTATAAGCAGGCATTGTGTCCTTGGTAACGAGGTATGATTCAGAACCAGTAACCAATCCTGCCTCTTCTTGCACTGGTAATGACTGACGCAAGAGTTGAGGAGCATTCGTTATTTAATAGCGAGGGGGCTTGTGTGCCTGCAACCACAGCAATAAAAAACTGTCTAGATCAAAACCGCCAATAACAACTACAGGTGCTTGGATGGATTGATAAAATCAAGGTGTGTGTGTGTGTGTGTGTGGAGGTTCTAAGATTGAAATAGTTAAAACCCTAGCTGGAAGGATATCTGATAAACCAGTGTCCAGATTGTATAGCGACTCGCAGCTGCTAAGGGACTGTGCACTAGGGTGAGATTCGACTTACTGGGCATTCGAGAGATAATTAGTTTCTTTTTGGTTCTTATTTTCTTTTTAAGCATGGGATTGAAGAAGCAGCTGAGCAATATCAAACCTGTACAGAACACTCGCAGTGACATCAATTAGCATAAGACGACACGAACGCAAAATGTTACTGGAAGATCGGACAGATGGGTTTTGTCAGCCGTTACTTCTGTGCAGCCCCTGAACCGGGACCTGTCTGTAAGAGCATCCTGAATCCAAATTGGCTTGAGAATGGTATTGATCTTAATCTGTGACAGGTTAGAGTTTAAGATCTGTGTGTGTGTAGGTTGTTTTGTTTTTTTTTATACTGGGAGTAGCAAACATCCATTGTGAAGCTTTCTTCAAGCATCAAACTGAACTCCTGAAAATTGACATTAGTAAGAAATGATTACTAGGATTACATCACTAGTTGCACATTGCACGTATACTTTCTATAACCCTTCAATTAACTGTTGGCTTCTATGTGCCCAGCATAAAGATGCCAAAGGAGTCTGTGTAACATATATGACTGGTTAACAAAAACACACTCAGCTAGAGGACTTACTCAAATGCATTGTATTTCTCAAAGCGGGCCAGTCACAGTGAGTCTCATAACATCAATCAGTTATTTTTAAGCAAGTAGATTACATGGAATCAGTTCTTTTAATGTTAAATTTAATTCAAGTACAATATGTAATAATTTAAAAATGCATTTAAATATTTGAGTTAGCACAACAGTAACGTTTCTGCATGAACTATCTAATAGATGGAGCGATTACAAATGAAAAATCTACCCCCACCCCCTCTTCTGTCCCCACGGTGCCCCCCTTTGTCTGTCCTGCACTGCATTTGTTTATCAATAAAATGAGCATCAATAATTGCCTGTCCTCTTGTAGGTGTGCTGCATATGAATATTATCGATCAATGTTTTATCAATGTGTTAAGGCCCTCGTGTGACACACAAACAACTACATCAATGATCCTGTCAAAAAAACATATTAAGCTGACATCATATTTTTCAATAGTGTGTGTTTTCATCAATGTGGATATGAGCTAATTTCCCCAGCATAAAATTGTAAACATACCCTCTGCAAATCTATCATATCTGTATCCAAATTGCTGTGATGTCCAAGATAGTCTGGTGCTAAAGCAAATATGTACATTTCATGAATAGTACTGGTAGTGGAGTCCTGTACCATGAACTTCTCCTTAATCAAATGCTACCAGTGCTACTGTGACTCATTAATCCACATGTTCCTTGAAGAGTGTTAAACCATGCTTTGAGAAATGAAACTAATAAACCTTCATGAGCTGCACGCTTCATTTTATTAATCAAAATTGGCTTAAGCAGGGCCTCCTTTGTGATCCCTTTCATAATGATAATGCGAGTGAAACAGCGTTTTGGAGGAAAGCCACTGCCTTCTTCCCCCTTCTAAGTTCTCAGCACTGCTTTTAATTAACTCTGAAGAAATGATGAAAGTACTGTTCTGTTTGTTTCCATAGTTACTGATTCCTTCGCGTGATAATCTTGCTCTTGCTCCTGAGCTCCTTCTTGCACTGAACCTGTAGGGTCACGGTCAGCAGGCACGGGGAAAAGACTCCAACAACGTGACATGACAAGAAAAACACGTCCATCCCACGCTTTTGGAACGTCTTTTTAAAAGAAAGCAAGCTGGAACAACAAGATTAATGGCCGTGCCACACGACCAAACAGCATGCTTTTGAAATTGCCAGAAAAAAAAGAAAAGCAAACAAAGTAGACGTTTTTGAGGTCTGATTCAAGCCAGGCTTGAAGCCCGGGCAGTTCCTGCAGGTCTGCTTTTTCTCAAATGCGGTTCCTGTAGCCACAAAGATGATCTTGTGCCGGTCTCGTGGCAAATTTCACCCCCTACCAAATGTTCATGTTAAATAGGAGGAGAGGCGGGCAATACAAAACCTCAGAAAACACCAGCGGAGTTACTACAGAATTAAAGGGTGGCGGTATCAAGATCTGCTACGGTTTAGATCACTAAAATTGACCCTTTACCAGTTTTTTGTCAGTGGCACTTGTAAATTGATTTGACTCCAATTGGCCCAAAGCAGCATGGTCTGTTACCAGTACATTATCAGCATTATTCACTGCTTGATGTATGCCTGCACTCAGTAGATAAATAGAGGCAGAATGAGCAATAGGCTGCTGTGTGTTAAAGCAGATTGAACTGCTATCAGAGTGAAGTTGGAATTGAGGGATCTTTAACATTTCGTTTGATTGCTCAGAGATGTGTATCTGTGTGTTTATCTGTGTATATGCTTATCCGCGTGCAAGTGTGTGTGTATCTGTGTATCTGTGTCTGCATGCATGCATCTGTGTGTGTGTGTGTAATCATGCTGGAGAAGCTCAGTCTCCATAACCACCCATCTCGAGGAGCAGGAAGAAATCTGTCCTAATCATCTTCATGGGGGCTGGTCAGGGTGCTGTCTGCTGATCCACACTGTTCCCTTCAGTGGCGCCAGTGTGCCACACAATTGCATTTCAGATGAGCAGGCCTATTTATTATCAGGCCAGCCCTGTAAAATTGACCTGTTTATTATTGTGTTAAAAAAACAAGAGTAATAAAGGGTCGGGAGCTGCCAGATGCAGTGTGAAAGAGTGTTTTTTTTTATTGTTTTATTTAGCTTCTTGTCAATTATTATTCAAACAACAACATCATTATTAAACGTGTTCTCTGCGCGTCATAGAGTCTCAGGCAGTGGCAAGGGGCCCTCGTTAGTGATTAGCTGCCACTGCTGCAGCACAAAGGACAGGGTGAAATATTTTTTGTGCGGGGCACCGAATTGAAGGATGTGGATTTTTTGGCACGAGTTAAATATGTTTCTCCTGCCGCTACAGAATGAGCAGTTTTACTATACCAGTACAGAGTTTTGTGCCGGAGGGTTAATTGAGTTTGAATTGTGTTGAAAACACAAACTCACGCTTCGTTAGTGCTTTTAAATAGGACGAGTTTGGGGGTGCTGGGCATACTCTTACATTACCCAGCAGCAATGGATATTCACACGTTCTGTTGAGAACTGACCCGTCACACCCAATATTACCGGTGGTCATTTGATTAATTAACTATGGGAATTAAATTGCTTCCCCAAGGGACATGTGGAGGGAGGTTTACTTTGAGTATGATTACAAAAACACACACTATGTCGTATCAGCTAGTCGCCTCATTCATGGAGGTCAAGTCTCAAGGGTTACCCATGAAACTCATGGTTTTTCACAATGTTGAGTCTCACGGCAGTGCAATGGATTCTCACGTAATGTTTGCGAGGCTGGGTTTTGCAGAGTCGAAGGAGAGGCTGTCAGACTGTCACCGTCTCGTTCACGCAGAAATTACAACAAAAATTAAATAAAAGAGAAATGGACATCAATGAGAATTTAATTATAAAGTCAAAAAATATGATGTTCTCTATAATGCCAGTGTCAGTGGTTATAAAGACTATACAAAGAAAGACGCCATATGATAAGAAATAACAGAACAATTACACATTGATGGTATGTCTATCTTTATTTCACTTTAATTAGTTTTAATAATGTTGACCAATAATAATAATCATTCACACACTAACTGAAGATTTTATTAAAACTGAAAAACAATACTATATATATATATATATATATATATATATATATATATATTAAACTAATTTTCTCAGTATTTACAAATAAATGTGTAGATGTATCCTTTTTGAATTGCTTACATGTTAAACCAGATAAACATTAACTGTTAAATGTCATTTTTTAGTGTGTGGTGTACCCAGACTATTTCTTTGTTTTATTTCGTCTCCAGAAAAGGAGTAAAAGCAGACAGTATTTTCTTTCCATGACTACAGTTGTTTTTGTGTGTTTTTTTTTTTTTTTTTTTAAATGTCTCGTGCTGTATTCGCGTCGTTTGCTTCGCTCCCGATGTCCATAGCCCTTAGTCTAGGTCAGTGGCATAGCTGTCAACCATGTGTAACAGTCTTGATCCGTCACCAGGTTAAGATTTTTCATCAATCCCAATGTTTTTCAGCAGGTCTCACTGGTGTGAACACTTAGGGGTCGACATGTATGCTCATTCATGCGACACACACATAAAGTACACAGACAGTACATCCTTTCTGGTACGTTTGACCTGTCTCGGGAAGATCTTTGGTTCTCGGGGTACCTTTCACAGCAGGACTCTGCTTACCAGAATGCATTGTTCCGTGACTTGAAAAGCTTTAACTGTCTCAAACCGCACAAGTGTACATGGAGTCATTGTAACCCTGTCGTTTGTACAGGGAGATGCAGCTTTTACACATACCAGGGATACGCTTTGCATAACAAATGTGTGAATTCATTCAATATTGCGAAGGACCTCACGTCACAGATAGCGTGTCCTTTTAGGTGGCAGATGTTTATAATATTTTGTCCCATTCCACGTTGGCTCATTCTTAATCACACAGGTGGTCTGTAGAATTCTGCGTTTCAATTGTGATAAATAATAATAATAATAATAATAATAATAATAATAATAATAATAATAATAATAATTTTAATTGAGTAGTGCTGACTTGGCTCCATGTGATCCTGCGGGAGTTCTGGCTCACACAGCTGCCGTGGTGGTGTGATTGACGTTCCTAAACCGAGCTGTGTTCACCGTACCGCGTGTACCGGACACAGGTGAGTTTATTTTTGTATCCCAAACCGCTAAATAAAAGCTAAATGAAAACACCACTTCACACGGAATTAATAGTGCGTATGTGTGCGCAGTGTCCATTTATGAATTGATTCAAGATATTTTGCTACGGTGCCAATAAAAACGTAAAGTGAGACCTGTGTACGCTGCATTTTTGTCACGAAAGCAATTTAATTCAATGTAATTCAACTAACTTTATAATGCATGCCAAGTCCACCTCTAAACACATTTTGGTGGCGCTACAATTGGAATTATATGACATTTGTGATTTTTTTTTTCATGCAGGGCAGTTTTTATATGAGAGGGCAGGTTTATAAGCTTTTGCACAGGTGCATTTTGTTTGTTATTAAATAATAATAATGCAAATACATTATATGTACATTGTAAATAATCCATCAGCAATACTTCATTAATTTCTCCTATACAAAGTTTCAACTTTATAAAATGGTACCATATCTAAACTGAAGTAACTGCTTGGTATTTACTATTCAACCTCCAAATCTGTGTTACACGGCAAACCAACAGAGAAAATTAAGGAGTCTTTTGTACTTTACCAGAATTTTTACATGAGCATAAATAAATAAAACAACTGACGACACGGCCTCAGTGGCGCATAGAACTTCAATGCGAACTAAGTAAATTCAGTGCTGTAGCTGTAATTCTATATGAAAAACAATGGTATTGTTTAATCAATGTGTTCCATAGAAAAGCAGACTGACCTCTAGTGGATGACTTAGGCGTTACAACATAGGCAGGGTTGTACTTGCCTCATGAAAATGCTGATGTTAACTTCTGATAACGGAAATAAAGTTTACTATTAGTTGTTTATTTTCATTATTATTTTAATATTTGAATGCCATCATTTTATATTTTAAAAGTATTTACTGAGATATATGTTTAAAGTGTAACTTTGCCCAGATACTGATCTGCTTCCTGCTATTGTTTGTTGTTCTTAATCCGAGGTCATCGACAGCCTGGGACAGAGGGCTGCTTTACAGTAGGAGCCCAGGTAAGGCAACTCAATAAGAGCCCATTATTACACGTGCTGTCTAACAGCATGCATGTTCTATTCTCTCCAGCTGAACTGTATTGGACAACATGTTGAAAACCACTCTTTTAGTCAGGGTCTAAAGGGTTAAAACCGTTTTCATTGCTGGGGGGTTTTCCCATAATAAAGCGCTGTGCTTGTTGTCTTAGTTGGGGCTCCAATTGTTATTGTATGGTTTTACTCTACTGTACTCTTTTCCCTGCTGTTCCTGCATTTGTGAGATCTTTGGAGTTGTGTGCTTCGACAAAGCAGGACCTCGTTCGCTGGATTCAGTTTGTGCTGTTGTGGTGAAGCAGTGCCCTCCAGCAAGGCTTTATGTATGTGTTTCTCCTGGATGGAGCGTTTCCCAGGTCATGGAAAGTTCCCAGCAGTCTCTCAGCTCTGTTGGTCTAGTCCTGGAGCTGACTCAGCGTGCGGTTTGGGCTCTCTGCGGGGGTGTAGATCTTTAAAAGGTGTTAATGGACACGGGAGTTAATGGTTTGATGGTTGTGGCTATTATTGTTCCTGTCAGGGGGGAGATTCTGAGACTTTCTGAAGCGAGTGTGCTGTTCTAGAAAATACAGGGACTGTTTTATCCTTCAAGCACCGCAGTGTAATAACACATGGCTAACGCACGCTGTCCAGTTACATTTTTTAATTTGTAGTGCAGAGCTAGTTCTTTTAATGTATAAAAAAACCATAGGTAGAAGTTTATTTCAAGGTTTTCTCAATGGCTTCAGATCTATGAAGTGACACACCCAAGTGGGATTGTATCAACTTGTGCTATAAAACTAGTGACTTTCCTTGAATGCTGTTGAGTTAAATACATTAATGCAGGGATGGGAATTTGGCAGTTTGATGCATTCCTGGTTTCACTATGAGTTTAATAATACTCACCTGAGCTTGTTAACTATACACTGTGGCAAGTCAAGCTCGTAGTAAAACCTGGAATGGGTGAAACTGCTGTGCAATCGGAGTCTTACTCCATCCCTTTAATGTGTAGAACATATCAATAATAAACTTGAGATTTGCAACAAAAAAATAAAACCGGTTTAAGTAAGTCCTAAGTAAGAATAGTTAGAACTTCATGCTAGTGAAAAGTAGGAAAGATGATTGAAAGCGTTATTCATTACTGGATGGGCACTGGATTGACAGTGGTGAGCACAGTCTCACTGAGCTCCGCTGTAGCTCTGAGCAGCACAGTCTCACTGAGCTCCGCTGTAGCTCTGAGCAGCACAGTTTCACTGAGCTCCACTGTAGCTCTGAGCAGCATGGTCTCACTGAGCTCTGCTGTAGCTCTGAGCAGCACGGTCTCACTGAGCTGTAGCTCTGAGCAGCATGGTCTCACTGAGCTCCGCTGTAGCTCTGAGCAGCACGGTCTCTCTGAGCTGTAGCTCTGAGCAGCACAGTCTCACTGAGCTCCGCTGTAGCTCTGAGCAGCACAGTCTCTCTGAGCTGTAGCTCTGAGCAGCATGGTCTCACTGAGCTCCGCTGTAGCTCTGAGCAGCACGGTCTCACTCTCTTCTGGTGGGGACTCCAGATTGGAGCCCAGCTGCTCAGCAGACGCTGGGATTGCAGACCACCTGTACGCCTCATTTCCAGGGCAGAATTTCGCACTGGGAATGTCCTGTGCTGGCTGGGCAGTGAAGGGTGGACCCCTGAGCCTGTGGGATTCGGTTTATTATTTTTAATGTACCTTTCTATGAGAGGCCAGCCTCCGCCTGCTTCTCGGAATCGTTCATGGTGAAATGAAGGGGAGGGGGGCATTTTCCAGATCCTTTACTGCCAGCAAGCAGCGCAGCTGGACGTTAAGAGCAGGAGAGGCACAGACTGTGGACACTGAGAGACCAGCACAGTAACATATACTGTAGCAGACTCTCATGTTCCTGAGACACAGCCATCTGAAATATCCTTGTATCAGATAGTTTGTATCGGATGGAAATGATGTTACATTAAAATGAGCTATACTGTTTAATTATTCTTTTTTAACTATGTATTTAAATATATTGTATATGTATATGGTGCTGTAAAGCGGCAAGTTGATTTTCACCCACTAAAGCACCGTTCGTGGATTGGACATCAGCTTGCATCGAACAGCACTGTATAGCATTCTGTAGGACTGTGCAAGTCTAAACAGTTTTGTTGGTTTGTTTTATGAAAATAGTTCATTTCTGTAAAAATGGGGAAGGAATCATTAACAGTGCTGTCGGTCGGGTCACTTCACAAGAAAAATGAAAATCATGGTTTGGCTCTCCAGTGTAGTAATTGGAATCAAGATTCTGGTTTAGTTTAAAGGCATCCATCTGTGAAAAGAATGAATCATGGTCTAGCTTGCTGTGCACATGGAGTTCAATTTTGTATGAAATCAGCAGCAGACACTGTAGCCTTCTCTTGTCTTCAGGATTTTAAATTTTCAAAAGATTTCTCAGTCAAAACACCCTGGAAATAATGCCTTGCTTCTGATTTACTGTCACGGTGAGTCAATGGCAGTGCGAGATCGCTGGTGGGGGTGCTCAGCAGTGGAGCTGGGTCAGGCTACGCTACGGTGAGTCAATGGCAGTGCGAGATCGCTGGCGGGGGTGCTCAGCAGTGGAGCTGAATCAGGCTATGCTACGGTGAGTCAGTGGCAGTGCAAGATCGCTGGTGGGGGTGCTCAGCAGTGGAGCTGGGTAAGGCTGTGCTGCGGTGAGTCAATGGCAGTGCAAGATCGCTGGTGGGGGTGCTCAGCAGTGGAGCTGGGTCAGGCTGTGCTACGGTGAGTCAATGGCAGTGCGAGATCGCTGGTGGATGGCCCAGTGGTTTTCAACAGGACTCAGCTGGACTTTGTGTATTTTTCCATATTTTTTTCCAGACAGGAAAGTTATGAAATGGTAGTTCTTTCCCTCGCTGTGGGGAGCTGACCGCAGACTTCCACCGGGGCCGTTAAACCCAAGCCGGTAAATCACACGGCCTGCCTGAGTCCCGCTGCACTGTGCCAAGGCTCTGCCTGGAAGCTTGTTGCTTTTTTAGCCTCCCACACAAACCGGCCCACCTCGCTGCCCATGAGCACAGTCGAAGATGAGACAGTCACGTTCTGTTACAGTGCTTTCAACAGGCTGTCGCTGTGGAAACTTCCAAAAGCAAGTCTGTCTCTGCTGTTTAGCGGAACGCTATGCATTCAACGAGGTTAACCCTTTCTGTAGTACTTCAAATGCCCCCCTGCCTTTCACATTCACTGAATGTAGGTGTGTGTAAATGTGACTTCCAGTATCTGCAGACAGGCAGGGTACCTCCTTAAACTTACCCAGACCAGGGTACACTCAATAACTTGTTAAAAAGGGTCCTGGGCAAGTTTCCTCAGAGTTAGACAAGCATACTGTGTAACACATAACGACACACACACAGGGAATAAACATCAGTTTAGTATTACAGAAAGGGGGAATTAACGTCGGGTTTCGACCTTCCTAAATTAAATAAATAAATAAATAAATAACGTTGACTATTCTTACAGTATTACAGCACAGTGAAAAATAAGGGTCCGCTAATCCTTGTCTGTTACTTGATAGATCATTTCTAATTCTGTGTCTGAATGAATTTCATGTAGCTCTGGGGAACTCTGTTGTAGTAACTTTGATAACTTTAAACATGTAGGTATAGCATGCAAGTACTCTTTGTGGCGTGACATTTGCAGTGGTATTATTTATATATATATATATATATATATATATATATATATATATATATATATATATATATATATATATACACACACACATACATACACACACACACACACACACACAAATGAAGGCTATATTTGCATCCTGAGCTATTCTTAAAGGCATAATACCACAGTAGTGACGTCAAAAAGTGATAATTTCTCTAGAGGAAAATATACTTGAACTTCGACTCCTCGAGACCATCACTTTAATTTAAAACACAAACTGTCTCGTTTTCAATCACTCGAAACACTCGCAGTACAGAAATGTTCATTAATGATCAACAAAATGAGAATACATTAAAAAAAATAAAATGAAAAAAAAATAAAAAAGATGTAAAGCTGGTACATTCGTATCTCAGAGAAACGGATCACGACAAACGTCTGTACAGCACTGAAACACTACGTTTAAAAAAAAACCTGTACTGCTGAACCTCGTCGCCTTAAATAATAGCATCACAAGGGTATCCATGTACTATAACAAATAATAGATGGGCCTCTTCAGTGAGTTACAGGAAAACAATTCCATCTCGGGTTTCTGTGACAGTTTATAAATTACTCAACCTTCGGTCTCGTAATTTATGACATCGCAGAAACCCTAGATGGAATTATTTTCCTGTAACTCACTGAAGCCCATCTATCTATCTATCTAAGTATAATAAATATACTCTATTGGGAAAAAACACAGTGCCTTCATTTTGCTTTCATTCTCAAAAGCACAACTGTGGTTCTTCAAAGTTGCCAGTTCTAAAGTGCATTATTTTAAATTATTGAAAAATTTCTTGGCTATCTTTATTCCACATGAGATTGTGTGACAGTGGGAACATGATTAACAAGCTCCTGAGTTATGCTCTATTAATATTCTTTCTTGTAAATCAATTTGCTCTGCTTACTTTTCAATTAACGGGTTGGCTAAGTCTCCGAAATAGAAAAAATAATAAAAATAAAACACTGTACAGTAATATGGAATGCAGGACAACGTCAAATTTATTGCACGAGGCTACATATAATTTAACGCCTATAGACTGCGCTTGACGTAACTGCTGTACTAAATGGCAGGAGTACTGCTCGGAATAATGTGACCTAATGTTTAAAGAAACGCTGTTAAATTTCCCCTCAAATAGACTTGTGTCATTCTCGTAGCAAGAAAACGATGCACAGAGAGCCAGAGCAGGGTTATTTCTGTATTCCAGAAAGCTACAGTAGAGGCTAGATAACTACAGGATCTATGGCAATGCCATCTGATTGATACTTGTTATTTACAGGTAGAATATTCCAGGGCAGCAGAAGGTTTAGGAGCAACAGTTTGCATGAAAACAGAAATATTATTAGAACATCAAAATAAGTTGAGTCTCTCCTATACTTATGTCGGGAAACCCAGCTTTGCTGCACAAAAATCACATTAACTCCAGTCCAAATGTATTTTATTTATTGATTTCAGTACCACTATCATTTTTGTGAACAATGTCTTTATAGGCATATTGTAATGAATATGTACAATATTTACATACTTTACACAAGGTAAAATAGAACATAATATACCTCCTTATGTATAATTGGAAGACCACTAAAAAAGAAATATATATATAAATACGCCTAAAAGCAGAATAAAAAGTGTTAATACACAGAGCCCTTATATATAATTCTTTCCTTTTTATAAGAAACGTTATACAAGGATATAAGACTGAACACCATCCAGTCTGTGAGTCTGCAGAGCTTCATCTGATTTCAGCCTCAATAAGTTTGCAATTACACAGAAGCATGGGTGGAAATAAGGATCCATTGCATAGCAGTTTCACCCATTCCAGGTTTTACTTTAAGTTTGATTAGCCACAGTGAATAGGTAACAAGCTCAGGTGTAGCTTATTGCAAAACCAGGAATGGACTAAACTGCTATGCAATGGATGTTTTATTTCCATCCCTGCAGAAGTACAAGGTACTATATTCTACCACCCAATACAAAAGCCTTTGGTCGGTGGATAGTATGTGAAGATGACCAGAATGGTCCCCCCCGAGTGCCCACCTGCTCGTTCTCAAAGTGGCAAGAACATTCTGTTCTCACTCGGGGCAATCCGAACTAGCTTGTAAACAAGGTCTGTGTAGAAGGTGAAACCACGCAAGAATGGAGTTGTGGAAATTAGCTTTTTTTGCAAGACACTGAACATGATTGCGAGACACTGCAGCTTTATTGAATAAAAAGTTTTTTTTTAAATCAGGTCTTGTATTGATTAATTTTAGTTAACACCTATACAAAATTTAAATGACTTAAAACTTAACAATAGCTTCTAACACTCAAACATGTTTTAAACATTTAAAAAAGGTACTGTTGATCCCGTCTTGCAGTCTGCTGCTTACAGCATGTGTAGACTTTTTGAATCCACAACCAGTAAGGCAGTTTGCTACCATGCTCCACACAATCAACTAGCATTACGGATAGTACAGATACACAGTAATAAAAAAAAAAAAAAGAGCCTGGTCTCAAAAGCATAGAAGTGTAATACCTTCATGTCAGAACAAGGCAGCCTTGCAGGTGTTAGAAAATAGATTTTAAAAGCTTGTGTCATTTGTGATGGTCCCATGCAGAACCACAGTAGAAGATGGTTAGTGATCAAGGATAATGGAAAAATAAGTAAATAACCTTGCCCCGTGAACATGAAATGGAAATTGTCAAAATACAGGCTTTTGTAGCAGACAACCTGGATTTTTTTTTTTTTTTTTAAATCTGTAAATATTCTCCAGCAGCTTTACAAACCATATGAAACAGTAAATCCGTCCTTCAGATGAGACAAAACCGAGGTCCTATTGTAAGTGACTATAATAATAATAATAATAATAATAATGATGATAATAAGGCAATCTCTTTGGTGTTTTACTCGTTCTGTTCTCTTGGGTTGCATATATTTCTTGTGTACTGTCCATTACATGACAAGTGGGATGTGTAGTAAGCGATATGCAAAACTGACACCAGAACCAAGGTTGAAACAGGACCAGTTAAAATTAATGCTTGCCATCTTATGCATTAACTCCGTGACAACAAAATTAATTCAATGAAAAGAGAAGCTCATCCAGGGAACGTGTAGCTTTTACAGGCGCCTCATAAGACATTTTGTAATATAATATATATATTACAAGTAATATTCAACGGTTTACAAATTGTATACAACTTTCAATGCAACTCAGGAATCATCTTGGTCCCTCAACACCACCCCCGTTTGGTAAAAAAAAAAAAAAAAAAGAAATAACAGACACACAGACTGCAGGTGTTGCATTGAGCTGAAAGATGTGCATGCACAAACAAACCCAACAGACGATAGTGGCAAAAGTCTGGTAAAATCCAATTTACCGACTACAATACAATACAAAAAACTAAAACGTTACATGGACAGTCACAAAAATAAACACAAAGAAATGAATTGTACACAACTCTCCCACCTGATGCCCCCTGCTGGAGGGAATGAATTTTGCAAAATGAACATCCTCGGCCAGGCTCACACACTTTTTTGGTGTAAGTGCAGTGCAGAAATGCATTCATTAACATACTGTATGTGTTGTACAGCTAGTATATGCACCATGCAGACACACCATTTGACTTTGCATGCGGGTGAGATTTTGTTTTCTAAACTTTCCACGGTCCGTTTCCACCAGAAATCAAAAAGCAGTTTTCATTTATTTTATCAGCAAACTTAGAACTGGGACGAATGCTTTGTGAAGGTGCTCCTTTCACATTTGGAATTTTTTTTTTTAAAGCCCGTTGGAATGTCTGCTCCGACTGTTGAGGTTACTGTAGTTTGGATGGCTTACAGGACAGGAAGAGATTTAATGCCATGGAGGACGTAATAAAGGAACATTTGAATCCACTTTGACTGTACATTGGACAATTAAACCTTTTGCAGCTATTTTACACCTGGCCATGAATAAACCTTGTCATCTTTATTTTCAAGGCTTGTGCAGCTTTGGCCAAAAGTTTTTCATCACCTAGAAATTTAGGATTGAGACAGAATTGTATCTATTAAAAAAAAAAAAAAAAAAAAAAACTATAGGAATTTAATTTAGATATTTTATTTATCATGTAATCAAAAAAACCACAAAATGATATCACAAAAGTCTACCGGAAGCCATAATAGTAGTACAGTATTTCATGTTAGAATCTGAAATGTCCCATTTTTCAATTTGTCTGTTTTTCATTAGGTATATGGAAAACTACAAAGCAGTATGTAATTCAATATGTTAATATAACCTTATAAAACAGGTTTGATTCGACTTTATGAAGCAACATGAAGTAATTCTATAGGGTGATGCAAAACCTATGGCCATAGCTGCACATATGCAAAAGGGTACAGTCCCTCTGGTGTACGCTAAACTATTCTACAGGCAGGTTCACAGTCAAGCTAATAATCTGGCCATCCACCAAAACATTCTTTAAAACACCAATTATTATCTTGAGCTTTTAATGCATGCAGCTGTCATCACCTGTTAAAACAATTGACTGGGAGCATGCTGATGGTGTGTGTGTGTTTCTTAAAGGAGATGTGGATTTTGGATATTGTAAACGATACACTCGCAGAGTCTGCGGATCAACATCAAGATATCATCCGAATTCCAAAAAGACGACGAGGTACAGGCTTGAACTTCTGCATGCTGAAGAGTGTTCTGGCTGAATTTCAGTGTGACCTTATATCTGCATTAACCCTACAGCATGGATCCCAAGGAGTTTCCTCTCTCTTTTCAATCCAGCAATTCACAATTCAAAACAAAACTCTGCCATTAGGTGTGAGGTCGATTACCCTTTAAAGTAAATGATGCTAACAAGGCCATTCCAGTGAATCTCAACTAATATATAGCTATAATGCCATTGGTCTCAGGTTAAAAATTACACATTATGGTTTAGGAGAATTTGGCTTTTTTTTAAGCTGTTGGAGAAGAGTATTTATGAAACACTCCTTGCAGAGACTTCTGTACTTCCAAAAGTTGCATTAAGGAATTAGGTCACCATTGAAAACACATCAGCCACAGGAAAAGCAATGATTTGTACTCAAATGCATGCTAATGTGGCTAGCTTAGCTTGAGTTTTTTTGGTTTTTTTTAAATATAAAGAAGTGCTCAGAAACAGTTAGTCCTAAAAAAAAAAAAAAAACACTACAACAATAAGTTGACAGTTGTTTTTCCTACAAGGACTCAATCTCCCAGTAGCAAATAGTGTGTCTGATGCATTCCTTCAAATGGAAAGCACCCCATGGAAAAGCTTGTAAATGCTATGAAAAAAAAAAAACCTTTACAAATCAAGTACACAGTTTAACATAATGTGTGCCTCTTTCATAAAGGAAAATGTGATGTCTACGAAGTGATGGAATCGTTTTGTTAGCTGTGTATACTTTAAGGCAGGTGACTGTTTAGTTGACTACCAAGCCACTGAAATCCCCATTTCCAGCATACAAGATTCACGTGCTGTTGTGGTCTTTTCTCCTTGTTGCACGACCCTCCCAGGTTTCACAGCCTGTGGGAGTCATACTGCTGGAACCGGTTCAGTTTCTCTGGATCATTTGAAGCCATGTGAGAGAAATCTCTGAAAATATCTTGGTAAGTTTCATCCCCTGCAAAAAAAAAAAAAAAAAAGTTTAGGACCAAATTAACACATTTGATTTTTTACTATGCAATTTGAACAAATACGAGATTAATAAAGAGATTTAGCTTGAAAAGAACAAATGCAATAGAAGGAAAATCAGCCGTACCTGAGAAAGCTTCAAAGCAGCTCAATAGAAAAGATGGCAGAGTTAAGCAACAGAAGTTTAGCAGCAGTTTTATAATAGAGTTCAGTGGTTGTGGAGGTAAGGTAGCCACAAGGTATGTGTTGCAGGATGAAAGTTATCTGGTACACAGACCATGATGGGTTAAACCCAAGACTCAACCTGAACGGAGAGCACTTCCTTGTTAAACCAGTATGCAATTTGGAAATAATGAGGCTGTCCTAAACCACATGATACAATTATGTATTTTTATTCTCTCAACAAAAATGGGATTTTTATTTTTATTATTATTTTTATCTTTAACAACCATGTTGTATTTAAAGTGCAGGATTTATGTACAAAATTACAGTTACATTGGCCTCGGCAACCAGTCAGAGAACAGAAAAGGCACAAACTTGAGAGAATAGAAAAGAAACCATGAGAAGTGACAGTGAACAAACAGAGCAGATGCAGTACGGATGTTATAAAACATTTGGACAGATAACCTGCTCTGGACATACAGTAAAAGAGCACATCCTTCTCACTTTAATTCACTTTCCCTTTTAAAAGCAGTAGTAAAATCTACTGGGAGAGGCAGGTCTGGAGGAAATCAGTTGGATTTCAATTAAACCAATTAAAGCACAAAACGTTTCTAAACTATTAAAAGTACTGTAGTATTACGTTTTAAACTACAAAGCCCCAGAACGCACTTGAAGCCCAATCTGTAACTCAGTCTGTGTCTCAGTGTGCAGGCATGCACACTGCTTACTGTTGTAGTGAATAATTCTTCTCATGTGAACAGATTCCTGGTACAGGTTGTAAAATCTATATAGCGCCTTTTCTTTTATTTTCTAATGGCTAAAAATGGTTCCGGATTTCACTCATTTATACATTCCAGATCATACCAGATTTTATATATTAAAACAAAAAGAAAACTTGAACACTTGGTTGCGACTTGTATATAAAAAGCTTAGTAGAAGTGGATTATATTTACCTGCAGTTAGAGATGAGTTCATATGGCAGGCTTAGTTAATGTTTACCAAACATGAGGTATTCCAGACCACTGATCTAATCTACACCTATTATTGTTATCCACAGAACACCCCCACCCCCCTTCCCATGACAGCTGACCACACTTGTAGAAGGATAAACTATAAACCAGTTCTCAACATTCAGGGCATTGTTAAATTTCACAGTTCTGTGAGAAGAGATCTGTTTCAAAGTTATGTGATATCCACTTAACTGGACATTCACTGGACCTCAAACCCTATTAACAGCAGTGAGATTTGGGGTGCCGTGAAGAATACTGTATACAGAGTAGCACTTAATAACATCCTAACAAACTCAAGAAGCTCCAGTTGGAATCAGGCAGTTTCTCCCTTTAACATGCATAGTTGATGGGCAGCTGCTATTCTATGAGGAATGAGGTGACCATACAGTATAATAAAGTATACACCATCTATTTGTATATTGCACAGTACACACTGATAGAATATCGTGCGGCAGGCAGGAATACTGTAATGTCTAAGCATTACGTGTGAGAAATCCCATTGGGGGGAGGGAGCACCACAAGTATAATTTTCCATATTTATTGAAATTCTGCTTCTGCTGTTTGCTTTCAGACTTCAAAAATACAAAACAAAATGATTTTGGAATGTTTAAAACACTAGAAAAACGACAATTAGGAGTATATTGGCTTTAATTCGCTGATCAGTTTGCATTGCTTTAGAGTGGCAGGAACACTTCCCTGCAGTGAAGCTTGTAGCGAGAGAGGTGCCCCTCGGTTCACTGTGCAGATGTATACCGACGCGTCGGCTCTTAGCCCAGCAGCTCCTATTCAACACAAGCACCCAGCTTTGTGCAAAGTGTGTTTCGAAATCAAACCCATTTACAATACTGTACAGGAGCCTTTTCTTCTAGAATACACGGCTGACAGCTAGGAAGAAAAGACTTGCATATTACCTGATATTTGGGATATAATACCTTTATTTTTTTTTAAGCCAGCGCTGCATTTTGAACACATGTATACATATCGTATTATGCCTGCTATATTGATATTTGGCATATTTATTTATTTTGTTTTTCTTAATTATTAATGTTGGCAAACAAATGAGACCTTTGTTCCCTTTTCCATGCAGAATTGTATCTTATCAAAGTCTGCATTTTTAACCACCTTGCCATAAAAGCTGCATGTTTTATACTTGTGATTCTATGAGTGATGTAAACTATTTACTAATAATTTTTTCATGTTGCTGCACATTAACCGTTAATGGAATAAATGTAAGGCATTATACTTGAATGTAGCATTACTAAAAAGATTTAGCCTCGTTACGTCCAGAACTCTGTACTGCCAGATAGTTTTCCACAGACTGCAGAGTCTGAACACAATTGTTGAATACTCATTTACTTTTCAATACTTTGGATAGTTTTGGGAAGAACGACCTAGAGATAGTTTGGTAGCACTATAGGCACACACACACACACACTCATTCACGTATGTATGTGTGTATGTACTTTATGTATGTATGTATGTATGTATGTATACATGTGTAAAATGTATATAAATCTGGCTGTAATCTTATCTAACCACAGTACCACTAGAAAATGCTACAGATCCCTAAATAAATACTAAGGCTATGACTCCTCCAGCTGCAGGCTTATGAACTCCTGTATACATTTCTTGTATTGCATTTCAGTGTGGCTGTTAGTGGTATAATGACCTGGCTGTCCATAGAGCCCCTCCGATTCCCGCATCTCATCATTCATCTTCGCCAGGCGTAACCTGCCAGAGAAAGAACAGGAGAGCATCTCAGACCGGCCGGGTTACTGTAGAGTAACACCTGGGTTTGTATTATTTGTATGATTTTTCCACACACCAGCTAATAGATTTGTTTCATCTGTGAAGCTGACAGATAGATTGAAAGGGAATGTATCCAGAAAGCTTGACTTACAATGTTACAATGTCTGCATTGGCAGCATCCACAGCTATTGAAAGAGGGGTTTTATTGTCACTATCAGCCGCATTCTGACTGGCCCCTCTTTTCAAGAACAGACACACCTGCCTGTTAGGAAACAAAAACACAAAATGTTTGAAGGTAAATTTCCACAAGTACAAAACAAACACACGTTTAATTAAATGAATATTGCTAAACAAAAGAGATCTGTAGGGACACGAGAGAGAGAGATGCATAAGCCATTTAAATGCAGTGTCAAGAATAGATATCTGAAAGCAGAACAGATTCAAGGTAGAAACTTAAAACATGGACAGTAGGTTCCCTAGTTGAAGTTTTTACAGGAGTAAATAGTTGGTTAGGCTAATGCAAGCAAATATGAAATCAGGGCTGATTGAAAGTGTGAGTACCCAGTGTGTCCAAGGATGGTGGCGTGATGCAGAGGTCCTCTCCCGCGCACGTCATGATTATTCACATTAGCACCATTCTGAAGCAAAAACTCGCAGGCAACCAGCGAACCCTAAAAACAGGACAGGAGACCACATCGACCTGCTGTTAGCCTCAACTAAGCACATGACATTCCCCCTCCCACATACTGTACATACACAGGCAAGCGTGTCCCTCTGAACACAGCCTACAGGCACTTTATATTGACTCTAAAAGGAACACATTGGACTTGCCCATCTTTAACAAATTTCTAACCCCTTCATGCATGAAATATTGAAAAAAACCTTATGGACACAATATATAACATGAATGTATTTTTCATTAAAAAACTATTTCTTTCCATTGCTTGATATCAGGTGAAAATGGCATCCTCATATGAGGTGCATTTGCATCTTCCATATGTCCCGAATATAAAAACAAAATGTATTTATTTAATTTATTTTTTTAAACCGGTCGCCATGCATGAACGGGGCTAATTATTTTACCTCACAATGTCTGAATCCTAAACTCAACATTCGTACAATGAAACACATGCAGATCCTAAGAGCTTTGTGAATCCTAAGCTCAACATTCGTACAATGAAACACATGCAGATCCTAAGAGCTGTGTGACGTGGGCACTCACCCCCTGGACGGCCTGTATTAAGGGGGTTTGCTTGTCGGCCTCTGTGTTCACCCAGTTCACCTCGGCTCCCTGTGCCAACGCCTCGGCCATGTCCGGGAGGTTGCGTGCGAACGCAGCCCAGTACAGCTGGAGTCCCGGAGAGCATTCCTTAAACTCCACCAGCCCTGCAGAGTTCTTCCCAGCCTCTGGAACTGCAGGCTCTGGAACTGCAGGCTCTGGAACGTCTTAAAAAGGCAAACAAATAAAAAAAAAAAACTTTATAAAACTTGCTCTCCGGAATCGAACCCTTGAGATGCTCCCGGGGGTAGCAGTCACACTATTCAATAAAGTGCTTCTCAATTTGTTTTGTTGCTGAATTTACAGCATATTGTGCTTGTTTCTTGTACTTTCATTCCAAATCTTTGCACAAATCTCTCATCTTACTCCAGCGCTGATCGGCTTACGTACCGGGTTCACTCAAGCTGTTTGCAGACAGGGTAGTGGCCAGCATCTCCTTGCTTCCATCAGCACTGTTCTGGATCCCGCTGTCCGCACTCTTTTCTGTAGTAGAAAAGAACAAAGGCGGCATGTTGCTCACTTGAGGATTTACATAATTGTTGAGAGTCGACGTAATACTATGAATATAAGCATGACGGTCCAGACAAACAGACATGGGATTCTCACAATAAACCTGTGTGTGTGAGTGAGTGAGTTTTATGGCACATTCATTTGTAAGTACTGCCTTGAATGTAATCTGAATGCAGCCTCAGGAGAGATGAGATGTGACAGGTTGCATTTACTGAATGGTACATCTATACAAAAGCTCACAGTCAAACACAGAGAAACCTTGGCAACTTGGCAGTCTGACAGCAAAATAAATAGGAAGCACTGCATCTAAAAACCATCTGCTATTTAAACATACCGCAAGGAGAGGGACCACAGAACTCAATGTTAAGAAATGATGAAGAAAGCACACCGCTAGTGCTGCCGAAATAATGTTTTAATTACTGTAAATGCCTCCAAACGCATTGCTAGACTTGCTTTTAGCGTTAACTAATATAAATCATAATGGTGCTAGTCTAGACAGCCCAGAAATGTATTCAAGAATGTTGGTTGCATTATAGAATAAATAAATAAAAAGACAGACAGACTAAGGAATGCCATTAACAAAATGGACTGGGAAGGAGGCAAAACAAAGGTATTGCAGCAGAGAAGAGAGAGAGCGATCGCAATGAGGATGGAGGTAGAGCACAGGCACGGAGCGCTTTGCAAGTGCTGTACTTACTACTACGCAGCTTGGAAGAGGTGTCAAAGTAGGAGAAGAGCGAGTCTAGCTCATCGGGACAGAAGAGAGACTCCCGGCGGGCCTCGTCGCTACAAGCTGCAGCCGCTGGGGGAGCGTTAGTTAAGCGGAAAGCAGGCCAGAAAAGGAGGGAAGAAGAAGGGAAGGAGGGAGACAGTTTCCAAAAAAAAGAACAGGGTTAAAGTATAGGGTGTTAGTTTGTATTTCAGAACACTTGTCTTGCCTTTGTCACTGGAATTAGTGTCTTTCTAATAATTGTTACAGAACGTATTTTAAAACACAAAAAAATATGCAGGATTGACAGGTTCCTCCGTCTGATGTAAGAATGTTACATTTAAAGTACTGCACACCTGTTCTTTCATCAGGTTTTTTTGCTTTTCTTTACTCCCAAATTCCCACTTTCCTTGAGAGCACCGTTTCTCAGCATTGCTCCTTTCCCCAAATTCATCACCAACAGAACAACTTCATAAATATTCTCTTAGGAAAATGCTTTGGTTTGATGAAATTAAATCTAAAGTACCGTATTCCTTCGAATTTAAGACGTAGCCCAAATTTCCCACCCTCAATTAGCGGAAAAAATAAATCAAATAAATATGCATTTACAAAGATACAACCTCAATTATGCATATGGAGGTAGTTTGCAGCAGACTGGTTTGTTTTGGTTTGTCTCTCTCTGCAGTCAGTCACATTGCTGTTTGTGTACTCTGGTAGTCAAGTCTTTTGTTGGCGATTTTAATACACCCATCACTATACTCGAATTTAAGATGCAGGCTATTTGAGAAGCAAAAAATGGTTCAGAAAGTGTGTTTAAAACTCGAAGGAATACGGTACTCAGAAAACAAATGTATTGCCTAATAGTCAAGAGTGAAAGAATCCTACCAAGGGAAAGGACTTGCTGTTATTTGTTTCATAGTAGGTATTATTTTTTTCTATTACTGTATATTTGACAGATTTTTCAGGGCAAATCAGTCAAATATACAGTAAAAAAAAAAAAAAGTTTACCTGAAGTTTAATTCCAGAACTTTATGGGCCATTCCAGAATATGACATTGGAGCATTCCCAAAACCCAAAAGAGATACAGAGCTTTCACCACTTTGCTGGTGGAGTGCAAGAACATTGTAACTTGTAATGTTCCAAAATTAAATTAGACAGCGAGTATTTCTCATGAACATTAAAGGCTGTGACCTCATGTTTCGTCACTTTTGTTCTCAGTGTAACCTGACACACCCGACGTCCTCGTTGCTGCAGAGTGGCCCGTATTCAAAGCGGCATGTCCTTGCTGAGTGTTACCTGAGATGTGGGACGCAGGTCTCATTTTGGGAGTGGGTGGAGGGGGGCGAGGTGGCAGGTACTCCGAGCTGCTGCTACTCAGCCGTTTCTCCTGCCTGCTCAGAGATACAACCTTCGTTCTCTGCTCTGCTGCTGTTGGTTTCCGGACAAACCTTTTCTCCACATACTTTGCTCTGATGTAAGCTTCAATCTCCTGCCTTGAAAATAATAAAACATCGCTGTAAACCATGAAATGTTAACACATGTTGTTAGACCCTACAGCGTAACTCTGTTTAGAACAGCGCGAGTCTCAGCTGTGAAGAGCACACTTTCAAAACATACAAATGGCTCTCTGTGTGGTTAATGGATGAGGTCCTTACCTGGGATCTCCGGGCTGTGGCTTCTTGGCACCCAGCTCTTCCAAATTAGCCTCATATATCCTGTTTATAACACTGTTCCCCAACTCGCACATGACCTGTTACGCAAAGAAAAAAACTAAATAAATATGAAGGCGTGGATCAGCAAATAAGCACCCCTATATTGAAATGACCTGCTTGCCCACCAATTGCAGTGCTAACCAGACAGACAGTCTCACCTTTAGCAGTTCAGGCTCCCAAGAGTCTAAGGTAAGAGACCGGACTTTGGACAAGTGGACCCCGAGACTCCTAGAAAGTAACAATATAAATAATGCTTTTATTTATTCATTTTAAATAAGCCATGCAACTACTAAATGAATACAAAATAAAAATAGCTACATGGATACTGTCATTCATGCAGGGGAGTCAGTTTTTCTCTCTCAATGATGTTAAACATGGCATATTGGGTTCCATACAGCCTGATCCATCCTAGTTACAGCAATTTCATTAAGCCTAGTACTGTGCTACCATGGGTACCAGAAACAGGTGTCTTCATTGGATACTACTGTTGTTGTATTACTATTCAAAAGGTCAAAATGTAATATTACACAAACAAACATATACAAATCCATAAGAGCCAAATGATTAAATACTGAACAGCTCTGTTGAGAAACTTAATACATATTTTTCAATGTCTTTAAGACTATGCAACAGCAAAAGCAGGTGGTTATGTATTAATATATTTAATTTCACAGCAAGCTGGTTTGAATGCTGCGCTCCCTGTTACCTGTGTATTCCACAGCAAGCTGGTTTGAATGCTGCGCTCCCTGTTACCTGTGTATTCCACAGCAAGCTGGTTTGAATGCTGCGCTCCCTGTTACCTGTGTATTCCACAGCAAGCTGGTTTGAATGCTGCGCTCCCTGTTACCTGTGTATTCCACAGCAAGCTGGTTTGAATGCTGCGCTCCCTGTTACCTGTGTATTCCACAGCAAGCTGGTTTGAATGCTGCGCTCCCTGTTACCTGTGTATTCCACAGCAAGCTGGTTTGAATGCTGCGCTCCCTGTTACCTGTGTATTCCACAGCAAGCTGGTTTGAATGCTGCGCTCCCTGTTACCTGTGTATTCCACAGCAAGCTGGTTTGAATGCTGCGCTCCCTGTTACCTGTGTATTCCACAGCAAGCTGGTTTGAATGCTGCGCTCCCTGTTACCTGTGTATTCCACAGCAAGCTGGTTTGAATGCTGCGCTCCCTGTTACCTGTGTATTCCACAGCAAGCTGGTTTGAATGCTGCGCTCCCTGTTACCTGTGTATTCCACAGCAAGCTGGTTTGAATGCTGCGCTCCCTGTTACCTGTGTATTCCACAGCAAGCTGGTTTGAATGCTTCGCTCCCTGTTACCTGTGTATTCCACAGCAAGCTGGTTTGAATGCTGCGCTCCTTGTTACCTGTGTATTCCACAGCAAGCTGGTTTGAATGCTTCACTCCCTGTTACCTGTGTATTCCACAGCAAGCTGGTTTGAATGCTGCGCTCCCTGTTACCTGTGTATTCCACAGCAAGCTGGTTTGAATGCTGCGCTCCCTGTTACCTGTGTATTCCACAGCAAGCTGGTTTGAATGCTGCGCTCCCTGTTACCTGTGTATTCCACAGCAAGCTGGTTTGAATGCTGCGCTCCCTGTTACCTGTGTATTCCACAGCAAGCTGGTTTGAATGCTGCGCTCCCTGTTACCTGTGTATTCCACAGCAAGCTGGTTTGAATGCTGCGCTCCCTGTTACCTGTGTATTCCACAGCAAGCTGGTTTGAATGCTGCGCTCCCTGTTACCTGTGTATTCCACAGCAAGCTGGTTTGAATGCTGCGCTCCCTGTTACCTGTGTATTCCACAGCAAGCTGGTTTGAATGCTGCGCTCCCTGTTACCTGTGTATTCCACAGCAAGCTGGTTTGAATGCTGCGCTCCCTGTTACCTGTGTATTCCACAGCAAGCTGGTTTGAATTCTGCGCTCCCTGTTACCTGTGTATTCCACAGCAAGCTGGTTTGAATGCTGCGCTCCCTGTTACCTGTGTATTCCACAGCAAGCTGGTTTGAATGCTGCGCTCCCTGTTACCTGTGTATTCCTGAGCACTCGATGCACAGTGTGATCCCCAGGTTGATGCTGGCCCAGCGAGGTTCAGCCATCCCACAGTCACAGCAGCTGGCATTGCCGGCGATGCACTCGACCCGCTGCAGCGCGCTCTCCCCTTTCAGAGACTTCTCCTTCAACTCGCTGCCAGAATCAAGGCTGCCTGTAGACGTGGAACACTTCCTGTCCAGCTTCTGCAAATTGAATCAGAAACAATCAACTCACTATTAACTTGATGATAGGGACGTGCCATTAATATACTATATCAACAAATTCTGCTCCCATTTAAAAAATAAATAAATTAATAAAACCACCTGGTGGACATGTGGTGTGTATTTTTTGGATAGAACACACTGCAGTTTAATAGTAAGGTTTTAAAGGCGCATTGTAATTTCAGTTTCATCGTAAGGATCTTAACAGCACATCCTTGCTGAACCGCAAGCCGATACAGGATTCTTGTGTCTTTTTTGCATTTCTGTAAGTTCCATGTAAATGCACGCCATGGACTGACCTCAGAGCTTTCACCCTGCTCCCTGAATGCTGTAGCGATGCTGTTTTGTACAGCCTTAATCCACGCCTGCCGCAGCTTTTCAGAGTCTGCCTGCATCATGCAGCTCCTGGGAGAAAACAAAATGATCATATACACGCTTTAGTTTTTTTCAGTGAAGGCCTGTTGGCTTTTTATTGTGATACCTCATTTTTCACTGCATTGTTAAACTACTGTTGAATGAGAGAGTGTATTCCTTTTCATTTCATTTCATTTGCTCTGTTTGCCGGTAGCTACTCACTTTGTAGGAGAGACGACCTCGAAACAGAAGCGGCGCTCAATGTCCTCACAGTGTTTCACTGTGCACAGCCTCAGGTCCTCCACCACTACAGTGGGGTTATCCTGTAGAGGGAGAGAGAGGCGTTACAAACACCCACGTGTACCTTCCCTCTGCACTCCAGTGTTTCCTGTCTTTGAACTGCAGGCATGTTATATGCTATGTCTTGGTATTCAGGTCTCTGTGGAGATCACTCTGTGCCTGCTCTCTTAACATCTGATCCTTGTCTCCATTATACAATAAGGTCCTTCGCTGCTCACTTGCTAGATCTGAACTACTTTGTGACTGAACCTCACCACTGTAAGCCCTACTTAATACGTACATAACAAAGCTCTCAATTATTTTCATATTAAAACAATTACACATCATAATCTAGATTTCACAGAAAACATACATAAGGTCTAGAACCAGTTTTAATAACTAACTTTTGCCAGACATTAACAACGAACAACAGATGACAATATGCATTCCCAAACTTTGCATTTTGCAGAATGTTAAGAGTTTAAACAAATGCAATTATTGTATTATTAATCAATTCCAGTAAAATAAAGAAGGTAATTCAAGTGCATCATCATATCTGTGTATTGCTGTGAGTGTGAGCACAGTGGATGTGATGGGAAATGTTGATACAGATATTCAGTTTCAGAAAAGTACACTAACACATACAGTAATGGTCCTACCTTAAACTTCTTCTGGTATACTAGCTGGTTGTTTTGAATAGAGAACCAGCGCCTGGGTTTGGAAGAAAAAAAAAAAAAAGAAGCCGATTATACCCAACGTGCTGTAATAAATTTAGCCCAGTAGCCAAATAACTATTTGTTTATTTTAGCCAGTTAGTTCAAATTCATCGCTTACAAAGTGAACAAAGGGTTCAACCTAATATCAAAGCTCACACAACACAAATTAACAAACAGTAAATTTTGACACACTGTGAAATCAGTTTGATACACTGGTAGAACAGGAAGGTTGGAAGACAACTGCTCCACAGAACAGCATTAACAGTGCTTTAGAATTTAGGTAACATCGCCATCTGTTGGTCAACTACCAGCCTATTTCTTAACTGAATGTTCCTCAAGCAGGGCCTTAGACAATGGACAACAAGTAGAGATATAATATAATATAATATAATATAATATAATTAAAATCTCTGTATTCCTGTAGCTTTCATCTGCACACACCACTGGCCCACAATACAACTAATGTAAAATACACAGCTGCATATAGAGACAGTGTACGCAGACTGTAAACTAGTAGGAGATGGTATGACGGGTTGCAGAAGCCTGGCATACAGTTAACTACTTCTAGAACGTAACGCAGTAAGTGGGACTCTGTGTGTAGATGTGGTGCTTATTATCTGTACTACAATACACTCGGACGACTAGTTGAGATACATTTTTCTTTCCAGTGGAAAAAAATTAAAATCAACATTAACGATAAACCATTAATGTTTTCGAACACCATCCTTCTGATTTAGAAGCCAAGCAGCAGAACACCAAAAAAAAAAAAAAAGTTAAAAAAAATCTAAACAAACAAAATACTAGAAAGTCTTCGCTTCTTCCTGTGGAAAGCCAAGCCAAGCCAAGCCAAGCCAAGCCAAGCCAAGCCAAGCCAAGCTCTAAGGGAAGGCCAGAAGCCAGCACATCATTTATGATTACTTGCAACTGTTTTTACTGCTGTTGTGTTTATCAGAAACAGCTGTGTTTAGCAATAACAAATCTGAAAAGAAGTCTAATCCAACCAATGGCACCAGCAACACAAAACTGACAAATAAATATTGAGATTCGTCTATTTTATGTGCCACTGGTTCTGTAAACTGAAAAAAAAAATGTTCACTGATTATCCTTGCTGTTTACCAGTTAATGTAACTGCTGAACAGTGGCAGGTAATGTAAAGCTATGCAGTTAGGCTCTCAAGGGTGCTGCATGGGTGGATCATGTGACACAGGGGGAAGGTTGAGCAAGTAAGCTGACTGGCAGGTACCTGATGTGGGATTTATTTTTCCTGTCATGTGACAAATAGCAGATGGGACCAAAACATGGACACAGGTGAAGAAAATAAAAGAAAAGGAAATGTAAAATGTGCACAAAAATAAATGTTGAAGCATGAAAGACACAGCAAGGAATGAATGCATCCAGCAAATGAAGCATTCAATAAAAGGATGATATTAGCCCCTTATCGAAACACCCTGCTAATCAGCACAGTGCTGTAGATAGGAGCAGAGCTGGGGAAGGAATCAATTCAAGAAACTTTTCCAGCTCCACAACAGGTGCACACTGAACATGATTTAACACATTAACAAGTTATCCACCATAAAGAAACAGAACAAACATTCAGCTATGCAGCTGTATATATTATATTAGATATAAAACAAGGAGCTTCTGTTTCCAACAAAGAAAGACAGCTCCACTGCGCCACAAGCAGGTTCAATTTCATACTAAAATAGAATCCCTCTGTGTCGATTTATGCAGGAATATTTAGTCAGCTATTCATCAGCACTAACAGTTCCATTATTGTGTGAAGCAGAACCTCACGTGGCTTGTGTTGTTATTTAATCTTTCTGAATGTTTCCGAAAATGACTGGACTGTGCCTCCTGTTTGTTTGAATATTTTAAAAGAAACGCTGTTAATATTAATGAAGTCAGACAGGAATGAAGATGTATCGTTTGCTGCAGGTCAGCAGTGTGCTTTCTAAAAGTCAACTACATACAGTGCCCAACAAGCACGTACCTGTTCCATGTTTTGAAGGCATTGCTGGCCCTTTTGAAAAGATACCCCTCCATGGCGATTCCATTGTCGGCGTCCACATTGTACTCCAGCTTGGTGTCGTCATTCGAGAAGTCCTGAAAGAGAAACCAGGGTCAGACACGGCAACGAGACTGCATTGTAGATTCTGAATCGAACAAATTAAAGTGTAAACCACAATCCACCGTGAATGTAGACTTCTCCTGTTATTTGCGCTGTACAGATTCTCTCTATACTCCCACCCCCAAATCTGTTCCTTTCCATGTTCAGACCACCCCTACCTAGCCTTATGGCTTTGGCTCAGCTGTGAGTGTGTGGGCAGGGTGTCAATGCCAAGCACAGCCGAAACTGGAAGGGAATAGAGTTAACAGCCATTGCGATGGAGGAGATTGGCTCTGTGCTTAGACAGTTCTGCAATATTAACCTTTAATAGAATGCAAATAAGGATTGAAACAACTGCATAAAAGTGCCATATTGAGTATTAAGGGATGGTCTGCATAGTCAGAAAGACAGTAAAGGGGAATGGGCTGAGCAAATCCATGCACGTGTCGACAGTCAGGTTTTACTTCATTATTTCTTGTTTATTACCATTGTTCACATTTGCAGGCTGCATAATCCTGCTTCTATTTAAAACCTGGTGGTCAGTGTTCCTGTGTGTTCCTGTGTGCTGCAGGCTTCAGGACTGCATGGAAACCAACAGTCATATGATCCCTTGCGCACACAGTGACAATGTTTTCTCTGACTCACTTCCACTGAAACATAAAACCACTCTTCATTGAATGCATTGATTAAATTGGATCCAGTATGACTTACTGGTGCACTGCAGTGAATTTACAACAGTTTTTTCTTTATTTATTTATTTTTTTAAAAGGCTTTATTATGTATTTGATTGACTGATAATAGTTTTTATTTATTTTTTAAATCATAGTGTAACAAAATAAATCTATTTAAGGTTTTGACTTAATATTTAACCAGAATAGTTTACCTGGACTACCGAGGCTATTCAAATTAATAACATCCCTAATTAGGAATAGGGCCAATCAACCTTCAAATAATGCACCTATTCAAAGAAAGGTTTTGTGGCTGGGGTTGTCTCATCTCATAAGATATAGAGGTCAAATTCAGCATAGAAAGGAGAAAAAACTTCAGTATTTAAAATGTTCATACAGTAGGTTTCCAAACAGATTTTTTTTTTGGTATCCTTTTTATCCTTTCACAGACCCTGATTAACACCCTCTTTGACTACCTACTGTTGCTTTGGGCAACAAAATCCAAGCCCCAGCCCAGCTAGATAGATTTAGTAGAGGAATGGAATGAGGTATAAGTGGAAACAAAACGAACACAGCATATAGTACCGACGCAAACAAGAAGAGATTTCGAGCAGAATTTGTTCTTTTGCACTCTTTCCCTTTCACCTTACCAGCAGACTGTGCCAGGGAATGGACTCTACTGAAAAGTAAATCAGCATATAACTTCTGACAGATCTGCCAAGCAGCTGGTAAAGACAGCTTCTGATAAAGCTGGAAACAGCAGATGAAGTGGTCTTTATTGGTATCTGCTGGGTGAGGTTCTACACATGCATTTGTTCCACAGTCTCTCTTTAGAATGTGGTAAGAACACACAGGACATGTGCCGGTGATCCTGTCTCCAGTGTTTTCCACAATGACCCAGTTTGCAGTTGCTGTTTATTTTTGGGAGTAGAATGCATTCAGTTAACACTCTGGCAGGCAGACATGTTGTTCACATTTACCAGCCCTGCCCAGGATTCCCGTTTTGAAGCCGAATTATTAGTGGGGTCAGGATGCACAGTTTAAATGGCCCTGCAAAACTAAATGCTTTTTGTTGGGGGGGGAAAAAAAAAACTCAACTGACAGCCATGTCTCATCCACACCACACATGTTACACTCCAGATTCAAATCTGGATCTGCAGATACAAGACCCATATATATATATATATATATATATATATATATATATATATATATGGATCTGCAGATACAAGACCCATATATATATATATATATATATATATATATATATATATATATATATATATATATATATATATATATATGTGAAAAACAGAATTGACAGAAGTATACTGCTGTAATATAGCTATGCTCCCATCTGCCACCTACATCTTGATTGGCCCCCCCAATTCCTTAGCATTTATCATCTTGACCAATTTAATCATAGTGACCATTGTATGTTTTACCAAGTAAAACATAAACAATTTCCAGATGTTTGGCAAACCCTGGAAGTGAAGGCATTTCTATTAGTTGACCTTTCCTGCATCTTTATTACTGAAACCAACTACAGAAAAAAAAAAGAAAAAATATCTTACACAGTAACTTCAAACATCTAAGTGCATAAATGAAAATGAGTACAAGTGAATTGATTTTATATACTGTAAAAGCTTAAAGTATTATTTGTGAATAGGAGCATATCAAGGGAAAATATAGAAAAGATTTAGAAATGAAAAGATAAATACATAAAAAGCTACCTACACCTGTTGACCTCCAAGCACAAAAGCATCTGGCATCTGGCACTGTATCAGACGCAGTCACCTAAAAGTTTACATTAGAACAAGGAAAACTTGTTTGGCCGAGAATACTGGGGAGAAAACCCTGTCCTACAATTACAACTAATAGACAACCACTAACAATAAAACCCACACATTATCAATCCTACAAGTCACACACAAATCCCACCCTTAGCCAAAAGCATGCTACTGTATTATGACAGCACACTTCAAGTCTACTCGCAGCACACAAGCAGTAGACTGAAGTCTGCAGCACACATACAGTAGCCATAGCCTTCTCTATGGTGTATGAATACACAGTACAAGGGGTTAAACACTTACCAGATACCAGACATAATGAAATCTACTGAAGATCTTCATGATGTCAAGCGCTTGTATTCTCAGAATTGATGCTCTTTAGTTTGGACAACATTATCTCAGCTTCTTTCACCAGCCCCCTCCCCTCACCAATGCCATGATTTCAAACCCTAATCCCCAGTTTTACAATCTGCCTTTGAGTTTCCAGACCAGCTTCGATCACTCACTGCTGATGTGTATCAAAGGGCCGGCCTGACGTCTCCATGTTAATGTTGCACTGCACTGGGGAAGCATTGCTGTAGCTCCTCCTCCTCCCGTCAGAGCTGGGCTGAGGTCATTCCAGTTCTGAATGCATGGTCATACCTTCATGCACAGTGCAGGCAGACTGTCCTGTTTCTAGACACTGCCCTTCTAGCACGAGCGGCAGAGATAATGTCGTTCCTTACGAAGCAGCATTTCAGAATTCATCATTACACGATCCAGCCTGCATTTGCATTCTGTGTTCTTGTAGCACTTTCTATATAGTAACTACCCCCAGGGTGTATTAACCGGACCACAGGGCACAGTTTTACATTTGTAATACGAACACCGTTAAACACATGGATTGATTTGTGTCTCAACATTTGGAATAGAAAACAAAAAATAGAATAGAGCGATGGATTTTTGTTATTTAACAAATACATTTACATGCATGTTTTTTTCTCACTAGAATATTACTATTATACCGTCTGTTTTTTTTTTTTTTAATTAATATTATCCAACAGTTTTCATTGTCTCGCTATTGAAATAAATCATGCCCATTGTTACAAGATGCTGCTGTTAGTCGTGCTTAGCTGTATCAGTATTGCATGCCATTGAAGGAGACCCTGAGAAAAGATAGTGAAAAAAAAGCTTACCTGCAGAGCAGCCTGACAGCAGCAGAGAGAACAGAAAGATGACCAGTTTAGAGAACGATAGTAAAAAAAGGAGGAGAGAAAAAAGAGACAGCGTAAAAATAGCAGCCTGCAATAAGGAGGAGGAGAAGAGACAGAACCCCCGGACAGGAGCATTCAAGGGCAAACGGATGTTCACACAGCAATCATTGAGAAGAGGTTTCAAAAGCCCCTCAGTGTTTGCACGCAGGGTTTTTTTCAGGCTGATATTTGCATTCATATTTACAACCGAGTGCTGAAATGACAGACACCCTTGCATCGACCTTTACCACAAGCTAAAAATAATCAGCTTGCCAAGATCACTGCAGCAGTGCTAGAAAACATATGTTTTAATATCTAGTCTCAACAACAAAAAACTCTTTACAGAGATAAAATAAAACTATAAAAAGTGATTTAATTTTAGTTAATTCGATTTTTGCTGTATTTTTGTGTTTTTTTTTTTTTTTTGAGGCTGCAACCAAAATATTTAGTTAAGATACTGTAACATGCTGCACGATGTAAAACAGATGGAACACAGAGAATAAGAATGAGGCCTCACTGCAGATATTTTTAACAAGAGACACCCAAGCTGCTGTCATTTTGCAAAGAACTACATGGCTGTAATTGGATTGTGCCTGTTTTGCAAACCATCCTGTGTAACTATCCTTCCTTACTGTTTTATTAATGAATGACAATGACTAAGAGACTGGTGCCTATCACTCACCAAAGTCACATTGCCTGTGACAATGGCATGAGGCAGCCATTCAAGGAAATATATATGCTGGATATGAGAGTTCGTCAATCTGATAGCTGCTTTTAAAGTGGTTCTCCAAGTATTACATTACAGAGCAGTGCATCTAGAATGCTCCAGCAAGCTCCTGTTTAAACCTTCACTCTGCTCCCTCTAGTGGAAGAGTGAAGATAGACCTGTATTCATTCAAGCGCTGTATAAACCACAGCAGTAAAGGACACATTATGTCAATGCTCTCCCTCTAAATGTCGGGACATGGACAGGATCTCCCTTACCTTTTGCTGGATGGTGGAGTGCTTCTGTTCCATATCGCGCTTCTCCTTTGCTGCATCTACCACCAGCTGGTCCAGCTAGAAACAAGAAAGCATGAATGGGAGAGGGGGGTTCATTTAGACAGGCTCATTTACTGGTCTAATTATTACAAGCAGTTCTGGCAGGGACAGGGTTATTTCCCTACATTACTTAGAGGAGACAAAGCCAGACAGGATAGTGACCACAGCTATACACTGTAAAGAGAGCTAAGTGGCTAGCTCCCCAGGACAGCCACAACCAGCAAAAGCCTGTGGAACAATGCACACTTTTAAAACCAGTTCCTGTGATTTCATTTTCATTTCTATGAAGTGTGTGATAAAAGGGGAACCCCTGAATACCGGAATGATAAAAACACAGTGTGAACACTTCACACGAACCACCTGGAAGGGGGTTACCGTTTTTAGTATCATAATGAAAAAAAAAAAAAAGATTTTCATGTGTTTACTCTCAAGCTAAACACAAAACTCATGACAAAAGGGCTTGAAATCAACATTTTCTATTCATTCATTATAATTACAGTTCCAGCCTTCTGTCCCCACAGCATCACAAACTGAAAAAACATCATTAACCAAATATCACACTTCAGATCTGATATAAAGCATCTCCAAATACCAATAGCCAATACCACCTTCATAGATGCAATACTATACAGTATATTCATAACGGCCCATTTTCTCCATACTTGCCTCCTCTATTCCTACAAAGACCTTTATATTTACTTTTTAAAAAAAAAATCAATACATTTCCAAATCCATTTTCCAAACATCCACAACCTCTTAGTGTGAACAATCTACATTCTCACCCCCCAGCCCCCTCCCTGTCTGTCAACGACATCCTGTATGGAGACCCCAAGCCCCAGTAACTCCTGACCTGCAGGCAGCTCCGCCATGCTTCCAGACACAGATGTTCCAGTTCCTTTAGCCTCATGTCACAGGACCACTGGCTCTTGAGATACCAGGAGCCTTAACTTTGATGTGAAAGGAGCCGCCTTGCCTCCTCAATGATCTGCTTACTGTACTAGTTACTATCATACCTTCTGCCTTGTGCCCTCACTCCCAACACAAAGATCCCATTACGGGAATTCCCTGTCACGCACTCTCAGACTACCTTCAAAACTCACTGGTGAATGACAGAGAGGAGGCTACTTCCTGTTTCTATTTTAAGGCCAAAAAACCTCCCCAAAAAAAAAATTTCTGTTGATTTGATCACAGGACGGCTGATGCAATGAGACTCCCACTGAATAGCAGCATGATCCATTCCTTGTTTTATTATGAGCTTGGATTTTGTGTTTCTGTGGAAAGGCAACAAGCTCAGGTGTTGAATTAAGATTATAAAATAAAGAATGGCTGAAACTGCTGAAGGTGTCTTACCCACCCCTTGTGTAATATATCACATTAATTACAGCAACAGATCTTTCTACTGCAGATGTCTATGCAACGTCACCAACAGAATATAAACATTCAAAAGCATATAACAAGTGGGAGAGACACAGAGAAGGGTTGACTAGAGCTAGTGCATGTGTCACAATGGTAGTGGTTGCATATAGAGTAAACGACTAGCAGGCTCAAACTGCTTTCTAGCTACTATGAGATTCGAATGGAGAGTCAATACACCTACACGTGCTCGTTACACAGGGATTATGAGAGAGATAAACCAGTGAGGCCCCAGGACTCACCTGCCCTCCGAGCTGTTTCATAAGCGGCTGCAGGTCTCTGAACAAGTCATAGCCCTGATGGAAAAAGGTGAGGTGGGCGTACATGAAGGAGAGCATCTGCAAGGAGAAAAGAGAAAAAGATCAAAACGATAAAAATAAAAATCACTACCATTTAACAGCAAGCCAGATTCCTTAATGGCAGCTTTTTAGAGACCACTTTGCATACTGTATTTCCTGACAGTAACAAAATAATTGATGGCGTTAGTTAAATAAATTAAAATATACATTCTCACCGATTTTAAAATTTCAGATCTCCTTTTGGACTGTAGGACATTAATCTGTAAGAAAAACAACAACATATTTAGGGTTACTAAATGCAACAAGGGGCAGTAAACAGTTTGTATATTTGTTTTAAAATCAGATGACAAAGTATGTTGTCATGCCAGCCTCCTCTCTACACATCTTACAGAGTCAGAACACTCATACAGTAGACCTGCACACAAGACTTGATGGACTTCAATGGGCAGCAGCTTTAAATGCTTAAATCCAACAGGTAACTGCTCTGAACCAAGCACTTCCTTGCATTAAAACAATTAAAATAAAATAAAAAATAACACACACCACTTTACATCTGGGACGTTTGAATTTAAAAAATAAAATTAACACAAGTTGTTAAATACTGTATTTTTCTAAATCAAAATAAATGGGTGCCTCACAGTCTGTAATATTACACTTTAGCCACTAGATAGAGCAAATGAGAAATTATTCAGCTTCATCACCAACCACTGAATGAACAGACACAGCAGCAGGGCAGTAGTCTAAACTGGACAGTGCACCGAAGGTCTTTCTCATTCATTGAAGTGCACAAAACTAATTTGTGACCTATTTATCCAATGACTCCTTAACAGTTAATTTGACTGCATATAAATCACACACAGTAAGCAAGGCCTGTCTGCCAGACTATTCAATATCTATGCTCTTTCCATGCTTTAAATCTGCTGACAAAACAGTGACCCGTCTGTCCTCAAAAGGAGGAAGCAGAACATATTCTTGCCCTCCCCTCTTACTACATTTCCAGCTGGGCTGGGTTTGGTTTGTTTGCCTCATTAACAGTACTTGTGCAGCCAATGAAGTGAAGCAGGGAGTTGCGGTTTGAGATAAACAAATGCAGAAAATTGGTTTCTGCCACGCTTAGTCGACTTCTCTTTCTTTTAACATTGCAGGGTAAAAAACAAAAAAAATAACAATAAACTGGTCCTGCAGCAGCGTCACAGCTCAAAAGAAGGACACCCTCATTTTCAATGTACCATGAAACGTAATATAGGCCACGACGTTATGGTGCCGTGTTGTTTTTCATACATTCCTCTAATAAACGGTGTGTGCAGTTTATTGCTTGACCCTAGAAAGGGTGACAGAAACGTCTCAAATATACATCCATGCCTTTTAATAAAGGCATAGATGTATATCTATCTGTTTCACTGGTGTCCTATTAAACTCACACAGTAAGGTGCGATTCTTTGTTTCACAAGCTTTAAATGCAATTAGCAAGAAAGTGACGTGCCAGTTACGTCATGAGGCTGGAACACTAAGGAGAAGTATTAAAGTGCTACACATGAAGGGCTAGAATCGGGACTCTTGTCTTCAGGAAATCAATCTGATAATATTTGTATTCTCCAGTCCTGTCTGTACGAAATTCATCAAGAGGACAGTCTCGAACCATTACTCCTCTTTTTCTGCTAATGCTATTTCACAGCAGTCCGTTAACAAGGTTATGCAATGTCCATATTCAGTTATAATATGCTTTTACAATTACGCCTGGGTTTTTAAAACACAACAGATACAACTTAAAGCTAATGGCAGATTTTTTACTTTATTATGGGTATGACTGGCATTTTACATAATTTAGTTAATTAAGTTATTTTAGAGAACTGCAATTACTGAAAGTCATTTAAAAATGCAAAAATTGTCTAAATGCAGTTACGCTATTGGCTGATGTAAATAAAAAAAAAAACAGTAACATTAAACTGTGCTAAACCCCCACTTATAATAAATACAAGGCTTTAACACTCAATGGGGCTCAAGTCAAAAATCAAGGTGGGATTCCTGCGGGCCCACCTACTGCACGTCATTTGAATAAGTAGCAATATCTAACATTGTTCTTGTCCAAGCTGACCTTTGCATTCAATCTTTAGCTATGAAGCATGATATTAGATTTTTTTTTTATTATAACAATAAACATTTTCAATTTATTACAGTGCTCCCCTTTCTCAATTGGGCTCAAAAGACCACAGGCATTATCATATAGCAAACACAGTATATACATTTAAATGCACCTCAACATTTGGACAGTCAGTGCATGCTACAATATAAGAACTTATATATATATGCAGGAGTGCTACTATAGACACGCAAATGTAGTTTTGAAGCAGCACCCTCATTGGACAATACTCCTCTTGAGCACGCTCTCCAGTCTCGTGCCCACCTGCAGCACGTAGTCCAGAGCGATGTGTCTGAAACACTTCCTGGTTGCGGTCAGGATGTTAGTGGCCTCCTCCACCTCGTGCTGCTTGTTGCGAGCCACCTGTGCGTTCTTCACCAGCGCGGTCTCCTTCTCCTCGCTGACCTTGTCAAACTGCTTCTTCGCATCCTTGAACTTGCGCAGATCTCTGTCAAACACAACACTCGGGATTCAGCGCAGTCGTATTTGCATCTGTTAATCTATTACCGTCAGGCTGCTTCACATAAGGCTACTGTATGAATTATAAATAAAAGCCATAAAGATGAGCAGAGCACCTGATGTGGGGGGAGCCCCGAAGTACAGTAATGAAGCTCTTCTGGGTCATTTGAAGTTATTACCCAAGGAAGAGAGGCACTGGAAATCTGAAACACTTACTCTTTCACAAACGTCATAAGCTGTGACTTGATGGATCTCTGGGCTTGGTCAAACAGGATCTGAAAAGAAACAAAAAGGGAATTCCAAAATTATACATAATACACGACTGGACTACAAACCTTCATTATGTATCAGTATATTATTTAAAGAATAACAGCAATCATTTTAAAAAGACAGTTAATGCTTTATAGTTATGAAAACTAGACATAAGTAAGCATTTTTTTGCACAGGTCCCGATAATAGAATATTCATGATAAGTAAAACTTTTAAGTAGTAAAAATAATGAATGTGCATAAATGATGACTATTGCAGCACCTGCAGTGTAGGTATACTGTACAATACAATCATTAAAGGGCACATAAGGACCTTTTTATTTGATTGTGTAACATGTTCCCATGTGTTGCTACAACTGATTACATAAGGTGTGTGTATTGTTTAAATTTTTGTTTTTTACATTTTGACCACTTCTTTAAACTTTTAAATTGCATTCCCTGCCTCAAGATGGCTTCTCAGAACTACATTTCCCATCATCCTCCTGCTCACATATGGAACGGAGATGGATTTACCAGTGAGCAGGAGGGTGATGGGAAATGTAGTTCTGAGAGGTCCATGCAGGTACATCTTGAGGCAGGGAATGCCATTAAACTTAAAAAAAGTGGTCAAAGTGTAAAAAAATAAAATATATTTTTTTTAAAACAACACACACCTTACTTAAACAGCTGTAGCAACACATGGGAACATGTAACACAATAAAATAAAAAGGTCCTTATATACCCTTTAAGATGACCACAGTAAGGTTAAGTGACCACGGCCTGGATTCTACACTTCCCCTTATTAAGTTCTGTTGTAAATGCCTTTTCATTTAAGTTATATCTGCCATTTTTAAGGGGCGTGCAATATGCACATGGCACAGACTCAACATAACTAGTAAAACAACCTTTGAAACCTTATTGATATTTCCTTTCACATACTTGGTGGGAGGACCTTGATAACGCTGGCCCTGCAGACTGTATCAGTCCTATTTCCCTACACCGTGACGCTGCATTGCGTCTGCTCAGTCCCGAAACTAATTGATAGGAAACACCCAGGATTTCCACATTAGGTTTTGAACAGCGCTAATTAAGCCTTCTTGGTAATCCACTTTCCTAGATGCCATCAATATTGAAGGAGGTCACTGATGCCATGACTACAAATGGACTGATTGATTAAATAGATGTTCAGTTAAAGGAATACAGATGAAGGTCAGACACACTTTAGACCAACATTGCTGAATAGCAAAACTGCCTTTCTTATAGTCCCACACAACACTGTTATACAGTACACTGCCCAGGGGCCAAATTAGACTTGGGAAGTGAAACTCCAACTCCGGATCTGCATGCATGGTTACAAACAAGGCTCAAAGAAGAGGCCATTCAAAAGCAGTGTAAACAGCAATTCCAATAACATTTACATGGCAAGATAGGATGTTTACACATATTAGTACTAACTACTAAATATCTAGAGCACAATGACATATCGTCTTCCCTTGTTGCACGAGTGCTGTTAATTCATGAGCACCTGCAGACACAAACTGCAGACGGAATGAAAAACCAAAGTCTTTAAAATGGTTCAGATTTACAAAAGAAAAAAGAAAAGGGAAAGAGAATTCTACACACAGATTCCAAGCCTGTCCTCCCGACCGTGACTAATGAGCACAAGTTCTTCAGGATTTTACCCTGTGTCAGCTGATTGAACCACATCTCATTTCAGTGGTATATCTGGTACACAGCGAGTCACAAGCTTCTTCTTTTACTGAAACCCAAGTTTCCATGACTTCAAAACAAGAAAACAGTAAATCATACGGCATTATATTCTACGTCAACAGCGACGACTGCAACTAAAACGCACGCACGCATTTACTGCACAGCAAAGCGAAGTACTTTTCTTTAACAGTTTGTGACACGGTAAACAGTTCCCTTTTTTCTGTGCTGTAAATTAACTGGCAAGGAAAGAGGGAGCAGTCACATTCACGCCTAACAAGTGTTCCTACTCCAAATGTGTCATTATACAAGCACGACTTGGACCCTGTAGAACCACTCTGATTCATTCGCCAATCACTTCACTTTGGCTTTTAGAAAAGCAATATCACACATGCCAGGGTTTTCAAATATGGGCCAATATCAATCTGCACTTTGCTTCTCCTTGTGCCTAACACACCCAGGTTTGTGGATATTCATACAGACCACATTTGAAAACATGTGTGTTTCCGCTTTTCTAGTTTATATTGTATTGTTTTCTCAGTTGTAGAACCCCTGTAAAATACACTGTAGCTACAATACATATAACTAATTTGAGTTGCAGGGTCAAAGCAGTACCTAGCAATGCCATTTTAAAGCTTCTCTTATCCCAGGTCGCATGCTGTCCTGAAGACTTATTGTGAATGTGAATGCACTTCACAGATCCACCACTAGCTGGCACTTCTCTCACACAAGCAGGCCGGCTGGCAATAGGAAACAAGCTATCTGTATAACAAGGCAGCTGACACTGCTTCCTTTAAGAGGATTTGCAGTGCATCTTGTGAACTCAAAAACAAATCAACTGCACCAACCAACTCATGATGACACCCTCGCTAATTTTATTGAGCTGTTCCGCTTGGGGAATTTCAAGCAGATTGTGACTCACTGGGCATATGGTGGCAGCTTTAAGAAAAACTAGATGAATAATACATGTTAATGAGGATGTTGGACTCTTGGAAGGGAAGTCAATCTTTTCCATCACTCGCTATAATAGATCTAAACTGTTGTGTTATACCAAATCACAGGGAGTATAGGTTTAATTCTCAATGGCTGTCACTGATGGCCCTTCCAGTGTACCAATGGGAGGAATGCTAGTTTGTTGTTTGATTGATTTCTGATCACTTACTGTATGATAATTGATCATCTCCTGCAGGCTTTCAGCAAATTTCGTCAAGCTGGTCTGTATTGAACACAAAAAAGACAAGAGCAAAAAAAGAACAGTAACATACTAATGAAAAAAACATTCTATAAGATTATAAAAATACTGAATATGAAATGCTTTATTGCCAAATCCCCAGGGACACTTACCTCAATGACCTCGTCTTTGGCAGACTGCTGGGCAAGTTCTCGGACTCCATTCACAAACTGTTTGTTGGCTGTATTGTACACCTTGCCAGCATCGATCATTCCAATACAAAGCTTTACCAGCTACAACAAAAAAAAAGTTTGTTTATTTTTTTTTTAATTTAGGAAAAATGAAATCATACACTGGAAGGGGTCTTGTTTGCACACAGCTTCACCACTTGTGTGTTTCACAAGTAACATCCCTACTACTCCCTTGCTTCAGAGTACTCATGAACTTTAACTAACAGCATCACACCAGCTCCAAGGTTAATTAAGCAGACAATAGAAGCCAGTGCCCCACACATCTCTCTTCATTGTTGCAACCAGCTCCCACGGAGGTGCAGCTTTCAACAGGACAGCGTTTTTCTGTGCTGGCTAGAAGAGAGGGGCCCCTAGGGATCGCATCACAGAGGGGACCAAGTTTAGCTCAGATCCCCCTGAGGAGTACAGTCTATCGGCATCAGAGAGCTAACCTGGCAAGGGAATAATCCCATCAAACACAACACCAGCGGCATGGACAGTCGCTTGTTAACTGCACTCCCTGCCTTCAGTGTTCTCACTTCCACCTCCGCTCATTAAAAACACTCGCAGCGTGAGCGAACAAGCTCTCCACCAGTTACATAAAGACAAGTAATGTACAGCAGAGAGAGGTGGGGGAGGAGGGATTGAGCCAAGCCATATACAGTACACTGCCACCATTTCAGGTTCAGAGTCCTCTCCTTAAAGCAAAGAAAGCACTTGTACTGAACCAGACACAGTATCTCCTGCCCACAGTCCTGTGCGGTACTGTTTATCAGGACCTTGGCACTTGGGACTCACCTTATCAAGCTTGGATTCCAGTTCGGATACATCTCCCTCTACCTCCTCGATTGCTGCCCTGTTGAGTAAAACAGAGAGCATGAACACCCAAATCACATTCCAGGAGCGTCCAGAACAAACCGCTGCAGATGCTTTTCCTCGACCAGAACAGTCGTGCCCCCCCCGTTCTATAAACCACAAGCCCCCCCCCGAGAGGCAACTACAGATTATTCCAACAAGCACGTTCTTTTTGTGCCCCTCGTAGTGTTCCTCTCAGTTACGGCTACAGTAATCCTGTTGTGTCCTTAGGCAGTATTTCACAGCCTATTAAAAAGTGTAAAAGGAACAATTTACACAGCTAGTCACCCAAAAATACCATTAAAAGGCTGTCAGTGTTTCTCAGACAGTGATGATGCATGAAAGGTATTTGATTTTACTTTGAAGATTTGGTCAATTTGGCTTCCAGTGTAAATTGATTTCAATTCTGATATAATGTATGTGGGGGGGGGTTAAACCATGTAGGTATCCTGGTAAACATGATAGAGGATGTGTTATTGTTATTGTACATTGTATTGCCTTTGTGAGTTTTCATGAGTGCAGAAATTGCACATGTGATTCTTGGCAGAAGCAGGTTCTAACAACCACAGAGGAATTGAAAGAACTAATGGAAACTTCAGAGCTGTGTTTGTAATTGCAGAAATCTAAAAATAATATCACTACATCTTTATTTAACGCACACGTTTACATAGTGTTTGTATTTGACTGGAGAACGATGCAGAAAGTCTTTTCCATTCTTTTCTTTGTTTTGGGCATTGGCCTGCAGCAGTGACTGGGGATTGAGCAGGGAACTGACAGGCTCACAGGGATTTGGAAGTAGAAGCAGAACAGAATCATTGTGTAGCACTGCATCCCCAGTCTATGAAGACATGCACATCAGGAGCTGTGCAGCAGTCAGTCATGCTTGTTTTAACAGCTACTAGATAAGGTACTGCACAGTGACCTCCACACCAGATGCTTAAGAAATATTTTTCAAAATCCACCAAATATGGTGTCTCAACATAAAAAATAAAAAAAGAACACAGGGTGCAATTATTAAACTACTTAGACTCTCTGTTTCACACAATGCATCCCTCTGATTACAGCCCCAGCTCCACCTAAAATAATCTGCCTTGTTGCTCAGCTGACAGTGACACATGAACACTCCCTTTCAAGGCTATTCGTAGCAGTCTTTGAAACCAAAGTTACACACAGTAATTCCAACCACACAGTAAAGAAACAAGAAGAAACACGCACCAAGGTCAAGATGCCAGCAGCAGAAATGAAAATGTCACTGCCCAAAAGATAATGACGGCCCTACAAGAACAAAAGGACTGAGGCAATGACATCACGTTGGGGTTGTGTGTAAGGAAAGGGAGGAGGGGACACCCAGACAATGCTCTAAGAAAAAAGGACGTGATTTATTGATCACAAAATGAGTCCCACCTAAGCTACCTGGAAGCCTTTTCTCTGCTGTTTGTTTTTTTTCTTAATGGAATAACAACGATAAATATTCCTAATAAAACAAATAACCTGAATGCTGATTCAATAGGCCACCTGGATGTTTTTTTTGTTTATCTCTAGTTCTTCTTTCGGATGGTAATGTTCCTCAGACAAAAGTAACTTGTGATGAAACGTACAGTACAGCACAGTACAGTACTTGCACAAAACAGGATCAGAGAAAAGCAAACTGAAACTACACGTCAGGTTTGGTTTTATTCAGAAGCCATCGTGAAGTAATCCCCCTGGTTTTTAACAGCACGAACTGCTTGTTCCCTTTCCAGCTGAGTGACAGTAGCTCAGCTGTCTACGGCAATCATTTGTTTACCGAGGTGCTTATGGGAACTGGTATTAATACTGCTGCTGCTTGGTTTGGGGACAGATGTTTATTAATCAATAGATATACAGAATGGGCTAAAGCCTGCTACAGGATGTGAGCATATGTTCTACAATAGTGAAGGTTCTGCAGAAAGCTGTAAATCCAATAACGTCATGCAATTGCATGGTTGGAAACGTACAGGACAACTGCAAAAACCATGGCACCCACCGGCTCACACAGCCTGCCGAAATCAGTTTTGCCAGCCTTTCAATTATTCTGTGCGGACACCACAGACAGTACTGAAAAACATCATTCTTTAACACTGCATTCTTCTCCTAAAATATCAGCCACTGTACTGTACGAGGCCTTTATTACAGCAAAACACACAAAATGCTTTTTTAATGCCAAGCGAAATACCCAGACTGCAAGCTGTAGATTATGAATTTATGTGAAACAGCTGCCAGAAGGAAATGAGTTATCATACAGAAGTTGGCCACCCTTCCTGCAGGCACACAGTGCACAGAGACAGAGCTCTGAAAGTGTTCCTCTGCAGTACCTCTCCTCCCAAGAGCCCTCATTACCATTAACCTACATGCCCCTTCAGGCAGATGCTTCATTTTTTTCCACCACTTCTTCGGAAAATGCTTGTTTTTAGATTTGCTGTATTAAGATGCTCTGGATTGGTGATTGTCATCCAAGGCTGCACAAAATAGGTATTTTGACATCTCCTCTGCTGAGCTGCTGTAACTGATTCAAATTATCTCCAAACATCAGATTTCTGTTATTTTATTTTTTTTCCCTACACAGTGGACGGTTATTGAAAATAAATGCACATCACGAGAACAAGTGAAATTATTTTGAAAAGCTTGAATTCAGTTTGGAGGTAACTGAATCAGTTCTCTATCTCAAGTTTAGTTATTAAGTTGTCTGATCATGCAAATCAGATTAGCCCAGCCACTGGCAATTACCTCCTTTAGTTTGTACTTTAAATGCCAGATTTTTTTTTTTTTTTTTGTAAAATCGCTGAGCTAAAATGGAAAACCCTAAACTTTCTCATCTGGCTTTACAGACCCCAATCAGCACTAATCTTTGAAGGACAAAGTCTAATATTCATCCAAAAGGTAGATTTCATGAACCAGGTTTAAGATTCACAATGAAATTACTTTATATATATATATATATATATATATTATATATATATATATATATAAAATTCCATATAATCAGAAATAGCGAAAAAAATATTTTGGTGAATCAATAAATATGCAATTATTATTATTATTTATTTATTAGCAGACGCCCTTATCCAGGGCGACTTACAATTGTTACAAGATATCACATTATTTTTACATACATTTACATTATTTTTTAACACATTATTTTTTACATACAATTGCCCATTTTTACTGGAGCAATCTAGGTAAAGTACCTTGCTCAAGGGTACAGCAACAGTGTCCCCAACCGGGGATTGAACCCACGACCCTACGGTCAAGAGTCCAGAGCCCTAACCACTACTCCACACTGCTGCCTCAACTCCTTGTGGAGAACTACGAAGCATGCAGGACAGGGTGCAGATTTCAGCTACTGTATGCACCACTGTACTTGAGGTTTTAAAATTGTGGGCCCTGCTATGTCTGCATGCATGTTGCATCGATCACATTGACAAAGCAGAGGCTGTTTTCCCTCCAGCTGGAGCTGAAGCAGCTCTGCCAATGTTAGCCTGCACATCTGGAGTCTCCTACACTACACAAGGGCAGAGCTTGACAGCATAACTCATGAGCCCCCAGTGCACAGGCAGCAGAGCCACCACAGCGCACTGCTTCACACCACCCCCGGGCACAGCGCAATTCAGGGAGAGAGCTGGGTTTACTTAGCAGCACTACACAGCTCTAATAGTGCAACTCAGAGGAACTGTAATAAAACTGCAGTCAGAGGCTAGGGCAGAACTTGTACATTCAGGGTCTGAAGTCCTGTAGCTACTGTAACAGGTACCAAAGTCTTACACTAGCCGTGCTTCTTTCAAAGACTGGTGGCAACTGGAAACGTTGGTTTTATAAGCAGGGATCTTTCTAGGCATTAGGAACTAGGCTTAGCTCAGCAGAGATATTTTTACATAGGCCACTGCAATAGCCAAACAACAGAAATGTCTTTAGGTCACAGGCAGCGTTGCACTCAATGATACGCCAAGCTCCTTCAGGAGGTCAATTGTTGCATATAAATAGTGACATTTATTGAAAGCCTGCAACATGATATGTTTTCCATCTAATAGGTAAAAATGTTAACAATATGCAGGCCCAGATTATAGCTGGTCCTTGTTAATGCTGTAGACGAATGACCCACGGGCCGACTGCTGAGCCAACAAATCTTTAAATCACTACCACTGAAGACAAGCATCTCAGCAGTATTACTGTTGAACACATTACCCTCCAGTGACATCTAAATAGCTTCAATAAAAGTGCTGCCTGGCTACAGGGTTTAACCTGTAGAGCAGGAGCCAGCTTTCCTTTAGGTTCTCATTAACTACTGCAGTTTATAGTAACCAGAGCGACGTGTGTCCGCTTCCACTCTGGGGTTACACAGCATAAAAGCTACCGTGCTCGTCATGAAATCACAAGGAGGGACAGCTAAGGATTGTTCAAGAGCTCCCTCCTGGGGCTTGTGAACAACGGAGAGACAAGCTTACTGTAGTCTCCAGGACTGCTTGCATAAAACTCAAGGGACAAATGGAATTTCTTAAAATCAGAAACCCCAGCCAAATCTCTTGGAATGGGTCAGTCAGTCAGCAACGTCCTAGCGCACTGTGCGAACACAGAAATGAGCACACAGAGTTAGGAATGTGGAACGAACTTCCTTCCCAGCTGAGGAGAAAGAGACCATCCGAGCAGGAGGTCTTTTGTCTTCTTGGAAACGACTCCAATACAAAAATGTGTTTTTTTTTAAAATCTGGCTAAGTAAATCTTTTAGTCTGTCACTAAGCTTTAGCTTTATCAATGCATGGCATTCTGTTCACTTCAGGTTTTAGACTGGAAAATAGTCAACCTATTAATAGCAATCTGTAACCACCAGATTGTGGTTGGACAGAATGAACAAAAAGCATGTATAGATGTTTTATGCGTCACAAAAACATTTATAACAGTGTACAACACAGTAAATGTCTATTCAATTGTGAAAGCTCTGAAGATGCGAGTGACTAATCTGATTGTCTATGGGACTTTCTCTGGATTTATTGTCTAATTCTGTTTAAAAGAGATTTTCTTTGCCTTGGCGAACATTGCCTGCTATAGAGCTATCAGCAGAGGTTTCCTGCTTTTGGATCTTAGCCTGTGTGGCTCCCAGGACACACAGGTTACAGCTTAGTGAAAGGAGTACAAAAAATCTCCCCTGTAGCCTGTAGTTCTGATAATGCACTCGCAATACTATGAGGAATCTGACGTTCTCTAAAGCTGTTTAAACCTCTGAAGTGCAGCTAATGTAGTGAGAGTTCAAAGGAAAAGGCAGCCTTTCCTTATCCAACTACAGTATAAGATATTTCAGTTTGAGAGGAGCTACAGCACAGTGCTCTCAGAATTCTGTTCATCACTGCTGGAGAGGATTGATTGATTGATTCTCACTCTCTTCCAAGTTCTGTGATGTTAGTATAGTGCTCCCTCGCTATAATGTGGGTCTCGGGGGACAAACAATATGAGCGTTATAACCGAGGGAGGGGGCGGGACACATAACAACACCCATCTAACTAAAATACAAAATAACTCCCTCTCTATAATGCATATATACTGAAGCAAAAATGTAAATTTCCATTAATTAACCATGCATAAAGCACCATGTAATCAACGCTATATTTTTTTTTTACAAAAAAGGTAACATTCCCACTCATGGATCATTTAACTTAGCAGTTTTTAAACTATAAATAGCCTGGCTAAATGGCAGTTGGGAGTTCAGTTCGAAGCGACAGACAAGCAAACCAAGTGTGAGAGGAGAGCGGGTCGGGCGAGGGGAAGAGGGAATGGGCTCGCCCCAGGTTCGGCTGCCGGAGTGGGGCTGAAGCGTCTCGTCTCCCAGAGAAAGCCGCAGCTCCTCTCGCAGCAAAAAGGTAAATACATTAGGAAAGATAACCACGTAATAGACCTAATATTTATTTAGTTATAAAACGAATGTCTGTGCTTTTCTTCAGTTCAGATACGGGATCTAAAGGGAGAGACAGAAATGGAAGTTAGACTGAGTTGTTTACAGTTTGAACACCGGTACTGTATTTACTGTAGAAATATTGCATGAATCTCACTAGTATAGGGAATTGGGGGATCTGCTGTAGGAGCGTTATATCCGAGGCACGTTATAAGCAAGAGCCTTATAGTGAGGGAGCATTGTCTGTCTGTGTGCATGTAATTATATATGATTATGAGCCATGAGACACTGAAGGCAGTACAGCTGATCAGCACCTTCGTTCTTTCAATCAATACTTTGAATGCACAGCAAAAACCTCATTGATCTTGTCTGTGTGTGTTTTTACCTGATTATCAAGAGATATTATTCATTGTATTTTATCTTGCTCTTAATTGTATTAATACTTGTACTGTGATTCTTGAAATGTATTTTTGTTTACAACTAAGTCGCCCTGGATAAGAGCGTCTGCGAAGAAATGACAATAATAATAACAATAATAACAATAATAATAATAATAATAATAATAATAATAATAATAATAATAATAATAATATTAATAATAATAATTTGTATTATTAATAATCAGTACCAAAGGTTGACCCTACATACTGCTGAAATAGCTTCAAATATGGCGTGTGGATGGATTTCATTCCAGTTCTTGCAATAATGAAGTGAATAATTTCATTTTTAACTAAATTTTGCCATGAACTTATTGTCTAGACATGATGTTCCTGCGCCTGGGAATGAAAGCATCCAAAAGGGATTATTGGAAATTCAAGTAAATGTGAAAAGCAGTAACTTTGGCACTGATCGGACATGAAAAAAAAAAAAAAAAAAAAAAAAAGACATTGGTCATGTGCTTTAGGCATTATACATTCAGACAGAAAAGCTGTTTCTTTTGCTGTTGGTGTGTTTTTGTAATGACACAGTGCTGTACATTTTCACACTATAGTCCTTTGCTTGCAATGCGGGTAGGGTTGGACTATAATGACATTTTCAGGTATCGATTATCTTCTGTAAATTATCACGGTAATCGTGATTATCGGCCGAAATAAATAAAATATTACAAATTCTTGTGATTTTATCAAATTTATACTTGAGCAGCATGACAACCAGCAGTCTAAGTAACTCAGTTTAGAAAAAAAAAAAAAGAAAAACCCTAGACAGTTTATGTGCCGAGTTTTTAAATTTCTAGTGGATGCCCTGCAGAACAAACGCGAGTATGAATACACACTTATTGTAATTTGTATATAGTTTTCCTATAAAACAATATTATATATATATGGGGCAGCAGTGTGGAGTAGAGGTTAGGGCTCTGGACTCTTGACCGGAGGGTACTGCTGCTGTACCCTTGAGCAAGGTACTTTACTTAGATTGCTCCAGTAAAAACCCAACTGTATAAAAGGGTAATTGTATGTAAAAATAATGTGATATCTTGTAACAATTGTAAGTCGCTCTGGATAAGGGCGTCTGCTAAGAAAAGAAATTTTATATATATATATATATATATATATATATATATATATATATATATATATATATTTGTTTTCTTTACTTGTGTGGCGAATCTGCCATTAGAGAATCTTGTGTGTGTGTGTGTGTGTGTGTGTGTGTGTGTGTGTTATTAGGAACATACTGAGTTGCACATGGCTGCTTGTATGCAGACAGCTGAATAAAATAAACTGCCTATCCTTCCATTAAAAGTTAACTCTCTTCTAGTTATGCAACTACCTTTTTTACAATAGCAACGCCATGGTAACGGTGCCGAGCACTCACTTATTCATAGGCTGCAGTATCGCACTCATGTCTGTAGTTTAAAATAAAGAAGCAATAAAAGCAACACGTTGTTTAGGCTATATTACACATTTGCCATATGTTTTTTTTTGTGCAATTACATTCAATGTACATTCGATAATGATTGTTGATAATAATTTTTCAATGCGATAAAATTGCAAAATAATTATCGTGATTATCGACTATTGTTCCAACCCTAAGTGCAGGCTCATATTCCTGCAGGGTTGTCACTGCGTGTTTCTGTATCCGTTATACAAAGGAGGGGTCTGATCAGTTCAATCTCGTTATATTGGAATGAATTATAGCTGCTTCAAGGTTCATTTTGAATCTACTTACACAGGCAGTAAATGCACAGCTCTTGAATTAACTGCATAAAATGCAGTGGTGGCGTGGGGGGTTGTTGTGTAATTTCCACAGTATAAACACAAAAGCTTGAGCTTCAAACACACAACGTTATCATTTTGAAATGTTACCGTTGATGCTTCATGAATACAGCCCTGCTATGACTGCTAGAACTATGAACACCCTTTCCAGGCCAAAACAAACATTTTCTTCCTGCCACAGTTTTGCCGCAGAATTGTGAGATTTGAAAGTGCTGATGCAGGGAAAGTGTACCAGATGTAAATCGTCAAGTGGTACAGCAGCTGCTTAGCAGTTGTATTGCTTATCATACATAATGTATCATTCAGATCTACTAAGCAATCAGCATAAAGGAAACGCATTACAAACGCTGTGAAGGATTTCATTTAGAGACAAGGCTCCCACCGGACTGAGAAAGGTATTCAATCGGCACCAGTTTACTTTGCTAATCAGCAGCTTGACATATAAAAACAATACAAAATTAAAGAGAGATACTTAGAGGAGTGTAATCTTCAGACTGCACTCCAGGGGCAAGCTACTCAACAATTAAACCCAATTGCACCCTTGTTGGAAACAATAACACTGTGTGTTCATTAAGCACGGAAGTGCTGGTACCGTACGTGCATTTCAACTACAAGTAGTGTATAACTATACCATAAAAATACAAGCCATCACTGTACATTACTGCCATGTGTTGTATGAAGTGCAGTTAATAAATGAGTGAAGCAGTGCACAAAGGGCAGTCTCAGCTACCATGACTGAAACATCCAAACATTTGTGACTGAGTTGGAAAGAAAGGTCATTCATGTCACAAAAACACAAGAAGGGGAAGTTACAGCTCCTCATGGGATGTGACAAAGTCAACAAAGCACTCTGTTCACAGCCAGCCCACGTACAGCAGTAACCACAATGGTAGTACTACAGAGCTGCTCTGTTAGAGCAGTGCAGGAAGCTGCGATTTTGAACCAGGGTTGCAGATATTCACCAGAAGCATCACCCCGCAGGGAACGGGCACCTCGTGTAAAACAGCGGACATCCCTGTACACCCAACAAGTCCACCCTCAAGAGCCTTGAAACCCATTCAGGCTTTTACGACTCACTTTCAGTGCGGGCTCACAGGTTATTCTTTCTGTGTGGCACCTGTCCAAATGTTAGGGTGCGAAGGACCACAGTGCCACCCTGCTACCTCAGAGCATGCTCTTAGTCAAGTTAAACACTTTGTAACAGCTTGCTTGACAGGGGTAGGTGTCATATAACATTATGTTCGGAGGCTAGGAGTCAAACCCAACACACCCATGACAGCTGCCGGTACAGCAGAGTATAATCACTGACATGCACGTTTAAAGTACAGTCTGTTAGAGACCCTTGACCCCCGTCACGGCTGCAAATACAAAATTAGAGCCATCAATATTGTATTATTGATGTCACTCATGCAATCTATAAAAAGAAGTCACGTTAAAATGAAAGCGTGACGGAGGACAGACAGTATTACTGTACCCCCAATAACTTGTGCTCCACAATGTCTTTAGTTTCATATGGTCACTGTGCTCAGTGAGGCGTGTGACACCTCACCTATAATGTATGCACGCAGCCGAGTAAAACAAGTCAGTATTGCAGTAGAGAAGTTTGAATCAGGAAATACTTGCAGTGTCCACAGGACTGCCATTCCACTGTCGTCATGGAGATTCCCTCAGGAAGCCAGGTCAATCCTCTGTACCATTTCAGAAGCTTGCATTTTATTAGTTTACAGGCATTTCCCTGTTTTCAGGGAATTGTAATAGGAGTGACGTTATATTTCCTCAGCCAGACTCAAACTTCCCGTACAGACAACTGATGACTAAAGCCCTGCAAACATACACTTTCATTTAACATGCAATTCCAACACAGTAAGTTACAGTATGTTAAGAAAATACATGTATAAAATGACCGCTTCCATTTTCAACTACTGTGCACAACAATAATCAGGAAACCATGTCTTTCAAACCTGCTGTGTATGTATTGTTTGGAAAGAATGCCTCCACACCCTTATACTGCTTTGGCATATATTGTGAACTTAAATCAGCTGGAATTCAATTAGCCACCGTATCAATTAAACACTCTTGGCTTGTTGATCAAACCTACAGTAAGTAACACCACAAGGTCAGCCTCTCTTTACAAGAAGCAGGCACAAGATCAGCATTGTCTCGATCACCAGAAGCTGCATCACAAGACCTCCGACAGTTCTTGGGCCAGAGCTATCATCTCCTTCAGCAGTTCTGGAGAAAAAGCACAACTGAGTGCTGTATCCAGACACATTTAGTTCACATATTCAACACATTGCATTATTATTATTATTAGTTTATTTAGCAGACACCTTTATCAAAGGCAACTTAAAGAGACTAGAGTGTGTGAACTCTGCATCAGCTGCAGAGTCACTTACAACATCTCACCCACCCTAGTCTCTGTAAGTCGCCTTGGATAAAGGCATCTGCTAAATAAACTAATAATTTAATATTTCAGGCAATTCAGACATGGATGCTAGAGGCATGTAAAAACAAGTACTAAACTTCTCAATGATACAGTTTCCTTTATACATACACACACACACACACACACACACAAGGACTGTAACAAATATGGGGGAGAAATTAAATCCACTATGCTTTTAAAATGGAACTTGATATTCGGACTCACAACACTGACCCCCCTTTCAGCAGGCGTCCTTGAGCAATAGCTCGTTTACTGTAGAGCCCTGGCAGACGGAACAGCCCAAGGAACACTCCCACACCAGCAAGTGAATTCACGACTTCCCAATCAATCCAACCACAGACTAAAATTAGAATGCCATTCATAGAACTGTCAATGGTGGGTGTGTATTTAACATCTGAGCAACATCATAGTGAGTCATCACGCCTGCACCATCCACACTACAATAACACAACAACAAAATTCATATAGAAAAGCATTTTTATTTTAAAAAGGCATATAATCACTTAACTGTACACTACAGATTGCTTAAAATATTTGTAATGGCTCCTAATGTACTGTAATCTGTATCCAATTTAATAGTCATTAAAGAGTTTTAGCACTGAAGAAAGCAGTTCTTTCTTAGATCATTTGTGGCTGTCAACCAAAGTTGATATTAATAAGGACGTTGCAAAAAAAAACCTGTTTGGTAGACTAGACTCCAACCAACAACTCACAAGCAACTGTTTTTCTTCAGCTTTTGTTGCAAAACAGTGTGCCAGAACCCCTGTGCTACATATTGACAGACCTATGATGTGATTATTCAACTGGACTGTAGTTTTATTACAGTAGAAGGGATTCTGTTAGACACTGAAATTTAGGCCAGCAGGTCCCTGGGTACTGCAGAAAGATGAAGTACAATCTTCCATATGATCTCCCATTGGTGTTGTTATTACTCTGCTTGTGTAACATTTGTTAATCTCCATTGCAGAGGCAGACCTTAAAACAATACAGAGCTCTACAGGCATTACCAGTAATGGTTTTGCACCAGTGTTACTGGAATTGAAAACAAAATAAATAGGTATGCTACTGGTGTCCCTTTTTTAAATTGTCATCTTTATTTTTTTTATTTTTTTTAAAAGGGGCACAAAATAAAAAAAATAAAAAAGATTTGTTCCAACACTGAACCTACAGTAACAAATTACAACACCTCAACCTCTAACAACCCACATATATTGCTTTGCACAGCTTGGATCCAAAAATATTTGTTAGCTCAAAGCCAAATAAAGCACTAGATTAGATCAAATTCACTTGGGAGGCTGTGGTGTGTGCATGTGCTTGGTAAACTATTAAACAGAACTGTAACTTGACAATCAATGAGGACAAACATGCATGTGCGCTCCAACAGTCACCCTGCACAATAACAGAAAACAAACATGGGTATGGGCGAGGGGGATGGTGCGCTAGGAAACAATGGGTTCTATAATCATCGTGTCGTGTGCATTACACTCCAGTCTGGCAGTACTGGTTTAGGAAATGTAGTATCATTAGCAATGTGGTTTCAAAGGTCACTGGGAAGGGGGGAAGGGCACAGTTAATTTCTGCCAGGCTTCAGTGCTTTAGTCTTGAAATCACTCCACGAACAGTGCCTGGAAATCTGCCAACCAAAGCACAGGCTTAACAGTAAAAATCTGATTTGTAGTACACAAATAAAATAACTCCTTTCCTTTCCTTTCTGTGACACTGGATAATAAAACCTGTTTCAGTTTTTGCAGATATGGATTGGAAACCAGGAGGAAGACGTTATTGCCTTTATAGTGAGCAGGATATCAAATAGCTGCTCCCATCACCATTTACTGCTGGAAAAACAAACCGCTTTTGATGAACAGCAAGAGAGCGATCAATTGCCAGCCTGAAACACACTGGCCGAGCATTGAAAGAATATTATTGGAAGACTAGAGTCTCAGCCTCATCACAGTTCACCCCAGCGGACAGACCATTTAGTCTGAACACAGAGCTAAACTATAATAAAATAAATCAAGACACACTTCTCATGCAACATCTTCAGCACACTGATGAAGGCAAAGATCTGAAAGCACCTCATATTATTTTAGATGTGTTTGCAGCATCGAGCACTTGCACAGTACAAATCAGTGTTTCCTTGTAAACATTTTAATAGTAGGGCCATACGAAATCCGTGTTATGCAGAACACGGACGGAATCGCGGAATTCAGAGAAAAGAAAAATGGAATTAGGAACCAGAGGACATTACCACAAAATCAATTTAAACAAACAAAATATGTATATATTTTAAAAATGACACTGAAATAGCACAGTGTTTGTATGACAAGAGGCTTCAAGAAACAAGGGTCATGGGAAAGCATAGAAACTATTTTTGTACCCCTCAGCCACTGTACACAACCGTGATTTTAACTGTAAAAAAGCGCTGTCTCTCATGCCACTTCAGTTGCTTCATTTTTTTCTCCAAAGTTCTCAGGGAGATATTACCAAGAGCCTTTTTATTAAATTAAAATAAATCAAAATATTCAGGCTTTTATTTACACTGTTTGTCTAATTATTAATGAAAACTTTAAATCTATTTTGAAATGTTATATTTCAGCTTGTGTTGAAAAGAAACTACTAAAAAAAGCCAACATTTTGATTTTTTTTTAAATTTAATACAATGTTCCTAGTTTGTTTCTATTACATTGTGCCAATTTATATCCTTTTTTTTCTGAAAGCACTTTGTAAAACCATTTAGAACAGTTTTTATTTGTCATATTTTTTCATGCATTTCTAGCTTCATGATTGCTGTCAATGTATCAAACACTTGTGGTTATAAAAAACAAACTAACTAACAAATTACAGATTTTTAAAACTGAAAAATCTAAAATCAGGAAAAAATAAATCCAAAAATTCAAAATAATAAAACTGATTTCATAGGGCCCTATAATAGCTGCAGAGGTCCTAAATTTGAAATGAGGACACAACAAACATTAATCAAGTCTCTTTCTCGCTCTCTCTGTCTCATTCTCTCACACACTTCAGAATGGCTAGGAATTTAAACACAGCTTCACAAATGAAAACAGATGTCAAGAATTGTGTTGTCCTTGTATTCTATTCTCTGCAAAGTTTTTCCATGCAACTCAGCCAAATTCAATACAGCACTCTGTTTCATGGAGTAGCAGGGACTGATGGTGCTGCAGACCTCAGCTCAGCTTTATTAAGAACATTTTACTCACTCCCTTCTGGTAGTCATAGTAGACAGATTCCACTGTATATTATTTTGGAGGAAAACAAAGTGTGATATGAAATGGTACGTACTGTATTATACATGGTAAAAAACAACATACCAATCTGCTGATACAGTAAGCTTCTGTAATTAAAAACTTCTTTTTTATGTCATCAATAGTGACGTACAGTTTTACATCTTATACATCAACATCTTCGGATGTTTGCAGATGCAAACAAATGGTTGGCATCTTTCTCATGATCGAAGTGAAAACTGATTTTGTTAAAAGATAAATTTGCATACACATCTGCTTGGAACAACTTCTCGTCTGGCCTCGGAAATAGCGAGCTTGCCAAACTTCAAAAGGAGCTGTCCTAAAGGACTGAAGCTTTTTTTTTTTTTTTTTAAACCAACCACGTCTGACTTTAAAGAGCGTGGTTTTATTTTACTCAAACATGACACAGAAGGGACAACAACTCAGTGAACCAAGCTGTATAGATGACTTTGAAACACGAAAATAAATTTATATAAAACAGTAGCTCGCAAATAAAAAAATATATCAGGGATTTTACAGCCTTAGAAATATTGATCTGAAACCACATTTCGTTATTACCACTATTGTTTTTATATATCAAGTCTTTTCGTATCAGAAGTGGTTTTGCACCCACATAAGGAACTGTGACTCAGACGCAGAACAAGGTACAAATGGCTTTGATTTGCCACAGAACTGGAGATCCAGGTTCCCCTAAGAATATGGTCAGGGTCAAGGTTCAACCACCCATCCTAGAAACAGAGAAATTGGTTGTGGGTTTTTCCAATTCTGGTACTGAAGGGCAATATAGGACCAATTCCACCTCCCAAGTTGTGTCCTGCAGTCAAGATAAGGAAAAGTCTGCCGCACAGCACAGCACAGTAGTTTAGGGTGAATACAGTAGACTAAGGCTAATGACTACTCTGGGGCTTTGCACAAATAGCAGCCTACGACTATATTATGACTAGCCCTAAACATACCCTTGGTGATAAAACAAAAATATGCACCTACTCTATACCACCCCCAAAACTTCATTTATGTTTTTACACTGAGGGACATACTTCTAAAAGCACATTACTGTTCATCCCTCTGCTGTTGTATTAGATTGGAGTATTACATCACCCTCTCGTGGGACTCTGCCTCCTGTAACCAGGTCGCTCATCTCAGTTCCTGGCTTTCTTTACTGATGTTATTGACACGCCCAGGGACTGCGGCCCATGGCATGTTACCGCACAGTATACAGGGTGATTAAAAAGCAGGTTTACTACATCAACGCACCATATCATTGATGTGGTAAACGTACTTTCTGATCGTCCTGTACTTGTCAATATTTGTATGTGTACAGTAATCGCCAGGTTTTAACTATTAGAATTTACCAAGTTCCCAAAACAGTCATTTTACCCCCCCCCCCCCCACACCCCCACACCCCCCCGTTTTGTATGTCTTGGATGCCCACGATCTCTCCCTGCCCTTACTTAGGATCGGGAATGGTATACTCCCACCACACACATTTGACCCAGGAATGTCCTAGATTTTCCTTGTAGAGGAGTATTCAACACAGAACCTTCTTTCTCAGTTTCCTGTCTGGTACTTTCGCACATCTGTACTAGATTTTTTTGTATTATTATTATTATGCAGGATGTTGGACTACATTGTGCTGTATAGGGTGGCTCACCAGAATGTAAATGAGCTCTTTAAAACAGAAAAGAAAGGAGCTTGTGCCACATTGTAGTGAAAGTTGTTTGCATTAAATTAAAACAATGAAACGATAGTTGGATAGCAGAAATTAGCCACAAACAACAACAAGAAATCTTCACCTGGACAATCAAACAACTCATAAACATTAACAAGTGCTGTTCAAAAAGAAAGTGATCATTATAGGGTGCTAGGCAAACGAGTTTCCAACACTGCTAATTTCAAGTCCTTTTTCTTTTCAAATCCATGTACAACAAACCCCGTGTGTGTACAAATATTAACAAAATCTTGTCCCAGCTTTACAATGCAAACTATTGATTTAAGGTCAGAAGCTACTGTGCATATCAGTAATCATCACACACTCCATGCATCTAGTTTAGGAAAATGAGAGTAGCTGACACATCTGTGTAAAGATCTGTGACAGTTTGACCTGGGAAGATGACGGAATGCTAAGGGCACGTGATGACGCCAGCGCGCATCATTGCACAGCCACTCCCTGCACCCCCTTTCTCCCCTATTATCCCCGAACTAGAACACGGTCCCATACTCTCCCATTGCAGTGACATCTTCAAGAACTATGAAAACCACACTACTGGACACATTTTAAAAGCCGCGTTATGGTTCTGCTATTTCAGTAACTGTAGTCTAGAGCACACGTGGCAGGCAAAGACTGCACGTTATGGGAGAATTCTTTTACACAGTATTATAGACGTGAACAAGGAAACACACAAGCAAGGTGAGATTTGAAGATTTGTGAGGGTTTGATATTAACTTGGGGGGTCATCTTTTGATACTCGTGCAGTAACAAAGGATCTGGAATGTGTAAATAGATATAACTTCGAGATCCGATAGCAAGAATCACAAGGCAAACAAACAACGGACTGCTTCGGGAACACTTAACTGTGACATTATTACACCGCCTATATAGGAAACATGCGGGCTCACTAAATTCGGTCTTCACCACCCACCCCATTGATGAAGTTCCAGTCCTATCACCACTCAGTTATACAACCCCTGCAATCTACATCCTGTATGAACTGCGACTTACACAGTATGAAATACGCAGGATCTTTGACGTAGCATGATTGTTCACTGAATTTATAGTGGGTTGTTTATCAAATAAGGGTTAAACACAGATTGCAATGGCAGAAGAAAAGCCGATTTGACATGAACTTCATTGTATGAAGGGTAATAATAACAACAACGTCAACAAAATGTAAAACCAGTCTTCCACTCCATAACAAAGTTATTTTTTTATGTCCATTATTATTATTATTATTATTATTATTATTATTATTAACAACAGTGTACAGTACTCCACAGCACAATGCATCCATGGTATGTTAAAACAGGGCTAGGTTATGTTTAATGACAGGTAGGTGAAGCCTAATCATTTTTGATTCATAAACAAAATGTGTAAAAAAAAAAAAAAGTAAATTAAATAAAAATAAAAAAATCACCACCTTCGTAACCTGTGTTGTACGAGATCATTTAAAAATGGAGAGAGAGACTCGGGACTCTACTGTACCTGAATCTGGGCGAATCTTTGAGACATTCCTCAAAAGCCACTGTAACCTTCATGTTGAGTTTGCTAAAGACTAAAAACAAACAAAAACTAAAAAAAAAAAAAAAAAAAAAAAACTAAAACAAAAGCAGCTGCCGCCTTTGTGTCTTTCGCAAAGAAACGAATATACAACTACGGTTTTATTTTCATTTAAAATACAATTAAATACAAATTTAAAAAAATGTGTGTGTGTGTATAATACGAATACAAAACTAAGGTAATAAATGAAGTAAAATCCAAAACAGGGTGAATCCAATCATCGCAATGTTGTTGGGGAGCGTCGATTGTCCACAAGCTGCTTATTTCTGCTTCGAAAACACCAACCGATCACTTCCAGCTTCCCAGCGCACAGCCATGGCGACGCGCTGACTGCCAAGGGAAGAGCCAACGAGAGCGTCGACACCTGATACCAGAGGCAGGACTTTGACCACGCTTTCCGGGAGAGAGACTGACTGGAGGAACAGCCAACTGGAATGCCGTGTTGGTGGTCAAAGGTGGTGGGGTGTTATTCACTGTCTTGTACGGAAAAATACCGTGTTAGCATCATTATAATTAGGATGTTTATGCATAGTTTTCTGATTCAAAGACCATCTCTTAAGTGTTGCAATTCATTTGATTATCCGTCACTGGCCGTGGTTTTATTTATTTTATGTTCCCCATGCGCAAATCATTCTGTCTTTATATGGTAGTTACACAGCGCTTCCTCCAGTTTCACCTTGCAAAAATGCAGCAACTGCAAAGCGAATGAGACCAGCTACTGTAATGTAAAACAGCTAATCATTAAAGTAGATACTGTGATGTATTTATATTTATTTTTTTATTTTTTAATCTGTGATCTTTAGTTGCTTTTGTGCAGTTGTATTTGCAAGTGAACTGTGGCATTATGGCCTTATCGAGTATTCTGCAATTCTGAAGACTGACTTTGGATACTGTTTTAATTCTGGAAACATGTTTTTTTTTTTTTTGCCTTTTACGTTTTACACAGTTCTATGCTGGGTAACATTTTGATTTCATTTTGCTGTTAGGTCGTTAATGAGGAATTTTACATACTGCTACAATACATACCTGATTTAAAAGAATGTACTATATTACAGTCCACGTTTCCACAGTCGTCTCTTTTGGCAAGTGATATTTTCAGAATCATATCGTTTTTAATTCACATACTTCTTTTGTTCAAAATATAGTACTGTACCAACAAAACCAATTGCAATGCACCTAAATGGAAGGCTACTTATTTTAAAACAGTCCTTTCAACAATGTATTTTTCACATTCCTCAAACCCAGGAGATTATATTTGAACTCGTCTTACAACTTCCCTCCCAAATTTGTTAGATTCACAAATCAGTGATGTGCGGCACCTGGTGGTATAACTAGACTATTACACATCATTACAACCAATCAGAGCGCTCCATTGCCATAGGACACGTAAGCATTGGGTGTTATTGGGCAACACCTCACAGACCCTGGAGCGTCTTATTGCGTTTAGAAAATGGGCAAGTGTTACGGGAAAAAAAAAAGAGGAACACGTTTTGTGATTTAAAACTTGAAGACTCAATGAGATCTGCCCAGGTGAACAGGCACTTATGCTGCTAATTTTTATTTCCTGGTCAGCTATTGAAAGTTAATGTACTCACCTGCCAAGAGTACTAACCAATGAGAGGCAATAAAAAGCCTACTTTCACAATCCACATCAGAGTAAAAAAGCAAAACGTCTTGATTTATTCAAGTATCAGAGAATAAAAAGCAATATATAAGTAATGGTGTATAATAGCAATCCAATTCATAATGCTTACCTCCTGTTGCAAGACAAAAACTAATTGTACATTGTACCTGCTCTGCACCTTCCTTTGGCTATGTCTCACATGGGCTGTTTTGAAATACAGCCCAATCTTCTTTTCCACGATTCTTCAGGGGATCCAGCAGGTAATAAGGGGTGATAACGAGGGACACCGATTTCCTTCAACGACTGGCATACAACTGCTGTTTTCATGCTGATTTCAAGGGTATTACTGTACTTCATCTATTATAACACCATTATTACTTTCCAGCTTTGCCCCCCACATTGTAACTCAGACCGTTTCCTCATGGAGGACCGTAAAAAGCAGACGAGGGTGTTTCACTGTACACACAAGCAGCAGTACAGATGGGCCTTTCCCCTGGAGCACAGCATCTTACATTTCTTTTATTTACAACTGTTGGTTTCTTTGTATGTTGTACTTCGTTTTGTCTAGGATATATGCATTAAGAACAACATACGTAAACAAAAAGTGAATATATCTGACACGTAATGATACCTTTTTTCTAATTCTGTGAAACTGCTTGTTGACACCTTTTGTGGGAAAAAAACAAAACAAACAACAAAAAAAGTACATTTATACAAAGAATTATATACGAATACATAAAAAAAAGTCCCAACAGCAATGATGTAGATCCAACTTCAGACTGGGTATTTATATAGAAATTTGGTCCAATCTTCGGAGAACAAATTTGGTCCAATCTTCGGAGAAAAACAAACAAACAAAAAAGACACTGGTTTATTGTGTTAGCTGAATGGAAGACAAGATATTGCTAGCCCCAGTACATTATTTGCAAATATCTGCTTTACGAGGGGGAAAGGATATTAACAAAACAAACACAAACAGTCAGATATTCAAATTAAAACCACAGGAGAGCTATTCATTTTCACAAGCAAGCAGATTTTAGAGTTTAAAGCAGTTGACAAATCCAGTGTCTCAGTCTGAAATCAACCAGAAGTTTAAAAACAAAAAAATTAATTGCGGATCATTCTGGCAGCAAATAAAACACACATAAATGTCTGCAGACACTTCAGAACCATATTTCATACAAATAAAAGCACGTTCAACGTAACATGAATCCATCTGATGTGGTTATCCAAGACTGAATAACTCTTAAGACTGGTGTACACCTTGTAGGTTTTACACATGCACACGTTGGCATATTGAGCAATTTCAGATATGACTCTTTTCTAAGCCGGGCACGCCTGTTCACAAGAACTGAAGAAAAACTAAAAACGCTACATCAGCAGCAGCACAACTGTGGACAGAACACTGCAAAACAAATAAAAATACAGTAAATGTAATAATAAAAAAGGCCTGAGGGTATGAAAACACCAAAGCAGCTACTAATAAAATAAGATGGCCCTACTATAGGCAGAGAAGAACAGTTATTTTATTAGCAGTCATAATATCCATCATAAAATAATGATTTCCACAAAGGCATGAATCCACATTAAAACAACAAAATAATCCCCATTGCAATGGGGAAGCGGCATACAGTAATTCAGTGCCAGTTTAAAACACAGGTGTGACATCACTTCTGAGCATCTTTATGTTAGCAAACTTGTGTAGTGTTTTTGATACACTCTCCTACTGTAAAATCATCTTAAAAAAAAAAACACCCACAACACATGGATAGTAACAATTAAGTTCAACCAGAACTGCTTCATTTTCAGTGCAGAACAATGCTTGCATTAGGTTCAGAACATCTTGGAGAACACATTATATATATATATATATATATATATATATATATATATATATATAATGAAAAAGGTCACAAATGGTGCCTCTCTCAGAGGTGTTAGCAGATAGGCAGCCAAGACAAAGAGTGCTTTGATTCCTGTACGCGTGTCGATGGAGTGGAGTTCACGTGGTAGTGCCCTTAGGCAATGGGATACAATGGGCAAGCATCCTTGGCCTATGTCAGTTAACAGTCTTTTTTTCTTTCTTGCTAATAATACATTCTAAAGTTGGCTTCATTACAGTGTTCATAAATACAGGTGTGAATGGCGTAGCTGTGGAGCAGCAGCGTGTTCTTTGACCCAGCTCTGAAGCAACTATTACTTGCATCCCTGACGCGATGCTGCAGTTACAGAGCTGGCTCGTATACTTTTTTTTTTTCCTCCTCTTCTAGGAATCCTGCGATTCTAGTTCTTGGCTTTCAATAATTACTGCAAAAGACAAGAAAAAAAAATAGAACACAACATGTTACATTAACTATCAGAGAGACTGTGAATAACTGTGTGGCAGTGGTTTGGGTTTTTGAAGTGAATTATTGTCCCACAAGGATGAAGTTGAGCCCACCATACTAATTTCACATGGAAAATAACCTGTCACAGTCCGACAGCACTAGCCTTCAAGGTGTTTTTGCTTCTTTGTAAAACTTGGCAACTTGAGAGGATGTAAACAGCATACCCAGAAATGTAATCCTCAACACTGTAGAGCAGCCACTCAAAAATGAATGACCAACTCCAATAAAAAAAAATAAAAGGTAATGGCTTATGCTATGTCAGCAGTAGACATATCATAACCATGCCAAGGATATTTCTAAAATGTCTAGGTGTTTGTATTCTGACCTACTTCAAGAGAATGTGAAAACAGCATTTCATCAGAAAATGGCCTTGTATTAGTTTCATCGAAATGGATTTCATGACATTCCCTTCAGCAGCTCAGTTACTGTAAATCAAGCTGCCAAAGTGACTCTTACCACCTTGTGGAGGGTCTATGTTTATGTCCTCTGTCTCATCCTTCATCTCCTCGTCCCGATAATCCTCCTCCTCCTCCTCTTCATCCTCCTGCAGCTCGGTAGCTATCAGCTGCCTCGCCAGCTTAATGTTCATGCCTTCATTATAGTGCATTTTCCTCTTCATTTCAAACTCATTCTTTTTCGCTACACAAGGGAAAAGAAAGTCAGAAATTGCTTGAGGCTTTACAAAACAGCATGTAGGCTGCACTCATTGATTTTATATATAAAAAGTAAACAATCTTTTTTTTCTCCTTTTTACAGCGAAATGCCTCAAACCAGGAAATAACTGTCCAATTCAGTAATTATTTTTCTCTTTACCCAGTAAACCCACAGTAACTGGGTTTTAAAGTAATCACTATTCTCATGTCATGTTTTATTTGTTTTGATAGCATACCCCTATTGTACCTTTTTCAATGTTATAAGATTTCCTACGAGGTAAAATGAATCAACCAGAAAATGGGTATGCACTGCACTCTGCTGGATGATTTGGAGATGTGCATCATGCTTACCTGCAGCAGGGGCATGCTACACTTTGCAGATGCTCACTTAAAATGCTTTTGTCTTGGTAAAGGTCAGGAAGGATTTAACCATTGCATAGCCAGAACTGAACAGCAGCAGCCAACACCAAAACTGACCTGAAGCCACCTACAGTTAAAATACTATTTTCACATGGTTTTAAAAGCGTCAACTCCAGTCTTTGATTGTCTTTTTTTTCTTAAAAAGGGTTTTACAACACTAGAACCAAACATTCAAGTACCAAGTACATACAAAAGCACGTCCATTTAAAGTTGAACTAAAATATATGATTAAAACCTTTCGGTGTTAAAAAGGTCTGACCTTCAATACTGTCTGACACTTGCATTAGGGCATGAGATTGGCCCTGTCCTGCCCAGATCTGATTACTGATAGTCAGCCCACAACACAACCTTAGAAGCATGATAATAATGCTGCTTAAATTGTTTTAGGAGTTATAATTTCACCTTCACCAAATAACTGTACATTATATACAGAGCCAAGCAACTCTAAATCAAAGAATTCTTCTTGACATCTGTTCAAGTTTCACTAAACACTGACTAATTTCAATGCTCTTCATTTTCCTGTAACCCTTTTTAACAACACTGTTTGGTTGTTTGGGTCATTGCCCGTTGTATGTAGCTAAAAGACCTTTATTTAATTAGGTGGCATTTTAATCACAGTTAGATTAAAAAGGTTGTGTCAGACACGACTACCGGTAATCCATTATAAATCCTCCATTCACAAAGAAATTCATTAAAACAATGCACTGGTGCTGTACATGAATGGAATTAAATTCAAAGCTGGCAAGGCTAAACATGGTATTAACTTTTTTTTTTTTTGCAATAGGTTATCCAAGGATACTGTACCTGAATGATTCTTTGTTGTTATTCAATAAAATGAAACCTTTCTAAAGTGAAAATTATTTTAACCAGTGTTCCACATTATTATTATTATTATTATTAACATTTATTTTCAATTGTACAGAATGTCTTTTGGGGGAAGAAAAACATAAATAAATAATTCAGTGTCATTCTAATACTCTGACCTGAATGTAAAGACATCCTTGAACTTATTGCAGAGCATTTATTAGTAAACTTCACATAACTAGTTTAAATAATAGCAAGAAAGAAAACCTAATACAAGTACTTTACAAGTTTCTACTGTTTTGGGTTAAAAATTGAGGAGTAGAAATTAATCCTAAAATAAGAACCAGGGAATATAAACTTATATTGTTAGGACCTTTACAGCCAGAAAACGCAGACAACTCAATGGCCTGCAAATTAAATATTATAGGCATGTTGATGATATCTTATAATCTCCATCTTAAAGAACTGAGTTTATGATAAAAAATCAAGAACCGGCAACTGAACTGTAACAAAATCTCAGTGGAGCATTTGAGAGTTTAACTTCAAAAAGTGATCTCTTGCGAGAACGAGCAGAGGATTTCCCACCTTCTTCTTCCGGAGACAGCTCCTCGTCCTCTTCCTCGCTGCTCTCTTCCTCCTCCCTCATGAAAATTTTGGGATCTTTGCCTTCTGCTGCCGCCAGCCTGCAAAATTTGGGATTAGTAAGAGAAACTCAGACGTCACAGCAGGTCAGACGACTCCAGACGTCCTCCTCTCTGCTGCCTCTGCCATGCCGAGCAGAGCAGGAAATGGAATAACACGGTTTCCGACGTTTATTCAGTATGTTTGCATGGTTTCAAGCAATACGATTTCTTGGCAAGCACAGCAAGTATTTGGAATACAGGATTTACATGGAAAACGGGATTTCAAATTTGATTGTGTAGTTTTGCGCATGCTCAGGTTTACATGACTCTGAAATCCGATGAGAAAAAGGGATTCGAAACAGGTTATGCAACTGCGGATTACTAGGTTCTACTTGATTCCTAAATCTCAACTTACTCTATTTACAAGACTGTTCTTAATACGATGGTTTAGTAATCAGATTGTAACAGGATTTCATGTGCCAGGTAAACTCAGGAGGAATCCAATCGGAGTAAATTTTTGTTCCTCTTTGTCAAATTCCACCAGCTAGGTTAAGATTACCCTTGCACAGATCTAACATCTTATCTTGATTAAATATATATCCAGATGTCAACCAATTTTGTTTTAACGTTTAAAACATGTGTAGGATGTGATCTTCACACATTTGCATCATGCGCGCAAGTTCCAAACAAAATAAAGTGAGAACGCACAACACAAATAATAAATAGTTAGGACCTATATAGGTTTCAGGCCAGCCGCTGACAAACCCATCAGAGCCAGTCAGCTGTGTCTGCAGCATCGCTCCAGTTTCAGGTTTTGCTAATAATCCGAGCACAGCAGTGCAGTTTGTCATCTGCATCGCTTTCTGTGCAGCAAGCAATAGAAATCAGTTCAAGGCTTTCTTTAGAATGTGTTGAAAGAGCTCTATATAGTTTTATTACCCCTTGCAGTACCTGACAGCTCTTCTTTTCTTAACCATAGAGCTGGTCTTATTATTAGATTTGTAGACTATCTGCCATTTCATTATTTCCTAACCGTCTATTTTTTCCCCACAAACAGAGAATACAATTTATTTGCACTGTACATTGAGAGATTCATTTATATAATCCAATTCAAAATGCATATCTACCTGACCCCATTTACTTATGGTTGAAATGGCAGCATTTATTTTTTTTCAGATTTATATTTTTAATCCTTTAAATTGCATTTGCTTTGCCTCCAGGACTGAACAGTACATCTGCTCTACTAATGTACTCGATCAAGGCATGCTAAAACAACCCCAGAGCTCCAAACCCTTTCCAAGGAGAATACCGAATCTCCTTCCATATTTCTCTTTATAAATCAGGGGATAACCTGAAACAGTAAGTCTTTACAAAGCAAAGGCTTTATGGTTTAAAAAAACACAAGTCTTATAAATACCTACTAGTTTCCAGCATCATAAATTGAAGCACTGTTTATGATCCATAAATGTTTCCCATCCAGTAATACAACCTACCCCAACCATTACTGTAACCAACACCATGTTTATAAATGTTATGAAAACGCAAGTGTCCACAATGTTTCAAAACACCATGTCCTTGGATCTGTGGGAGACATCCTGGTGCCAGTAATGTGCAACAAATAGAGGATGATTTACAGTTAAAAATACTTACTAGCATACGACAGTAGACATCTGTGAATATGCAGTATGTTGTTGCATGCAACTTTGTAGTACTGCAAAATAGCCACAATAATTATGCTTTGAATTCAAACTGAATCTCAAACAAGTTTCAGAAAATAACCTACTCTTAGACCATACTTACTTCTGCGCCAAATCGTCAGCAGCAATTGCTTCGTTTGATTCAGAATCACTCACAGCCCCTTCGTCATCATCTCCTACCATCCTGTAAAGGACAGATAGAGGAGTAGAGATGTTTGTTACTTATAGGGATACGAGAAAGGATTATATAAAAAAAAAAGACTGAATGTGAAGGAAATTTAAGGTAAAGATTTCCAACATCTCTACAGACAGATATGAATGCACAATATAATTCAAAAGGCAGGAGAAAACCAAGGAAAACTAAAATATGTATTCCAAACCTTACAGATATATACAAAAAAAGCATTTTATATACTTCATCTGCTCTGTATTTTGCAACACTGCACTGCAATTGCTTCTGCAGCTGGGCAACCCTGAATGGAAGGCTTTGTTTAACGCAAGGGTCAAAGTGGAAACGCCAATGTAAGATAAAAAACATTTATTATATTACAGGTGAAGGTGGATTTACATGCATGAAATCTGTCTTCTAGCTGTAATGGGGGACAAACAAAATTGCAGTAATTAATCACTGCAATTCACTGTATCTTGTTACCTATGGTAAGGTGTGCTGGGCTCGTCGATTTTCATCAAGCCATAATCCTTATCCGCGGGGTGGTAGGTCGCCAAGATGTTCATTTCGTCCCATTTTTGTGACTTCTTTCTGAAACAAATTTTATACTAGGTTACTTTTATATACGCAAACATACTGTAACTCTGAATTCAAGAAAATGAATGCAGGAGATCCCAGTTTACATCTCACCAGGATTCTACTCTTGCAAAAAAAAAAAATGCAGAACTGAATACTCGGTTTACAGTCAATTCAAGTTCTTGGGACCACTGAACGAAAAACAAAGCAAAACAAAACCACCACCTCCATTTAAAAAAACGTGAATGCTTATTCAGGCATCAAACATAGCCAGCTGTCCAGTTCAGGGAACACATTTCAAACATCAATCCAAAACGCCATATTTAATTAGTGCTGTGAAAGCGACACAGTACCAAGTTATTTTTTGTGACAGCACACATTATCGAAGGATTGCAATTTAGTCTGACCCCATTAGAACAAGAACATTTTAACAAAGAAGATGACATGTAGTCAACGCAGTGAGGGGCGGATCCTGTTACAGATTAGTATCGGAGCATGGCTTTAAATTACATGAATTGGATCAGTCTCAGCCACAACAGATTAGCTGTCAAAGACTTCAGCCCATAGGACTGGCATTCATTTGTCAAATGAGGACCTTGAATACACAGTACTGTCATCCACTGTGACTCTATGAAAGCAGCTCCAGGCTCAATGGTAAAACTATACAGGAATAACACACTTTAATAGACATGGGTTTACCCTGAATCGCCCAATGCAAGAACTACACAGTAAACATAGCTACAGTTGTTGCCAATCCTAGTATCTGGCTTTAATGTTACCCTAGTTTAACAGTGAAGAAGCACTGAAAAAATAGAATGTAAAGTGCATTTCGAGCCTGGGTTTGTACCCAGGAACTCATGGTTTTTAATCATTACTATATATTATACATAGCAAAAGAAGCACAACCTGATTTGAGGGGACATCATGTCACCCCAGTACAAGGACCAGTTCATTATCTGACACACACATATACATATATATATATATATATATATATTACACACATACATACATATATATATATATATATATATATATATATATATATATATATATATATATATATATATATATATATATATATTATATACACATATATACATACAAGCATCACATAATATATTTTTGTTTTTAAATATACATTATACAATTTCAGAACCACATGTTTCTGTTTATTATTTGAGAACAGTGACGCAGCACTGCAGGTCAATAACAATGTATCCAGTTGAGTTCCTGACAGCCATCTGCTCCTGAACTGTGCTCCTTTCCGTTTCTCCACACAATAAATCTGCCTCAATCCAGAGCAGCCCAGCCTGAATAAAAAATGGATGACAGTACTGTAACTGTGCAGAGAAACGTCACCGCTGTCGTAAGTGCCCAGTGTCTGTAAATCAGATGTCCTGGTAGACAGACATAGTTAGACTGAATAATGCCAAAAGGAGCATGCCTTTCTATCGTGTACATACACAAACACTGAACAGCACAAACTTTCCTTTTGGAACATTCAATTAGCAACTGCTTTGGTCAAATCAATATCAGGAATTTTAATCTCATTAGTGTTCTCAAAATGAGAACTGTAATCCCCACCGCACCCCGCCCCACACGTGAAAAGCAATTGTCAAACCTTAAGGTTGTGCAACAAAGTGCTCATTTTGAAAAACGGCAGTTTTTACTTCAAAATGACATTCACCAGGTTGGTTCACGGCTGTTTCAAATCATACAGTTTTAACTGGGTGGTTCACATTCAGTTTACATTCATAGATGCTGCTGCTCATTTGCTACCCATGTAAACTGCTGCAGTGGCCTACTTTCTTTCAATGGGTTCCCAAATCCTTTTTGCCAGATTGCAGTTTGTTCTAAACTTTGCTTGCTGCCTGCCTTCTTGCTTACCTGTACTTGTACCTGAGCCAACAGCCCAGTCCTGCTGACTGCACTGGTTTCCAGTAGCACTGCCCTACCTTGCTGTCCGAAGTTGAACTTGTACCTCAATGACCTTCTTGTATCTGTTTATTTACAACCCAGGCAGACCTGTCATCAATTGGTGCTGCTAGCTCCCTTGATCTGTCAGATTGGTGCTGCTAGTTCCCTTGCTATTCCATATGTCAGGCTGAAAACAGGAGGATGAGGAGCAGGGCTTTTCCGTCACTTTGCACCCAAGGGGTTTTGGGTCTTGCATCCTTGGGTTGATACTCAGAATAATCTGGTTTGATATATTTGACAAATTCCAATGCATTTGAGAAGGACCTGTTGGCTAAGGGAAGCCCATAGTGTAGTCTGTGAAGCGGGTAACGTTGCTCTACAGAAGGCAGTTTCTGTGCAATACTTGTGTAACTCCTCGTCCCTGTGGACTGGAGCTTCGCTCAGCAGTCGGTTGCATGACACTGGACAACATTTTTAGAATGTAGAGACTATTTTTATACAGAAGAGTCTTACTTTGGGGATTTGGGAGTACTATTCACTGCTAGCATTTCCTTTTTTCTTCTTTCTTTTTTTTTTTTTTTTTTTTTTTAAACTTTTCAATGCAAGCTTTACCCACATGTACATCTTAAGTGGAAAAAAAATCAATCCGTAAATGCAACTGGAGAAAAGACTCGATAATTGTGAAATTAAAACCTGACTGCAGTTTTTCTTACAAAGGCAGGAGTAATGAATGCTTACAGTATGGTTTGAACACAACCTGCCAGGACTGTCAAAGGGAAACTTGTCTGTTCACTTCAGCAGGCAGCCTTCAGTGCATGAAAATCACCCCCACAGAACACTGATAAATCATCAATACCAGACTTATGGCAAAACCTTGATTTTCTGTGGTGTTGGATCTACCCTACGAAGAAGTTTGATCATCCAAAATTCTTTGGGTTGCCAGTAGCTTGATATTGATAATTTTTTCTATGCAAGTACATTTTCAGGGTATGGTCGTGGTTAGATGGCACAAGCAAATGCTTATGGTATTGTGTTGCTGATTGGCTGATGGTCAGTACCATGTGTGAATTTCGCAGAAATCAATGACAGCCTGACAACCTCTTTACATGCTGTAAATACAGTCCTTATAGCGTTCTAAAATGAAAGTACTCCTCAGAAGTACAGGTTTAAATTATAACTTTCCATTAACAACAGATGTAAAACAACCACTGAATCACTGAAATATGATCACAGGTGCAGTCCACAAGTGCACTGCACTGGACTGGACAACAGATTGAAAAAACAAACCAATATTTATTCCCTGGTTGAAACAAAACCTAAGAGCCAACTGAGTCCTACAGACAACCACATCACCCAGCTTCAAACACATCTGTATCTTGACATTCATCACATCAGTATGACATGCTTGTGCTGCCCCACTCCATCTCCCCTAGCAATGTCTGGATCTCTTGCAATACAAACTATTCGCTGTCAACTCAATGTGCAGGAGAGTCATACAGAAGCAAATACTAATACGGCTGTACTATTTCACAAGACTCCCAAACAAAAAACAATGTGTCATACAATATTTACACCACTGTGATGTAAATAGAGCTACCCGTACCTGGCAACCATACTGTTTATGATGACATTGTTATAACCAAGACTTACTAAACTTACTTTTTACAGTGTACGATTACTATTGCCACTCAGTACAGCGTTAATTTCGCAGTTGCTCATGATAAATTGTATGCAGTAAAAAAGAAAAAACATTGCACTGCTCACATCACAATTATTAGTAACTATAATAACAAAACACAGCAGAGCTGTGATGATCGTGTGCGCGCAATCACTCACAGTGCTGCTATAAGCATTAACAACATAGTGCTGGTGCGTAGTTGTACAACACTTGTCTGTCTGTATAAAGTACAGCACTCCTCCGACAAACGTTCAAACAGTTGGCAGTATTTATTTTTTAAGAAACACATTCAGGAATGCGCTCTATATGTTGTTTAAATAGCTTGTTTAAACAGAATCCAGTAACAACACAACGGTCACTTGCTGTACTTTTATTTTTATTTTTAAGTTACGTATCTCGTCTCGAATACGGCGCTGCACTTACTGCTGGTCCTCTTCGCCGGGCTCTGGAGCCTCTCTCTCCCGCTTCTCTACCGCCGGCTTTACCTCAGGCTCGGCCTCGGCGCAAGTCCGTTTGCTCTTGTTTTTCAGAATACCCTTAATGGGCTGGGGCGATGCCATTCCACTGTCTTCTTGCGCTCTGCTAGCTCGCCCTCTCTCTTTGCGCGCTGTGCTGTGTTATTTGTCCTGTCTTGTGCGGGTTTGATACAGCCAGTACCTAAATTATTAATTCCCAAGTAACATCTGTGTGTTTCTGTCGCACCACTTTGCTATTTCCGACGCGCACACTCCCACAAAGTGTCTGCAGCTGTACTCACATCCTGTTCTAATCAGCAGTTTTTTTTTTCGTTGAACACTCGCGAGATTCAGTGAGACCGTTTCTATAGCAACCAAAAAACGCCTGAGCTGAACCGGTAGCCATATTAGTAGTGGCAAACTGAATGTATATCTCGTGTGCTCGAAAAGTATGCTTTAAAATGACTTAAGGACTCTTGTCGGAAACTGAACCCTCACTTGCACTTTGGGGATACATGCAAAGGAACAGTAATTATTTTAAACTCAATTGCAAGGTATGGGGAAACCCGTAGTTTTAAATCATTTAGGGACTCTATGAGATACCTCCTTGACCCCCATATATTATCCTAACCGCAATTTATTATCTGCGTAATCGTTATCTTTACTGAGCGTAAATAATAACGGTTTAAACGCATGTGTAGGGTCTACCAGTAGCTGTTTCCTGTCTGTCAAGGTAATATATTTTTTCCAAAGGTCACAGGTTGGAATGAACGGTCCGGACGCTATATTTGGTCTCCCTGCCCTGTATTCTCGCAGTGGTTCTCAAAGCGGGGGTCACAGAAAGGTTATGGTGCTTTGCAGCACACCGGTAGTAGAAGTAGACGTCAGGTTTAAGACTACTGCAAAATGTCTTTGCTTTGTTATTCATATATTACTTACATATATATTTCTTTTATTTGAAGCGTGCGTTGGCCATTCTACAATGACGATGTTTGTTTGTTTGTTTTGTTTTACATTGAAGCTGCTCTTACGGTACACTTTCTTCACTTTTTTATGTTACAGCCTAAGGAATTAAAAGAAAACAGAGTAGCATCCACATACATATCACTGTACCTTATTGGCTGGTACAGACAGTAGAGTGGCCTACAGTTTTCTAAATCGATCTGTACTGTAATTGTACTGAACAATGTACTTCCTTGCAGCTGGAGCCTTATACAAAGGATGTGATGATCTGAACTTCAAAACTAATGTAAAGAAAGGCCATTCCAATTCCATTTATACAGCACTGGAATGCAAATAGAACCAACGCATTCCATTTATACAGCACTGGAATGCAAATAGAACCAACGCGTTCCATTTATACAGCACTGGAATGCAAATAGAACCAACGCGTTCCATTTATACAGCACTGGAATGCAAATAGAACCAAAGCGTTCCATTTATACAGCACGGGAATGCAAATAGAACCAAAGCGTTCCATTTATACAGCACTGGAATGCAAATTGAACCAAAGCGTTCCATTTCTACAGCACTGGAATGCAAATAGAACCAAAGCGTTCCATTTATACAGCACTGGAATGCAAATAGAACCAAAGCATTCCATTTATACAGCACTGGAATGCAAATAGAACCAACGCATTCCATTTATACAGCACTGGAATGCAAATAGAACCAACGCATTCCATTTATACAGCACTGGAATGCAAATAGAACCAACGCGTTCCATTTATACAGCACTGGAATGCAAATAGAACCAAAGGCACAGCAGCGTAGAACACAGCGTAGCTGGCATACCGATAATTGTATTATGTTTATTATAGCAATGTGTGCAGATTCATAGTAGGTACATTACAGTAGGAAATAAATAACTGGGCTGGGATGCATGCAGTCAAACCAATTGAACAGTGTAACTCAGTGCTGGCCAACTTATGGCCCATTACATCCACAATAGTGCTCTTTTAAGGCATACAAATCTACGCGTGTCCAGACGTGCTACAGCACCAAACTGCTGAAGTGGTCTTTAGTATGCTTGCATGTCTGCCATTTGTAATGTTTTTTTTGTTTTTTTTTAAATGAAGAAATAAATAGTATATATATATATATATATATATATATATATATATATATATATATATATATATATATATATATATATATATATATATATATTTTTAAAGATGTGCTGGTCACCTTCTCGTAACATTGTAAAAAGTTTCTCCAGTAATGTTGTTCTGCAACATTAAACAGTTGTTATCCCATGCAGCCTGAACCCTGTGTGCTGAGTATAAAGCACTTGTTTCACATGGTGAGCGTGGCTGACAGCAGCACCAGAGGCAGGGTGAGGAAGCTGGCTGGGGCCGTGGCAGTCTCCAGGCGGGGGCTCCAGGGCGCAGTCAGTGTAGGGCTTGATGCAGCCTGCGTACGCATTCACATGGGCAATGGAGTTCTGCTGAGCAGATCAACAACAAGGCATATTCTGTACCCCAGGCTGGTTTCACAAATCCTGATCACCAGTAATCTTGGACTACCCAATGTAACCTTAGGTAAGGAGGTCCAGAATTAGTGTTAATCAAGGTCTGTGAAACCTGCCAATAAGCGTTTTATTCATTTTGTAACATAAAGGTGGATTTGTCACCTTAACATTAAACATAAGCATTCAAGTTAATTAAAGATAACTCTCTGAGAAAATGTCTGGCTGGTATCTAGTTGTGTATTAATTAAGGTGGCTAGACTTCAGTATTGCTTGCAAACAGTAAGAATTTATATTTCTCAGATGGGCCACTAGGTGGTGCTAGACACAGCTGCAGAACGGATAACAAAAGCGCCACTGAATATCTGTGCCGTTGTTGCTGTGGATCACGGAAGTTTGTAGGAACTTCTCACATGATCTCAAGAGAAGAATGTATGACTTTACATGCAGTGGTGGCATTCACAACTGGACGGCTTCCATTTTCAATAGCAAACCCAGGCCCGTTTCCATACAGTATGGAGGTGTGAGGTTTTCTGCATTTTCAGGTGCCAATCCTTAAGAAAGAAACCAGCGATGACTCTTCTTACCTTAATGTCACTCAGCATCAGGTCAGTCAGGTCAGTATAGACCCCTGGGTTAATGGCTGATGTAATGTCTGGGTATTCATCCTTGTTGTGCTTGGAGACCAGGTGAATACTGATTGGAACACTTGCTTAGCTAACTATTGCACCAATACAAGTTGCAATATTGTGCACGATTATAGGCTTTATTTCAAATTAACTAAAACATCATCGTGTCTGTTTTATGATATTTCTCTCATACCAATAATTGCACTGAATGCATGTTATAGTTGCATGTACAATTTGTATTTGTGTATGCATTTTTAAGATGTAATAAAACAGTGGATTTTTTTTTTTAATGCTTACCTATCAAGTAGTCTTTTTAACATCAACAGCATCCAATCCAGCCTTATTCCAGACATATTTTGCCCCCTAAACAATAATACAAATTATATATAAGGTTGACTTTTTATTTATAGTTCAAACAAAGATCCTAAATACTAAATAATCAAGTACTGATTTTTGTTTGTAGTTCAAGTTGTTATTTTAAGTCTTGTGTCCGTATATTAGCTCTGGTTTCTTTAATAGTCCTATTTCTGCATCCCCTACTAAATAACACTGGAGTTCTGCAGTGTATGCAGCAGTACAGTACTATGCCATGGCGCACAACTTTTCATTCATGTACAAACGGTGGCTCCTGTACCTCTCTTTTGCTGAGTCACTCGTCAATGAGGTTCCTCCCGTCCAATCGGATGCCCGCTTGGGCCGGGTGCGTTGGGTACTCAGGGTTGGGGGTCATGTACTTTAACAGCAGTGTGGAGTAGTGGTTAGGGCTCTGGACTCTTGACCGGAGGGTCGTGGGTTCAATCCCCGGTGGGGACACTGCTGTTGTACCCTTGAGCAAGGTACTTTACCTAGATTGCTCCAGTAAAAACCCAACTGTATAAATGGGTAATTGTATGTAAAATAATGTGATATCTGTATAATGTGAAATAATGTATAATGTGATATCTTGTAACAATTGTAAGTCGCCCTGGATAAGGGCGTCTGCTAAGAAATAAATAATAATAATAATAATAATAATAATAATAATAATAATAATAATAATAATAATAATAATAATAATAATAACAACAGCAGGTTTGTTTGACAAAGTGTGTGCAAGAAATACACTCTCAATATGATTAATGGTAGCTGCATTAAGCTGAAAAAATATATATAATGCTAACACTGTAAATGTAACACGTGTAATTACATAGTTATTACAGCGACCACCCACACACGTGTAACAGCTGTGTGGAAGCACTCTGCAATGAATGGTGCTTTATCCAGGTGTAACACCGCAAGCCACTTCTGCAATACAGAGGGTCTTCGGGAGGCATGGCAGGGACGGTTCATTTTCTAGGACTCAGTGGACCGGTCATTCCTGGTTGAATGATCACTAATACCAGGTGCTTTTGTAACAGTGTAGTCATGTGCTGGTAATTTTGTTATTTTATGATTTATAAAACATAGGAACACAGAAAATGCTCCTGTAATAAACCGATTTTTAAGTTTTTAGCTACAAAAAAAAAGAGCTTCCAGGGCCCCTCTGCGTAAAGTTGCCCCTCCACCGACTGAAACGTGAAATGGCACCCCTGATACCTCCCTGCTGGGAGCCCTTAAAAAGTGATCTGAGCCTGAGGTCTCTCTGGGGAAGGGAGGGAGCTCATAAAAAAAAAAAAAAACACACAACTCCCTAAATCAAAGCCACAGCTTTAGAAACCTGAGAAGGGAGAATGGCAAATAAATGAATGAATACAAAAAAAAAGGATAATAATGAAATCACGGTTTACTTACCAGGGATTATTGCACTGGAGAGATGAATGGAAAGACAATCGACAAAGCAGTAATCCAATATCCACTGAGCACTGCCAGGGGTCCATGGTCTGTGTCAATGTGACTGATCCTGAGACAGACTGCCCTTGTGTTGCTTAATGTTCCTGAAACACTTGCAGATACAGTGCTTATTGGGGTCCTGGTACACCTCCCAGTACCACTACTGATGTTATGCTACAAAATACACACAACAAACTTTTTCACAAAATGTATTCAATGGTTTATTATTATTTAGTGGTTATTACAAAATATACAATAGAAATATCCTAATCTGTAATATTGACAGCGAATGGAAATCCATATTGGAAAACCCCTAATCACCAAATGCAGTAAAAAACTACTCTTACGTTTGCTGTGCTAATTCTGGCTTCACGTAACCCCAGATCCTGTGATAAGGCACATGTTTGACTTCAGTACCATACTAATTGTTACATTGCATATAGAGTGAAGTAGCTTAACTGCAGGCTTGCTTTACCCTCCTGTAGTTTGATCATTGTACTGCTCTGTCAGGAGGTTTGTGGGGAGGGGCTTCAGTCCAGACACAGCAAAAGGGTGCTGTTAAGTGATTTTGTGCTATCGATGCTAAAAAAAAAAAAAAAAAAAAAAAGGTCCTGAGATCCACCAGGAGTTACGCGGAGGGTGGCTGGCTTGCTTTCTCCTCAAGGTGTGTCAGGGGCTTTACCTCCCCAGCAGATAGAGCAGAGCCAGCAGAGCAGCGAGGAGGCCGGCGTGGGAGCGGGTCTGTGCCCCCGAGTTGGGTTCCTTCGGGCACTCGGTGTAGGGCTCGATGCAGCCCGCGTACGCCATCACATGGGCGATGTAGTTCTGCTCCTTCACACCCTGGAACAGGTGAGCCATGGGGCCTCTGGCGAATACAGCCACGTCTTCACCACCGTGAGATTCAGAACTCAGAGGGACCGCCGCCTGCTGCCTGTACTCCACATCCACTGCGGAGAGCGAGAAAGAAAGGAAAGAAAATGAAAGCGAGGTAAATAACATACTTGATAGCATTGTAATTAAAAGATTTTGGCGGAACACTTAATTCTGTGGTTTTGTTACCATGGAGAATTACGAACAACCATTTCTGATTTGTAACCTCTTTCACACTCAAACCGAAAAATAAGATTAAGAGCAAATAAAAAAGGGGCCTTTTTCAACCAAGAAGTGTATTGTAAAATCTCAGAAAAATGCATGGTTATCGCAGGTGTAATGGTTGATAGGCACTGTGCCCTGAAGCAGCAAACATGACTTTGACCTGCTTGTTACAATCCCAGTATTGTAGAGTAATAACACAGTTAACCTTCACCTAGATAAATAAGACATGAAGAGCAGACTGCCCCATTCCTTATTACAGGGTAGTGCAGATCTGCTGACAGGGTTACTGACGGAGCAACAGCACAGCACTTTGGCAACACCTGCAGTTTCAAATGGGAGGCCTTTTCAGCTCTGCATTTGTTTATGTGGTTTCAGAGGTGAAGGTAAGACGTTAATTTAGAGTCATAACAAGTTAAATCAGAAGGTGCTACAGAAATGGCCATTAAATTGTGGCAGGTGACGTGTTCCACTGTTAGACTTACTGTAATCAACGGAGGTGATATTCGGTCTTGTTCCGTTCTCAAGGGCATGTCCAGGTCCGTTAGCATATAGGATGCTGGTAAAGGGCATGTTGTCCTCAGCTTGCTTGGGTGCTAGACCTGGAATAAAGAGGTGCTGTAAATATAGAAACTCCAGGCACACACAGGAAGCCTAATCATCTGCGCATGTAGGTAAGCAGTCTCCTGACTCACTGGGAGGGGATTCCTGTCTCAAACTCTTCAGATTCTCAATGAGAATGATCTATAATGTAGCGCTACAGAGCTCTGTCACAGAATCACATTCTGAAATGAGGAAATCAAAGGCCGTGCAGCCAGACTAGCAGCCCACAGTCGGAAGTGAATTGTGCATCGTATGTCTGCAGTTGTGTATACTGGTGTTCTTTAACTCAAGCTGGTTGGACTGCCTCTAGTTCAAACGGGACTCTCCCACACTTACCGAAGATGGGGTTCCCTCGGCCAGTGCTTCCTCCCAAGGTGAACACGTGGGAGTGGTCGGCTGTGACCACAGTGAGAGTCTCCTGCTCTTCGGTCAGCTCCAAAGCCCTCTTGACAGCTCGGTCGAACATCACCGTCTCCGTCAGCGCCTTCTGAGCTCTGCCCCCGTGGTGGCCGTGATCGATCCTCCCGCTTATACAGGATCAGAGCAAACATTCAGCCAGCGCTCTGCAGGACCAGGGCGGCACGCACCCATATACAAGTCTTAGCAAAAGCATGGCAAAGTGTAACGAAGCACAGGAAAGCATGGCAAAGTGTAACGAAGCACAGGAAAGCATGGCAAAGTGTAACAAAGCACAGTGAAAGCATGGCAAAGTGTAACGAAGCACAGGAAAGCATGGCAAAGTGTAACAAAGCACAGTGAAAGCATGGCAAAGTGTAATGAAGCACAGGAAAGCATGGCAAAGTGTAACGAAGCACAGGAAAGCATGGCAAAGTGTAATGAAGCACAGTGAAAGCATGGCAAAGTGTAATGAAGCACAGGAAAGCATGGCAAAGTGTAACGAAGCACAGTGAAAGCATGGCAAAGTGTAACGAAGCACAGTGAAAGCATGGCAAAGTGTAACGAAGCACAGTGAAAGCATGGCAAAGTGTAACGAAGCACAGGAAAGCATGGCAAAGTGTAATGAAGCACAGGAAAGCATGGCAAAGTGTAACGAAGCACAGGAATGCATGGCAAAGTGTAATGAAGCACAGGAAAGCATGGCAAAGTGTAATGAAGCACAGGAAAGCATGGCAAAGTGTAATGAAGCACAGTGAAAGCATGGCAAAGTGTAACGAAGCACAGGAAAGCATGGCAAAGTGTAACGAAGCACAGTGAAAGCATGGCAAAGTGTAATGAAGCACAGTGAAAGCATGGCAAAGTGTAACGAAGCACAGGAAAGCATGGCAAAGTGTAACGAAGCACAGGAAAGCATGGCAAAGTGTAACGAAGCACAGGAAAGCATGGCAAAGTGTAACGAAGCACAGGAAAGCATGGCAAAGTGTAACGAAGCACAGGAAAGCATGGCAAAGTGTAATGAAGCACAGTGAAAGCATGGCAAAGTGTAATGAAGCACAGTGAAAGCATGGCAAAGTGTAAAGAAGCACAGTGAAAGCATGGCAAAGTGTAACGAAGCACAGGAAAGCATGGCAAAGTGTAACGAAGCACAGGAAAGCATGGCAAAGTGTAACGAAGCACAGTGAAAGCATGGCAAAGTGTAATGAAGCACAGTGAAAGCATGGCAAAGTGTAATGAAGCACAGTGAAAGCATGGCAAAGTGTAACGAAGCACAGTGAAAGCATGGCAAAGTGTAATGAAGCACAGTGAAAGCATGGCAAAGTGTAACGAAGCACAGTGAAAGCATGGCAAAGTGTAACGAAGCACAGTGAAAGCATGGCAAAGTGTAACGAAGCACAGGAAAGCATGGCAAAGTGTAACGAAGCACAGGAAAGCATGGCAAAGTGTAACGAAGCACAGGAAAGCATGGCAAAGTGTAACGAAGCACAGGAAAGCATGGCAAAGTGTAATGAAGCACAGTGAAAGCATGGCAAAGTGTAACGAAGCACAGTGAAAGCATGGCAAAGTGTAATGAAGCACAGTGAAAGCATGGCAAAGTGTAACGAAGCACAGTGAAAGCATGGCAAAGTGTAATGAAGCACAGGAAAGCATGGCAAAGTGTAACGAAGCACAGGAAAGCATGGCAAAGTGTAATGAAGCACAGTGAAAGCATGGCAAAGTGTAATGAAGCACAGTGAAAGCATGGCAAAGTGTAATGAAGCACAGTGAAAGCATGGCAAAGTGTAATGAAGCACAGGAAAGCATGGCAAAGTGTAACGAAGCACAGGAAAGCATGGCAAAGTGTAACGAAGCACAGTGAAAGCATGGCAAAGTGTAATGAAGCACAGTGAAAGCATGGCAAAGTGTAACGAAGCACAGTGAAAGCATGGCAAAGTGTAACGAAGCACAGTGAAAGCATGGCAAAGTGTAATGAAGCACAGTGAAAGCATGGCAAAGTGTAATGAAGCACAGTGAAAGCATGGCAAAGTGTAATGAAGCACAGTGAAAGCATGGCAAAGTGTAATGAAGCACAGGAAAGCATGGCAAAGTGTAACGAAGCACAGGAAAGCATGGCAAAGTGTAATGAAGCACAGTGAAAGCATGGCAAAGTGTAATGAAGCACAGTGAAAGCATGGCAAAGTGTAATGAAGCACAGTGAAAGCATGGCAAAGTGTAATGAAGCACAGTGAAAGCATGGCAAAGTGTAATGAAGCACAGTGAAAGCATGGCAAAGCATAGGCAAGGATTCTAAAGACCAGTAAGGTATGGTAAAGCATATTAAAAAACAAAGCAACCAGGGTAAATGATGGGAAAAACTGCAAGAATACAGTGGTAAACTTTTAGAAGGGCACAACTGAAGAGTAAACTGTAATCTATCAGGTACTCTGTCACAAAACCTAGAATTACTGTTTATTATCAACAAAAAAAAACCTGTAGGGAAGTACAAAGGGCACTGCAGAAATGCGCAAGTACAGGATACACAAACATGAATGAATGATCTGTAGCTCAGATGTCAAGGGGCAGTCCATTCTATGGGAACGTAACAAACTGACAATATAGATATCCTCAAACGGTTTTGCCCTTACACAAAGTAAGCCAAAGCAATATTGCCCTTCATTTTCCTGTTCGTCTTTTCAGCCAAAGAAACAGTCAATGCAATTAGACACTCGGTGCACAATTCTGAATCAATTAGACTTGCTATGCACTATGTATCTTTTAGCTGTGCTGCAGCAGCATTCTGTTTCTCAATGGCATCAGAGGTAAATTAGTGTCTGCTAAGCTCTGGAGACATTTTACTCATCTTCCACAAACAGGTAGAATCCCTTGGGGTTCTTGCGGAGGATCTGGATTGCTTTTTCTGTCATCTCAACGATGGAGGGGTCTGTAGTGGTGTTGCGGTTAACCTCGTACTTGCAGTCCTTCGGCTCAAACAGACCTGGAATCCAAACCTGTTTTATTCATGTCCACAGCTACCGACCGAGTTTTATAGTAGTACTCTACATTTCATTTTTAACAAGACTGGCAGTTAATTGCAAAATCTATGCAACAATTTACCCTCAAGACAAGTTCCTACGATCACAAAATTATTATTTATTTCTTTACTATTCCAAAAATGAGGACTGAATATGATAGACAGTGCTTTAGTTATGCAGCCCCACTGCCTGTCTTACTGAACTGATAAGAATTCTTATGCCAGTAGCAGTTAGAAAAGGGATTTTAAAACCTTGGCTAGCGCTCTTTTAACTGTTATTAATCATTTGTGTTTTAAATGCATTACCCATGAGATAGTTGGTTGATTTGACGTCGACAGCATCCAACTGTTCTTTGTTCCAAACGTACTTTGCACCCTTAGGCTGAAACAAAAAAGTGCTGATAACAGTAATTCAGTCAAACATGGATTCAGTTGAAAGGTGTAGCACAGTATGCAGGTACTTACTCTCTGAGCGTCCAGCCACGCCTGAATGAGGTCTTTGCCATCCTTCCTAGTCCCGTTCTGAGACCCGTCTGTCGGGTACTCTGGGTCAGGCGTTCCCCGGGGAGTCATGTACTTCCGTCCCCCACCAAGGATTACCTGCAGCGCAGGGGAGGAACAGCGCAGCTCAGTGTTCAAAACAACTCAATTTGTGTTTCAGCACATAACAGGTGTTAAAACTTTGACTTAAAAATGTGACTTTTATTTGTACCCTTATAGAGGTTTACCAATGTGAATTCTTGCAGTTCTACCATGCTGTTCCCATGGTTCTACTATGCATTTACCATAGTTTGCCATGTTTATTAATATGCTTCACCATACCTCTGTGCTTTACAGTACTTCCCTATACTTTACTACACTTTGCTGTGCTTTGACTATGGGAAGCTTTTACAAGGGTTAGTTTACTATGGTTTGTTTTTTTAGTAAGCTTCACTGTACCCCTCAGTGCTTTACAATGCTTGCCTATGCTCTACCATGCTTCCACTGTACTTGATCACACTCTGCTGTGCTTTTATAAGGGCATGAGTGCTGGCTCACATCGATGTCGGTGTTGCGAATCAGCTGCAGGGCAGTATCGGTGCAGCCGTCCCTGGCGTCCTCCTTGGACATGTCGGCGTCAGCGTACCAGTACCGGCTCACCGAGTGAGCGTAGGCGGCAGAGGGGGAGGCGTGCTGCACGCGGGTGGTGGTCACGATGCCCACCGACTTCCCTGAAACAGAGCAATGACAGAGTGGGGCTTTCTTTACCCAGCGCGGGTTCAAGCAAGGGATATCCTCACAGTGTTGCTCGGCTATGGCCAAGCTGGTCCCCTGGATTAGCAGCTGGTACCTTGGGCCTTGGCGCGGTGCAGGACGGAGTGCACCTCGTTCCCGAAGGTGGTGTTGCACACGTCGTACTCCGCGGCGGCGCTCACACCCACCGTCTTGGCGTTGGCTTTCACGCCGCACAGATAGGCAGTGGCAGTGCCGGCGCTGTCAGGAACCTGCCGGTCCACATTGTAGGTCTGCCGTGGGAAAGCACAAGCAGGTTTGGTGAAGGTGTTTAAGCAAAGCCATTTAAATGCAATACAAGTGAGAGGGAATTCCATTCTGAATCAGCAAACATGCCCTGTAAAAGCTTTCTGTATTTTAACAAGTGATAAAATGATATAGTACAAGTATTTTTATTATAAACTCAGGGTTAACGCTCAGTCAGTCAGTCAGCCAGCTACCTTGGAGAGTGCGAGATAGGGGAACTCATCCATGGTCAGCACTGTCTCCTCTCCTGGCTTCCCATCCATCTGTCCTTTCAGGATCCTTGCGGCAGTCACCGTCGTCACTCCCATTCCTGCAAAAGAATGGATTACCTTGCCATGTTATTGATACTGAATCACTGGGATCCTTTAAGACCACGACTTGATAAAGTTTTGTGATCAGCCAGCTACTAGAAACCAATTGAGCACTAATGGGGTGAATGGCCTCCTCTCTCATGTTCCCCACATGCATGTCCTGGGGGATGGTGTGGGGGTGAGGAGAAAGTAGATCAACCCCCAGTCCCATGCGCTCTCTGTTCTATTTAATTTAACCTGAATATAGTGCCCATTGTTCTGAAATGAGTGGGGGTTCTGAGGGGTGGAGACTGGCACTCCAATTGTTCTGAACTGAGCAGGGGTTCTGAGGGGCGGAGACTGGCACTCCCATTGTTCTGAACTGAGCGGGGGTTCTGAGGGGCAGAGACTGGCACTCCCATTGTTCTGAACTGAGCGGGGGTTCCGAGGGGCGGAGACTGGCACTCCCATTGTTCTGAACTGAGCGGGGGTTCTGAGGGGCGGAGACTGGCACTCACCATCTCCAAGGAAGAGCATGAGGTTCTTGGCCCGGTGGTTGATAGGCTCCTGTTTGAGAGCTGCTTCCAGCGTCTCCTTTGCTTGGGCGTTCCAGTAATGAGGGCTCTTCTCCTTGTTGTCTGCGGGGTAAAGTATGGAAACATGTTCAGTATCAAGATCAGCCCCTTCCAGTAAAAACATGACAATCTGTTTTATTCTTTTAAAGGGCCACCTTTTTGTGTACCAACGATTAACTGTTACCTACAGTAGCTTACTGGCATTTTTATTTGTGGTTAGTTTTTATATTAACCAATTTATAAACTACAGTGATATGATTGACTTGGAGTTGATGATGCATCTATTGTCCACTGAACACTTAATTGTTTTATAAATTGGCTTCTGTAGGTTAACTAATTAGCAATATATATATATATATATTGTTGTTCGATACACAAACTTGGAAAGGTTTCCGAATCCCTTCTCGCACTGTATTCCTGAGGAAATAGCGCTTGTCCCCATTTCAGGTTACCAACCAGACACTGAGCAAAAGCATCTCATCAATCTCCTTCTATCAATGAACAATCTCTGAAAACAGACGAGGGTTTTATCTTACAGCTTGTATGTTTGAGTCTCTTCCACTAGTGATCGTTTTCTGCATTGAAAAAAAAAAAAAAAAAACAGTAGGGCTTTATCATCTTGAAACGTATCTATTCTACGAACCTTGGCAATATCACCACCACCACACTGGAAACAAGATGCTGAATCTCATCTAGGCTATCCTGGTGACCTAACATATCGAAACTCTCAATTTTGCTCTCTTACTGTGCTATAAAGTGCATTCTAGCTGATAAATGACAAGAAGAAACATTCCGAACGTAGACTTCTCACCTGCAGGCACACCCCCGGAGACTGGATTTATAAAGCAAAGCCCTGCAGCAGCTGCCAGGCGCAGGAGCACCAAGGCCTGCGCACAGTCACGCACGCAAAGCATCCCGCAGAACTCTCTGTGCACCAACCAAAGGGAGCGTGCACACTGGGCTTTTAAACCATCGGGTTTACTGCAAGAGACCTGGTCAGCACGACATGGTGTGGAGAGGAAACTGGCGTGGCAGTAAAACAAAACAATGGCATTTCGTCAGGAAGAGTCATGTTTCTGGAGCATTAGCTACATCCTTTTCAAATGGACACACGACACAACTCAAAGTGGGGCATGCTTCAAATAGGTTTGGTATGTTTATTTTTCTGTCTCTCAAAGAATAATGAAAATTTCAGTGCTTGAGTCTTAAATCTATCCGTAAGGAACAGCAATATGAATTCTTGTAGCCTGTCTGCTCTTCTCCCCAAATGCAGTATTGCCCAGACAAGAGAAGCATCCCTGGCCTGGACTGCTGTGTACCTCATTTAAACAGCTCACAGCACGCCTCCAAAGATGCACCCAAAACCAAGAACTCGGATGAGTCACTCAAACTATATTTGGAGCAAACATGTAGCTTCCTATTGCATTGTTGTATTGTATTGTAATGTATTCGTTGGAACATCCTGTTCATTTATGAGAAACAGAGCAAATATGAAAAGGACTGATATCAATCTTGGGGCTCTGACAATGTAACAAAAGCACTCGCTCTTGTGTGACCATTTTAGCAAGAAAGCAGTTTTTCTAACCTTTCTTTGGTATATCGCTGGTAGGAAATGCACTGGTTACTTGCAGATAGCACTGTGTAGAATATTGATTTCATCTTTCCTTTTATTACGGTTTAAGCAGGATGAGGATGTTCTGCCAGTAGTTTGTACTTTGTAGTTTTTCCCATGCTTTTCCCAGGATTAAACTATGCATGTTTATTAATACGCATTACCGTACCTCGCTGCTCTTAACAATGCTTCCCTATGCTTTACCATGCTTTCACTGTGCTTTATTACACTTTGCTATGCTACTGCGGTAAACTTTTATAAGGGACGCAGCAGGAGATGTCGAAAAGGTTACTGTTTAACCTTCTGACCTAGAACACTGCTGAATGGGATGTTTCTGATTCTCCCAGTCAAAAATATATTAACTACCCCTGAGGAGTGAAATGTGCAGGAAGTGGGCATGGGGTGATGGGACAGATGGACAGATAAGGCTAATGGATCAGGACAAAACGTAAATAAATACATAAATACATCAAGAAAGAAAGAAAGAAAGAAAGAAAGAAAGAAAGGAGACAGATGCAGATACACGCCATATCTCCTGCCTTGCACTAAACATAGGAAGGACAGGGTACTTGCATTACCCTAAACAAAAACATGGACATAGAGACATGTTGTCAGTTATGGTAAAGACAGCTTGGAGAGTGGATTAAAAAAAATATTTTGAGTAGATTTTTCAGAATATGAAATGCATACATGACTGATTAATGTATTATGCACATGGATTCCCCCCCCATATATCCATATATATATATATATATATATATATATATATATATATATATATATATATATATATATATATATATGGATATATATATATATATAGAAGCTGCATCTCCCTGTTAAGATTCAGTCACAGTGGGCACTCGGTTGGTATAGATGCTTCCATACACAAAACTGCAGGAGCTACTGTCTGAAAGTGAAGATTTCCACCGCCAGCGTCTGTAGAACAGTAATAACTGAGGATGTGGACGCCTTTGTCAGATTGAATAAGGAAGCCGTTGTGGCCAACACCCTATCAACAGTGTTGTAGCCACTGTATATACAGTACGGCACTGCTGTCGGTACTTGTCAAGGTCACAGAATTATAAATAACTTGAAGATTCATGTCGCAATAAGATCCTAATGACATGAGCAGTGGAAATTCTCTTGCAGAGACCACACAGGGAGAATCATTGAGCTGATCTGAACCTTGCAGGACTGACTAGAGCTCTGGAGATGAAGCTGTGAATGCAGGGAAAGGGCTATTGAAACAACAGGATATGGTGGATTTCTCGTTTATATTTTTACCGATCTTTGTTAAGTACCAACTACATCTCTCTTTGAAAGAACATCAGAACACAAGCTGTATTTATGTCACTGGATAGATTACATTTAGACGTAACATTTGCGGTTAACAAACTTAGAGTAAGTTATCATAACAATATAGTTAAAGACAAAATTACAACAGGCAGATAAGATGCCAGTTAAAAATGCTCCAAATATTATAAAAGTAGCCTGTCCTGAAATTAGGACAATGGCACTTAATGGGTTAAAACCATCAGCAGTCTATAGGCAGAATGAGCCAATGAGAAGGCTTGGTGTCATTTTGTAACCAATCAGCAAGAAGGGCTTTCAACAGAGAGCAAACTGGAATACTCATGGCAGTGAAAAGTAGTTGAGAAGGGGGTCACACAATCAAAAATAATCTCTGTCCTGTAGTTGACCCTCCCCATTATTTTAAAATGGATGTTGGAACATTTACCTATAAATTATATAAATACATTTTTTTTTGACATTGAATTCTAAGTGTAGGTCTGCACACAGAGCCCCGGTGTTTAATTCTAACATGTCTGAATTTACTTCGCACTGATACCATGTTAGTGCATTTCACTTTAACACATGCATGCTTTAGAATAAATATATACTACACTAATTATACCACATCCAAACTGGAAGAAACATTATCACTGCAGATGGTGTAATTATCATTGAAGTACTAAATAAGAAATAGATTTTAGGTAGAATAGTGTTAGAGTTAAGCCATTAATTGATTGATTGTACACATGTTCTGATTAATTGAATAAAAGGAAACCCCTAATGAAAACCATGACAATGCTAATAATAATAATAATAATAATAATAATAATAATAATAATAACAACAATAATAATAACAATACCTGGAGTTACTGCAGAGGAACTGCAGCTGATCCCAACAAACATCAGCAGTAAGATCTCCATTCTGGTCCTCTACTGGTCTGTACACAACACTGAGCAGCTTCAGCTCTGCAGGTTTTATTGTAGGTTATCTCAGGCAAGCACCTTTGTACCTGCAGACTCAAGAGTTGCAGAGTACACAGTGGTCAGTGACACAGGGGCAATAAATATAAAGACAAAGAAGCAAATGACTTTATAACCCTTATACCTAAAAATGGCCAGCTTCGTCGAATGTGCTTTGCATGAGTTCCACGCAAACGTGGGGATAATTGAACTGGTTTTTCTGGTTTGAGCAATCGCAGATGCACACTCTGGATAGACCTCCAGGGTACCAGTTGGAAACAGCACAGCTAGTGCTTTGAAGCTCTTTCAAGAACAAGCAATCTATCACTAGCAATACCGAGACACAGCCATTCCACCACTATCTGAGTTTGGTCTTCTCAACTGGCAACGGACAGCAGGACTTTCTTTATTTTCATGGAGTACAGCTTGAAAACTACCAACAAACAGGCAAGTTGTATCTTCTTAATGAGAGGTCTGAGAATGTTTTTTTGTTCTTACCTCTTTAAGAAAGGTGCATTGGTAGTGCTTCAGTTAATCCTTGTTCTCACAGCACTCCCCTGGAAAGGGCACGGTGCCTCCAACAGAGCAGCAGGTTTAAACATGACCGTAACCTTGCAGAGGAATCAGTTTAATTAAAACCAACTTATCTGAACCGTCATCCCCGTTAGTATAAAAGGCAGGTTCAGCATGACTGCGATCATGAGACATAAAACATGAGCCAGGACCAAACAGTCTCTGTCTCTACGTATAATTAAAAGACCTCTGCAATACAGGGATTTATTTTAGCATGAGTATCTGAAACATGTTTACTTTCACACGCTGTAGGAATAAGCTTAATTGTTATATTTTCATAACATTATATTGTATAACACAGTGTGTGTTTGAATGCACATTTCTACAGTTTGTGGTTTTGTAATCTATTTCACTAGTATAACTCTCTTTGGGTGGGTCACGGTGTGCTGAGAGATGTGCTTATCTGAAGACAGGGTGATTGTTCTGTGCAAACTCGCAGATAAGCCATATACGTCAGTAAATGTTGACAATTGTGGTGGGCACCAAGATAACAGGAATGACAGGTCAGCCCTAATGCAGGGTTATATGGAGGGCGGGATCGCTGGTTTAGTGAGCTCCTGAAATCAAGTTACAGACATCAGAGTTGGCAGTGGGGCTCCTGGGACACTCAGTAATATAACCTTTGTCTTGTACTAGACTACTAACTAGAGACTGATCTGTTTATATGATTGTTGCAATCTTGTGTGCCGTTATCTATTGTGGTGATTGTATAATTGCTTGGTCCGTGCTCTTTACTTAACTGTGTATCATACTTCTAAACTGTTTTGTATATGCTACATATCAATTTGAGACATAAACCGAAATCTGTTGAACTGGAGTCATTGTTATTGCAGACGATAGAACAAATGATCAAATAAATACAACAATGCCTGCCTACATTTTGGTAACCTGAACTGAACTGGCTGTTAAACAATCTCCATGGGTAATAGAAGACTTTGAAAGAGGGCTCTTCTTATACCCTTGGTTTCCCAGACTGCATGAATTAGAGCAGTTCCAAACAGGGAGGTGGTGTTTGCATGGCCATTCTGCTTTAAAGGTCTGTCACCCAGGGACACTGCTGCTGTACCCTTGAGCAAGGTACTATACCTAGATTGCTCCAGTAAAAACCCAATTGTATAAATGGGTAATTGTATGTAAAAATAATGTGATATCTTGTAACAATTGTAAGTCTCCATGGATAAGGGCGTCTGCTAAGAAATAAATGATATAATTACAATTAAGTAACAGAGCTTGGTTGAAACGGAAACCCAGAAGAGCCTTTAGGTCTCTAGGCCAGGGTTGGAGACCCCTGTCCTACACAATGAGAGACATTGCCCACACAAAGTATTGCACTTATAGGACAGGGTACCGAGGAAATCACTGCAGCATGAAATAACAAAGCAGAAGAGCATCGCAAGAATTCAGAGCAGCATTTCCAAGTTGTTTATTGGGTGACATTGATCAGCTGATAAACACTAACTTGCCTGGTAACAGAAATGTACATTACATTTACAATCACATCAGAACGATAATGCCTTATCACAAGTACCACTGCAGTTTTTTTCACTTTTTTTGGTTTAATGTCTATTAATGTTCTAATAACAACAACAACAACAACAACATACAATAAATATCCCGTGTTTTGAGTACATATACACACAGTTTACACCAGAAAGCGAGTTGGACATTATCAATTACAAGTAGTGCTAGCCAAGCCAAATCCATGTTCTTCCCTTTTGGAAGTCCTTGCAATATCATCATCATGGATCCCACTTTTTGTCAGGTGAAAATCTTCTGTTTTTTTTTTTTTTTTTTTTTTGCTTGGTTTATGCTGTTAATGCATCCTGTATCCTGGTTCCCAATCGCTTCATTTGTTGTTCAGATTCTCTCCAATGGCCTTGCTACAATCACAGACCATGTGATCAACAGCACAGGTACCAGAATGCAGGAGGGTTTTCTATAGTGTTCTATTTGAAATATCTGCACATCCTGAACAACAGAACACAAAAGAATTCAAAAGATTTCCAGCACAATAAAAGGGGCACGTTAATAAACCTCAGATTTAGTATATACATTTTAAACCATCGGACAGCACTACTTTAACACCATTATTAGAAGTTACCTTGGTGCCCACAACACAGTGGTCAAGAACCATTTAGGACCCTCATTGTACACAACGTTGAGCAGAAGCACTGAAAACGATCAGTATGCTGAGAATGTCATGGCACAGGGTGTAATAAGCAGCAAACTGTAAACAAAGGCAACTGAGCTTTTGCGTGGAGTCCTGCACTCAGCCTCATGGCGTGGCAGTGGTTACAGTGGGATCTGGATTTAAAGTTTTGGTCGTGCTTCGTTTGTCACTTGGTCGGTAGACGGCAATGCAGGTTGCAAAAGCAGAAAAGCTGGAAAACCACACGATAGCTTCACACGCAGAGGTAAACAGAAGCTTAAATGTGGCATAGCTATGTGGCAGTTTGCAAGATCTGCTGTTGTCGAAAAACTGCCCATTCTTTCCAATCGTTACAGCTGATGTTTAGCATTCTTAAAATCGGCATTTCATACAGTCAGACAAGCTGTTCTGAATAAGGAGTAACATACGTATTTTAAAGCAAGTTTTTCTTGGTGAAAACATTGCTTTGCCACCTGCCAGAATATTTTAATTAAATAATTGTAAATGCAACCTTCTCAAAAAGTTTCATTTATTATATATAAAAAAAAACTAACCTGACATTAAATGTCAAAATGTAATTTTAATGAGCTCATTCCTCTAGCACCACATTTTGAATCACAAAGTAATTTTTAAAAAAGACTATTAAGGTCACATTTCATTTTTCTGCACCTAGCAATTACATTTAATGAAATTGTTGAAGGAATATCAAACCCATAATAATTATAAAAAAAAAAAAAAAAAAAAAAATGCATTTGCGTTTCATATTAAATGGCTTTTGACTTGAGGGCTAACAAACGTGCTATTCAAATACAGCAGCTGCTCTTGAATCCCAGAGAGACGTTAGTTAGGTGGCTTAGTGGTTATAGCGGTTATTATCTTAATTTGGTTCAGATCTAATTTCACTCACAGTGCAACATGAAAAAACCCACAAAACCCAATTGTTCTTTAAAGTCGTATCTCAATAGCGCATACACCTGGAATTCAGTAACGTACGTAAACACGAAATAAAGGGAGAGAACCCCCCCCCCCCCTCCACTTGCCACCCAGGCTGATGAGAGAACGGGAAGCTGGAGAGACGAAACACATTGTTACATCTGGCAAAGTTGGAGACTGGAGACACACAAATGGTTATAAAGCTCCAATGCCAAAGGGAAAACACAAACTGTTTACGGTGCAAAACTAAGGTGTGTTTTCTATTAGAGTAGAAATGTATTCCCTAAAAATAAAGAAGCACCCCGAATTTAATTACAGCATTTAAAAATGTAAATACAAAATCATACAATAGGTATTAGCACAATGTTAGCCTAGCCAGCACAGAACCCATGTCCTCCAAGAGCTGGTACTGTGTGTCCTGCACTGTAAGGGTTTGGCAGCTGTCTTCAGTGAATGAAAGGTTGCATTGACCTGTAAACACTCATTTGTTTCAGTTCTCCTGCCACTGTGGATGATGCTGTTAAAAACGTAGCTTAAGAACATTAAAAAAAAAAAAAAAAAAAAGGTACTGTACAGGTGCGATGCACCAAAACACTTTAAAAACAGTTATTTAAAACACAATGAGTGCATCATCCCATTTTTGACCTTTTTCTTTTCAAAGCAACTTTTGGAAACTCGTCAGGGGAGGCCGTGGTATTTTCCTTCTCTGGATTTCATGACATCATCTCACTCGGCCGTTTCAGAATGACATCATCTCACTCGGTCGTTTCAGAATGGCATCATCTCACTCGGCCGTTTCAGAATGGCGCTGTATTTCATGGGGCCTTCAGCCTTCAACACCACATCCACCAGCGTGAAAATCGAGAGCTCCTAGACAAACAGGAAAAGGGAAATACAGAATGAGTAGAAACAGGGACAGCTCCAGAAGAGTACTATTCCAAACCATAACTTTGAATGCTCCGGGCTGTCCCACTATTGAGCTCCACCTTGCTGTTGTGTGTGTGTGTGCGTGCGTGTGTGTGTGAGTGTAAACATGAAGCATATTTAAGGATTACAAAAATACTGGACACAGTCTTTCTTTTTTTTTTTTTTTTTGCTTTGTATTTTCCGTGTTTAATAAACAACTTGGTATGTTATGGCTGTCATGTGGTTTATCACACTTGTGTAACTCGCAAGCAGATTACAAAGGCGTCATTTACAAAACAGAGGTTCAACTTGCAAAAGCATTGGCCGTAATGTATTAAAGTAACTACAGTTGTCTCTCTGAACAAATGTCACCAATATAAACACAGTGCTATTTTTACCCGTTATATCGCCACCCCGCTATCCGCCATCCACCCAAGCCAAACAAATGTAAATATAAGCATTGTAGTTTCACTCATTGTCGCGCCAGCGGAATAATCATGGCCGATTCAAACAACAAAGTTATGCAGTTAACCTTTGACTCGCTTTCCTAATTCGTTGTTAACTGAACGTTCATACCAATGTCATCAACACTCCCGAAGCAAAACAGAAAGCACAAAATGGCGAGTCGACCCTACATTTAACAGCAGAGCAAAAGAAAAAAACCTGCATGTATGCATCTGACAATAAAAAAGCAAGACATCGCAAATGAGGCATACTGGAGATTGTAATGGTTAAAAACAAATGGCTTACCTTGATGGAACGGGTCGATTTGTTTAACCTGAAAAAGGCTTGACGCAGTCTGAAATAAGTGACTTTTAAAAACCACAGTAAAAAAAAATAAAAATAAAATATGGCAAGAGGTTTGTTTGTTTACGTGCAAGTTCTGCACAAATGAAAGCTGACTTAAACTAAAGCATCAGTTTTGCAAACAGCAGAATATATATATTTTTTTTATTAACTTTGATTAAAAAAAGTGTTTGCCTGTACACATTCAACGTTTTCTTTTTAACTGCTTAAAAATGAATGCTGTTGAGGTTAAATTGCTTTGTGAAATAAATAGATGGCATCGTTCAATGGGGGACAGTATTCAGCAGAATAAACTGTTCCTCAAAAGTAACCATGTACGTTTCATACAGATGGCAAAAGAAGATAAAACATCACTAGTAGACCTACTGTTGTGTTAAGAACTAGTACTGTAGTTTTAAAAATATTAATGTTTAATTATTATTATTATTTATTTCTCTTCAGACACCCTTATCCAGGACGACTTACAATTGTTACAAGATACCACATTATTTTTACATACAATTACCCATTTATACAGTTGGGTTTTTACTGGAGTAATCTAGGTAAAGTATCTTGCTCAAGGGTACAGCAGCAGTGTCCCCCCCACCTGGGATTGAACCCATGACCCTCCGGTCAAGAGTCCAGAACCCTAACCACTACTCCACACTGCTGCCCTAATTAATTAAAATGGCCTGGAAATACTGCAATTGTGGGTTTTTTTTGGACGCCCACTATCCTCGCAGTGTAAGCATTTTATTTTGTCGATTATTTACCCAAGAAGAAGTCCTCCCCCCAGGTATATGCCTGCGCACATACAGCTAGATTTAAACCCATGTATAACAAATTAACAAACATAGATGTAGCCAAATTCTTAGTAAGTTTATTTTTGCATGTTTTAATAAATAATGAAATCCACAAAATAAAATTAGGTTATTGCAGTTTTGAGAGATCAGTAAATTAGGTCGATTATATCACAGACGGCAACATTTCACAAACTTTGGAGATATGGAGACACAGGAAAATAAATTCCACAACTGATAAAAACAGGAAACCATAGCAAACTAGAATGATGCTTGTGAAGCATTTAATCTAATTCTGTAGAGTTGAAAAACAAACAACCATTGACACCTGTCTTCACTATGTTACCAGCATGTTGCCATGTTATCTAGGGCACAGTTTTTACTGGCTACTTCGACCCCTATCCTGTGTACACTGTATTGGACTTCACTTAGCTAGCTGCTTCCACCCCTATCTGCATCAGACTTGACAATATGTGTGTTCCAAGGGTCATTCCGTTTCAGGCAAGGCAGTTTCTGGAACATCATTCCTTTAACCCTTTGCGGTCCTATGTCAGACCTGGTCCGACACTGCAATTTCCCATTTCCGGTCCAATCATCAAAAAGACGTAAAAAACAGGTCTCTAGTCGTTTTTCCTCCGGAAAAAGCAGAGAAAACCATTCAATGGCCGAGTGAGACCGATAGGAGCCGAGAGAAGCCGAAAAAAAAGGGGGCGTATCTCATGAATACAGATAGCCCCGACACCACATAGATAACACGGACATAAACAAACAAGATAGCTGCTTCTGCATCCAGCGCTCAAAGAATATCACAGACATTTGCAGAGCTTTTTTTAGATGTTATAGTAATAAAATAATGACTTGGATTGCATTATTGATGAGTGATCATGATTTCTCGGTATGCACTACTATGTAGAGGTATGTGAAAAATACAGCGAACAAGGGGTGGGGCGGGGCTGGAGATGCAGTACTGAGTGTCCTGTTGATATGCAGTGCCTTTTTTACTGTGAAAAAAAATACTTAAAACAGCACGTCTAAATAAACTGCACGTGTGAAAATAAATTGGACCTGACGCGCCTGACACGCGCTGAATAAATGGACCGCTAAGGGTTAAATACTTGATCCTCAACAACCATGTGCTACTGAGGCTACTGATGCCTCAACAAGCACAGCCCCTTTTCTTCCTCCTCATATGCGTTCTAGTTGAAAGGCACATCCTGTTCTACAGCATCGGAGTGCAATACCAGGGCTGCCCTGCTCTCAGCACCCACCTGCTGTACTGGTGCCTCCGCCTCAGACTCCGCTGCCCAGATCAACGTCATCTCTGGCTTCTTTCCCACTTTACGGAAATGGAAATCCCGGAGTGGGAGAGCCTGAAAAAAAAAACAATAAATAAATACAAAAATAAGAGGATATCTTGTTTTCTAAGTTTCAATTTTTCTGACCCTTTCTGTCCTCTTTGGGACATGATGATTTAGCCCAAGCACCGTTCCTTCCTCCAACCTGGCGTATACCCACATTGCAGTAAATGCGCTTCTGCACACCGTATCTCAGCACCAGCACGTCGAAGGACTGGTCCAGGACTCCCATCACCATGGCTTCAGACTCCAGGGGGCCAGACTCCTATGAACATCAAAGACCGAAGTTTTACATCAAACAGTTACTGCCGTTAAAGGAGAAACTACTTAACCAGCATTGTCACAACGCAGTAATTATGTACACTGAAGCTAAACGCTGTTGCTTTAACTTAAATAAAAAAAAAAGAACACATAAATAAGTGCAAATGACCAGTGGATTGTTATTGCCTAGGCAGCAGAAAAGACTGCAAGACGCAGACGGTGCTGGAAGTTTTAACAGTGCAGTACTGAGAATGCAATCAGAGTGAATACCTTGACAAGGACAGCGAAGAAGAGGTCCGCGCTCAGCTCCTGCACTCGCTTGGAGGCCATCTTCTTGTCGTTGCAATGGGACGCCTGCTTCTGCACGTCACTCTGACACAAGCTCACCCGGGGCCCACAGCCTGCCACAAGGGATGAAACGTTAATGCCTTTATGAATGAACCACACTTCAGTACTTCTGTTAGTTATATTTAACAGTAACAAAAAAATAAAAAATCAAGGAGGATCCTAGCATCCTTTTACATTACTGTATGATATTTCTTTCAATGGGATTGACTGACCTCTAGTGACCACAAGTAGAAACTGCAGTGTTTTTTGCATGCTTCCTATTCTCTGATACATGAACAGCACTTGCTTTTCTGTTTTCACTCGATTACATAGTGTAACTGAAGAAACGAAACAGGCTAAACCACTTCAACTAGTAAAATAAGAGATTAAAGTTTCAATGTACAATAGTTTCAAAAGAAAAAAAACAAAAAACAATTCAGACTGTTTTTAAAGAGCACAGATGTTTTGGTGACACTGGATGAAATAGAAGCCAAGCCTCCATCTCCATTAAAGATGATGGAGTTACAGTTAAGTGCTGTCCTCTACAGGTGGTTTATGAGTAGTGCAGACTACTGTAGTCACATACTGTATCCACACAGCTAACCAGTGAGAAAAGTCACACTAGCAAGTAAGAGGTTGACTTCATATAAATGTTTTAATTGTTATAAAAATAAAAAGGTCACAAATGTAAAGCTCTAGTACACCGACAGTTGCAGAGGTGAAGTTTTATTTTTATTCTGTGGTGATGACTGCGTGAGGATGTAAACCTGGGGGTTGATCACATGATCCGAGGGCACCTACCCAGCGAGGCAGCCAGCAGTCTGTGCACGATGATGTCAGCGTAGCGCCTGATCGGGGAGGTGAAGTGGGTGTAGAAGGGAACGTTCAGAGCGTAGTGTCGGAATAGGGCCTCCGCCTTCAGGACCCCAGTACAGAAATACACAGCCATCTGGAATTAAACCGCTTTCCTCATTAACCCAAACACCAGCTAAACTCCGAAGCGATGGCTTCCACTGGCACTAGGGGCAGATGTGGAATGCAAAGCCTGAATCAAAAAGCTTTTTTGCTGTTCCAGTCCCCTTCAACAGGGTAGTTACAAAGTCTCTCGTTGGAAGTTGTGACAATGAGGATGTCATCATGTGGCAGCTGCACTGTACCTAGCGCATTCCAGGATCCTGGAGTATTGAGCTGTCACAACACCGTCAGCTGCTAACTGTCTCGCAGACACAAGCTGACTTCCCCCAAGACACACATACAGATCATTGATTTTACAGAACAGTCAATAATGCAATACGCATTCTCCAAAAACAATACCCTGGCAGAGAGAGAACGATTGTGCTGAGAATTTAGGTATTAAAGTACAGCGTGCTGTACCACAGCTAACATGACAACAGTGCTGGCTGAGCCATAATAAATGGTTCCAGTTTCAAACAGGGTACCTTTGATGGAATGGCTTGTAAGGGAATCAATATTTGAATGCATCGGCATGCGTTATGCGTTTCACAGGGCAGCCATGTGAAATAAGTGAGCCAGCCAGTTTACTGCAGTTGGAAAGAGTTAAGGAGGCCGCTCCATGGCTTTGTTTTGCACTAATTCTTGTTTTGCTGTTCACCATCTCATTGGTTTTATTTGCCTGCGAGTCCGCCGGCAAATTGTGAACAAACGAACCGCTACATGGAGTAAATGAGACAATTAAAATCATCACAGTGCAATTAATACGGGACTGACACTGAATCAGCTGAATAAATCAGCAATCTGATGGCTTAAAACTTGTCCTGGATTGCTCCCCGATACAAAATCTACACCACAACTAAACTAAAACAGTAACTGAGAGAACAATGGAGAGAAAACAGACAAGCGGCTCCCAACCTGCATTGGGCGAGAGCACATGTGAGTCAGGACCTCCTTTCTGGCACTGCTGTATTCATCCACGCCCAACTCGTCATTCAAGCTTCTCTGTTAGGAGAGCAAAAGAAAGAGTCATTCAAATTAAAACATACTGTCATTAGAGCATTTATAAACACATACATTGTATTTAACTGGGTCAAGGGTTCAGAGAAAACTAAACTGAGTCTAAAATCGGAGACGGCGCAAACATCAAACACACAGCAATTCACACACACACATATACATATATATATATATATATATATATATATATATATATATATATATATATATATATATATATATATATATATATATATATGCGATTAATCAAAACTTGAACCAATATTTTTTGCTGGATCGTTGTGCAATGGAATCCTGAAGCATCTCTGGCACATACATTCTGGCATTTACATTATTAAAGTTGTGCATTCAACTAAAAACGGATCTTACCTTTGAAATAGGAACTGAATTCATATCATACCGACACCAAGTTAGGATCGAAAGGCAGAATGGTAATCTCCCACAAAACTTGAGCGCTGTGCACATCACCTGCACTGTATTTGTGAACTCTTATTTGATTCAGCACTGTTCCAGAACTAAGTCCTCACTCTCACACCTGCAGCTGGGAAGGCAGCACTACCTCTCCACTGTTTCAGCTGGTCTGGCTTCTGTACCCACAGTTACCCAACCCCCCTGGCAGTACATTACAGGGCCTGGTTCTGATACCTACATTGAGAGCTCCTGCAGAGCTGAAGTCCAGCTTCAGCCCCATCTGGTCACAGAACTCCAGCAGGTCGTCCACCATCTTGGTCTGGGGCGGCGGGTGGCACCGCAGCAGCGCCTGGTCCGGGAAGGACCGGTAGATCTGATGGGCCGTGGCCATGTTCGCAAGCAGCATGAACTCCTCCACCAACCTGTTAAAAACAAAGCAAACAGAACAGGGAGCTTTTAACTTCAGCTCCAGGGGAGATTGAACACCCTACAAAAAAAAAAAAAAAATTAATAACAAAAGCTTCACAAAATGATCCGCTCACAAATAAATAGGAGGTTTAACGTCTATGCAATTATGTGACAAGGCACAATATTATGAAAGCTGGAGGTGAAAGCACAACTGCTTGTTTCATGCAATACACCACACACTTCTTCAGAGAAAAGCCCCTGCTAAAACCACAAGAACAGCAGAGGGCAGCATTGGTTCGTCAATAGCTTCTGATGGTAGAGCACTGCAACTAGAGCATACAAAAAACAAAGTCCAATCACCATTGAAGATGTACTAAATAAAAACAAAATGTCATCTCAAATTTACTCTGCTTAAATTGCAAATTTTTTTCTCTAGGTTTACAAAAAAAAAAAGCAGCCCCGCTTTTACGATCTTTTCACCGCCTCACTGGGTGTAATGACCAGAGCAACTGAGACGGCTAAACTCCACGAGCGGTGCTTCCCGGTATCTAATGGAGTCTGTGTAGTGGTGATAGGAATTATTTTTCCTCGAAGCCATTACTTACGCTCTTTAGTTTTTATGGGACTGGTAAGTCATTGAGACCTGTTATTTTCTTATCAGCCAGGTAGGTGCAAGTGGCCTGATGTCATTCTCGGAGCTATTAATGCTCCCAGATTATTAGAGAATTGGTCCCCTGGCATGTCACAGTAGGTTAGAAAGAAAAAAAAAAAATCAGAATTGCAAATGAGTCAGTCCTGTAATAACCCCCCCCCGCCCTGCCCTTTCGGTGTACTCCAATCACTACAATCAAACTGTGGTATTTCTATATAGCTGGTCTTTTGATTCCAGGTTTGACCGACAGCCAAGCTCCTATTTCTTCTCCTGCAGCAGGACAGCAGCAGCAGTTTTGTGATGCAGAGTAATATGTAATAAAGAACAGGAGGGATATAAAGCAGGTATGAGCAGCACATTAAAATGTGCAGTAGCCAGAGATTATTTGCACTTCTTCACCTGCAGTGGGCTGTAATTAGCTGGGCATAGGAAAAAAAACTAAAACAACTGCATCCAATAATTACATTTCTGAGAAGCAGTTGCAATTCATTTCTGCTCTCCTGACAAATAATCCGGGTGCTTCACTGAATGACAATAAGAAGTAACTTTTTGCATCAAGGCTGAGTTCAGAGGAAATTAGTAAATGCCACAGGGTTCAAAGAGGTCTTTCTGCGTGGTTTGAGAAGCATCTCCTTTGCTTAAACTGTGTTTGTAATTAAGGGGTAACACACAAACACACTCCAGGTGTTCAGGTTTAAAAATGTTGCTAGTATATTCAGGCTGAACATCAAAAGCAATCCCAATATAGACTGTCGGGTCCATTTTCTTATTTAAATGGGTAATAAATATTACAAATTCACCTAACTGAAAAATGCATAATGCAAAACAAGGCATTCAGCCAACCGTGGTTTAAAAAACATCAAAGCTGGTAAAAACGCTTGACATTTAGGCAGGATACCTGTCCCGCTGTTTGAGTCTTTTCAAGCTGTCGGTGCTTCAGCTGCTCAGTGCCAGGGGGCGTCGCTCGAACCCCTACGACAGCGTGGAAATCACTAAATGAAAAGGCACCCACCTTCGAGGTGGTCTGCTTGTGCATTATGTAAATGGGATTTGAAAGTCAATTCTCAGGAGAGGAGTCGACGATCACATCATTTAGACATTTGCATATCTTAAAAGGCTGGAGTTGACGTATTCTTTGACCTGATGCAAGATGAAACCCTGTTCACTCCTTAGTGTTTATATTTATTCTGAAAATGAAAAGGAATCTCACAGTCTGCTGCAGGGTCAGCGAAACTTAAAAGGAATAATTTTATTACCTATATAAAAAATATGTATTGTTACCACGGGCTACAGCTTGAAGTACAGCAATTCCTACAAGAAAGCAATGAAAATTCTGCATTAAAATTTAAGAGGTTTGGACACTAGAGTTGAGGTAGCGGGGTGAACTCGTAGAGATGCTCCAGTACTAACTGCTTAGGAACGCTCAGCAATTACATTCTACCGTGGGTTGAGTTCATTGCTGCAAATGACACAAAATAAAAACTACTTGAAAATTGCCACCAATTAAGCACAGCTGGAAGTTATTACACAAGAGAGAGAGACTAAAAGTGAATGAACATTTAATTATATTACATTACAGCCTCTGGAGAAGTAGGTCACTCCAGATAAAACTTTTTTTTAATTAAATAGAACAAAAGTACTAAAATAAAGAAACTTTTTTATATACATCAATTGCTATAATTTTTGTTTTGTACTACTAGAACACACCACCCTCTATGAGCAATCAGCATGAGGGCTTATGATCGACTGTGGTTCAGTAGCAACCACTGCCACTCTCTCAGTAATAGATGAATTAGGTTTGTTTGTCTGGTGCGGAGATCACGAATGCTTCAGTGTTAATACATTTCAGGTCCGAGCACCATAATACCGCCAGTGCATAATTTAAAAAGCCAAAAGGACAACATCCACTTAAACAAAACATGGGGAGTGAGGTCGTCACTCCTTATTCACAACACGTCCGCTAAACTGTGGTGCTGGCACAAAGAGAGACTCGTCTATGCTGAAAACTTTTTGCACTTGTATGCAGAAAGTTACCTTTTGTCTCAAAATGAGACTTCAAAGCGCCATTGAGGTTAAATGAAGTGTAAAATCCATTAGGGAGAACAGCCCCTTGACAACAGCAAACACCCGCTCGGCCCCGTCCCCTTCCAGAGAACTTCCAGCCAACTGCCCTTCCCCATGAGGCCCCGCCCCCAACAGGAGTCAGCATAGGAAACCACAGAGATATCTGCACTGCGATGCAATAGGCATCCTGACACGGTAAACCACCTTTTAATATGGGCCGTTCGTTTGAGTAATTTCACAGTGTCCTGGGAGCCTGTAGTAAACTAAACAGACGTGTAAAAAGGAGACCCTCATTATAAACTGTGTGTAATGTAAAAGGCACATTCAGCGGCAGGATGTTTCTCGGCTGCTGCCATGGTTTTGTTCACACATGATGGATCTGTGTTAAAGATTGGTCACAGCCTGTGAGCAGAGCCTGGGGTCCGTAGGCAGACCCTCCCAATTAGACGGCACACGGGGAGAAGAGAAGAAAAAAAAAAATATTGAACAGCAGCTTTCATTCCCTGGGAAAGTTTGGAAAGGCCAACAACAAAGCCATCCCAAACGATCTGCATTTGTCACTCCACTGGGCGAACACTGCTCCAACATTTAAACTTCTCCGAGTCATTCTGTGAGAAGACAGACAATATTTTTAGCTTCTTAGCCACACACACACACAAACAAACAAAAAGGCACCTTGGTGCATGCCTGGGATGTTTAGCAATAGCAATTTATTTTGTAGTGATCAGCTGCGTGCATCAATGGGGTATGCTTCAGGACGACAATACAACTCAATCTGATGTCATTTTTGCAGACTGTTTTGTAAAAAACAAAGTGTTGATCTGAATAGAAACAAAAATCGCAAACTTTCTTTCAGAAGTGGATGTTCTGAACCCCTTGGTGCTGCTGACAACGTGGCACAAGTGAAGTAGATGAAACCCCAGCAGGATTAACATGGGACTGGTACTGAGCTATCCCTTTAACCCCATTAGATCAGATTAATTTGAAATCATTCATTAAATACCAACGCTCCTGGTGTGCTTTTTCTGTAAACCTTTGTCCTGATCACTTAAAATAAAAATTAAATTTCAGGTTTGGAAAGCAGAAATTTCCCACGCTCTGCCAGGCTACTGGTTTACATTTGCAAATGTGTTTTTACCAAAACGGAACTACGTCTGCCATGCTTTATTACCGTGTCAGTGCTGGAACTGTAGTTCACAAAATTACAAATAAATAACACTACATAACAGCCCTTGTAAAAATACCAGTGTTAAAAGGCCTGCTTGGATTGTATTTGCTTTTTATCCTGCTTACTAACACAGCAGCACAGCCGGTTGACCTTTACCCTGCGGGGTGACCATTGTCAGGACAGTTTAATACTCCAGCCCTGCCATGGCAATCAGATGTCACTTCAATGCCACGCAGCCTTGTTACGCAGACCTGCATTCCCGCTCTACTTGAGGTTTGTCCTTTAAGTTTCTAAGTTGTTGCTTTTTTTTATTTTTTATATAACTGATAAATGTGATTCTTTTTTTTTTCTTTTTACAAAAAGTGCCGTGACGCAGACGAGTATTTAGAGATTCCTAAAAATAACGCTTTGGGTGTTATAATCCTGCTGGGGGCTGGTGAAGAGACAGCTACACTCAAGACAAAGCCATCTGGTTTGGCAAACACTTTAAAAACAAGGAGAGTAAATTAATTTAATGAATTGATCACGCTGGTTTTTTTTAAAAAAAATTTTATTATTTGGAACTCCTTGATAAGAGCCAGTTATGTTCCAGTAACTTACTGCAAGATCCATGATGTTTATGGACACAATTACCATCCGGGTGGTTAAGAAACATTCCTGTCAAAGAAAATAGCACTACAAAAAAAGTGTCTTGTCACCTTAAAGGGGTGTGTCATAAAGTTGCGACTATTACTACAAGTAGATAATTACACACGTATTGAAGGTTGATAAGCAATACATATAGCTGGAATGTTCTAAGCACTTTTAATAAACCTTATTCTTTTTAATTGAAATGTATAAATGTACATAAAACCCATAAATGTTCACCAAAAGGCTTCCTTCCTTTGTATGAGGAGGAGATGGTTTATGTAAACCACAGCACCAAGACTCAAACACACACCCAAGCACGTGTAGTACAGATGAGCAGGAAGGTCAAGGTGAAGAACAAGCTTCTGAACTTTAATGACATTTCACAACCAATTCAAACACACTCCCCCACACACGCGCACGCACAAGACCATCATGTGTGATCCACCCCAAGCAGGATATCACTGCATACTGATGCTGAAGTGTTAACCGCATGGCTCAGCCCAGCGTTACATCTGGTGTGGTCCCTTTTGTTTTAGTTTCTACCTGGGTCGGGCTTGACAATGGTTTGAATTGTAAACACAAGGAATTAATGGGATCCCTAAACTTGGCGTTCCACGTCTTTGACCCCTCCAGCCTGCCCCCCTGGACGCCCTACAAGGCTCCTGTATTACTCACAGGAACTGTATAGACTTAACTGAGACAAATGAATATTTTAAAAAGTCCCATGACAAACACAGGAAATGTTGTAGCAAGTTAAGCAAACAGACCAGGTCAAGCCAACCCTCCCTTCCCAATATCTACAAGATCAAACTGAAACCAGGAAAAAGGGCCAAAAAAAAAATAAATAAATAAAAAAAAAATAAAAAAGGGGCCAATGTTCTTCTGACTCCTGAGCAACTGTATAAGTACAAAGCACAACAATGTGCTCTTCTAGGCTAGGGTCATAACGCAGGACAAACCTGGTCTATACAAGACATCAAGTTTAAACAGCAAGTTCTAGGATGAAAAGCAACCTACACTTAAGATACGTTTCGTATTATTCAACAATAAGCTTAATACAGTTCTGCATTTACTTAAATACTTGCTTACTGTTTAGGACTAATTAAAAACCAATCTAGTCTAACCATTTAAAGAATAAATAAAACTTGGAGGCAGGAGGCGATTGTTACCACAATTAAAAGATGATGATCAAAGGGAATAGACAATACTGCTTTTTTGTTTTTTGTTTTTTTTTTAATAGCAGAAAACCTGCGAAGCCACCCCAAGTGCCAACCTTAAACACTGGTGCTGACAACCTTGTTTAAAACATTTAACTAGAATCATCACTACCGAGGATGTCAATAGTAATGAGAACTAATGTCAACTTTACCCTGTGCAGAACGTGCACAGAGAAGCATTTAATCATCCAGAAACAGAATGGAGCACTGTAATGAGAGATTTCTTTAAAACCTGCCCCTTTTAGCTGACCCCGTTATTTTTTTCCACTTTATAATAAGCTGTGGTGCTGAAGGACAGCGGTGCTGAACACCACATGGAAGCTGCTGCAGCTGCCAAGAGAAGGTAAAAAAAAAACAACATAAAATACAAAAATCCCATGCTAACGAAAACTGGGGCTTGTAAAGTAGTCCCTCAGTCATGTGTGTGTCATACCTGGTAGTTCCTTAAGAACCCAAGTACAGACATGGCAGAAATTCTAAATGAAATTTTGGCTCTAGTTCAAGTCGAAATGGAATTCCAGCTCGATTTCAATTCTAAATGGAATTCCGGTTCTATTTCATTAATTGTTAATCCCTCAGTCTCTGTTCCATACCATCCACAATCCTAGAAAGAGGCTAGGCCCCCAACCCTTTCCACACTTGACACCAATTCATGGCGCCACCACAACCTTCAGTCTGAATGAATTGCTCCCCACGTCACAAGTGCGGACTGTCACCTTAATGATACTACAGTGACTGTGTAAACACGAACGGATGACTGCCACGTGGGAATGACATAATGGGTGTTCTTATCAAATGGTTCACAGAACAAGTGTGAATCATCATTGTCAATGCTGTATTAATGCAAACGGCTGATCAGACCATGATGTCATGTTTAAATGGTGGGAGCAAGGTGCACGTGTGCTATGGGGTGGGGGTGTAGGGAACAGTAGCGTGACAGACAGACACAGGTGTGCTTGGTATACTACACTAAGGAGGGGGGTGGCTTCCATATTCTCTGTTAATGATCTACATAACTTATTGGATTTTACCACAGACTAAATTACTTTGTTGTATTCACTAAAGTTTTTAAACATCAGACATTTTTTAAACACTTGTTTTATAAATACAGTAATCCGTCGCATATCCGAGTAAGGGTGGATATGTAAAAAGCCGGATGACTGAATCCTGTTTAAATACCATTATACACAGCTGTAACAATTACTATATTCATACAATTATTGTTTTGAGATTCAGCTTTTATTAGAGAGCTCCTCTAAATCCCTTGTTTAGAAAGATACAGGGTATTAATGCTTGTGACAGAGTAGCTGTCTGCCGTGTGGGTGCGTGCATTTGCTGCTGAGTGACAGGCAGGAATTGAGACGGAGGTTGAAGTTGATACGCCCCGCAGGTGAACAGGATTTATTTACATAACAACACACTGAACAGCTCCTCTAACACTACCAGCAATGGCAGCGCACGGAGCACATACGACACAGTGTACAGAAACTTTGGTAGGATCTACAATACCTGAACTAATCCTCTCTGTTCAATAATAAACTAGATAAACGGTTAGGGCGGATATGTGACTGGCGGATACGCGACGGATTACTGTGTATATCAATTGCTACTCTGATATAAGATACATCTTGCCAAATTAACCTTCAGCGCTCCATTTCCCTTCCATGTTAATGTCCCCAGCAGCCTAAACTGCCAATAAAACCAAAATCAACAGAACAGCCTTCTGCAGAAACATGAGAGGACAGGCAAAGAGCGGACTTGCCTTTCAACCACAAATCCAGCAGGTTCTTCAGAAAGAACACCTCATTGTACAACACCATTAGGTCATCAGTGTTACTTTCCAAAAGCTGCACAACAGAGTACAAGCTACAAAGGGAAGCGATTATGCTTTCTTAAGAACCCTTCCAGGCGTATACCCGGAGCGGTGTTGTATTTCTGAGCCCTGGTTTTGGCTGCAGGTTAAAGTGAAAACACCTTTCCCCTCCCAGGAACCCATACTGTTCACTAAAACAATTGCAGATTTCAGATTTCCAACACCTAAGGCTTTCCACAGAAGCCCTGCTAAACATAAAATCATTATTTCCGCATTAGTGATGAGAACAAACAAACATTTTATTATTATTATTTTTTTTTCAAAAGAATAAAGGTTTCGGAAAAGCCTTTTTAATTTATTCAGTCATTTTTACTATCCTTTTGAATGCTTTTTTTCCAACATTGCTAAATACATGATTGGAATAATTAAAACACATTTTGTTTGTGTAAGGAAAAAACAAAACAAAACAAAAAAAAAAACCACAGCAGATAAATCCGCTAGAAGAAAGCGCTGGCAAAATGGTTATTTGTTCAATCAGCTTCTATTTTTTTCCCCTCTCGTCTTTTCCCGAAAGCAATGAAGCGAGTGTGACAAGGGCAACCGGTCTCACTTCCTGGTTCCTTGTCATTATAAAACCATAAACTCTTCAAGGTTCCACTACCTAATTACAGCTCCTTACAGAATGACATTGACCACGAGTCAGGACTGGGCAAATCCCAGCTCATTTACACAGAAACAAAGGTCTGCACCTCACACCCGTCACCCACACACAGATCAGCAAGAGATTGTCTTTTTATTTTGCGGAGTAGTGATACCAGCGTACTGTTTTTAGGGCTATTGCTTTAAGCTTTTCTAATGTATTTTAAAACAGGCTTACTTCAACAGCCTTGACTTGGCTTGTCTAATAAAAAGTAACTGGGAGCGTTTGGGATACTCATGCATAAACCCTGCGATATAGATTTATATTCTACAAGTATACTGCAACAGTCACTGACCCAACTTACTAGAGCATTTTGCTGTGTAAATAAATCTTAAATATGGTATGAGCAGAGGTATGCTTTTTAAACGCTCTGTGCTTTAATAAAACTAATTATCTACAGTAGTTCACCTGCTTGCTTACAGATTGTTTGAGACGCGTGAAACAAGCAATTGTGGCTTGACATTTGTTTTTATTCACAGCTGACGAGACAGCATTTGGAAATTCATAATGCCTTTTGGACCCAAACAATTATATGTGCGTGTGCCTTTATTTTGAATACTATAAGGGGGAAGGAGTGTGTGGCTGACACAGTATATACTGTACATAAACAGTCTTACTGCTGTCATATCTCCTTTAACATACAATAGATCTTTAGAACCTTAGCAGCCACCATATACAATAGGAAATACTGTCTGGTTGTGAATTCTCATTTCCTGCATACTGGGAACCCCCATTGCTAGTGAACATAACTAGCTGTCTAACACACTCAACACCCAAAACAACCCAGCAACAACTTTTATTATGAGAGGCAATGTTAAGCCACTGTACTCATTCTATTTTTAGGGCTAAATTAGGCTCTGTATCAAGACCTGTACAAAAATAACTGTATAAACTTTTTTTTTCCCTTTTTTTACAAGGAAACTTTTATACCTATGGTCTCCTGTGTGGTCTTAATTTCAATAAAAGGACTCATTTTCCACATCAACACTAGGAATAATTTCCATAGCAACGGCTTTGAAACTCTGTTTCCTTTTGAAGGAGAGTCCTTTCCCCTAGTCATGCTTGAGGGACCCTGATCAGGACTATACTCGTTACAAATAGGCTGCTGCTTTCTGTGCATGTGTAACACATCACCTGCAAACTATTAGGAGTCTACATCAATCAAAATGCTCAGAAGTTACATTTTCCTTCTCAATGTTCTCTACAGAGGTTCAGCCCCCATGCAGTCTGTCCTGTGTCTTCCACACATGGGCTCTTTGTTACACTGGCAGGGCCAAGCTTGTCTTCATTGGCTGACTGCAGCCAAGTGCGTCCTCCATCCTAGCAGACCAGCCTCCATGCATTTGGAGTTTGCAGGAGTGTGGTGCAACCTAAGAAACCTCCAGAGCATCTAACGACACCCGGACCAAAGAGTGATCAGAGCCTCACCGATTCATAGAACGAGATACCATACCGGGTATGTCTTCAAAATGGGTTCAGATTATTAAGATCGATACTTACAGTATGAAAGACATCTCTGCTACTGCTTATTCACTTTATTTGGTATTATTATACATTATAATAGCTTTCACCCACCACACTTGGCATGTACTAAATCTCTGGCAGGCTATTCTGGCTGTGCCTGCTTTGGAAACCCTCTCCATGCTTTAAAGTGATCCCTTGAAAAAAGGATTTCAGCTGCCCCCCTCCCCCCATTAATCCAGGCCCTCACAACAGAGCAGCCCCACAGCACTGACTCGAAGGCTGCACATTCCACCAGCAGATGTTACACTGTTCTATAAACGGGACCCAAGGCACACTGCGCTTCTATTAGAGGCTGTCAAACTGTATGATGACATAGCCTGACAGAACAGACTGCACTCAAGGACAAGTATGAAACAGTAAAGAAAAAATAAATAATAGGTGGCGTATAAACTCAAGTAAGCATTTAAGAAAAATGAAGGCTTCAGGGAAGGTGATTCGGTACTTCTGGAAGATATACTGAATAATGCTGCTCTACCCCAGATAAGGGGGAGGAAAAACCAAATTTCAAAATGTGCCTTTGGTGGTAATTGACAAGTTACAAAAACAGGACTGATTAATAAATAAATTAAAACGAATAAACATCTTGTCTAACACGTTCAGAGGTGTGACCAACGTACTTTGCTAATCTGGGAATCGAAATGACAGATGTGACGAGAAAAAAAAAAAAAAAAAAAAAAGCTATTTTTGGGGTGCTGAAATTCAAACCACCCCATTTATTTATTTATTTATTTTCCATTCCCAGTATTTATAACGCATTCCTGTGAGTGTCGTCACACAACGAGGGTGTGAGTAGAGGCGAAAAAAAAAAGACAAATCACGCCAGTTAAAAGGGGAGTTATTTCTCAGCGTTGACCTTCAGGGACAGTTAGATTAAGGAGTGTAGCATTCTCGTCTTGCCTCGTGGCAGAGGTTTTTAATCTCTCTTTCTTAATTTCTTGCCTAACTCTAGTCCCACAGGTTTAAGCACAATGGTCCTGCACAGGTAATATCATCCTGCAAATGAACCAGGCTAGGCAAAACAAGAACAATTATTTCATAAGCTTGCATTTACTTGGTTTGGCAAAACCCACTAGATATCGATGGCTTCCAATGTACGGAAATGCAATTATAAAAGTGTTTCACTGGTGGAGGATATGACTGCCAGGTGCCCCAAAATGACTGGCTGGGCAATCCATTGCTAAGTCATCACACCTTTAAACAAGTTACCTTTCACACATAAATAAATACTGTACATAAGAAAAACAGAAACAAAACAGTAGAGCGGCTTGCTAATCTCGTATATGCACATGCTGAAAAATAAAATAAACAACAAGTTACATGACAGTTTCTTATATTCAAAAATTAAAAAAAAGAAAGCGTTTCTCAGGGCTTGCCAGTAATCATTTGCATACATCAGACTGCAAAACAATGACATGCATATCTCTATTTGACATCACTATCAGCAAGATCAAATAGGCCTAAAGGTTTATACAAGTATGGGATATGAATTAATATAATAAAGTGTTTAATCATCCATATGGCAGACATGCAAAGTTTCTACGTTTTTCCCTGTAAAGTTGTTTGTGTAAGTTGCTACAAGTGTACATGGAAATGATGCAATAATGAATAGCTTGCATTATGATGGACATGAATAAGATAGCTTTCTGCTTTTATTGAACAGCAGCATTTTGGTAACATAGTATTACATGGGAGACCATTTGTGTCTGGCAGTGAGTGAAAGGCTGGAGCGAAAACCTGTACTGATGGAAATACACCAGGACACACACTCTAACACTGGTTGCTGGATGCCGGCTTTAGTTCAGCCACCAGCGCAGCTGACAGTGTGGTGCTGAAAGAAGAGCAACAGTTGCTTTCCAGATCAATACCTCATCCAACATGCGCTTTCAGCACACTGTGCGTCAGGTTCTGCATTCATGCGCAAGACCTCGCAGAAAGGGACGTTCTTTTCACAGCAGTATGGTAACGGAATAGTGTGGTATGATAGGGGCAGTGAAAAATAATTATAGAACTCGGAGCAAACAATTTAGCTTGGTTCCAGGGCAGTGGGTTTACTGTACAGTGTGTCCTTAAAAAAAATAAAAAAAATAAATAAATAAATAGGAGTTGAGAATCAATTTTCACACCTTGTTAAGTCATGCCAAAGACTTTTTTTCTTTCCCTTTTGTACTTCAAACCGCTTATCGTGGTAAAAGAGCCTGCCGCAGGAAGCTATAGTGTATCAGAAAGTATAGTACAAGATAAATTGTATCCTCAGTAAAAACACAAGCAAAAAACAAAAGATTATATCAGGCCCCCCCCCCCCCCCCCGTGAGAATGCTGCCAATGCTAATCGGAGGTAAGGAGTTTTGATTGTCAATCCTTTAATGGAGGCATATCCAGCACTGTGAAGGCATTCTGTCACATTCAAAAAGTGAGCTCTGTAAACTGATATAAAACCTCTAGCTTTTGTGCTTTGCCGAGTCTTTAGTACTTCATTAGGCAGGAAGCAGAGGGTTTGAAGACTCATTATATGTTAAATGAAGCAAATCGGTCTGTGTTCATGTAGCAGAAATGGAGATTCATTATTCCCGCACTTACTTGTTGCTGTCTCTGTACTTGTAGATATAGCACCCTTGGGGCATCCCACTCCCCCGATCCAAAGTGAAGGATAATTTCAACTGGAAGAGGGGGGTGAAGAAGAAAAAGGAAGAAAGAGGAGGGGGTTAATACTCAACACACACAAGACAAGGTGCAAAAGACGGACAATCACGATTCCCTGGGACACATTAGCTGGTGAAAACACATCATGAAAATACTGATGAAAAGGACAGTTTTAAATAATGCTTGTGGAACACTGCAATATTATTACCATTCAACCAGTTGACCTTTTAACACTGGACAGGGAATTGGAATTCATTCCCTACCCATTTTTATAGACCAGCAGGGGTATTCTATAAAGAGTGAAACTTTCCATGCATTGGAGACAAAAGCACGACCCCTCCACCCCCGCCACCCCCCACTGAGCAACTAAAATCAGACACTTTCCTCTCTCGTCTCTTCTGCTCCCTTTAAGAAAACACAAACAAAACACAAAACACACCACTTGAACCCAACATTCAAAAATGGGCTTGGTAAAACAAGTTGTGTTAAACTGGCCAACACCAGGTCTATATAAAATTGTCTAAAAGCAGCGAATAATAATGCTTAACATGCAAATCTCTTTACATAGATTCGGTACTTTTGTGTGATATGGTGAGAAAAAAGGGAAGATTGAAATTGCTCAAATTACTGGGTGACAATGGACCGGGAATCACACAAAAAAGTGCATAGCAGAACAAGCTGTGTAATTGGGAGGTCCATTATCTGACTGCCGTTATTCTCTCTACACAGCACCGGGAAACCCACAGCATTATACTACACAAATTGAACCCTACTGGTCCCAATGGATTAGACCAGTGAATGCTATGGTCTGCAAGACTGAACAGTGGTACATTCATACAGAGCAGTTGTTCATGAATACTACCGATTGATCGTCAACCTTTTTGTTAATTTCGCATAAATTCTTCTCACATTTCCGTTTTGTATCTAAATTGGTAATATTTTAAATTGAAAGAATGTATGCACGTCTCCCTGAAGTTTGTTTGTTTTTTCTCAATAGTAAATGTCCCATAAAAAGAAGAGACGCTGGATATTATTAAACACAAAGTTAGTATTAAAAGGGTTCAGCAAGGTCAGTCAAAGTACAATGATCTTGAAGATGGGAATGCTTAAGGAAAATCCTCTTTTTTTTTGCAAGTACATTTACAGGTTTCAAATAAAAAGTTGCAATAGAAAGATGAGTCGTGAATGGAGAAGGAAGTGGTGCAGTGACACAAGCAGCGTGTCATTGCCAGCACAATAATGCTCTGCTCTGAAGTGGTGGGGATGCACAGCATTTCTCCACAGTAGGATTTAAATGGGTGGGAGTGAGCATCCTGCTACTTTACAACAGCATGACGACAGAGCAAGCGTGTTGCAACGTGATGATCAAAAGAACCAAAAGCTAATGCAAATATCTGCCAGGTCATGTTGATCCTTGCAACCAAGAGTGTATGAGTCACATTATTATTTAGCTTGGGTTATGGACGGCTAAGGAACCAACACCGATGAGCACAGAGAAGCATTTTGTGATGTGGCAAAGTTGAGTAAAACCAAAACTGTGTAATGAGTTTGAAGAAGTACAGCATCCTTGTTTGAATCACAGTAACCTCTCTAAAAACCACAAAGGCATGCCAAATCAATATGCTGCTGGAAAGCAGGGGTTGTCAATATAGGGGTTAGGTTTACCTACTGTATTAGCACTGCATCACTGTTCATATACGAAAGCCCTTGGCTGTCAAACGCAGTGCCTGTCCGAAAGCAAACCCACACATAAGCTAATGCAATAGTAGTGTTAAGCACTGGGTTTTAATAAGCTGTTGCATGACTACATCACAATGCACTACATCACTCAGCCCTGGAACAAAACAAATGCCAGCGCTATAAACCAAAGCTGGAGAGGGTTGACCCCTGATATGATTAGCCATAGAAATTCGCAACACGATCCAGAAAGTCACCGCTCTATTATATAAAGCCCGGAGTCCCCTTTATTAGTCTTTATAAAGTTACTGGGAAGCCACGGCCAATGGAATGAGGTGCCAAAACCATAGAAAATGGGACAAAAATGGCCATTCAGTGCTGCTCTTAATTGAGTGAAGGTGGTATTGTGAGTGCCTTTCTCGTGGCACCAGCAGGGGTAGCCTCCAGAATGGCTCAATTTGACGGCTAGGTCATATTACGCGCCACTTCAAGTGACTTTATTTTTTTAAAGCAATGTGGTAAACAGAGCTCCGGAGCCAAATACTTTTATTTGAAGTTATAGAAAGCCACCTCATCGATCATCGATTTTTTTTTCTTTTTTAAAAAGAACTAGACATTGTTGCTTTGTTTCAAACCTGAATTACTTAATTACCAGGACTCAAAAACAAATTAAATCAAAATAGCTAGCTGCAGGGCTCAGTCCTACGTTATTCCCCTGCACCCCCCACCCCCACCCCCTTTCGATGAAAGAACAGGCACATTTTGAGTACAGGACTGTTGGAAAGTTCTTGGCTTTAAAAATTTGCCCCCAGGCTTATTTTAAGGGAGTACTGTATGTCTTTTTTTGAACAAGTGGATTTAAAATTAAAAAAAATAATAATAAAATTCCCTCTAAACATTACACATGCACACACAAACACCCAAAACATCATATTGCATTAAACAAACCTCTAAACATTACACATGCACACACAAACTCCAAAAACATCATACTGCATTAAAAAAGGGAATGTTTAGAACTCAATCTGGTGATGTCCTCTCATTCAACATTTCATTTCACATTTACAAGTTTTTATGGTAAATATTAAAACATGAATCACTTTTACCGACTTGTCTCAGAAGAAAGTGAGATGTACCCAAACATGTACAGTAACTAAAACTACTAATACGAAAAGCCTTGGAAAGCTGGCAGTGCCTCTATTGCCACGAGCAGAGTGGGCTTGCACGGGCTCGTTTGAGCAGGAGCGGCAAAGACGAGCACACGCTGTCCTCCGAAGCATGTGCAGTCAGCTAACCGCTTTTTTACACACTGCAGACTTACCGTGCATCCACCCAGAGCTATAGCGTCGGAGGACAACGCAGCCTTGGGCAGCTTACAGGGGTCGTTGGTGCGCGGTGAGCCGAGGACACCCTGGCCGACCTAACCCTCCCTCCCCCCGGGCGGCGCTTGGCCAATTGAGCGCCGCCCCCTGGAAGCTCCTGTCCTCGGTCGGCAAAGGAATAGCCTGGACTCGAACTCGCGACGTCCAGGCTATAGGGTGCATCCTGCACTCCACGCGGAGCGCCTTCAGTAGATGCGCCACTCAGGAGCCCCCAAAGAATGTTGTTTTTATTGATTGGATGAAACAAAGAAATGTTAAGAGACTTAAAACAGTTTGTCTTGAAAACGTTACGAGAATTCTATGCTTCAGTGTGCAATTGGGCTGGTCAACATTACTCAATTTCTGCTTTATTATTTAGCCTCCATGCTGGTCTCAATCGCTCCATAAACAGTGCTGACATAAAACCTAAATGGATAGCCTGTTGGTGACCAAGCATTTAAAAAGTGCCAGTCATGTATTTTTGTATTGGCTTCTCAAGGTCAGCGGTAGTAATGCGTGGATAGTGAACTTTGTCTTTGCCTTCTTTTCTGTATCTTTTCATTAAATCAACAAAAATACATGATTGACATGTTTAAATGCTTGGTCACTGACAAGGCTAACATTGCGGGTTATGTCAGCTCTGTTTACAGCAAATCAGAAATTGAGTATTTTTTTTTTTTTTCTTAAATTGTATCTGTTTTATAAGCAGGATGACACACTGCAGGGCTTGCGTGTTGTGTTGCATTAACATACGGCTTTGTTGTTAATGCTACACAATGCTCGCCCTGTCGTGTGTTATCCCTTGCGTATTCAATTTCTTATTATTATTCAAATTAATTGTTTTCTTATATATTTAAGACAAGGCAATTTTATTTTTCTGTTAAAAGTGCTCCTGGCTATAATGCTCTGCCACCCAGCTGTACAGCATTCCTGGGGAGAACCGTTACTATTTCTAAATTCAGCATCAGCAATATTGAGTGTTTAACACTGAACAACAAGAACCTGCCAATTATTATTTTACTTTGAAACAAAATCTTACTGAGCTTGATAGTTTTGTTTTGATATCTGAAATAAAAAAACGTCCATGTTGAACTGTTGAAAGTATGATTGAACCTGCATGCCCCTCCCCTCCCCTCCCCTCCTTGCTTCCCATGTGTCAGTGATTCAGCTGTTCTACACGACTTCCATCAGGAACTGGGCGATCTGACTATCAGATGTGCCTCAAAACACAGGAGGGGAGGGAGGGCAAGGATGAAAACTTAACAAGGAAGATAGATACTGTATCTATACACTTTACAAAACGTTGTCTGGGTGTCAGGTTCGTATTTGCCAATTCCTTACATAAAAAAAAAAAAAAAAAGTACTGTATATAAAAAATATTTCAAAGTCGATTAATGCGCTGGTCCTTTCAACTCGTGCAATCAGATAAGGCCAAATAAATGTATTTTTATCTGCCGGCTAGGTCAGTTGCATGCGAAATGAATTCAGGAGGAGTCTGAGCCCTCTGAAGAGATATATTTATACGTAATTTAGAACTAAACTTTGAACGAGCACAGACTTGGCACTGCTGACTTTCCACTTGTTTTCCAAGAGAAGCCCTGGATTACGAATTACTTTATAATTGGATGATATTAATACGGGGGAGCTCTCGGAGCTTGTGTGCTGGCGGGGAGGGGAGCCTGTGATTAGAGACGCTTATTTTGCTCCATCTTGATTTTCTATTTTTAAAAGGCAGTGCTCAGGATGCAAGTAGACCAAACTCGAAGGGGAGTTTTGAAGCACGGCGGACGGTTGCTTCCAAGCTGTATACGATTACAACATGTTCCACAGATTCTTGTAAGAAACGTCCAAGCCAAGTTTCTCTGGTTTGTAAGACATAGCTGTCACGAACTCGAACAATCTAAAGTCTGTTTAAAAGTAGGTGACTATGACTTCGATTCTATCAAAATACTCTCAAGAACATGAACTAATGAAAGTCCACGTGAAATCTGATCACAATTGGAGTTTATGTAAGAATGTAAGTGTGACGTATATACCACACTCTGTATGAGATTCCCGGCAGGAAGAGAGATGTCGGAAGGAAGGAAAGGGTTTCAGATTCATTGGTTTAACTGGTTCTTAAAAAATAGAGTTTCAGATGTGGGTTGTGCATCATAAATGGAAAGGAGAGTAGGGTTCAGCTTCAAGGCATGTCAAATAAAACATTTTATACCATATTAGCATTGTAATAAACAAGTGAAAAAAAAACAAACAAAAAAGTTGAGTTGGCTCCAACAAGCCAAACAGATGCAACAATCTGAATGCCATATGGATTTACATTTCAAAGAATATCTGTTGCTTTAGCAACGGCACTCCAAGCAATACAGGAGATTAGCATGGTGAAACAAATAAAATGAAAATGCATTTTAGTCATTCCCCCCCATCCCCCCCCCTCCACGATGTATATGCACTGTGACTCTTCAAAAAAAAAAAAGCTGCTTCTCCATCTGTTCTTTCAAATCTCCACTGGCCGTGCCACTTGTAGGTAGAGCTGCAGGAACCGATCATTCGATCAAGCTCTCCACAGGTGAGTGTCATGGGTGTTGGTTGAGCTAATTGACCATTCCAAGTGAAACAAGCGAAGGAACAGCTGCTTGAGTTTGTGTGGCTCACTGTTCTCCACAGAGTAGGAAAAGCAGCAATCACACATCCAAGCAGCTGTTTCTTCGCTAGTTTCAGTTTTAATGATAAATTAGCCCGATCAACACCATTGACCCTCCCCTGATTTCTGTGGAGAGCTCAATCTGAACAATTGAATAATCTGTTTGTACAGCACAACCTGCAGAACACAGGCTTCCTTCCCTGAAAACTTTCTTTGCTACTTTGTCTTTCTGTGATGCTATAAATGACATCTACAATGTCCGTGAAAAAAAAAAACAAAAAAAAAACCCAAGGGGTGAATGATGCTTATATTTTACTTGGTGTTCTGTGTTTTGTTACATTGCATTACCACAGAAAACTTAAAAGGAGCAAATAATGAAACATTTCAAAACATTTTTTTTTTTTTTTTACTTTATAGGGCACTGCAACTTTAAACGTTACTAAAAACTACAAAGAAAAATGGTGTTAATGATGGACAATAATTTGGGATAATATGAAGAACGCCAATATTAGAGACACCCTGTTTCAGTGACTCCCACATCAAAGAAATAATAACAACCGGCAATGACATAGCCTGGATAGCCTCTGTGCTGCAGAGTGTCAACACACCAAATCACACTGACCCCTGACCCTCTGTGCTGCAGTGTCAACACACCAAATCAAACTGACCCCTGACCCTATGTGCTGCAGAGTGTCAACACACCAAATCACAATGACCCCTGACCCTATGTGCTGCAGAGTGTCAACACACCAAATCAAACTGACCCCTGACCCTCTGTGCTGCAGAGTGTCAACACACCAAATCAAACTGACCCCTGACCCTCTGTGCTGCAGAGTGTCAACACACCAAATCAAACTGACCCCTGACCCTCTGTGCTGCAGAGTGTCAACACACCAAATCACACTGACCCCTGACCCTCTGTGCTGCAGTGTCAACACACCAAATCACACTGACCCCTGACCCTCTGTGCTGCAGAGTGTCAACACACCAAATCACACTGACCCCTGACCCTCTGTGCTGCAGTGTCAACACACCAAATCACACTGACCCCTGACCCTCTGTGCTGCAGTGTCAACACACCAAATCACACTGACCCCTGACCCTCTGTGCTGCAGAGTGTCAACACACCAAATCACACTGACCCCTGACCCTCTGTGCTGCAGTGTCAACACACCAAATCACACTGACCCCTGACCCTCTGTGCTGCAGTGTCAACACACCAAATCACACTGACCCCTGACCCTCTGTGCTGCAGAGTGTCAACACACCAAATCACACTGACCCCTGACCCTCTGTGCTGCAGAGTGTCAACACACCAAATCACACTGACCCCTGACCCTATGTGCTGCAGTGTCAACACACCAAATCACACTGACCCCTGACCCTATGTGCTGCAGTGTCAACACACCAAATCAAACTGACCCCTGACCCTCTGTGCTGCAGAGTGTCAACACACCAAATCACACTGACCCCTGACCCTCTGTGCTGCAGAGTGTCAACACACCAAATCACACTGACCCCTGACCCTCTGTGCTGCAGAGTGTCAACATACCAAATCATTAGGTGGAAAAACCGGGGCAACACAAGGCAGAGTTCTCATTATGACCACTGAAAATCAATACGAACGGGTACGAACACACCAGGAACTGAACCTAGGCGTATCAATAGCATCTACATCAAGGCCATTGAACAAGTTTGTATTTTTTTTTTTTTTGAATGACAGTCAAATCAATTCTCCTATATTGAACAATACATTGTGATATTTCCTACTACTATTTATTATTGTTATGTTCAGAAATACTGCTCCTTAGTCCATGAATCCTTGTTCTGAATAATCTGCACTGCTTTAGCAAACCGAGCAATATCTGATCTGGTTGTTTGAAAAAGCAATGAAACCTTAAGAGGGAAATCAGTGCGTAATTGTGCCGGTAAACACTAGCATATGGTGCATTTAAATTAACAACCACAATCAAAGCCAAAACTTGGTTAAGAAACACACAGCTGGCAGCAGAACTAATTTCTGTGCTCTTTATCGTACAAGCGTTTTGATAAGAACCATGCGATAGCCACCTACTTCAATAGAGAGGGAGGTGAAATACTACAATAAGGACAGTGTTATTCTCCAACCACAGTAAAAAGGACTGATCTTCTCTACAGCATGAACTCCCAAGACCTCCGAGTATCAGGCAGTCCGATCCACAGCTGTGCTACCAATTGCTATTGATGTTGAAGTGCTGTGTGCATATCGCCCCTTTATCGATAAGGGGCCCATATTGTAACAATGCATTTCCGAGTTTAAGAAAAGGGCTTAGCCATTCTTAAGGGGGTTTAAGAACTATTTGGAGAACAGGTACAGTACACTGGGAGAGCCACAAGGATGATAAATACGAAATCCGACACAGGGAGCTTTTACTTTGACACCAGCAAAGGCAATGCCTAAACGGTTGTCTAGTTCACCAGGTTTCTTATTAGCTTCACTCAAGGCTTGAATATGGACTCTGTCCAACAATGATTTCATTGCAATTAAAAAAAAAAGCACACAACAAAAAGGTCTGATTTAAAAGAAAGCTAATGTCTGATAAAGGCGATCTTGATTTAACACTGTTTATCAGATGAACCTCAGCTTTGAATACACAAACTACGTGCACAATCTAACATGCCTTTGTACCTATATTACAACACCAGCAGTGATCTCATTGTGTCTATATTGAACATCCAATTTTGAAACACAATTCACCTGTGCAAATACTACCCCCCCCCCCCCCCCCTTTCCTCCCTGCTGAAACAAACACCGTTTCCTCCTTCCTCAAGTTTCCTTTAAATAAAGTAATCTGTGGATTTCCCCAGGCCACTTAAGCTTTCCCAAGAACCGGAAATAAAGAAATTATTAAGAGCAACATCAAATCAAATTTTATTTTATTTTGTATAGCGCCTTTCAAGATGGGCCACCTTCACAAAACGCTTAACATTAAAACAATTCAATACAATGAAAAAATAATAACAAACAATAAAAATTTAAAAATATAAAAGACCCAAATAAAAATAGTAAGTAATAAAAGATAATACGAGAAACAATAATTTTACAAAGAACATTTAAAATGAAGAAACAGCAAAGCAGAATAGAATTAAAAGATTAAGAAAAGGCCAAGTGAAAAAAGGTGTTTTTAGTTTTGACTTGAAGAGTGAGAGGGTGGGTGCAGTGCGGACAGAGAAGGGAAGAGCGCTCCAGAGTGTAGGAGCTGCAGAGTTAAAAGAACGGCCGGCAAGAGAGTTACACGCTTTGACTTGGGAATTACTAAAAGGACAGAGTCAGAGGATCTCAAAGTATGTGTGGGGATACAGCAGGGCAACAAGGAGGACAATTATTTGGGGCCGGAGTGATTTGTATGCAAGCAGAACAATTTTAAAAGTAACCCTATATCCGATAGCTAACCAGTGAAGAAGGGCCAGCTGAGGAGTGATGTCATCATGGTGTTTGGATTTGGAAAGGATCCTGGCTGCAGCATTTTGTACTAATTGTATTCTATTAATGGCACATGCTGGAAGACCAGTGTAGAGTGAATTGCAGTAGTCCAGACCAGAAGTGACAAGTGCATGGCAAAGGTTCTCAGCATCACATACAGAAAGATATGGACGTACTTTGGCAAAGTTACGGAGATGATGAAAGGAAGATTTAACAACAGATGAGATGTGGTAATCAAAGGTAAGCCCACCATCCTGAAGAACTCCAAGACTACGAACAAAAAAGGGGAAGGAAGTAGGCAGCAGTTTCCAAAGCTGAGGGAAAAGGAAATGCATTTTGTAAGTTGAGGGTGGGATCCCACTAGCAAGAGCTCTGTCTTCTTCACATTTAATTGTAGGTAGTTGGCAGACATCCAGGCCTCAATGTCTTCCAAGCAGGCAGAGAGCTTGGACATCTGGGAGGAAGATCAGGAGAGACTTTCATATAGAGCTGGGTGTCATCAGCACAGGAGTGGAACAGAAGACCATGATGACGAATTAAATGACCAAGAGGAATCATGCAGATGTTAAACAGTAGTGGCCCAAGAACAGAGCCCTGGGGAACACCACATGTGAGCGGGGTTTTGATGCTACTATCACCAGCAAAAAATATACGACCAGATAAATAGCAACTCAGCCACGAATAGGACAATCCTGACAGACCTACATATTTCACGAGGCAATCCAAGAGAACTGTGTGGTCAATGGTATCAAATGCAGCAGTGAGATCAAGAAGGATTAGCACAGATGGTGAGCCTCTATCAGCATTCAGAAGGAGATCATTAACAATCCATACTAGGGCTGATTCTGTACTATAGTGAGGACAAAATCCGGATTGGAAAGACTCAAGCAGGTTATTTTCAGTCAGATGTTTCAGCAGTTGATTGGCAACTACCCATTCAAGAGTTTTAGACAGAAATGGGAAATTAGAAATGGGATGGAAAATTAGATAGAACAGTGGGGTCAAGATTAGGTTTTTTAAGTACAGGTAAAACCTGGGCGAATTTAAGAGCAGGTCAGAACTGTATCTGATTGAAGGGATAAATTGAGAATGTGTGAGATGTATGGAGCAAGTTCATCACTACGTGAACAAACTAGATTGGTAGGCCATGGATCTAGAGGACATGTAGAAGGGCTAGATTTTGGGGAGTAGTTCTGAAACATCTAAAAGGGGTTACAGAAAGAAAGGAAGAGAGACAAGGTGGAGGTATAGGAGGGGAGTCAAGGTCGAGAAATTAGTTAGATAAGGAAGCAGAACGAGGGAAGTTTGAATAGTATAAATTTTGTGTTTGAAAAAAGAAGAAAAGTCATGCCAAGTGATGGAGGAGGAAGTAGGACCCAGCAGCCTACTACCAGGGTGAATAATTTTATCAAAAGTTTTAAAAGAGAAAACTAGGTTTACTCTGCCCCTTGTTTATGATCTCAGAGTAATATTTCATCCTGGCTGCCGTAAGGGTTAGTCGATAGTTTTGGAGGTGATTGGCCAGGATCTCTTTATGAACAGTAAGACCAGAGGCCCTCCACTGCCACTCAAATCTATGCCCAGTTGTCTAAGTTCAGGTGTGTACCAAGGGCAGTTGCAATTATTCTGGAGGCCACGTGTCTTAACTGGGGCTACTGAATCAATGATGTCCATTAATGAAGAATTATATAGTAGCACTGCTTCCTCCACAGCAGAAGGGACAGTACTGTTGAGGGGAGAGGAAGAGAGAAAGGGAGACAGAGTAGAAGGAGTGAGATGACTCTTTGAGTGATAAGAGATAGCAGACACAGGAACAGGTGAAGAAGTACATAGATTAATGTCGGCTGAGATGAGAAAATGATCAGATATAGTTATATCTTTAACAGAGACATTAACAAGTTTCAGGCCACGAGAGATTAAAAGATCAAGAGTATGGCCACGAATATGTGTAGATGAGTAAGACCAGGACAGTCAAGAAGAGACAGTAAGTCGCGAACAAAAGGACAAGATGGAGAAGCAACATGAATATTGAAATCTCCAAGAAGGAAGAGTTTGTCGGTGGTTGTGTGAATCAAAGACAGAAACTCAGAAAAAAATCGTCAATGAAAGAACTGCTGTATTTAGGAGGACGATAGATGGCAACAGGAGTGAGACTGAGGGGAGAAGGAAACCTAACAGTAGTGTGTTCAAAGGAAGAAAACCTTTGTAGAGGGAGCACTGTATCAGTATGTGCAGTCTTGGAGATAACAGCAGTGCCACCACCCCGTCCAGTCAAACAAGGGGTTTCAAGGAATCTATAGCCATCAGTGGTGGCAAGACACAAGGCAAGGCAAGGCAAGACGGTCATTCTCAGAGTGCAAGGTTTCAACTAGACAGAGCAGATCGAGGCTGTTCTCAGTAATTAGTTCACTTAGAAAAATCTTTGTGAGAGTGAACGACAGTTAAGAAAGGACATTTTAAAACTATTTGTGGGAGGTGATGGAGAAAGAGGAGTTAAGCAAAGGAATCTGGACAAGAAATAGTCCAGACTCCTCACGATTAGAGAAGGAGGGGACACGCTTAGTCCAAGGAAACCAAACATTAGGAATCATACTTGGGGGTAAGGCCCCGAGTACAGGGAGAGAGAGAGAGGTTTAGAGTAACACATGATCTTTCATCTTGAGAGAGTGGAAACAGTACCATACAGTGTCTAAGTGCTGGGGTGCTGGATTGAGCAACCCCTCTGCTGCTGGTGCTGGCTCTGCTGCAGGTGAGTGGAAAGTGCAGCATCAGTCCCAGAGTGTCTCAATGGCTCAAAAAGACACAGATTTTAGCATTATGGATTAAAAGTTTTAAAACTCAGTTTCCATAAAACACATGATTCATGGCTTGGAGATAAATTAAGCGATGAGGGCTCTGGTGCCTGGCAGACCCTCAGATGACATCTGATTGATAAATTGGTCTATCAATTCCTAAAGACTTTCCAGATTGGTATTCCTCACAGCTACCTGTGAACTAAATCAGCATACAGAGACCGCGTCATATCAAATTATATTGCCACCTACTTAACCCTTGTTAAGTGCCAATGGAAAACCCAGGTTATACAGCTTGCCTGGCCTCAATACAGTCACGGTCCATATTGTGTTTGTTAGTTCTTTAGAAAACTCCAATACAGAACAAGGGATTCTTAATTCAGCCAAAAAAAAAAAAACTGAAAAGAAAAGAAAAAAACAGCAAAAATCTAATTGCATTTCAAAAAATGTTGGTGCAAATATACAGTATATAAAAAAAACACGTTAGTTGCATATTAACATACAAATTAAATTCATATCATAAAAATAAAGAAATCTTTCTCCCACAAAGTTGTTATTATTTTAATTATCTGCATGGCTGGGATTCCCACTCTTGCTATAAAAAAAGAAGATTACCAATTGTGAACAGAGGCTTTGTGTGTGAGCACATAGGTCCTAACAATGCCCTTGATGTACTTAATTTGTGGTACAATGTCACAGCCTCTCCAAGCCCCGTTATCACTCCAAACATGCAGGTGCTTTCCTGATGCGTGTCACAGATTTCTTGCTTTTTGACGTCAGCAATTTTAGTAGCGAGTTATCACCTGCATCAGCAGGACAGGGAAAGAGATTAAAGCTGGCTGAACACTTCCACTCTGGAATTGCTCCATCACAAGTAAGCAGCAGAATAAACAAATAGGGCCAACGTGGAAAAAAAAAAAGCCAGCGTCATCACAATAAAAAGATATTAAATGTGCTCTTTTTGTAATGCAATGCACACAAACAAAACCATTCCCAAATGCAAACAAAGAGATGGGGGGAAAAAAGAAAGGACTTGTATCCAGGACATTGAAAAGGTCTTGTTTCATTCTTTGGGAACTCTTAATGGGCTGGATTCTTTTATCTCCGGTGTTTCATGATCTCTATTAAGATCCATGGCCCTTTGAAAGGTTAATTGCTCCTGCTAATTCCAGCTAATGATAGCCTTGTTTGAATGTACGTCATTCACAAGCTTAACAGAAAGCCCAAGCACTGCCTTAGCAGCAGAGGCGGAGCTGAACTTTGTAAAGGCTATGGTGAACTGGAAACTGTTCAGTTTGGCGCACTGTAGAGTACGTTAAGGACTCTGGTGTCTTCTGTTTCAAATTTGTTATGTATTGCTCTTGTTGAGAAGTAATATTGTAGCTTTTTTTTTTTTTCTTACCCATATAAAATACAAAAGCTTTCTTGAGCTTTACATTTGAGTTACATTACATTAAACCCCCAGTATGTGTAAAACCAAAGTATGCGTTGAGTAACACCTGCAAATGTGTTATCCCGCATTAAAAAATCGTTTGAACCGAAACTACACAGTGTGCACCTTGTCTTCGTTTAACAGCAAAGCAAGTACCCTTTGCATGGTTTCAGAGATTAAAAAGAACATGAGTTAATAAAAAACCTTTGACTCTCAAAAATAAATAAATTCAAAACATACTGGAGAAGAAAAAAAAAACAAAAACACACAATTTATCTGCCCCTAGAGGGAGCTTCCTAAAAAACGCAGATAAGGTGAAACAAAAGGCTAGACTCCTACGAAGCAACAAATCGTGACAAACAAAACAGAATTGGCTGGAGGCAGCTATTATGCAGTAGGGCTCTTTTTAACAATTCAATTGAAACACATTTTACAGTACAGATTTGTGCTATCAACAGCACCATGCATGACTGCACTTAAACAGAGGACATCCATTCAACCCCAAATCCAAAGAACAAGTGGAGGGGGTGATGATCGCTCACGGCAATGTTCACTTAATTGACTATTAAGAGGCTAATTTTCTCTCTGCCTTTAACCAATTCACCTCAGAGAATCAGCAGGAATTTAATTTGAAATGTTATTTATTTATTTATTGATTGTATTGTATTGTATTGCATTGTATTTATCCAAATCGTATCTTTGTAGGGGACACAACATTTGTTATTAGTATAAAAATGAATTCCATATTGTCCTTTTTTTTTTTTTTTTTAAATAAAGCACTCTGTGTATTTGTTAATGAAGGGAGCTGTATCAATGAAATTGGTACACTATGGTACAAAAATGCAATACACAGGCTACTTGCATGAAGTAGTAAATACAATAAATGAATAAATAATACAAAATAAAAAATTGGCAAGTACATTGAGGAAGATCAAAATCTAGTGAGCTGACGGGAACTGGAAGGCAACACTGATAAACTCTGCAAGTTGGTATCTTAAAAACATAACTTGCTTTAAGTTTTAAAAAAGAACTATTGTTTGTTCTCACTTCTAATGTTCTTTCTAGAACATTTCCCGGCTTCAATACATTTCTTATTGATGTCGTTGAGACTGAGAGATTCTGCTGTGTTTCCCTTGAGGGAAACACTTAAAACACAAAAGCAGCAAATCCCATTTATCCTCACCCTGAACATCCCCAACGCAAACATGTCACTCTTTAAAAGACGCAACTTAGGATTTCCTTCTGGAACTGTGCTTTGCTCAAATAGTTTTCACTTTCAATGCATTTAACTCTCATTTTTAGTATACCGGAGAAAGTATTTTATTGTACAGGGTGATTAGAAAGTAAGTTCATCACATCAATGATATAGTGCGTTGATGTGGTAAACTTTCTTTGTATTCAATTAAATACTTTTCTCTAGTCCATCTAGGGTTAACTATGAGTTTAATAACACACACTTGAGATTGTTGACTGGAACAGGGGTAATTGCTATGCAACAGGAGCCTCAAACCCATGCCTGTGCAGTGATGCACATGTGTTACAGTTACAGACGGTGCAGAGATCAGTGAAGGGTCTGTGGGCCTCACCTGGTCCAGCCGCAGGGCTCCTCCCTCGAAGCGCTGCTTACGGAGCTGCTTGGCGATGCTGTGCAGGTTTAGCACGGCCTGGTGGATCTCATCCACGGGGTGCTCCGGGGAGAACGGGGGCAGCTCCTCCGCAGAGAAGAGCTTCTCCGGGGCTTCGATCATGCTCTGAGCGTGGTCGTAACTCAGCTTCACACACGAGCGGATGACTGTGCGCCCAAACCATTCGTCTAGGATCTGGGGGGGGGGGTAAAGAAATAAAGTAGGTAAGTATGAATAAATGAATGGAGCTGCTCTAATCTAAACTGAATGAAAATCACAGAGATGAAGGTGATCTGGATCTGGCAGTTACATGCTTTGACCCCGAAAGAAACTGTTGGCATAGGAAGTGCAAGTGTAAGAGACTTCCTGAAAGTAAGGCAAGCAAACTGAGAACCTACTTTCTCCAAGTATACTGCCAGATATCCTGTTTAAAATAAAACAAAAAAGATACACATGTGTTTGCTACAACATATGCTTTTCAACACGGAACATCTGAGATCTATATAGCAATTGGAAGTGTACGGCAAGTGGGATTCACAGAATTATTGTTTTCGCTACAACCAGTTTATTAGAATTCAATCCCAGGTTTCATTTTGCAGAATGCCATACACCCTACCTAGGCATGGTTACCTAAAACCCCCTGAGCTTTTAGACATGTGTGCATACAGTATATGTTCCTGTTTGCACATCTGGCGTGTTAAAAACACCTACGGTTTCACAGTTGTTGGCAGCAGCAATTGACCTACGTCATCAGTTAATTTATTCCACATTAATGGAACCTGATGGGTGAACTCTTGCACCACAGAGTTTATCAGGTTTTGAAATCTGAACTGCACTGGAGAGTAGAAAAGAAAAACATATGCACACACATTTCTAAGTAGCTTGCAAACCAAGTTACACAGATAGTTGCTTTCCCTATATAGGGTGGTGCAGTTGAATGGCAAGGGGATATGAGCCGAGCCAGGATCAGTCGTGAATGAGTGTCACGTCAGCTTTGTAACCAACATCCATGAGTTTCAGATTAACAGGCTCCAAATAGTGGGAGATATGAATCATTAAAAGAAAAAACAAAAACAAAATCTGATTATATTATACAGCACAGGTTTGGAAGCAAAACTGGACTTGAAACAAACTTATGCACATAAATATAAAAGTCTATAGGGGTTTCTGGTGGTTTCACCTTAGTTCCTAGTGAACGTGTGTCTACAGTACATCACAATTAACCTTTGCAGGCAGTGTATCTCATTTTAAATGCAATTATTTGATTTATGCTAGGGGTTACCTAATTGTCTCTGTGCTGCAGAGTACGATTTAAGAGAGAGTGAAAAAATCCATTAAGCTAAATGAGAGCTGGTACCGGATAATTCCGAAACAAAAACTAAATGTTTAAAAAAATCCCAAACCTATTATGGAGCTATTTACAGCAGTTTAAAAGGAAAAAGCAGATCAATGTTCTGTGTCACCTGTTCGTGTGGCTGTGCCAAAACAAAACTAGTTCTATGGATTAACGAGACTAAAACGTTGTTTATGTAAACTAACTGGGACGCAGTCTAAGCTTGGCAGTAACTTGTGGCAAGTGGCTGAACTGCATGAGTTCCGAGGGTAGTGTTGAGGGAACTCTGGATGTTGAGGGACATTCCAGTGCAGCTTTAATGAAACCACTTTAAGGAACGCAATGCAGGTGTAATAAGATCAATTCAATAATTAAAAAAGACAAGGCTGGAACAAAGACCTGGAGTGGAATGTCCCACCTTGGCCACCTCTGTAGAAGGGTGCTGGGGAAGCAGAGGAAAGGGGATTGTTTCTGAGCAAGGGGATCATGGGAGTCCAAGATGCTGCCAAGCGGCAGGAAGCGCATTTGCGACCCAGAACACGTAGGCCCACGTGAAGCCAGCTTCTGAGTCAGAAAAACGTCAAGGTGATGGATTGGCCTGCCAGACCACCGGATAGAAACCCTGCTGGATCTGGCAGGGAGCAGGAATCCAAAAGGTCAAGGTGGAGCAACCAACCATCACACGTGTGAAGAGGTCTCTACAGGCACAGCGTATTGCTGAGGAGTGCAGGAAGAGAAAATACAGGGCCTTCCGAGCTACAGCTGCAAGCGAACCAGCCAAGGAGGAACACTAGCTTGGTTTTTCCAGTACTTCAACTTTTGTCACATGCAAGTTTAATAAGAGGCTATAAAAAATTGGTTACATCTACACGCCCCATTGTAATATTTGATTTGGCGTCGCTACGGTGAACAACGCACTTTGTGGACCAGCCTTTAAATACTCTAAATGTATTGTTATGTGGTGTGTTTTTGGTAATTAAGCTGCACACAAAGCTAGACACAGAATACTACAAATAATGGGTAATACAAATAACACAATGGCAGAGGCCTGTGTGGACTTTAAAACACACTCCATATTGGCATACCATATGCATGAAAAAAAAATAGTTTAAGCAAGGTAAAATATATTAAAAAATAAAAAAATAAAAAAAAAAATTACAAAAAAGTACATGTCGTCAAAGCAACAATGATGAGCTTGAACAAAAGTTATTGTATTTCTTGCTCTTATTGTATTACTTGTATTGTAACGCTTGAAATGTTTTTGCTTACGATTGTAAGTCGCCCTGGATAAGGGCGTCTGCTAAGAAATAAATAATAATAATAATAATAATGAGTGACAGAAACAGTGTTTGCTGAATGACTGTGTCAGAATAAAAGGGGGATGTTTAAGAATCTGCCTTCTGTAGCACGAGTTCGGAGGTGCGCTGGTACACAAAGCAATGTGACCTTGAGGGTCGATCTCAGGTCTCCAGCACCGTCATCTTATGGGCAAAAAAACAAAAACAAAAACACGAACCCCTTTGGTGACGCACTGCACCTTGTCAGGAGTCTTTAACGACTCTCGTCCTGAAAGCAGCACAGCCACACTCGCAGTGTGTCTGGTGGGTGATAAGCTGCAGACGTCTTTCATCAATGTCAGCAGGAGACTAATGGGCGGGGGGGTTGTTCTAGTATAACTGGCCCCAGCTATAGGAACCATCCCCGGGCTGAATTGAGGTCAAACCCATGACTGTAAAACCACCAGCCTCAGCAACATCATTTATCATTTTATACTTGTCATCTCTTTTTTTTTTTTTTTTTTTTTTTGACAGCGGTAATCACCTAACTATACAAAACTAGCATTTAAAATGCACTACACAGAACAATTGTACATTAGTTAATTACGCGTGGGATAATGACTGAGAATGCAGTATTCACATCAAACGCAAATTCAAACACAATAGTTTGCTTTAAACCAAAGTCTGATACCAAAGTTCATTTAAAAAAAAAGCAGCCCTTATTCACTAGAAATGCCACAAAATGTATTAATTGTCATTACATATCCAAGACAGTCCTCTCAATTCACCCAGTAAATGGTTATTGCATCCCTGAAACGTCTGTGCAATCTGAACTGTGCTTCAGTTGAATCGAAGTGAACAATAAGCAAACTGAGTTCTGAAGAAGAGCTTGCCACTCGGACCGTAACATAAGGGAACGTCCCAGCAAGCCACCGGATACGGAGTGCAGTGGGAATGGTGGATAACGGCAACAGATACCAACACTCTGGAACCACTGCAGAGAGCGATTGGAGGCGGGATGACATCCCTAGACAGTCAGTATATGCACTAGACCGCGGTGTGTCCAATCACTGACTGGAAAGGACAACTTTGGCCACGCCTGCCTTAGACACTTTGAACAGATGTAAGCCTAAATTGTTGGACTAAGCATGGGCACAGATGGCACCCCACTTTCAAAAACAAAAAAGCCACTTTGAGCTATTCAAGTTTGCCCTTGCATTAACATATTTTTTCCCTTCATTTGATTTTTTTTTTTAAAAAGCATTATTAACTCATTGTCTTTACACTGAATCACAGCTCAGAGATTGGCAGGAAGCAGTTTGTTATTTCATTTTTTTCTTCTGTACAGCAAAATGTGGTTCTTAATTATGTGGGCATGTCATGTGGGGTTAATTAGCTATTGTCTTTGCTCGGGTAGCGCTTCAAGCAATGTTTCAGTAACCCCATTAGGGCCTTTAAAGATCCTGTGCAGATTGGAAACCTTAATTTGAAGTAGTAGAGCTGGGCCAAATGTTGTTTTTTACAGAAACTCTGTTATATGAACAACAACAAGTATAGTCATTGCCACTAAATACATTTCAAGCAAGCGCTTGTTTGAATATGTGAATATTTGTCTCGGCACTAAATTAATTTGATTAACCACATGCACCCTGTATGTGTGCTGTACGCATTCGTGTCTGCGAAGGGCACAGCTTCAATATTACCTTCCCCTGTGGAGTGAGTTTCCAGATCACAGAGAACGTCAGCCGGTCAGTCATGGGGTTCAGACTGCATAACTCTTCACACAGGAGCCTGGGCAGCATGGGGATCACCTAGCGGGGGGTGGGGGACAAGGAACCACAGACTGCTTAGACAGAACAGTAAATAACTCTGTTAGGTGAGGGGTTAGTGACTGAGCGATCAGCACTGCAGCTGCAGATTCTCACTGTGCAAGATCCACTCATCCACAGAGGTGGTCCAAAGGGGTCTGCATTGTGAGTATTAGTGCAGAATAAAAAGAAGGGCAGCTTGTACACCCCTTCTCTCTGGGAACGATGGACACACACAATTGGCTGGTTTCTCAGACACTGATTTGTACTAATCTTGGATTTCCTTATCTAAAGTAACATTGGATAGTCCAAGATTAATGTTAATCCGTGTCTGTGAAACAAGCTGAAAGAGTAATGTGTAAACTTTATCAAAATGTTACCCATATATATATATATATATATATATATATATATATATATATATATATATATATATATATATATATATATATATATATATATATATATAGATAGATAGATAGATAGATAGATATATAGATATATAGATATATATAGATATATATAAGCGGGTATATTTGTAGGGATTAAATAAATGCTGATTCATTTCATTCAACCTAGTAGTGACAAGAGGAGGAAAAGGTAATAATAAAATGAGTTTCTCTGGCCAAGTCAGAGCAGCAGTGTTTTGGCAGGTATGTGCCCCTCATGAATTGGAAGGAGATCAGGTGAGAGCCAGGAATGTGCCACTTTCAAGATGCAGCTTGCACAGAACTACCGGTGCCTGATAGTGTTATTGTTTTATGATGTTGCTCCTGGTTAAAAGCATTCTGATTGAATGCATTAAAAGCTTGTTCAATAACAGAATTAATAATAAAAACACACACACATCATAAATAGAGAGAACTGTATCTCATTTCCCATGATGGATTGTCAAGTGATTCAACAATTCATTTATTTTTCTTTCTTACTCTGTAAGAGAGCAAGGATGACAACGAGAGAGGGGCAGGGAAAGCAGCCTTCAGCCCTACATTAAAGTCAACCCTTTGTTATTACTGGTCTTATAAAAGTCTTATGCTGGTTTATTGCTGTATTTGAATGGTTTAAAACAATGCTGTTGCACAGTGCCAAGAAATACCATATTATCCAAATATAAGCCCATACCCTTTTATTGAAACGGTGTATTCATGCACAAAGAGAGTTGAATTGGATGGCAGATCAATCCTAAAAACTTAGGTAATACCTTAAATACAATACAATACCATATATATATATATATATATATATATATATATATATATATATATATATATATATATATATATATATATATATAACTTGAATATAAAACTATACAATAGATATATATATACACACATACAATGCTGTGCAAAAGTCTTAGACATGTTGCCTTTTTCTATTCTGATGCATTATGAGCATCAACAATTTACTCAAAGCCTCCACTAGTTTTCTACTATTATAACAACCTTGACTTGCATAAAGAAGGAAAAACATTGGGTGAAATAGCTGGCATCACTTGATTTTCATGGTGTGGTATCCGAAGCATAATCAACAAGTACAGAGAAACATCATCTGTAATTGACAAACCCAGGACTGAAAGACCCAAAAAGCTGTAACAAGGATGAGCAATACGTGATAATATCCTTAAGGAATAGAAAGAAGACAATTATTGAATTGACAACAGAGCTGGCAGAAGGCACAGGTGTCGTTGTCCATCAAATCGACAGTACGAAGGTCACTCTTGAAATCAGGACTTAAAAGGATGTGTTGCAGTAAGAATACCTCTTAAGAAAGGGGAACAAGACTAAAAGGCTAAAATATGCACAAGAACACAGAAATTGGACAATGGAACAATGGTCCAAGATGCTTTGGACTGTTGATGTCTAAGATTTTTGCACAGCAGTGTAAAGTGCTACACTGTTTCAAATGAAGGGATACGTGTTAAAACAAAATCTATCCGCAAGGCATTTCTTTCTAAATCAAATGTTAGGTCTCCTGCTTCCTTTACAATTAACTCCCCACACACCAAAAAAAGAGCATTCAACACTTTTATTCCTCATCTCCCTGAACCCAAACCTGAAAATCCAGACATGCCATCCAGATGAATATTAAAAAGTTCAATAAGAAAGGCACCTTTTGCACCAGGTAGACACTGGTGGCTCTTCTGCTGGCAGTGGAATCCAGGGCATCTCCTTCTTCCACAAAATAGCTGACATCTGCAATATGAACTCCAACTTCAAAGTTTCCTGAGTGAAAAAGGAAAGGGGAAGGTTTTACAAATGTTAATACCATGCGAGTGCTTAGTATGACAGAGGCACATTAACAGAAGAAAAAGAAGAGTCGTTATGCGATGCAGCTCACTTTGGTAATTAAAATAAATAAAAATTCATGAATTGTGATTACATTTAAAAGATCTATTTTATATTTAAAGAAATATATACAATACACACACACACAAGCAATACTTGAGTAAGCTGTATGTTGGTAATTCCCTTGTAAGTAAAAAAATAACCAGTGTAGAGTAGTGGTTAGGGCTCTGGACTCTTGACCGCAGGGTTGTGGGTTCAATCCCAGGTGGGGGACATTGCTGCTGTACCCTTGAGCAAGGTACTTTACATTAAAACTGTATAATTGTATGTAAAAATAATGTGTAACAAATTATGTAATTGTATATAAAAATAACGTGACATCTTGTAACAATTGTAAGTCGCCCTGGATAAGGGCGTCTGCTAAGAAATACATAATAATGAAAATAATAATGATAAATGGATCCTTAAAAGAGTCACTATTATTTTTAGTGCCACCTTCCAGGTTCTGCCACAAAATGCCGATGGAATTTGTTCATTACCGTTCAGTCATGACTGTCAGTTTATACTCTGCAGGCCTGCCCATGTGAATTTTCAGTGTTTGGTATTTATGCAAATTAAACCTGAACCCCTGTCCCTTTAGTTTTAAACTCTCCCTCAATATTATGCATTTAGCTCTTCCGGAATTGTTGTGGCTAATTTAAGCTAAATAAAACAGAACGGATTTTCACTACCGAAATAAATAAATAAATAAATAAATGGCATGCAACTACTCAGGAATTTCACATTACACACACTACCCTCAGTCATAACTTAGATGTTTAAATCACAGCTGCGTGACTATTTTCTGATGTCTCATTAAAGGCTGTAAGAAAAGCTTTTCTGAAAATGTCAGGCTGCACCACTTGGGGAAAATGTGATCCATTCTACAGACCCCAGGAGCACTGTGCTTCTCTACTTTCCTCTGGACCACCTAAACAGCTACTCAATAAAACCAGCATGCAGAAAGTAAACCCTTCAGATTAAATACTCAGTGTGGAGGAGTGGTCTTCTTTCTAGCCCTGTTTAGGTTCAGTCTGCCTCAGTCAAATTGAGATCAAGAAACAGATGTTGCTACTTTGAAACAGAAGCTTGATAAACACCTGGCGGATCAGGTACGAGGTATGCACAGCTCTGCTGCGTGAGCGTCCGGTGAAGCCAGTCGACAGGTATGAATGAGGTCTTGTCTGGCTCAGCATCAGCTGGACTGCAGGGCTTATTTAGCTATTCACTCAGCACTTTCTACCCAACGGTCTCTCCTTTGCACGGTCAGTGTCACTCAATTAAAGAAAAAGGAAGAGAGAGGTGTTAACTAAATAGGAGTGTGGCAAGAAAAGACAAACTTCACGTGACACTGGCCTCCTCGAAATACTCTGCAAGAATTAAAGTCTCAAATGTGTTTCAAACATCACTGGTCATAACTGTCAGAAGCGACACGGTAGCCTCTTCATGCTGACACTATTTTTAACCGGCTCTTGAAGCACGCTATGTTTTGCTTACTGCATGGCTGCAACACTCAATGACTCAATGCTAAAATCATTAGCGTTGCTCCGATACAGAAATCACTGTTAGCAAACTTGAGCTCATTCCAGGTGTTCTGACCACACTTGAAAATTCTTCGAGAGAATGCAGAGCACAAGATGCAAGCTTCTAAATTAAAAGAAAGGCTACGAGACCTCACACACCATTTTTGCAATCTGCAATCTAGCAGGAACAAGAACTGTTTTGTGTTGCAGCTGTGTTGCAGTTACTTATAGTTAATAAAAAAATTGACAGTATATAGGAAATGTATTGTTTTTTTTTATTTTTTACAAGCTAATAAAATAAGTTTTGGTTAATTGATAAATCTTGGTGCTCAAAACTGATATTCTGGTATAGACGGATGTAACTAATATCAAAACCACCAATAAAAACTATGAAACAGTGGTAGTCCAAATCCTGATTCATTCAGGTTTCCAGTTTAATGTATTTATAAAAAAAAAAAAAAAAAAAAAAAAAAGTTTTGTAAAACTTTGCTATTGGTATCCTAGATTAAATTTGGTTTATTTATTTATTTATTTATTTATTTTACATTTTATTTGATGCAGAATGTTAGATAGCACATGAATTCCTCAGCAATCATGCAAGGAAATGTTCACCATCTGCCTCAAATCCTAGAGATACCGTGTAGGACTTTCCAGTGCCACCCTAATGATGGAAAAACCTCTCCTGGAGAAGGAGACAGGAAAGGAGAGGAGAGGAGGAGAGACACATCCCAACACTGTATAGGGAGGAGAGAGAGAGAGAGAGAGAGAGAGAGAGAGAGAGAGAGAGAGAGAGAGAGAGAGAGAGAGAGAAAGAAAGAAAGAAAGAAAGAAAGAAAGAAAGAAAGAAAGAAAGAAAGAAAGAAAGAAAGGAGAGGGGCACATCCCAACACTATATGAGAGAGAGAGAGAAAGAGAGGCACATCAACATTGTATATTAGAGAGAGAGAAAGAAAAAGAAAAAAAGAAAGAGAGGAGAGGGGCACATCCCAACACTGTATATGAGAGAGAGAGAGAAAGAAAGAAAGAAAGAAAGAAAGAAAGAAAGAAAGGAGAGGGGCACATCCCAACACTGTATATGAGAGAGAGAAAGAGAGACACATTAACATTGTATATGAGAGAGAGAAAAAGAAAGAAAAAAGAAAGAGAGGAGAGGGGCACATCTCAACACTGTATATGAGAGAGAGAGAGAGAGAGAGAGAGAGAGAGAGAGAGAGAGAGAGAGAGAGAGAGAGAGAGAGAGCGCTCACTGGCACTAGGTTATTGTTTTTTTTGGCGATTAAGTCCACATACATGATTTCTGTCATTCTTAATCCCAGCCCTGACAAGAAGACACAAGCACAAAAAAGAATTGTATTAAAGTGCTTGAATGCGACAAAAAAAATAGAACTAAAGGTTATTAATAACTGTGTGCAGTTTCTAATATGTATTAAACCTTGAAGGTGCTCGGTGGTTCAGTAGATCAGCGATGGGACTTGAAGCCTCCCTATTGTAAACCACAAGTCGGTTAGTAACTGAAAACGTATCCCTTTATAATTTAGTAGCGATTCTACCGGTTCAAGGGACGACTTGTTCGGGTAACTGAACATCTGCCAACATGATGGCTAATGACATTGTGGAGAGTGACAAGTTTCCTTGTTTTATATGCCAAGCAGAGACGTGAATTCTCGAACAGAACACACCAGAATCACACAGGATGTGTTAACAGATTATGCCTGTGGTACCTAGGAGGAAAAAAAAATAAAAAGATAGATATTTCAGGAACTAACCAACCAGCTTTGTCATTATGGAATCCCTTGGCTTTTGAGTCCACTCCTATAAAGGGGAAATGCTATTTTTCCCCCCACAGATAGCTTCTTTGATAGTCTACAATGTACATATAAAAAAGGCCAGAAATATGGAGGATACCAGAAATACCAGTTAAGAGGTGTTTCAAAGAAAAAAAGGTCCATTCTTAATTACAGTTTTTAAACTGATTTTCGGTACTACATACCCTAAATGCCAATCAAGTGAAACATGTAACAGACAATAACGATGCAGCTTACCATCTGGGAGAGGTTTGCAGGACAAGGCATCATCCAGATCTCTGGCAGTGGCTGGGTCAATAGTGAATATGCATGCATTCCTACACCAGAGAAGGATAGACAGATAGAGATTTAGATATAATAGACACACACACAAACACACAAACATACTATTATAATGTTCTCCTGCTGAAAATCCAGCATCAACAAAATCCTACGGGAATGCCAATGGAAAAGCAGACTGTCACTTCTGGAAAGTGTTCCCTTTTCACAAAAAAGATTAACGGTTTCCTTAACTCTGTATTAAAACTGGAACCAGAAACACTTGCAGTTCTAAAAGGTCTAATGGCTTTGATTTCACATGAACCTACTGGAAAGGAAAAAAAAAAAAAAATCTTTAAAAGAACATGAACTTCCATCGAGTTTAAGTGCTTCGGTAAATAAAATTTAACAGCACATTGCAGATTTTCTTGTATGTGCCAAATATATATATTAACCAGCTTTCACTAATGGAAGTGTGTGGCATACAGTAAGCAACACTGGTCTACCCTGTAAACAGCCTGCATTTGGCTCAGGCTCATCTTCATCTTCTACTTACATTGCTTTTCTTATTTCACTCACAGCTCTTGAGAAAAAAGAACAAAAAAAAAAAAAAGAGGTCTTGTATATCTTACACTTGAGGATTTTTTTGTCATGCTTTTTCCTGCTAGTCATTTGTGGCTAAGCTCGGCTATACAAAACCCATCCCAGACTGAGCTGGAAGAAAAGGAACCAGCTTCAGTGCTGTTTTATTACCATGCAATATGAAAGACACAACACACCCCTGAAATGAACTCAGTAAATAAAATTACATTTAAAGGCTTTTCTACAAAGTTAATTTACTGTGGAGGCATGCATACTAGTTTCAACACAAAGTGGTTTACAGCACTGATCATACAAATAAAAATATAAAAATCTTTTGCAGCCGAATAAATGTATTTATATATAGATAAATATATAAAATAAATATAAATATATAAAAATATAAAATCTTTGCAGCCAAATACATTATATATATATATATATATATATATATATATATATATATATATATATATATATATATATATATATATATATATATATATATATAATGTATTTGGCTGCAAAGATTTTACTATATATATATATATATATATATATATATATATATATATATATATATATATATATATATATATAGATATATACACACACCCCTTTTTTTTATACAAGGATCACACCTTGTACCGAACACCACCAATACAATTACTAAAAATAGACAGGTTTGTAATCAAACAGTTATCGCAGTACCAAATAACCCTTTTTTATAGAACAATCTTATCAATACAGCCTTAAAATAGCTTTTCTTTATTATCTATAAACTTATGAAACCTAGAAGGGACACAAACCTTCCGCTGCCTGACAAGAGAGACAAAGGATCGTTAAACTGTATAGGAGGGTCACGGCCATTGAAACATTTCTCTACAAGGCAAGGACAAGGCAAATAAAACCACACCCTGGAAATAGACACATTGTATTGCCTTCTTATCAAGACGGTGTTGCCTAAACAGAGTTTAACAAGTCTTGGGCAATTGGTGTCGAGGCAGTGCTTTTCAGAAGCGCCTCTGAAAAGCCAGAGCTCTCAAGGAGACAGGTGCTCGAGCAGGGATGTCTGCAGCACAGAGTGGCTGCTGGCCAACTGACCCTTATCTAAAAAACTGTGGTTTATTTTGTAACTTAAATGCCTGTTTTTATTCTCCTTTAGCTCAAAGAGTACATTTATCTTATTTATTTTATTTCCCTAAATTCAGCTCTGCCATTAATACTTAATCTAGCTTTAAAAAAAAAAAAAAAAAAAAAAAAACACACACACACACACACACATCTACCTATCCGACCACCTCTCTATACACCAATAAAAAAATAAAATAAAACCCTTGCTTTAAATACTAACCTAATGCAAGCTTCTTTTAAAAGGCATACCGTTTGACAACTGTATTAAACTGCTACTATTAAAATACACACACACAATCCTAATTGAGGGCTTGTGCAAATATGCTGTAGGTATCTGCTGCGTCTGGAGAGAGGAGGGAGAATGGTATTCTTTTGTGTAAGGAATGACAGTCACTGGGTTACTTTTATAGCCTCGTTGCTAATATGTGGAATGGGCGTTCTGCCTTTCTGGTCTCCCAGCGCCACTATCCAAAATCCCTTTGTATAAATACATATCATTAAAGTCAGGCACTACAAGGTGGAGAGGGGAATGCTGGCTACCTTGGCAACACCAGCTATGCCTGGAAGTGCGACAGCAAGATAACACCTTGCACCCCCCCCCCCCCCCCCCCCTTTTTTTTTTAAATAAATGTTCTCATAATCTAATTTTCATTATTTCAGTTTCCCTCTCAATGTTACAGAAATCCAGAGGCAGACAAAGGAACACCTTTGTTAAATCAAGCAGTACCTCCTTTCTAAATTAGCAGGTTTATCTTTCACTGCCACGCTGTTAATTTAAAAAGACAACACTTATCAAGTGCGTGAAGTTCATTGTAAAAAGGAAACAAAAACTGCATTTTGTAACAAAGCAACACAAAATAATAAAATTATAATTTTTCATTTTTTTTTTTTTTAATAACTAATGCAATTGCTTGGCAAATTCCAAATAGGTTTAAAGAAATCATTTTTTTTAATTCTGGTCTTACAAATTACATTCTAGAATATTTATTAAAACCCTCTCATTAGCAATTAAATGTATATATTTTTTTTTAAACATACATTAACTGGCTTGGTTGGAGAATCCTAATCGCTGCTGGGCACTGAAAAGACTTCCTCCTTTCATTCAAATCATGATACAATGTGACCTTTCAACTTTGCTGGCCACACCCACTGGGAGACAATAAGATAAACATTTATATGTATTCTTTATTTTAGCTCCATTACAAAAACAGGGGTTTCTGCAATGGTCACACAACCAAGACTGCTGCAACATTCGATGCCAGGAGCTCCAGCTATTCTAATTCCTTCTTAATTAGCGTTGCTCATAGAATTGCATTGTTCCAATGAAAGGAGGAAAGAAAAAACGCAGGAATCCGGCAAGTGCTGGCACTTTGTATTAGAAAGCACAAACCTTTGCACTGTAACTAATAAAGCTGCCATCACTAGTAGTACTCTGGACAAATCAGTGAAGAACTAAAAGGGGTTATAGCTTATCTGTACTGGTCTCAACTAGTGCAATACACAGAGCGCTTTTATGAAATACAATTGGGCTTTACACTCATTAAGGTTGTAAATGCAAACACTGTTTGGCTTCATCACATGCAGATAATTAAATAAATATTTACTGTTTTGCAATATATATTATGATTTAGATTCCAGGCTGCTAATAATTCACACTGGTTCAAACATTCAGAATCTTGGCACATGTATCCCAAAGGTTTGTTTTCCGATCTTTAAGAGGGGTGAGGTAAGGTATATAGGAAATAAAAAAAAGTCAAGCAGGTAAAAGATTCACCCGATTCCTTTGCCATACTGGTGGGTGACAGGCACTTCCACAAAAATGGCCTTTGATGGCCAACAGCATTTTCTTCTTTTTTTTTTTTTTTTTTTTTTGTTGCTATGCCATTTGTCATTTTAGAACTGGTGCTATGAAAACAAGCCTGACAGATGTTATCGTGAACAATGTTATCGTGCTAAACAGAATTTACCATTACAAATGTGAAAGACACTAGGAGATAAAAGCAGTAGCATGGTTTGATTATTATTAAAATAAAAGGGACCCATCTTTCCCAGTTGTCTTTACCTTGTTCAAATTGGTTTGCAGTTAAAGTATGGTATAACACAACTAAAAAGACTTAACAGGTTCAAATGTTAACCCCTGCACATTCTAAAACAAATCTGAAAGTCATCAGGGAACCATGAACAGCACAAGCTCGAAATGTTGTCAACCTTTCTTAAACAGTATTTCATCGTTATGGCAACCCAGAAAACCAACCTTATTGGTTTTGGAACGCACAAATAAACCGAAAGGGGTCATTTACACGGCACACAGATTTCAAACTCTTACATAAAACATAGGCTACTGCTGACTGGCTAGCATCAAGGCCATGGTGCTACATACTTAAGAAACCACCAGCTTTTCAAGGATATTAAAAAAATAAATAAAAAATAAATAAAAGCACAGGTTTCCAGAGCTGCACCATGAACATTCTGTTGAAACTGTGGCTCCGTTTCTGTCTGCTCCATGCTATAGCCACCAGTATGACAACGTGTGTGTGTGTGTGTGTGTGTGTGTGTGTGTGAGCGTGCATGCATGCATTGACACAAACCATGGCCTTTATTTGTTTACATCAGGATGCGGAGATCCCATTATAGTGCTGAATTCTGTCAACGAGCAAATATTTTAAATTTACTGGTGATGAGAAAAAAAAAAGAAAGAAAACTGGGAGAAACTGCACCGAATTTGGAAAAAAAAAAAGTTTAAATGAAGATTAATCTCGTTGACAGTAATTCATTCAACTCCCAGCAGCTGCAGAAAAATAAATAAATAAATAAATAAATTTGATGGCCTCAAAACAAAAATAAGGAGGCTGTGTGGTCCAGTGGTTTAAGAAAAGGGTTTGTAACAAGGAGGTCCCCGGTTCAAATCCCACCTCAGCCACTGACTCATTGTGTGACCCTGAGCAAGTCACTTAACCTCCTTGTGCTCCATCTTTCGGGTGAGACGTAATTGCAAGTGACTCTGCAGCTGATGCATAGTTCACACACCCTAGTCTCTGTAAGTCACCTTGGATAAAGGCGCCAGCTAAATAAACAAATAATAATAATAATAATAATAATAATAATAATAATAATAATAATAATAATAATAATAAAAGGTTACCTATGTAACCACAGTAGCTCTAAAAGAACTTTAAAAGAGCAATAAAAAAAACAACTAGGTTTACCTGCCAAAACACTAAATTAAACAGGCTGTTTTTATCGGAGCGCCACCCCTGGGGCGCTGACGTGGTGACATGTCTTGCTGCCTGCCTCCCTGGTAATATTAGTGACAGCCGTCGAACGAGTCCGGGTAGCCCTTCCGCATCCAAAATCCAGCTACAGTATGAGTTAAGGTCCTTCGTTTGCTTGTTTTTTTTTCTTTAAATTTCCCTGGAATTTATAGGTGTTTATTACAAAAAAATTAACAGGAGGAAAAATCGGTGCAAAAAAAAAAACGTACTCCACATTTTTCTGGGTAAATATCGGGGTTGATTTTGTCGGACGGGAGGACCGCAAAAAAACAACAAATAGAGGAACGTATTGAACATAAAAGCAGTTTAATGCTGTGGTAACAAACACAGTGTAATGTGGTAGAGCTGCAAGTGAACTCAAAGCACTACTGAGTGTATGAAACCATTCTCTCAAATCCACCAACTTTTCTTTTTAATAAACAGTTTATTGTTGGTGACTATAAACATTTTTATTAAATATTTGCCAAATTATTTTACACAATCTATATCCATTACAATGATATATTTAAATACATTTACCAGCCTTATGAAGCCCTGCCAGACGCTTTATTTAAAAAATTAAAAAATTTAAATTGTAAATTTAAAAAGTCCTGCGTGGCATAGGCCTCACAGCAGTTTTCTGAAGTGTTTTTTCCGGGGCTCGTTCTCCTTCAGCCTTGGATGTAGCCGAATTTAGAATAAATATTCTCTCCATGTCAGCTGAGCCAGGCGTGCCACTGAGGCTGCCATGAGCAGCATGGCTGAAATCTGGAAAGTCGTTGTGGTGGATTTTTTCAGAACTTAAAAAGAGTGATGCTGCCTTTGTCTGGAGAAGGCATTGCCATCTATACATGGAATTCACTTTCCAGTGTATTCAGTTTTTCTTTTTCTACCCATTTTAGCATGAAAAGTAGTTCACTAAAATCAATTGTAATTGCTATGAAAGCTGTTAACTATCCACACTGTCTGTAAAGTGAAATGTGTACGTGATGGCCATGATATTAACAGTACGCACAGATACGCATGTGCATAGGTGTGTTTATATCTTCCACTACATTGCCTTATTTTAAGACAGCTTTACATATAAACGTAGCCTAATTTATTAACATACACATATCTAATGTAATGCATTTTCTTAATATAGTCATCCTCTATTTTTATGCACTTGAGTGGTCAAAAATTCAGGTATAAACCGAAAACAAATGGCCCTACAAAGAGTTTATACGAAAACAGTGCATTCACACCCACCATCCCCTTTTTTTATTACAGCATACTTCAGGAAAAATTTGAAGAATTAAATTTGAAAAAAGAAAAAACCTGACTTGCACATAATGTAACATTTACATATAAAGTTTTAAAAAAAAAATAATCACAAAACATCTTTAAATCAGGGTTACTGAGTAAGCGTGCTTTTAAAAACAGTACGGGAACAATAACGTGATAAACCGATACTAAGGTTTTACGGCAGAAAAGTGACATTTTGAGAAATAAACTTTTTATTATATTTTTTTATTTGATGGAATACTGGTACAGCTGTTCCCCCACCACACAAAAAGACCAGGAACACGGAGTCTGGCAGCGGTCCCCAGGGCTCTGAATGACCAAAAGGGTCACGCATCATATTCCCATGTTCTGAAACACAATGCTCTTCGGAGAACAAGGGTTTCTGTGCCCATTATCTCTCCCAGAGAGGCTATTGGAGTAAGCAGCTGGCTTCCATCTCCATGGCAATTTTATTAATCAAGGTCGGATCGAGCTAGCCTGCAGATGGGTCAGGAGTCGATTTACACTTGGTGTCTTGGCTTTGCTGACTGGGGTCGGTGAGAATTATGGAACACTCAAATAAAAAAATTAGTTAAAAAAAAAAAAAAACTTTTCTTGTGAACTTAACGAGGGAAACACACTAAAGAGAAGCCTGTGTAAAGAAAATGTGGTTTCCCATTTTTGCCCTTCTGTTTTTTTTATTTTCCACTGTAAGCAAAACAACAATGCAGCATGGAACATTTTAATTGAACCAGGGCTTTTCCTTGTTCAATCAAGACTTTCCTTTCGCAGATGCAGCTCTCATGATGAGATTCACACAGATGTACAAGGAGTGCGAGGGAAATCACTCGGAGTTGATGCTGAAGCACCACAGCGCATGTTATGTTTTGCCAGGTTTTCCTTGCAAGCAAATATAAAATTGTACAAGTAATAAAAAAACGTTTCTCCCTCCTCCATTGATTCAGTAGTGTATATAACACCACAGAGAGGAAGGGAATTAACATTTGCCCACCTTAAATCTTTTCTCCTTTTGAATTCTTCTGCAGGGATCGTCCAGGGAAGAGACTGTGGAAGACAACCTAGAACCTCTTTGGAAAACTCTGAGAAATCCACATCATACTCCGTCAGAATGCCTTCCGTCTCGGGTTCAATCTCTCCTGCCTGCCCAAGGCTTTTAGCAAGCCGCCTATTACAGATAGACAAGAACAGAAAACATGTATTGCACCATAATTATGTACAGATACCAGTTTCAGAAGGAACTATACTTGTTGGCTTACTGCATGCATCTTTGTATTGTAGATTTTAGGGGTGTCCTGATCCTCATACTTGCCTTTTAGCAGTAATAAAAAATCGGCAGGTATTAAATAAATCCATTCATTAATGTGTTGATTTATTTATTTTTTTAAAGAAATGCTGTCCTTCCCACATCTTTACAATTGAGTACCATTCAATGGCAATTAACTTCTGCATTGAGTGTTCTAAAAGCTGATCGGAAGCAAATTTTCCTCTCATCTAGTGAGCGGACATTTTTACTGCCACACGGACAATGATTTTTTTTTTTTAATTTTTTTTTTTTTATATACCTGCAGATAAATACTTTAGGAAAATTACGAGTATCAGCACACACACCTAGTAAATGTGTTTATTAATACCACTTTATAAAGCACGCTTTAAAAAAAAAACTAATGTTACCCAATACATTAACACAAACTATAAAACCGCTTGAGGGTTGTACAGGTACAAGTAGCAATACTGAAAGAAACATTAAAAAATGAACTAACGTTTTGACTAGCAGTCTTTCTCGACGTTGCCAATCAGTTCTAGTCAAAACCTGTGTCACAGAATTGTATACAACATCAATCGAATAAAATAAATAAATAAATAAATAATGAACACAGCCAAAGGCTTTCTTCCTATGCAGGCAGCACAGGCTCAACCAATTTGCCCAACTAGTTTATTTCCAGGTTCCCCCACGAATAATCTGTTGATGATGTTTTCCGGCTCACCATGCAAATGTAATTTTCTTAATTTGTCAGTAAAGTAACATCCTTTTGAAGAAATTAAGCACAGGCTTGTATTTGGTTCCGCTTAGAAGCATCCTTGTTCCTAGCCAACAGCAAACTGGCATAAGAGCAACACATTTAAAAAGGGGGAAGAGGTCCTGAAACAGCTTCCACATGGTGTGTACAGTCTTCTTAGAGACGCATAGATCTGGATTCAGCTTTCCACCTGGTAACAGAACTCCATTTAAAAGCCATAAAGCTTGGACAAAAGTTTACTCAGTGGCCGGAAAGTGTTCTCCAAGTACTATGATGTAAAAAAGCTCTAAAGCTTTTTATATACTGGTTTGCTAAAAAAAAAAAATTAAATAAACTTCAAATTATATATATGTTTTTTACATTTTAAAAAAGGAACGGAATGGCAAGTCTTGCAATCTTGAAAACCAAACATTCTTGATTTCTTCTATTTCTTTTTAGCAAAAAGCAAATAAGGAAGGTAAATATGAATTACAGTAAGTAATGCAGGTAACCATATGTCACTTTCAGTGGGAACTGTACATTTGTCTTCCCTAATAAATCATTACCAAGGAGCATTACTATACCTTTGGATTTCAGAGTTTAATTTTAACTTGTAATGCCACTTTAAAAACAGAATATAATTTTTTTTTTTTTTTTAATTGCATTTTATTTTCCCTTTTTCAAATTCCAATACATCAAGACAGTGTGCAATTTACCTTAATTGCCTAGCAATTATCACTTTAAACTGCTGTTATCAACAGTTACAATGAATTTCCATTCACCAGCAAAGACTAGAATAATTGGAATCTCAAAGGGTTTTGCCAAACACATAATACTGGCAATTAGGAACAATGTATCTAATTACCTAATTGAAGTTGCTGCTCTTAATTGTAAACATTCCTTCAGGTGGCTTATTATCACAAAAAAGTAGCAGTGAGCAACTGAGATTAGAGCTATTCCACAAAGTGACTATGTAAATAGAGAGCAGATTCAGGGAAGCATTTGAAGTACAGACTCACAGGTCTCTTACAATGATGACACATCTGTAGCAGTTGCATTTCTTTCTGTGTATATGTCTCTATTCATTGAGGTCACAAGACCACAGGGATTGAGTGACTCTGCCTCCAGAAGCATGCATTACTGTACTGTCTTCTTAGTATTTATCATCTTCACTCTTTATATTAAAAGGGCAGACTCCCACACGCAGAGCAAAAGGAGAGAATTAGAAAAAAAATACATAACAGGAGGAGAGTAAATTTAAAGAACTGCAGCGTCAAACACCAGGAGCAGAGCATGACCAGGTTTGTACAATCAAAACGGGGGGAGCTTCCTGGCATGTGATCGAGACACTCACGTGGTTTGGTAGAGGTGTGACCTCAAGAACAAACACACTACAACTAGAAAGAGACGACTACCTGTGTGTGTTGCTGGTCACTTAAATCGCTCCCAAATTAGTCCACTGCAGTCTGTCTGCAGTTTTACAGCTTTGTGTAAGGGACAGTTTCGTATTTTTCAACTTCACGGGATACAGCAGACATCACATCTGCTCGTCAGAAGGACGCTTTCCTCTCCAGCTCGTTGGCATTGCACGAGGACGGTTACATCAGAAACAATGCAATCTCTTTTCTAGCCAGACACTTATCACATCTGCTCTTATTTAAAGCCCCCCCCCCCTTACCCGTTTACATCATAGCCCCTCTCCAACCACACACCTATTTATTACATTAACTCAACAGCATGTCATCGGATCGATTTATTTATTTTTAACTATTATGAAAAAGTAAAAATGTCATTTTCTAAATATTGCACAACACACACACACAGCCTAAAATGTTGATATTGGCGGTTATACTTCTGCCAGCACCCACCCTTCTGCAAAATTGCTGTCGTCGCGCCACTCCGTGATGCGGCAGACGAACAGGGTGTTGGCATAGTCGGCAGCGCGGGCGCTGAAGTTCTCAGGGCAGTCTTGCAGCGGCACGTTCACCCGCGGCACTCTGTGGTCCACCGGAGAGAACATGGCGAACTCCTTGTCAGGCAGCAACTTTAGGAACCCAGTCACAGCTCGAGAGTGTTTCTTCTCTGCAATACACACCACCTGGAGCAAGCGAGAAGATATTACAAGGACTACACAATATAATAGTAAGACATTCAAAAATGCATTTAAAAAAAGACACACATCTGCATTAGGGTTCTGTAAGTCTTGAGCAATGTTCAGCAAACATATGGCTGTGTACGCAACATGCATGCAGGACAAGCCTACCCATTTAGAAGCTGTATTTGATTGCACTGCGTAGGAAAAAAAAAAAATGGAATACTTTTTCAGCTGTCTAGCTTTAATGCCGTGTAAAGCCCAACAGGCACCAAAAGAAGAACTTGATTCAGCAGCTGATGTCAGTGCAGGTAAAGTTCAAAGTCTAGCATGCAATCATGCTCACACTTCTGCTGCCTGTTAGAGCCAAGTGGTTTGTTTATTATTTCAGTGATAATGGAACAGGACTGGTACTGCTGGACGCAGTACACAGTACACTGTGCTCCTGCACCGAGCCAGAGAAAAAAACACACTGCATCACCAACCACGATACATTACAAGCTTTGTTCAACATCTCAGGCAAGCCACCTTCCTAAACAAATGAAAAACATGCTGTTGCAGCACTATGCAATTTTTCAAATATCAACTTCACTTTTTGTTTGTCACATTAGGTTATTATAAAAAAAAAAAATACATGCAGATGCAAGCCTGACCACGTCGTTAAAACAGCACCCTGCAGTTTCCTTCATCAAAACAACAAAAGTTATGTGCTGCTCACAAAAAAAAAAGAGCCACACAAACACTTCTGCTCAATCACCCCACAGAAAAATACACACACTATAGGACAGCAGGGTGTCTAGACTGCTGAGCTCTTATGCCACAAGTTCAAGTGTCAGCAGGGGGTTATGAGGGAAAGTCAAGCTACTGGAAAATGAGGTTACTCAGGGTGATCATGGGAGGAGGAGGGCTGTGGAGTGGTGCACTTTAACTTACCCCACACCAGCAAAGCTAGTATCTGTATTGACTCCTTCTAAGCAATGGGGTTTGTTTTTATAATTCATTGGACATTAAATGCACATGTCATCTCCGGAAAAATAACTGATTTTCTATATATTTAAGGGGGGGGGGGGGGGGGACAAAAGTATCCTGGCAGATGCATGGGCCAAAATAATAGGAAACATCACTCTAGGACCCCTACCGGATTAGATCCTACAGACCTAGGATTAATTCAGCTATACCACCCCCTCTCACCACAAAAAAAAAAAAAATGTAGTACTGTTGAGTAATTACCCCGCTAACCCCGTAAGAGTTTTCACTTTTTATTCCCTTCGGTTCTGCAGTAATTGCAGCTAACGGCATTAGCAGCAAAACTAAAACCTGCAGAATCCGCGTGGGAGAAGATAAAAATGCACAAAAGCAGCTAATCCGACCAAGTTATCAATGCTCAACCAGAAGCGAACAATACACAGCCATGTGCCATATTGGAGCAGGTTTTTAAGCTAATCATTACAAGCAAGCAATTTTGTTCATAAAATCACTTACAATCTCTAGGAACAAAAGATGCTTATTCACACAGCACAAGGAGGTCTGCTAAATGAATGCAGGGGTGGGCCTGAGGACCTGGTGCAAGGTTGTAGGTTGTTGATTGAGTGTTGTAAACACTTTAATTACCCTGACCTCCTGATTCTGTACAATTAAAAGTTATATTTAAAAAAATGTATGTGTGGAAGTAATTAATATTTTTTTTTTTTTTTTTTCTTGCTTACTTTTGCAGTCCTTTGAAGAAACTTATCAGCAAGATTTCTGGGATCGATTGCGCCAGGCTTTGAAGTCGGGGTTGCACCATTTTCAGGACAAGCTGAACCTTAGAAAAATAAATTAAAAAAGCACTGCAATTATTTTTAAAGGTTTACGGCTGCAACACAGCACCATTCGACCACTACTGTACTTTTATCAAACACTTCAATTACAACACAGATATATCTTACAGTGCTATTTTAAAACTTCTGATCACATTTGCCCCAGAATTACCCTTAATGACCCGCGGTGGCAGAGGGACTTCTTTTACAGCCCCAATAGGCATAACAAACCTGGGTTCCAGTAGAGTCTGAACATATTTTATTGCCAGGGAAGAGACTATAAGCTCAAGGCCATGCTGGGGATATAGTCAAACATGTGCCATTCATCTGCCATATACATTGAAACACAGAAGTCTATGCTGTTCAGAATGTATTTATTTATTTACTTTGTTTATGGCTCGCAAACCTTGAGTTTCAAGATTATCTTTTTATTGACACAGATTATTACATAAAACAGCTCTGCAACAACCATGGAAACATGTACAGGGCTTTGTTAGGTGTGCTGAGTTAGGGTTAGAGACCAATCAGCTGCCGCAGACTAGTTGCATGCACCGTGCCGGGATGACACTGTAAAACACACACTTACAGGTCAGGGTCGGGGTCTAGTCCTGTTTTTCAATTCCCAATCCCAGTTCCCTTGTAATCAATTCCAACAGGTCGTTGATCAACATTGCAATTGGAGGAATTCTGTTAAAACGAGCTTCTCACAACAGTGGCAACAAATTACTTTAATATAATTATTATTATTTTATTATTGATTTCTTAGCAGACACCCTTATCCAGGTTGGCTTAGTTGTTACAAAATATCAAAATACAAAGTATCCCATTGCACAATATCACATTACAGATAACAGAGATGATAGAGTTCACACCATATTAAGGATCCATTGACGGGAATAAATAAAACCACGCCATCAAAATCTGCTGGTTATTAACCAATGCTAATTACAATACAACAGATGTTTATTACAATTGTTTTCATTCGTATTACCGTTACATTAAGGTGATCTCTTATAATTCCACTTACATTTAAAAGAACAAACTATTTATTGCCAGTTAATAAAACTACTACTTATAAAATCTTATGTTCACAAAAACACAATTATAAAAGGTATGTATTTATTTTGAAACTGATCACCAACTAGCCTCTATTTGATTGATATTCTGTAAAAAAATCACTGACGTGCGTGTCTGAATAGTAATCCATTAAATTTGATATTTAAAATCAAACATGTTCTTGGAAAGTCATGAGAGCAGATGTTAAATGGTAAATCATGAGAAAATACGCTATCTTACAAAAAAAAAAAACACAGAAGCGAGACGTTTCAGAAGCTGGACCGCAATCAAAAATATATTTCTCTCAAATACACAGCCATAGCCCTTAAGCTACTTCTATTTTCAGAAACTTGGTTATGTTAAAAAATAAATAAATAAATAAATACCACAGATATTACCGCAAGCTCCGAACAAGACTGAACAGCTCATCCTCCAAGCACAATTTCAAGGCAACCAAAAATAATTATTTACAAAGTGTTGCATTCACTAGAAATTGTTGAAGGCTCAAAACACCATTATTAGACAAAGTTGAAGATGAATTATCTTTATTACAGAAGGCACCAATCACACATGTATAAGGAGCACTAACAGCTTAATACAACGTACCATTACTAAACATGTACAAATCTTTCGTGGTTCATGCAATCATAGAACAATGTGTAAACTAAGTCTGCAAAGCGTGACAATGTGAGGAGTTGTGTGTAAAATGTCAGTACCAGGCAAATGTCAGTACTCACGCCAAACTGAAGCACTTCTGTTAAGGACATCTGGTCATGAAAAAAAAGAGATACTTTGAGATACAAACTTCAACAGGATCTTTCTGTAATACAGAGGCAGGGAAACTCCCAGGACGGTGAGCAGATATTAGACTAACACAGGAGGACACCAGTTCTTGTTTCTTTGCAATTGTTGCAAACCGTGAATGTGAGCACTTACCTAAGCAATGCAATACAATAACAAGTCTTTATTGTGTGCCAGCTACAAAGACACACATTCCACCAGCTCTTATGTGTCACATGGAACTCTCCATATTTAATTTCCTGGCTCTTGGGTATCAGAGCATAACTGTCAGATTGGCTCTAAAATTCTCAATAAATGGATCTCTCCCTCATATTTTATGAATGTTAATGCTTCAATGAAAGAGAGTGTGAGCAAGTGAATCAAGAGAGACATGCAACTGTGGGCTGCAGGTGAAAATGGGTTTTTGAAAATGAATAAAGTTTAGATCACTAAACTGAGCACAAAAACACCCAACTAAACAGATTGGTTCCTTCCAATGACCTGCTGTCTCTGTATTCCATTTTGATAATGGTACTGCACCAAAGCTCCCCATGAGAGGTCGTTTCCAAGGCAACACATCTAACTGCCTGGGTTGGGAGACCTGGTTGGAAATAAAAATCCCTTCTACAGCCTACCTATAAACATGAGGCAAAAAAAGGTACTTTAAAATGTGTGTGAATGAAAGCACATCTCAAACCCTGCCTACACTGGCACCTCAAGCGACTTCCTCCCAACTGGACCAAGACCTACCAAAACTCATTTAACATGAACACATAAAACCCAATTGGATGAAAACATTGTGCCAATGATAGAAGCTGTAACTTGAAGCTGAAAAGCTGCCAGCCAGCTAAAGCTAAACCAAGCCTCTTTGAGCAAAGCTATAATTAATAACCAACGACATAAATAATAATAAAAAGATTAATGTATAAATAATGTATTCAATTCTTAGCTGGAAAAGAAGAGAAGGTGCAAATACCTAACAATATAAAGTTATCTCTGTCCTTAAAACACACTATGACACACTTCATATTGCAGTAACCCATTGGAAGCCAATACTTTCTTTAAACATTAGTTCGAGCAGTACTTTTAAACTGATTGGCTTCAGTTTATATACAGATGTTCTGTTGGTTGCCATTTCCAACTGGCAAATCACCACATATTAGTTTATAATGTGCTCCAGCGCAGGTCTCCGTTTCTTTACTCAAGGGCTACGGTTACACGCATTAATTCCTGGTTTATTTTTTCTGTGAATTTGGGTAATCCGGGGCCCTGACCCTAGCTCACTTTTTTTTTTAAGTGCTCAGTTTAGTCCTTAATATGCAGTAGTATGTATATATTAAAAGCAGCATTTAAAAATGCAGGTCTTCCGTGAATCCTTCACTGTGTGGAGTTAAAACAGGCATCACAATGACTAAAAATAAATAAATGCACATTAAATCAATCAATACAGAGAATCAATCAATAAAGTGATTAAGACTGGTCAGCAGCATGCAGCAAGTTTTTCAGTGGCAGCAAATCACATCTTAGCAATAGTAATATCCTAATAAATACATTCGTAAATAAATACATTTACTGTAGCATTAATTTTTATATGTTTGAATAAATGGGTCTCCCCCGTTTGGTAAATGTCAATTTATCAGAGGAATCAAACTGTAACAATGTACAACTAGCAAAAAGCTTGCAAGAAAATTCCTTTGCACATCTTTCAGGTTTAGAGGGAGATTTGTTTTGCTTCAATAATTTTAAAAAATGCACTCAATTCTACTTTTATCTCAAATCATACACTTTAAGCTTTTTCCATGGCACGATCCATGGTACTTGGGATAAAAGACCTTTTATGGTAGCCGTGGACTTTCAAACGATGCATTGCAACTTTCTAACCCCCGGGATGGGTTCACATGCAACCACCCTCTCCTGGACTGCTCCCACAATCACACTCACTCATCAGGACACTGAGACGGCAACACAGAACAATGAAATTGCATCCGTCAGTTCCTTTTTACATCCAGCCCAATTCCGGACCTCACCTGACAGCCTCCCCCCGCCCCGACCCCGACCCCCACACACCTCCGCAGCAATGAAGTCACCTAAATCAAAGCCGCCAGCGAGGAAACAGGAGTTTACATTACCAGAGTCCTGCTTTTGCTTTCCAACTGTCAGCTGCTACTAATTGTAAAGGCACGGAGAGCAATGTTTAAACCTATTAAAATTAAGAAACAGGCATTTTAAATTACTTGCACTCTCAAATTACGAAAGAGCATTTGTTTGATACAGGTTAGTTTTTTTCTGTCTTAAAAAAAAAAAAAATTATAAAAAAAAGTGGATTGCGACACGAAGCGTACTGGGTGTTTATCAGAGAAAACTAAGAAAACTCACTGGCATGCGTGCGTATACATTATAGGATCCGTATAGGATAAGTGAAACTCGAATTGTGTTCCAATTTTAAATATATAAATGTCATTATTGAGTGTACACAGTTGGGTAATGGAACATTTCAGAATTTGTGATTACCGAAGGCCGAAAGAATTTGAAAACAGATGCTAATTGAAAACTGGCAAGTAAAATGTTTAAAGAAACAATCATTTTTCTTGGACTACCAAGGATTTCATAATCTGTCAAAAAAGCTACAAATTCTCTGGGAAACTTTTGTTCAAATTCACCTGTTTCGAAAGATGCTTTTATTAGATCCAGCTGAAAGATACCATGTGTGAAAAAATAAATAAATAAATAAATAAATAAATAAATAAATTAAATAAATAAATAAAAGAAAGAAAGTGGGTTTTTTGGTTAACTAGTACAAACGGATTATTTTTGAAGTATCGTACTCAGAATGCCTCAAGTCAGACTTGGACCAGGAGAAGAGTGCACTTTTAATCTGGAGCTTGCAACACAATCGCTTCTTTCATCTGCTACTTGCATTTAATTGTTTCATGTTCCAAATCAGAGCTGACATTTTGGGATCAGTTTCAATATTATGCTGTGCCTGTCACTAGCAATTAATGAATCATGTACACCAAAGCTATGTGGAGATCTTTCGGTATGCAAGCACCAACACATCCACTCCCAGGCTTGCATAAAGAGGAGAGGAGGCTTGTAAGTAAAGAGGAGAGGAAAAAAAAACCCACACACACACCACATGCTCTTTGTTTTTACTAGAGCTGATCTCATGCTTAAGGTAAATGCTCAATTTGTCCTAAAGCAATAGCAGAATATCAGATCCGATTTCTTTCCCACTCTGTAAACTACTAATCAGTTTGTTTTTTTGTTTTGTGCAGTGTTTAAAAATTATTATTATTATTTGTTTTTTATATATATTTACATCAATGAATAGCTAACAATTATTCCCCTAATATAAAACCCCAATGCATTCTTTCATTACTATGGAAGTACGGGTGCCATAGCCATGTCCAACATATCCTTTAGTAGATCCTTGTTTTTGTCCAAATACAAATATCATCATCAGCAGCATCAAGAAATATCACTCAAAATACGTAAAAAGGGGACATCATTCCTGGCACAAACTAGCTAGGCTGATGGAAATGATCTAAAACACAGCAGTTGTGTTTGTTCATTTATGAATTAATCACTTTTTTTTTGTCTAAATCAGAGCCAGGTGGTTTCAAGTCTCTTGGCAGAGGGAGTTGAGGTTGGATGTGCTTCAGAATAAGGATAAAATCAGGACTTTCCTTCATATCAAAGTCCCTGGAGACACTTCATTCTCTCCTGGGAGTAAAGGCACAGAGTGTTCCTTCCTCCATACCCCCCCCCCCCCCACAAAAAAAGAAAAAAAAGAAAAGGAAAAAGGTTTTGCTCAGCCATTGCATCACCCTTCTAACTCCTGAAACAAAGGCCGGAAAGCATTTGAGATCACCAGGCGATGTCACTGTGTGTCACCAGTGAAAATCCAGGAATAACAAAAAGGTACCAAGCAATATTAATTGCACTTTATCTGCTAATCAACACACCCATCTTAGAGTCATCGTACAGCTGGTAATCTAAACCTCATTAGCCTAGCAGGATTTTTTCTTAAATGTACATTAATGCAAGAACAGACAAAGTAAGGATGAGTAACTGTTAGTCCTAGACAAATACTTGGCTTTGAAACAGTATCAACTAGTTGACCTGTTCATGGTTACTTTATACTTCTACTTTATACATTTTTCTGCATATAATGCATATAAGAGAATGTCTGACCATTGTATCCAACCTGACACCTTTGAACAAAGTGTTCAAAGGTGACGAGTTGCTAAAAACATCACCGTGTACAGGTAACTCCACTACGAAGTGGTGCGATTATGACGCATCAGGCTTACCTGCTGTATTGAGGTTTAACTTCTTCACGCTGCTATGAAGCAGACTGGATCCCGGCCCATCCTTGTCATTGTCAAACTGTGCGTCAATGATGAGATCTGGACTGCCTCCTTCTACTGTAATGATGCCTGGAGCTGCACTGCCCGCCCGCTCACTGGGGCCACCTGGGGCATCAGAGTCACCCTCCTTATCAGGCTTAATAACCTGTACAAGAACAAGCAGCATTAAACAGGAGAAACTTACATTGAAACAAACACGTCTCTCCTCCAAACTCAGAGCAACTAGCAGAACAAAAATACCACTATGTACAGTAGATAGATGCCAATAGGCAAATAAAAAAATCCACAGTTCATATTAACTTATTAAAATGATTTATACTTACTTGCATTAATAATACATTAGCAGTTGCCATTAAATATGCAATCGGAAAAACACAGTAAACCCGCTACTTTTGACCAGCCTGGCCAGTTTCCGTCAGTCCCTTTTAAAGTCTGAAACATCCCTCTTTCATAAAATTGCCTAGTCCTGTATAAAGATCCCTTTACTGTTCTTTGTCTGCTTTGGTGGTTATTACCAGGGGGGGGGGGGGGGGGGGGGGGGGGGGCACTGTGTTTCTGCACAAGTCCTGCGATTTCATACAAAAAAAACATTTACAAAATACCCAATATTTCTGGTTAAAACCAAAAAAGCTCTTATCCTCATTGCCGTTTAAGTACCTATTCCCCTGTGCGGTCTGCCGCTATGTTTTAACACACTTTTGAAAAGCCGAGAACTGCACACCTGGGACAAAGCGCGCACTGTTCAGGAAATGGTCTGCAGCCAAAAAAAGCAATAAAAATTTCCACAGTTAACTGGAGTTACTGGCAACAAGCCCTTGTTTTTTTCTTCCCTCTTCATTAAAAAGCCATAATTGGAACTTGTCACATTAAGAACAATTTATGGAAGTTCTCCTGGTATATATACAGTACACACACCAGTGGGAACTTCCTTGTGGGGGTGTACTCCATCCTAGTGTCCAGATTTATTTATTTATATAATGGGAGAGGAACTTCTGAAGCCCAGCAGTGACATTTCAACAAAGCCTTTGAAATAGGATTTTTCTCATACTATACAGTGTGTCTGTGCTGTCTAAACCCAATAAAAAAAAACACATTATATATATATTATATATATATATATACTAGGACACGCTGCATATAGGCATGCCGAGATAATGAAAACGCCATGCTGGCACATGAAAAAGGATAAGGAGATAATGGAAATAAAGGTATAAAGGTGTTTTTGGTTAGACTTTGGTCAGGGCATTTAGCTGGGTGAACTTGCATTAAACACTGCCTATCCCAAGGTCCTCTGTGCCTCTCAGGTAATACAGTTTTAATTTTTTTTTGTTTAAAATCACTTCTAAACTATTAAGTGTGAAACTGCTCCTCATTGCCTTTGCATTAAGGAACTAGACTGAAATGTGCAGTACTGTTAAAAAAAAAAAAAAAAAACACAACTGTATTTGACAAGAAAAATACCAGAAACCAACAGTCCACAAACACCAGAAACAAGTAGCTGATAGGAAGTAATTGAAGCAGTGTGTGGATGCAGATACTTGATTGCAGTTCTCTTCTACAGTGCCTGCCTGCCTGCCCACACACACACAGTGGCATTAGTTTTAAAGTACTGCTTTGTAACTCCAAAAGTAATTAATTATCTGAACTAAAATCTGGGGATGGGATTAGGTTATTTGTGAAGTCTAGACCTAGGTGCTCTCTTATATTAAAAAAAAGTCTAGCGGGAAAACATAAGGTTAAATGATGTGAAAATTGCATAATAATGCTATACATCCATAATGGACAAACTATTCTATAGCTTTATAGTAATAATGGATCCAAATTTAAAAAAGCGCTGGATAAAATATTTTCTTATACATACAATCCTAGTTCCTCTTGCCTTAATGACAGTACAAAGACTGAACACTTGGTTGATATGAAAAATGATATACTTGTACTTGTCACCTGTAAATCTTTCACTGATATTTCCTCAAAGTTGAACAACTTTGGGCGATAGTAGAGCCTTTTGTTGCTGTGCTCGTGTTTTGTACCATTGGGTGCAACTACCAACAAGCTAAAGGCACTCATTGAATAGCCTTTTAAATGCAAAGACCGTTTCAATGAAGACTGTTGTGCAGAATTTAAAGTGCATGTGGCACATAACTGCCAAGCTGTTCCTATTACTTGAGCCACACCGTACAAGTTAAAAGAAAACGTGGGCACATTAAGTCGTGTAAAATTATTATTTATTTATCTTTTTTTTTTTTTAAACGCGTCAAACACACTTTCACACAACTACTTTCTCTAAAATATTAAGTTAAACTGGGATTCAAAAAAAAAAAAAAAAAAAAAAGCATCTATGCAAAGTTCTTGGAAGACTAAAATAAGACAATGTACACTGTATAGGTACATATTTATGGTGTGTTATATGTAGCAGGCAGACTTGACACGCTTAGAGTCTTTAGTGAGGTGTTTTTTCTTTTTTTTTTTTTTTTTTTAATAAAACTGGAAGAATTTGGTCTCCACCTTGGCATATCACAAACAATTTAGTTCTGCTCAGTGCCCTCTGAAAAAAATTATGAAAGCCGCTTGCAAAGTTATGGAATAAATCTCTTAAGTTATTTATGGAACTACAGAACCAGTTATTGTGTGGCAAGTTGATGCTAAATGAGAGAGTCAGGCTGAAAAGATCGAGTTTATTAGGGAAAGGTGCCGCGGACCAAATACTGGCTGCATAAATATTACAGAATTTTGGGAATCGAGATTTCCAGCGTGTTTTTTTTTTTCTTCTTTTGTTAACTTGTGTGCAGAATGGTGGGGCGGGGGGGGGAGGGGTTGGAAATGTTGCTTATAAAATAAAACATTTAATAAGACGAAATGGTTTTGACACGTAATTCGCTATGTGGAAAATAAACTGGTCAAATTTGCAGAGTCCAGTCAAATCGGATTTGCATCTCCGCTACGGAGGGTCAATGTATTTATTTAAGGAGCCAGATTTAGAGCTGCTTTTTAAAAATAAAATAAAAAAAACACACAACACCCCTTTAAACCCTTCTCACTGCCGCTTTGAAAGAAATCCAATCCGAATATAAAAAGGTGTCTGCCTTGAGAGGCTCCCGAGTGTTGCCTCCAGTAAAGCGTGGAGTGCAGGATGCGCCCTATAGTCTGGACGTTGTTGGTTCGAGTGCAGGCTATTCCTTTGCCGACCGAGGACAGGAGCTCCCAGGGGGCGGCGCACAACTGGCCGAGCACCGCCCGGGGGGGGGGGGATGGGGGGGGGGGAGGTTAGGTCGGCCACGTTGTTCTCAGCTCACCGCGCACCAGCGACCCCTGTAGTCTGGCCGGGCGCCTGCAGGCTTGCCTGTGAGCTGCGTTGTCTTCTGACGCTGTAGCTCTGGGTGGCTGCATGGTGAGTCTGCAGTGTGAAAAAAGCGGTCGGCTGACGGCACACGCTTCAGAGGACAGTGTGAGCTAAACAAAAATAATTGAACGCTATTAAAATTGGGTGTGTCAGCCTTGCAGGTTAGGAAACCATTTACACGATGCAAGTTACTGCTATGTGCTGTACTACAAGCAGTGCTGGTACACAAACAAATATAAAAACAGATATGTTTGTAGATTTTGTTGAGTCAAATGTAAAACGGTGCAACGCCTATTGACAAACTCCACTTATTTTTACACATTTTGTAGAAGGAGTTTTCAGGTCTGCAATGAGGTTTCCAGAGAATTCCTATAGGACTTTCCATTTGTGATCCCAACCATGATGATGTAATACCAGGTAGTGGAACTGTGTGCGAGTTAAAAACCCTCGACTTGAAAGCTATCAAAAATAATGTCAGAGTTAATTATTTAACCAGGAGATTTACCCATTGTGACCAAGGCCTTCTTTACAAGGAGGTCCTGGAAATAAATTCTGTAGTCACTGTCTATATCTATCTATCCATCTATTAATAAATTAATTATTGATAGCACTCAAATGATTAAACCGATAACGTTACACAAAAGGTAAATGTTAATACCTTCCTTTTATTTGTTATACTTTATAATTTAAATACCAGTATGACATTATATACATTTAAAAAGCAGATAGCATTTCAGATAATACAGTACCACACAACACGTTGGCTTGAATTGTAAAAGAGGTTTTTAAAACACGTCATACTCATAAGGAACGCGCCGAACAATTTACAGACAGACATTCAGGTTTGAACATAAAACAGATTCTGAACAAATAATGAAAACCTGGTCCTGGAAAATTATAGTGTAGCACGGCAGGTGCTACAAAGCCTTCAACGTTTGCAATGTTTATTTTGATTGGATTAAATTAATTTCAAATCCAGATACGTCAAATGCTTCGGGCCTCCAGGGAAAAACTGATGCAAAGGTTGGTGGCCATATGAACTCAAGGAGGGACTACAGCCAAAAATCACGGCTCAAATGAACCTTTTCAGAACACTGACCGTGGCTGCATCTCAAGATTACCAGCGTTATATACTTTGTTAAACAGCCAGGAGGAAGGGTGATACGAGCAAGATATTTATAGTGAGGACATTTCATTTCATTAAGATGATCTATCTAGTTCTTCTACCAACTTGTCTGTGCAGACGCTTACTTGTGCTTTAACCACCAGATGCAAATACGATTTGAAGAATTACTTCCACAGCTATATAAAAACACTCACACAGTATGTTTACCAATGCTAAAAGAAATGTATCAAATTCTATGACAAATGTTGAAACTAAATGCTTCTCAACATCTGACTTTGAGGGGAAAAAAAAAAAAAAAAAACTTCTGGTTGACACGTCTGTTGTAGAATTTGGTGAACGTGTTTTAGGATCACTGAAGGATTCCTTATTTGCTACAGAGAGGATTTTCCTTGTAAAGCCCAGGACACATTGTTTTTATACATAAAATGCAAACACTCACCCATAAAATCGGAGAGTAAAGCTAGCTAGATTATATATAAATATATAAAGTAAAAATAAAAACATTTTGACTACATTCCTGCAATTGAGGTACAGTCTAAAGTATCAATAAAAAAAGAAAGGAAAAAAAAAAGGTATATACTTGAAACCAGGGACATTCCCATAAAAGACAGGGATACTTTTCCATTACTTGGGAGCTCAAAATAGTAGATGTCATTAAATCAAACCCCAGCCAGTGTTATTAATTACAAGGCAGCAATTTAAACACAACGAGTCACTCAATGATCTGAAACCACAATGGATGGAAGGAAGGAAGGAAAGAAAGAAAGAAAAAAGGAGGGGTGTTCCTTCAGTCCTCCACCTCTCGCCATGTCTCGGTTTTTCTAGAAGTGAAAGTGACCAGTTTGTAACCCCTGTGGGCTGCTGATGGGGAAGGGGTCTGATTTCTCCACTAAGGGCTCCAGCTCAGGGTGTGCTGTAAACAATTTGTTTTAAAGAACCTCCGGGAAAGCTGTGCTATAAATGACATACCTTGTGATGTAAGTTGGGGGGATCGTAATAAATCTAGGCTCCTTCAGTGCAATACCTATACTGCCATACTTGGTTGCAAAATCATTTTCTTTTAGCAAAAGTCTACTAATCATCCCCAATATGCCTAATCATGCTCAATATTAAGATTGATCATACTCACAAAAAAAAAAATATGTTACTCGTTTCAGCCGAGGTTGGCACTGCTTCTGTAGTGCTGAGCCGGTCATTAAAATTATACTAATTGTAATTATTATAGCTTTAGTACACAGATGACATGACTTCAGTAAAATCTGTCAGATTAGTGATCAAAGGGCAGCGGGTACCTCTCTGCGTTCCAGACCGTGGAAACGCTCCTGTCGATTTTTCCAGATAGCATCTGATTCCAGTTAGCCCAGTTATAAACAACGGTTTCATTAACAGGGTTAGATTACAACACACCATTATGACACACCTTTACAGAGCATTACGAAAAGATTTTTTTTAGGTTACAACTGACTGGCTCCAGCCAAGTATGTGAAAATACAAAAAATACAAAAATAAAAAAAAATAAAACTACACAGGACAATCTTATTTGTTACCTTCTGCTGCTGTGCAATTGGCAGCTCATTTCCGGATGAACTTAAAACTCCACAAGTTCTCGGAATGTCGTTTCGGATGAAGTTATACTCTTGGTGGCGTGGTAACTTTAAAAAAGAACTCACTCAATACTCTGTGTAGAAGTGTACAGTAGCAATAGATTTTATTTGCAATTAATAACTTGTCACTGCACTGAAGTCAACCACAGCAAAAAAGCAAACAGTAGCCTTTAACTTTGAAGGAACAGAAGCTGTTTTTTTTTTTTTTTTAACAATTATTTGTATTCATTTGCCAATTTTGGAATGTCCAATTATTATTCAACCTGGCTCACCGCTGGAACCCCCGAACTAACTTGTGAGGCCGGTGTGCAGTCATATTCAGAACTTACAGCACTAGAGGACCACGCAGTTCTGAATTGTGTACAGGCCGGCCTGCAGGCGCCTGGCCAGCCACAGGGGTCGCTGGTGTGTGGTGAGCCAAGGACTCCCCAGCCGACCCAACCCCTACCACGCCCGGGCAGCGCTTGGCCAATTGTGTGCTGCCCTCTGGAAACTCCCGTCCACGGTCGGCAGTGATGTAGGTTGGATTCGAACTGGCATTCTCCAAGCTATAGGGAACCCCTGAACGCATTTTTTATTAAAATGCTTTTATTTATTATTATTTATTTTTTTTACATTCTGGGTTAACATTGGCATTGCAACAAAAAGTCTGTGCGTAAATTCAAAACTGCCCTTTGATCAGAGGAAGCTCTACTCACGGTGACGCTGTACTTTCAGGAACATGCCTTTCCTTTACTTGACAGCTGAAGTCACACCCAACTGCTCGCTCTATTGTATACTTATCAAAACTGGGCAAGTACCCCTGGGAATATGATCTTTGGAGTTTACTAAATCATCCCCCCACCCACCCAAGATTTGGCTCATTTGTCCTTCTTGTTTCGCACAGAACAGGTTTACTCAGTACTGTACCTGGGATCTCCAGAAACTGACGCACGACAGTGCCCAGCACACAAGACAAAGAATATATCACTTATTTTTTTTTAAAAAAAGGGAAAACGTCTGCTATTAAAGATATTAAAATAGCAATACAAAAATACAAAAAAAAGATTTATATTTAAGACCGGTTTTAAAGTCACTTTTCATGGATTTTTCAAGCTATTTATTTTATAAAACTGAGGCTTTATAAAAAAAAGTGACTTAAATGTAGTGCTAATGAGGGCCTGTTAAACCAGTGATATAACATGGTTGGTGGTACTCAGCTGGTAAATTACTACTGTTGCATAACAGTTTGATCCATTCCTGGTTTTACCTTGAGTTTAATAAGACACATCTAACCTTGTCACATACACAGCGTGGCTCCTTAAGCTTGTACTAAAACCTGGAATGGGTGAAACTGCTATGCAACAGGAGTCTTATTTCCATCCCTGCACTCACATTGTATGCTTCACATGCTGTAGATCTCTATTCGGGTGATGTTGGGTCTGATTACCAACATTGGGTAAAAAGGAAATCAAGTACGGCCATCAAACTGATACAGATAGCTAGAGAGAGATACTGTGTATGTGTGTGTATATATATATATATATATATATATATATATATATATGAGAGAGAGCGAGAGCGAGAGAGATCCCACTGAACTGGGGCTTAAACAGAGCCTGTCACTGCTAGAGCAGTACTGTCAGACCTGGGCCCTGACAGTAAATCTGGACAAGGCTAAAATTAAGATCTTCCAAAAGAAAGCCAGGTCTCAGGGAAACGGGCACCACTTCACCCCGGGGAATAACCCTGGTGCACTGCTCCAGTTATACATACCTGGGTCTCACAATTAGTGCATCAAAACACATTTAACCTGGCTATAAAACCATTGAAAGATAAAGCACATAGGGCATTCTATGCCATAAAGAGTCATTTTTTCAAAATCAAAACCCCAATCAAAATTTAGATAAAAATATTTAATTGAATAATTAAACCCATTCTATTTTATGGCAGTGAAATCTGGGGACCAATCCTAAATAATAACCCAAAAAACTAAGACACTCCACATGGAGTTCTGCAAAAATATACTACAAGTCCACAGAAACGCCCCAAATAACGCGTGCAGAGCTGAACTGAGGGGTTTTCCCATTAATAATCCCCATCCAGAAGAGAGCAGCCAAACTCTGGGCCCATCTAAATCAAGCCGGCACACAGAGCTATCATTATAAAGCACTGATGAGCAACAAGCTCTCCCCAGAGACAGGCCCCTGGGCCAGTTCATACTGGTACTGCCACTCAGCAATGAGAACAGGGACACTGTGCACAATGCAACAACAACCTGGAAACAAACTGACAAATCTTAACAATAAATACATTGATTATTTAATCAAAATTAAAAACACTAAAGAAAGACAAACGTTAACAAGGTACAGACTCGGTGACCACAGCCTGGCCATCGAAACTGGCCGACACAAGAAGTCCTGGGCAGCCAGGGAGCACAGGCTGTGCCTCCACTGTGAAACAGGAGAGGTAGAAACAGAGATGCGCTTCCTGCTGTCCTGCTCCAAATACACAGAAATAAGGGAGGAATATGTACCAAAATCCACAAGTCTCATGCCAAATTTCATCCTCCTTACTGACACTGATAAAATAGGGATCCTGCTAGGAGAGTCGGCGCAGCATGTGTCAGAGTGCCACAGCCTGAGGGACAGCAGGTAGGGAGGCATGTGGGGAGGGAGGGTAGTTGTATTGTTCATAGGGAAAAGGACGGTCCAGTTTGTGTTATTGCTTACTTGTTTTATCATTTCTGTTTGTAATATTTTAAAAGCTTTGGCAACACCAGAGCATCATGCCAATAAAGCTCATTTGAATTGAATTGATTTGAATTGAATTGAATGAAATGAGAGAGAGAGAGAGAGAGAGAGAGAGACAGCGAGTTCTGTCTTCAGGCCACATTATGCTTCATTAGTCCTCCCTGGTAACTTATTCCACATGTATATGTGAACTAAAAGGGCCACCCTGTATAGAAATTGCTATATAATAAATATTTATATATAAAACAGCCCCGTTTATCCACTGTTCAGCAACAGGCTGCACAGTGGCTCTCACGCGGAGAACGCTGAATGTAAATTGCCATTAATCATGGTACTTTGTACTAGATTACCAGCTTGCATATTTGTTGACCATATAATGCAGCTGCACGTTGGCCAGGGAGGGAGCAGGTACATGATGAAGTCAGGGAGCCGCCGCTGAGAAAGAACAGAACCGGTTTATATGAAACCCAGAAAGAGCGTGGAGGACCACCTGGAAATGAGTTCAGTGAAAGTAATACGGTTTAAAAAGAAAACAGGCTACTGGCAGGGGAAAAAAATAAAAAGAAAGACACAGAGAGCAAAGGAAATGGAGGAGGAGTGTTGCATTCAAGACTTTCAAGTTACGTCCATTTGTTATTTATTAACATCCTCTACTTTGTTCTTTTTTTTATCCTACGTCCCAGGTATACCCATGGATAAGTCTATGATTCTGTATCCTGAAAGGAACCGTCACGTGGACATGCTCGGGAGCAGAAATCCACTTGCAACCACCCCAGTTTACCAGCAATCAAGTAAAACAGTTGCTTGGATCTCCTCCTGCCAGTACACTAGTCCATTAAGAGAGCAATCTTGCAATATAAACTCCAGTAGCAAAGGGAGAAACACGTGCGCTACACTGAAAGCACCTGGGAAAAGACTCAAACACTGTCAACAGAGCCAACCTGAACTCAGCAACATAAACAGAAATGAATTAGAACAAAAATGTAACCAAAAAAACTAAAATAACTCTCCAGCATTCTAAAAGAAACCTTCCTTTATGGTCGTGAAAAAGCCTACACCCAATTCAGTCATACCTGTCAAGTGCTATGAAACTCAGGTGGTAACAAGTGAAGTTTGTTTTGATGTGCTCTTTTTGTGACTCGCTACCTCTTTGAATGCAGATCACCCACGGCTGGCTATTCTGAACCAACAGACGCTGGCTTGATCACCTTTTCTTCTTTAGGAAATCATAACAGATTGTATTGCTATACAATCAGAGAATAGTCAAGCCTGTTTATTACGACTGCTCAACGGGGGAGTGTAAAAGTCTTCACTGATCGTCCGTTTAACATGGGCGACATCTATACACTGGGATTTGTCAGTGGCCACTGGAGACTGGTGGTGCTTCTACATAGGCAGTCTTTACAGAACAGCACCTTTCTTTGTCGGTTAAGCCATCTCCAATATCAATGCCTGTAGTAACATTTTAAATTGAATGCCAATCAGTCACAATTCTCAATACACTCTTCTGTGTTTAGTGAAGCCAGTATGCCAAACAGATCACATAGGTTGAAGACAATTTACCAGTTTATTTTTTTTTTGTAATGCTTCCAGCTCTTGTTCTTTGATATTTATAGGCTATTATACAGCTGTAACAAAAAAATACTTGTGTTTTTTTTTTACATACAGAATTGTCCCAAGGGGGCACACCGATTTATAAAGTATAATAAAAACATATCTGTTTAAAATAAAAGATAAATATACATCACTCCAAATGAAAGAGTTGTTAAAGTTATTGTTAAAGATAATATTAGCCAAGAAAGGATTTGGCAAGGAGGTAGGAATACAGAGAAGGCTGGGTTTGACAGAGTGACTGAGCAGATACCATGTCCTGGGGGGAAAGCAATCAGATCAGTTGCTAAATGAAGTTCCCCCCCAGGGAGAAAAGGCAGGAGAGAACACAGATAAGACTCAAGTCCATGGAGGAGGGGCAGGTAGATACAGTAAAGATGGACCAGGTTTGAAAAGCTGCTGCCAGGTCACACAAACAGGGAACAATCACTCAATATCGTCAGACAGTTTGAGGGTTATGCAAGGCGCTCCAAAGGCATAATGCAGGCCAGGGTGCGGTAAGCATGCTTCTGCAATACACTGAAGAAATCGAGGGGCCCTCGTATTTGAACTGGTGCAGACAGTGATGGTGTCAAACTAAAAAGAAACACCTTCTGAAGGTGAATTTTATATTTTGTTCACAAAACAGCAACAGTCAAATTAAATTCCTCCCAAAAATGTCCTGTTACACTGTATTTATTTTCATTGAAATAACCCGAGTTCAGGTACTTGGACTTGTGTTTCATAAAATTAAAACCATTTAAATCTTTTTTTTTTTTTTTTTTTTAAAACATGTTTGATTTCAACTGCACGCTCCCCCACCTTAAATAGTCAAATGTCTTTTTAAAAAAAAAAAAAAAAATCCAGTTAACAATATTTTCATAACTTTTAATTCCTGCAAGTTAGTTTACCCTTTCTGTGTTATTGGAATGGCATCACTCAAAAAGGGAAAGAAAGCCAAACATCTCTGTAGCAGCAGCAGTGCTTTAACATACAACAGGCAGGAGCAGCCAGAAGGCAATCATAATAATAATAATAATAATAATAATAATAATAATAATAATAATAAAATCTCAACACCATCAAATGTTTGATGACATTTAACATTTCTAACAAAGAGCTTGCAACAAGTTCTGATCAGACAAAGATAACCAATACTCAAGTGCAGTAAAAAACACAGCATCAGAGGTCACAGCTGGAAAATGAGTCGGGACAAACTAGATTAAAAGGATGAAGGGTTAGAGACACTTCTTTACACACAGAGGTGAAGGTATGGAAGGGGTTATCTCGCTATGCTGCTGAAGCTGAATCATTGGGATGTTTTTAAGACCCAACTTGAAGTTCGGAATAGTGGTAGCGCTGATAGGCCAGATGGCCTCCTCTTGTTGCAAATTGGCTCACTTTCTTATGACAGTTTCACCATGGTGGGGGAAATGAAATCAAATAAAAAAGTAAACCCCACATACCTTCCACTGCTCTCTGGGGAGGAGTTTGACCACGACCACGTCGCCGTTCAGAGCTCTGTTCCGAGGCACAATCCCGTCAATGAAGATATCCCGGAGCCCATCCTGAGGAGCACAACAGGGGTATAACAAGAGCCAGGTGAGGTTTTACAAGGCTTTACAGTACACTGCAGACACAAAACAAACAGGGGGCATTACTACAGCATTGGCATGCCAGCAGATGCTCTGGACTGCAATGTATTTACCATCCCACAGAGTCGCTGGGATAACTAGGTTCAAAAGCTACAGCACTCTGCACATACACAGATGGACTTCAATAACGCATTGACAACCATACTGCGTATTCACAAACCGTGGAGGTATGCAGATTGTTTTCTGAAATAAGGTGGATGGAAATTTCTACCTTTGACATCGAGAGCTGCCGGTAATCATCGATAAGAGTGCAAAGCTATGCCAATTACAGCACATCAATGCAATTGCAATGTCACACAAGGGGCAACTGTACACAGCTACACATAGTCCCATATTCCTGAAGTCTTACAGTTCCAAACCAGATTACCAGGAAGATTTTCGTCTGGTTCCGTTGCATTTCCAACCCTGACAGTCATACTTGAAAGCACGGGGGAGGAACAAAAAAAACAGCTGCCTGGGTCACGCAGTATTGAAACAAAGTGGTACTTAAGCATTACTAGAATAAATCAAAGCTTTCACTCGAAATAAAAACTTAGTACAGCAATACCAAATGTTTTATTTTTTCTTCTGCCAGCTGTAACTGAAATCAATATTATAGGACCCTATGACAAGATCTTTAAACACGTTCACGTGGTTTGGGCTATTTTTTTTTTTTTTTTTTATAGGGAATATTTTTGCATGAAGAGAAGCGTGTCATGCGCCAACGCTCTTGGTCACACTGTAAGTTCAATACTAGCTCCGCAGGCACGCAGCCAGATGCTAATGTGATGACAAATGGCAGTCAAGTGCAACGCCCCTCCCTATCTGATGCTTGATACAGGCACTGCATAGACAAATTCTACCCCAAAATTATAATTGGAGAACAGGAATGGTAATCGCAGTCTGAAGATCGAAATGGATTCTAACACAGACTTGCTGTATAACAATGGACAAAAGAACACCATTGCTCCAGGTTCTACACAGTTCAATAAACAGCCATTTTCTTTATATTAAAATATTCTTAGTAACTTTTGCGCAGAAATATTACCGCAGTTTACAAAAACAGCACACATGCTGGCATATTTAACTTTCCATTCACAATTACAGGGAGACAGTGAAAAGTGGCACAGACAGATTGCAGGCATTTTAAAGACTCGGTAGCCAATGGCAATCATTTGCTTCTGGAGGTTTCGCCTCCAAGGTTTGTAGTAAGCCATTCCTTTTGATAAAGATTTTCTGTTAAGCTTGTGACTAACATATGCTGCCCATTTATTTATTTTTTTTCCTGAATCGTACCAGGGTTTCGGTTGGGAATACCTCATAGCTGTAACTGTCACATGTGTTCTAGAAAACCCAGGCTTGTAGCGCAGTGAGAGGAATGCCTCCGGGCTGTATTTGTTTCCATTTAATTGAAAGAAAATAACACTGCAACGCAGGTTAGTTTGGAAAGGGGCCTGAAACAGCAAGCTCTCATGCCAGAACTGTTAGTAGCCAAAATGAAAAAGTTTGACAAGGAACAGATTGGCCAGGTAATGTTTAATCCAAGCCCTGCTTTCTTGTTCAATTCTTAGAAAACAGATCAGTGTTTATAACGTCTGCCTCAAGTATAGAAAGGGTTTTTGACGTGGGTCTGGGGGAATGGTTTGGGTTAACCTACACGGGTTCTGGTCTGGCCTGGGCAGCCAAACATTTGCATTCATTTAAAGTCATGTTGCCACAGATGTTTTACTGCTAATCTCATGTGTGCTTGAATTAAAAAAAAAAAAAAAAAAAAGTAAATAAATAAAAAATTGCGATTGAGAAGCCAAAAAATGTAACAAGTTCACGGTTAACATGCAGTCCTCTAACCTGCCAGTGTTCCACTTTCAACCCACACTGCGGCCTTCACCTGCCTGCTTATTTAGGTGCAGAATGGCATGCGCGAGTGATGTTAAACAGCAGTCATCTTTACGAAAGGATATTAAGTATTGTGTTATACTGCGTTCTCCTTGCGTCCAGCTTATTCCAAGTGCTAAAGAAGAAGGCCTTTATCCTGAAAGCCAGGCTGCACCTCTGTAGATTGAAGTACCATGCGTCCCTTTTGGGTGGTGAGGAATTCTAACCCAAATCTGTCATCTGTGATGATCAAATGGCAAATTGAGGCTCTAACCCCAACTCAAGACACCTAACATGGCCAATGCAGAAGCTGTACAAAAAAAAACATGTACCTTTTGAAAGCTGAACTTGAAGTGACCTGCAGCATCTCCGTTAAGGGTACTGCTCCTACCCAATTTCACAGATGGAAGGATTGGTGCACCGGGAGGTTAAGTGACTTGCTCACCCCCTCCTCCCTACCGTGACCCTGTGGTCACACAGTGGCTGATTCAAACCAGGGATTTTGTGGCTCTGTCTGCAGCTTTTACCACCAGATCAAAGGCTTCCTACTAAATGCAATTGGGTGAGGAGCTGGTGGCTCTGAAAGTGCTTATATATATATATTATATATATATATATATATAAAAAAGCCACTGCAGCTTTTCATAAACGCTTGGCTTTGCCCGGATACCTTATACAGAAAATCTGTATAAAAATCAAAAGGAACAGCTCACTACAAACCTTGGATGCGAAACCCCCAGAAGCAAATTGTTGCCACTGGCTATCAAGTCACCTAAATTGATTCCTGTCTTTCTCGTCAATTCCCTATGAAGTCCCCAAGCTTACTGACTTCTCCGAACTAGGCTTCCAACCAAGTAGAGAACTGATTAAAATGTTTTTTTTATAATAATCTGACTCTTGATACACAAGCCTCGGAGATATGGCAGTCTCCACTACCCATTGCCTCCATTTTCAAATGCCAGCCTGTCATTGCTAAATCTGGGTGGCAGCACAATAGGCAAGAATTAGGCTTCATATTCTTCAGTTTGATTTATAAAGCATGCCGTTAAATTTGGGATTTGAGACAGACAGCTTTTATTGCAAGTCGAGCAGAAAGTCTTGCGTGCAACAGAAGACAAAGGCTTCCCACTCCTTTCACTCTGAAAGGTGCACCCGGTTTCTGGAAAATTGTGTTACACCCACCAGATAAGGATTTGCTCTTTCACCTTCCTGAGCGAGGCCACAGTAGGCATATTTCACTGGAGGGCTCCCAATGTTTACCAGCAAGTTCATTTATAACACAAGTCAAGAACCTTTTCATTCAAGCGGTGGTTTATCAGGATATGTAGTTTACAAAAAGGGACTACACTACCTTTCATTAAATCAATCAACCCCAGGATGCGTCACAACTGGAGAAGGGAATACAAGTTCATTCATGGAGTCTCACAGGGTTTATTAAATTTAACTCAAGACTGAGAAGAGCTTGCAGGCATTACTTACAGGAGAAGGAAGGAAGGCCTCGTGGTACTTTTTGGGGTTAATTCTCAATGGACCCTGTAAAGAAGAAAATTGACATCTTTGCAAACATTTCATCAATGTTAAAAAAAAGAAGGATGAATCGAATCTTTAAACCCCAAATACAAAAAGGCATTAAACAAACCCGTTAAACTGATCAATGCATTGACTGAAACGGTTCATTACCTTGGTATAACAAAGCTTCACATAAATGCGAAAAGTCATATGATTTCCACACGACGCGTGATTGATCAATAGTTCACATGCTTTGATTAATCAAATAAAAGAAAACGTTAATAAATAAAAACACACACAAACCAGTATAGGTTTACAATGCTTCCCCCCCCCCCCCCTAAAATGATCATTCCAAACAATTATACAGTTACACATTCTTATATTTCTCTCAGTACGGACCTCGTGAATCCCACAAAGACTTCTCCCTACCTGAAGAAGCTCCGATCTCTTCAGTCCTGCGGACACATCCTGAGGTGCCATGTAAGGTTCAAACACTTGCCTCTTCCTTCCTCTGCCTGGATTGTTCCTGTGTCTACCATTGTCATTGGGAGTCACATTAGAACCGGAGCCTCTACCTGAAAACTCACACACAAAATCAAGACAAGGTCAGCACTGTTTTACACTGTTCTGAGACAGCTGGATAAGTCATCAATATCAGACTCACCCAATCCAGGTTTTAATTCGAGACTAAAACTAGGAATGGATCAAACTGCTATGCAACGGGAGTCTTATTTCCATCCCTGTGACTACTGAAACTTTGATGTACTTCTGTTTGTTAACACAGACCCATTACCACAACATTTCTGTGTCGGATTATAATAATGATCCAAGCCATCAATTAAACTGCAAAGTGCTAGACGTACTTGCAGCCCAGCCAATAGGTATATAATTTAATAAACTGAAGGGAATTGAGGTTAAAGCTTCTATTCTGACAGATCTGAAGTGATTAGGCTGGGAGTGCTATTAGGTACAGTGCCTTAATAATGCACAATTAGCTCAATGGGGGGGGGGTCTAAGAATCTGTTTTTCACGTTGTCAGAACATGTATTATGCAAGACCTTTGCTTAAATTAAATGTCATTCAATCTGAACATGCACACCTTCATTTGTCAGGATAGACAATATGCTATTCTATAAAACGATCTTGCATCAAAAGGCCTTCACAGTGTGTTGATACCCCTGCAGGGCTGAGTGTCACCATCATGGCCATGATTCAAGCTCAGCAAAGCACTGAGGCAGAGTGGTGGCCAATCAGGGAGAGACACCCTTAAATTACCACAGCAGACCAAAATAATATATACTCTGCAGCAGAGGTTCCCAAACTGTGGTACGCGTACCATGTCCAGGGGGTACGCGGGACAAATTGTGTAATGGCGAACATTTTTAGGTTTTTGGGGGGGGGGGGTTTGCATTCTCATAAGACCTGTCAGACTCAAAGCTTTAAACAGCATTGGGAATTCCTTTTAATTTCTGGTGTGAAATAGCGAGTGACGCTAGTTTGTTAGTTTGTCTTGCATGGCACGGCACAGAAATCACACAGCTGCGGGGCACTTTGGTTCACCGCACGCACGTTTATTATAAACCTCCAAGAGGTCCCAATGAGAACAAAGATACACAAAGACAATGACATACAGTGCCCTCACCACCAACCACCGTACAGCGCAAATTATATATTATATTTAGGATTTCTGTTTTTCGTTTTTATTAATTACATATTTTGGTGCTTACTTTTAGCTATTTTCGAGTTTTATACAAATCGTTTTCCTCTGGGCTTTCGCTTTTTATATACTGTATGAATTTATTGTTTTCGGTTACTTTACAAAATGCTTGAGCGTTTTTTTTCTGTCACAATAGTAGTAACTCGACAGTAGTTGCACACTTGTACCTTCTCCTGCAGTTTTTGTGTGTAGGCATTTTTTGGACATTTCGCCACAATTTGCAATTCTGTTTTAAATCCTCCATATCTTAACAGTAATACAGCTTAAAATTCCGCGAACAAGCCTCCATTCGGGTTTAAAGTATTCAGAACGAATCAATGATGGATATAGAAGTCAGGAAGGATCGAGGGACATTGGGAAAGGTAGTTTGTTTTTGTTTTTTATGTGTTAGGTTTTTGTTTTTTGTGGTGACGTGAATTGAGTAACCATTTCCAGTGTTTTCCGGGGGGTTTATTATACACTGATTTAATTTTTTTTTTTGTATCAGTGGTGTTTTATCGGTTAAAAACCGAAAATCAGATGCGCTAATTATATTATTATAGTAATTTATATTGTATCTATTATTGTGTATGCGGATACAGGGCACGTCTTGAGTGAGTGTGCGTGCGTGCGTGCGGTGGGCAGATCCTCCCCCAAAGATATAAGTGTGGGGGGGGGGGGGGGGGGGCAAGCCGCGAGTGGGAGAATGCAAGCAGATGGAGATTGGAGCAGTTGAAGTGAATGTGAGGGACAGAGTGTGAGGCTGAAAGAGAGAGACTACCCTGAGAAACAAACAAAGAACCGACTGAGTGTCTGCAAATGCCTGAGTAGAACAGAGAGAAAGTAGAAACAAGTGCGTGTGAGAGAAAGATGGAAAAAGCGAGTGAAAGTGTAGGGAGTGAGGAGATAGTTTGGTTATTTTGGCGTGAGCCCCGGCCCGAACAGGGATTCGCTGTTTATTCATTTTATTTTGGTCAGTAATTAAGAGTCAATTTCGAATCCCTTCTGGTCTCCCTGAGTCTGTTTCCAATAGTGCAGATCGCTACAATATATTAAATAACATTAAAATATAAACCTGTGGGGGCTCCCGAGTGGCGCATCCAGTAAAAGCACTCGCTAGAGTGCAGGATGCGCTCTATAGCCTGGACGTCGCCGGTTCGAGTCCAGGCTATTCCACAGCCGACCGTGGATGGGAGCTGCGAGGGGGCGGGGCTCAATTGGCCGAGCGTCGTCCGGGGGGAGGGAGGGTTAGGTCGGCCAAGGTGTCCTCGGCTCACCGCGCACCAGCGACCCCTGTAGTCTTGCCGGGCGCCTGTGGGCTTGCCTGTAAGCTGCCCAGAGCTGCGTTGTCCTCCAACTCTGTAGCTCTGAGGCGACTGCACGGTGAGTTCGCAGTGTGTAAAGAAGCGGGCGGCTGATGGCACACGCTTCGGGGGACAGCGTGTGTTCATCTTCGCCCCTCCCGAGTCAGCGCAGGGGTGGTAGCGGTGAGCTGAGCCTAAAAATAATTGGGCATTTCAAATTGGGGAGAAAATAATAAAAACTGATTGGCAACGACTAAATTTAAAATATATATATATATATATATATATATATATATATATATATATATAAACCTGTATGCTCGGGGTACGCAGACAGTTGATAGTCTGGAAGGGGGTATGTGAATGAAAAGTTTGGGAACCACTGCTCTACAGTCCACTCTCCACTTGTCCCATTTATATCAAGTCTTAAACAAAGCACTAGACGTGTACTTTATTTTGTGAAGGGAAAAAAAGTTAAAAGCCACAAAACAATCTAACTGTGTGAGTAATCAAACCTAGGGTATCCCCTGCTCTTAGAACCACTAGATCTGTTTTTTGCATTACCTGGGGACTGGCCTGCAGTCATTCTATCAGAGAGAGACTGCTTCTCAGCGCTACGTGGAACCTGCCCTGCAGGCACCAAATCCCCATCCGAATATTCAGACCCGTCCCGCCTCACGTCACGACGCCCTTTCTTCTGCGTCTTCTTCAGTTTTTTCTTCTTGTCCTGCTCCTGCACACTCTCAGGGCCCCCGTCGCTGCTGTGCTTTGGGAAAACAGCGCCTTGTCTTGGAGAATGGGCCATCCCTTTGTTCACAGAGGTTTCCAGCAGACTGGGTATTTCCACAGAAGGCCCCCTGAATGAAGAAGCATCGTGCTGCTGAGTCTCTGAGCCTGTCTGTTTTCCCTCGCCCCCAGATTCCACATCTCCGTCCTGGCTAGTGTTGGTATCCTTCCTTTTGCTGTGCCTCTGCCTGACAGCCATGCTCTGCTGTACCCCCAGGGTCTCCCCAGCTTCCCCACGTTCATTCAGTTTCTCCATATACAGGGAAAGGGTGCTCTCGGCTTGCACCCCCTTATTTGGGGAGGCAGAGTACCCATTCCTACCCCCAGTCTCCCTCATCTCGTTTTCCCCTTTCCGTGAACGAGCTTCCGAGGTGTCTGGGATGGGGTCCGAAACAGCTGGCCCATGGCTTTCCTCTATCTGTTGCTGCTGCTGGGCAAACTGGTTGAGGTAGGAACGGAACTTGCTGCTGTGGTGCTGGCTTAGCAGCCTGGAGTAGGCGTCTTTCTGGGGTGCTGCCATGTGGTTCTGTCCACGTCTGAACTCCCGAGACGGGTTAGACCCCTTGGCCTGTCTGCGATGCTCCATGCTGTACTGGTTTGAGCCTGCAGAGATTCACAGCAAGATGTTATTCAAGGTCTAAAGCGAATTGAACAATACTGCACATTTTAAATGCCAATAAAAAAGGTTCAGTGCATCACTCCACAGCACTTCTTAGCAGTGGGCTTAAAAAAAGGAAGAAAAAATTGATTTTAAAGCACAGATTTTTACTTCTTATTAACACTAGTGGTCTAATAATATCCCTGATTTTTTTTTTTTTTTTTTGTATCTATTTGTGACTAAGCAGAGGCTCTGTTCCAGGGTGCACATGTGTGTGTACGTGTGTGTGTGTACACATGTTGTGTTTGGTTGCTGACGGCCATCTTGGTGAAGGAAGCTGGAAAGAAAGAAAGAAAACATTGGGATAGCCGAAGCTTGGGTGTTATATTGTTTGATTTGAAGAGTTTGTAGGGTTTTTATTTAAACCTTCTGTTTGTTCCTGTTTTGATTTGCATGTTTTATTAAGTGTGCCAAGGTGCTTTAAACTGCAGCTCTGTGTCCAGGTTTGCTATTTCTGACGCTGACCAGCCTTGCCCACCCGCCACTACCCCCACTATTATAAAAATGTTTTATTTGTTTTTTAAACACAGTACTACAGGACATGGTCAGGTGACTATGTGTTCAATTTATTAATTAAGGACAAGGCTTTAACAAAGGGCAGCAGGTTCTAACGCAAAAATACAATTGATAACAGTATTGCTAATAAGAGTACAGAATATTTTCAGCATTGATGCTGTATGACTCACATGTCATTTCTTAGGCATGTCGTGTTGGCGTTTTTTAAAATTTAAGACAGGATAACTTCCAGGGCTCTAAACGAACAGGTGACATTTCAGACCATCAAGAACAATGTGTTTAGGCTGGGAGAAGATTATCTGCTTCCAAAACATCATGCACAGGTGCAATTAACGAAGGACATGCTTATGAATACAGGCACCTTCTCACTTTCCTCATTTCCATACAAATACAATTTGTAAATTAACTAAGGCATCCTTCTGAACTGCAAACTGGAAATGACAGACAGCTAGCAAGATAGATTACTGAGACACAATGAACACCCCACCGCGGTTAGAAAGACAACAGCAGCGCACCAATGGAGTAGGCTACTGAAACTGTAAAAGCCTCTACCGGGTTTATAAAACTGTTGGCCTACCAAATTCACCGTGCTTTGCATCCATTTTTATTGAGGATCAACAATCGAACGTGTTGAAGCATTGACGCCAGGTTAACATGTTTATCAGATGCACAGCGTTTGATATTTGTTGCGTGAATTATTATAAATAGTAAACATCATAATGATGACGTTTTATCTTGAGTGTAACAATTCAGCGGATAGACAGCTATGTCGTTATTGTTCAATTAACACATTTTACCAATACCGGGAAAAAACATTCAGTAAAGACTGCACTTTAATTAATAAATAGCAGCAAATGGGATGAATACAAAAATTCAAGAATAAAACCAAAAATTTAGAAAAAACATGTTAGTGACTAAAATAACTCCACCAAAACAAGCTTTGCACCGTTTTAGTAATTTGTAATGTTTCAGTATAAATGAGGATTATAGTCAACTTTAACCAATGGTATATTAAGTTACATAACCCTATTCACGGCTTAACATTTTACTATTTAAAAAAAAATGCCGTAAAAACATGCAAGGGCATTCAAATTAAGTAAATTAAAACAGAAACATGTAATTTACCTATCGGGTTCGTTTATTCTCGCACAGCTGCCAATAACGGCAATGCAACATCAGTGTTAATAATTCAAAAAGGTTCAAACACACACAGTGTCCACGCCAGACTGACGATGCAGCGGCAAAATGAATAGTCAAATTTATAAAACTGACAAAGAAACTACTTAAAGACCACGAGCTGCGAAATACGTCGGGATTGACGTGTATACTAAGAAAACTAAGACGGTCAAAAACCATACCTTTTAAAAGGGTTCAGTTTTTGCCTGTTCCAGCAGTCTCTCTTTCCTAAGTTTGTAGAGCAGATTTTTGTTCCGGGGAAGACTTCACCGGCATGAACTCGTAACAACAGCGTCGCAATGGTTTCTGGGAAGCCAATTCCCTTAAGGCTGCCGATACGTACAATAGAAGTCACATTCGGCAATAACACAGTAGTTGACTTGATCTTATTTGAATTACTTTAAAATAAAAAGGTAAGTAGTTATGTGCAAGACTGGGCGGCAAAACTTCAGCTCTGTAGACGTTCTCTCCCACTCAGCTAGCTAAAAGGTAAAACAAAACAAAGGCCACGAAGGTGAGATGGCCATTTAAGAACACGCTCAGACTTTGTCACAGAGAGAGGTTTATAAAGTTGATAGGCTCGTTGAGAATTACTGGACAGAGTGACAGACCACAGGCAGAAATTCGTTTTTGTGTCTGCTTCTGTGTGCTTCTGAGTGTTGCCAACTGGCCCCGTTATTCCGGGACACTTTTAAGACAGGTCATGTTTTTCAGCTCACCTCTGTAACTGCACGTTCATTAAGAACATAAGAAAGTTTATAAACGAGAGGAGGCCATTCAGCCCATCTTGCTCGTTTGGTTGTTAGTAGCTTATTGATCCCAGAATCTCCTCAAGCAGATTTTTGAAGGATCCCAGGGTGTCAGCTTCAACACATTACTGGGGAGTTGGTTCCAGACCCTCACAATTCACTGTGTAAAAAAGTGCCTCCTATTTTCTGTTCTGAATGCCCCTTTATCTAATCTCCAGTGATTTTATAAAATCAGTCCTACATTGATTTTATTGAACATGTAAAGTGACTGAATTGCGCGGACTGTCGCTAAAGGAATGCAATTGTTTTGTTTACTTGTTAACAAAAGCGAGCTCTCCGGGGCCGGAAATTACTTCCTGTGAGGATCGTTTCCATCAATCAGACCGATACAGCTCACTGATTTGCTGTGTTTGTCTGATTGAGTCGGAACTGTGTGAAGCAGCAAGACACCAATAAATAGAAACTTAACCACGAGGTTAAACGAGAAATAGGGCGGGTAAGTCCGAAAATATGTACTCTAGAAATGGCGGAATTGGACTATTTTGCTATTGTTTACCATATAAAATTTCAAGCAGTATGATTTTAATACATGTTGTTATGATGCTCTCCAGATAGAATCGCCACCGCAATTAAACGCATGTAATGAAGCCTCTCACGCAGTTCACACTCACTTTACTTGCTGATTTAAAAAAGCTTGAAAAAACCTTACATTTTGAGTTAGTTCACTCATAAAGCTAGGACATTTGTGTTGGTGCCATGCTTTGTTATGACAGGTGGGTTTGTTGAGGGACTTGGTATCGTAAAACGGCCACCTATAAAGAATGGTTGTTTCAATGGTGTGTGTAGCCTGGTGACTTTCTGTATCTTTTCCCAAAACAATTATAGTGTTTAGCAGCCAGGGGGAGCGCTAAAAATGGATGCGCCTCCAGATTGTGGGGAGACTTGACCCAGCACCCCATCACATGACTCATTGAAGGTAAGGTGCAGTAAATGTCCCTGTTCAAAATCTATCAAAACAATGTTTAAAACTAGCCACCCAATTATGCTTTATGTCAATAGCTAATGTTTTATGACTTATATAATTTTGTATATGTATATTTTTGCTGTTTGATTTTGTTTAAGGGAGAAAATAATTTTGTGTGAGAAACATGAAATAAGTGTGGGTGAATGTCTGAGTTTATTTCTGCATTTTATTATTGCTACTGATTATTAATACTGTAATTATTAATAATGCAGCAAAGAAACAAAATACAACTATGCTTTATTATCTGCACTGGTTGTTATTGTGAACTTATATATATATATATATATATATATATATATATATATATATATATATATATAACCAGTGCTGTTTAATACTGGCTTGTTATTTAATGCTTACTGCTGTATACAGAGCTGGGTAGTAAAACATCCTAATTAGCTACCTATATAGGAATACTCACCATTGGTTTGCATGTGGAAAGAGTTGTGAGAGGATGGTCAATCAATTTGAGATTGAAGCTGGTTTATCTTCAGAAAACCAGCAGCCTTTAATCAACATTGCTACATCCACAGTAGCACCACCAGACGTGACGAATTCAACAGGGACAGAAGAGGCTTGCAGATTTCATTACGAAGAGAGTCTCTACCAGTGAAGTGGACTTCTTTGCCCCGATACAAAGGCCAAAGCTGAACACATTTGCCAGTCTCAACAAGACCATGTCTTCCAAACAGAAGCAAAAAACAGAAACAATATTGACATACAAATATTCAGCAAACTGACAGTGATAGCACAAGCTTGAGATGTTGATGTCCATTACCTCCTTAAGCATGAGCTTTCCCCTGTTCCTTTGTCAGTGTTCAATTTGGATGGATCTTTCAGCAAAACAATCAAAAGTGCAACCATGTCATGGTTAGAACAAAACCATATTTTGCCAGAAATACCAAACACAACAGATCCAAGTCTACTAGTAGTCGACTTCATGATGATCATCCTCATGGTTTGCACTGGCAGAAGTGATTGTCGTACATTTGGAAATCTTTCTGAGAAACTGCTAGGAATGATTCTCAAAACTTGCAACCCATTGCAGTGGTTGGTGACAGCTATTCTCATGACCAGTCAGTCAAAAGTGGAGAAAGAGCGAGACGTGGCAGAATCCAAATGCAGGAAATAAGGAAGCCTTGAAGAGCTACTCCTCTGCCCAAACAGCGACAGAAAATGTTTTCTAATCCTGCTAACAAGGCTAACATGGCAAATTGTTTTGATGAATGATTGGGTGGAGGTTGTCCAAGAAAGATTGTCAGCTGGAAGAAAGTTGTTCTTGGCAGGGGGCTTCACAGACACACGAAAGGCAGTTGTGGTGGAACATGGGCAGATTAGCAGAGTACAAGAGCTCCAGTCAGACCACGAAGAGGCTGACTCAAGAATGTTTCTACACATCAGGCATGCACTTAAAACACTGAATGTAAAACGTGTTGTGCAGCATTGACTTGGATGTTGCTGCCATGTGCCCAAGATCTATCTTTCTGCTAGATATTCAAGAGCTCTTCTTCAGGACTGGAGTTCCACAAAAGCACTACATCCCAATGCACACTGGTGCTCAAGATCTTGGACTTGACATCTCCCTTGTGTTGCCCTCAATCAATGCATTGAGTGGCTGTGACTCCACAAGTGCATTCAGTGGGATAGGAAAAAGAAAGAGGATGAAGACCCTGACTGCAAATTGTGACCTACTGGATGGCCTCAAGCAACTTGGTCAGTTTTCTGCATCCATCACTGGTGATGCCATGGGATCATCTCTACAACACATGTCACTGGTATATGCCAACAGAAAATGCTCATCACTGGACATGCTGAGATACAAGCTTCTCTCGAAGAAAAGTGCTACCAGTGAAAAGCTGCCACCTACAATGGATGCATTCTCAGAGCATGTAAAGAGAGTAAACTATCAAAGTTTCATATGGTTGCATGCTACAGAACAGTTTTTGAATCTCCCATCACCAGTTGGCAATGGATGGCAAGTTGATGATGGTGGAGAGCTTACACCAGTGCTGATGAAAAAAAAAAACAGCATCTGCAGCAGTCTTGGCTTTTGCACAATGTCACTGCAAAGCTGCTTGTGCAACTAAGCAATGCAGATGTAGAAAAGAGGGAATGGTGTGCGCTGATGCTTGCTCTTGTGATAATGAAGAATGCACCAACAGACTTGTTGAAGCCTTGTCTGACTCTGAGAGCAATGATGAATCTTAACTGTCACTTATTTCTCATAGTCTTGTGCTTGAAGGCTAATTAATGCTTTGAGACACATGCTGTATTTTATTCACATGACAAGACTGCTAAGAAATAAATAAGAAATAAATAATATTAAAATCCTCTAATCATCATGTTGATGATGCTGATTTTAGACAAATGCTGAGAAGAATCAGGTTTCAGTCAATCCAGACATCCTCTTGAAGTTTAATTGCTGCAAGTAAATTGATTTATTGTCATCCTGTAGTACAGAAGATTAGATTATCTTGAAATATCCCTTCTTCATAGACATACTTTTTATGTCAGAGTCCCTCAGCAAACCCCTCTGTAGAAAAAAAACTGCACCACTTCAGTAGTCCACATCCACCCTAGGGGTTGCCCACAAAGGTCATAGAAAAGCATGGCAGCATCAGAAATGTTCTAGCTTCATGGGTGAACCTTTTTGGTCCTAGCTGCTAGACTAATTATAGGGCCAGATGGCAATCCTAAATGGTATGCAGTAGGTTTGTAACGATAACGATAATAATAAAATTCTTTATCGATTGGGACCCCACAATAACAAATCGATAATATTTTAATGAAATCGAATATTCCATGAAATTAAAAGCGTCAAGAACGTAATCTGTGTTGTTGCTTCTAAAAGTTACTGAGAATATGCGTCTGTGAACAAATACAGGTTGACGATGTAGCGATCAAGAGTTACCTGCTTTGTTAATGTATTTTATACATATTATTGTGTTTTAAGTCAGTCCCAACTGTAGCCTTCTGTCTTGAGTGAAACTAATAATATTTAACATTACTACGTTGTCACGTGCCGCTGATTCCGAAAGTTTTTTTGTTTTGTTTTGTTTTAAAGTAGTGCATTACTTTTTCGTTTTTTGATTGCTGTCTGTCTAAATGCTGCTGGATCGCAGCTCGACGTATGTGATCCAATGAAACATTGCAGGTTTTACAAAATAGTTTGCCACCAGTAGATTGCACATGATCCGCTGCAGTAATTATTGTAGATTTTTTTAATTCATTTTGGACACTCGCAAAATGTTCACTCGCTTAACAATATCAGTTGAGATCTCCTAGGATACTAAACCCGCCCCTGATGCCCATATCTACCAATCGGTGAGGAGAGCCGATAGTGGTTATTGGCTGCTGTTAAATGTCAATCAATAAATCCTGTCCAGTTTTCTGTTTGAAACTGAAACAAGCTTATAATCACGTCAGGAACCTGGACCTACTATACACCAACTAACACTAAACACCACTACTATACACCAACTAACACTAACCCTAAACACCACTACTATACACCAACTAACACTAACCCTAAACACCACTACTATACACCAACTAACACTAAACACCACTACTATACACCAACTAACACTAACCCTAAACACCATTACTATACACCAACTAACACTAACCCTAAACACCACCACTATACACCAACTAACACTAAACACCACTACTATACACCAACTAACACTAAACACCACTACTATACACCAACTAACACTAACCCTAAACACCACTACTATACACCAACTAACACTAAACACCACTACTATACACCAACTAACACTAACCCTAAACACCACCACTATACACCAACTAACACTAAACACCACTACTATACACCAACTAACACTAAACACCACTACTATACACCAACTAACACTAAACACCACTACTATACACCAACTAACACTAACCCTAAACACCACCACTATACACCAACTAACACTAAACACCACCACTATACACCAACTAACACTAAACACCATTACTATACACCAACTAACACTAACCCTAAACACCACTACTATACACCAACTAACACTAACCCTAAACACCACTACTATACACCAACTAACACTAGCCTTTTCCAACAGTAACACACCGACATCAACTCTCTACCCAACACCATTAACACCCTATTTATACACTGCGACTGCATTCACGGCTCCAGCCACATTCCCACGTGTGTCTGCAGGGAATAATTGAACCCCCTTCCCTGCCAACCCAATATTCCCCACCCCCACACCCGTGCGCCGGCAGGGCTTTCACCTTCCACACACACCCGTGCGGCGGCAGGGCTTTCACCTGCCACACAGGTGTAGGACTGTCTTGTGAGTACATGTTTTTAATAAGTGCTAGTACCATGTAGTTACACTTGTGTATTTTCAACAATATCTGTTGTTGCTTACGGCCTACAATGGGGATAGCAACACCACTGCTTGGACCAATGAAAGTAACATTCCTGTTAAGCCTTTCCATCTGCCACTGGGATTGGGTTGAAAGCAATGGCACTGGTGTCTGACGGGACAGGTTTGCAGTGGCGCCTGGTGTGAGCGCCACTATTGACTAAAACTCGCCTATAACTCGGACTGCAGAGAAAAAACCATGTCAGCAAAACAGAGTGCTTTGAATTCATTATACTGCCAGAGAAGTATTGGAGGTAAGTGAATCGATTCCTAAACATATAATATTTTTTAAAAGAGGTGTTCTTTTATCGTTGTGTAACGTCCACTTGCAGATTGGATTGTAGACTGCAGATGGAACCAGCGTAGGGTTGCCACCACTGAGCTACAAAAATACAGCGACCGAACAGAAGGGGGTTGTTAAAAGTATAAACTCTCTTTAGACATCCTCTGTTCATCCAATAGCAAACATTGATAGTATTACTATGATAGTATTGACAGTCAATTATTAGTGTGCATCTGTTGCAGTGATATTGTATCCTGATTAATCTAACTTGTGCTCAATTTATGGTGCTGGCATTTTGTGTCCTGGGAAGGCATATTGAATTCCCGGGACACCTTCCTCAAAACCGGAATGATCCAGGGAAAACAGGGACACGTAGCAACCCTGTGCCAGCGGTAGGCAGACAGCCCCTGTAGGATATCTGGAAGAGTCTGGATTGAGTTTTAGGGACTGGTTTGAAAATCCAGACCGCAAAGACTCATTGGTCCAATACACCAGGGAAACATGTTTTATTTTCCATCTTTCCAAAGCTACAGCAGGAGAAAGTTATTTTTTATGAATTGATAAATAGGAAAATTAACCCTTCGGTTTTCTATTATGGATATGCAGTCCAAGCCATGGATGTATGAGGGATAAAAATAAGCTAAATAAAACATCATCTGTGGTTATGGAATTGCAGTTTACAAAGATGTTAGGTATTACATCATTTCATTAAAGTAGCGCTCATTCAGACATTACAGCTAACTTTTTTATGGGATCGTTGACCTGTGGAGACTTTACAGAACATTACATTACATGTTATGGAACATTCTCACTAATTTTAGATTATCCTCTCACTACTTTTGTTGTCACTGCTTTGTTGAATTTGGATTTTGTTACAGGTGTTCGTACTACATTCTTCCCTATTCTCAATGATCCAGTCCTACAGTTTTGACCAAAAACCAAAAAACGCATATCTTTCTAAATAGAAAACATCTGTGAAATCAGCCCAGACTGGGAGAGCCCTTGAGGTCTCCTAGCTGGGAGAGCCCTTGAAGTCTCCTAGCTGGGAGAGCCCTTGAAGTCTCCTAGCTGGGAGAGCCCTTGAAGTCTCCTAGCTGGGAGAGCCCTTGAAGTCTCCTAGCTGGGAAAACCCTTGTCCTGAGAGTTGTTGTTTCCTCATCCCTCCCGAGGCAGTTCACAGGAGTCCTGATACAATTCACTCCTTCTGGCTTCAGCTTCTTTGCAAAACTATCTTTTTATAAGAAAACTCAAACACATGAAATTTTCTGTCAACACCAATCCAAGTTGTATCTGCTGTACTGTGGTAAGACAAAGTGTACACTAGCAATTTAAGAACGGTAAAGAATATGGGAAGAGTATGTTTGCATCAGGCTCAGGTGATTAATACCATAGAAAAGTCCTGTGTGCTTTAATAATGTAAAACCTTATAGCAGAGTTTGACAACTCCAGTCCTGAAATGTGGCTCCGCTCCAGGTTTAACAGATACTGTACGAATAACAGCTTTATGACCTGGATGGGGGTTTAGCTGGTTACACTTAATAAGTAAGCGCAGGGCTGGCTTAAACTGATAAATTCAGGAATAACATGAGTGTTAGCGGTCACTAAAAAACGCCAAGTTAATGCTTTTTTCACATTGAGAGAGCACAATGAAGTGAGCATCAGCACTCAAGTGTTCTTTCTGAGTAAGGCCTGAAGGCTTGGTTAGTGAGAATGTTTGCAGCTCAGAAGCCTGTCAGATATCATTAACTGATGAGCAGAATACCATGTTCTATTTGCACTTAGTGAATTTCTATTTCGATCCCCCTCCCTAAAGACAACCTGGTGGAACTGTTACATCAGCGGGGCCCCTGCCTCTCCAGATTGCATCCATGTCCTGGGAAGAGAATCTGAATGATCCCACATGTGCGACACTTCAGAAGCGCATGCTGCAAAACGCAATAAAAATGCAGCAGCATAATTAAGTTGTTATTTATAGGAGTGTAATAGGCTTGTAGTTGGTATTGCACTAACCCAAGGAGTGGGGAACAGCACATTATTTTTGTAAAGACACAAGTGGGATACATACAGACCCGAGTCCTCTGCTGGCAGGACTGATGTGACATCCTGATGTAAACCATTAGGTCTCTCTGTTTTTCCGCCACATGAAAGAAGAAAAAAAAAACATATAAAGAATTATGCATTTTGTGGTCTCGGCTTCAAAACTCTCAATATCCTTTATGATGTCACTAGGAAAAATCTGTAACATCATTAAACAAGAAGAAGAAGAAGAGAGAAAAAGAGTTGTTATCCCACACTTGCGGCATTACAAAAATGTATCTCGGCGGCTATATTAAAATACACAGCATGAGGTCATCGGTCCGCAGGCACTCAAAGGGACACGAGGCAGGCTCACATCTGGGCCGCCGGCCTCACTGACAGATCTGTCATGAGAACGGCTCAGTGAGTCCCATTCTCACAGCCGCACTTCCACATGATCACTTTTTTCCAATAGAAAACTTCAACCTCCATCATTCACAGGAAAAGTTATACGCGGCTCAGTCTGCCTGCGTGGGAAACGCACCCTTCTGCAGCTTGAGAGAGTGTGCATGCAAGGGATCCTGGGACTTGTAGTTGTCTGTATGGGTTAGGATACCCAGTTTTATCAATCAATCAATCAATCAGTCTTTATTTTATATAGTGCCTTTCTTAGTGGACCACCATCACAAAGCGCTTTACAAGATACAGTAAAAAAAAGGCATAATACATTAAATACAGTGAAAAACAATGCATAATACATTAAATACAAGGCTAGGATGTAAAAAGAATTCTAAAACATTGTGAATGCGAGAAAAAAAAATTAGCTATGACACAACAACTAATAGCAGATATCAGGCTTAAAAAGCATGGAAAGCAAGCAAGAACAAGTGGGTCTCGAGAGTTGATTTAAAGCGATCGACGGTGGGAGCATCACGCACCAAAGCTGGGAGAGAGTTCCAGAGAGTCGGAGCCATGAAGCTAAAAGTGTGGTGCACTTTTGCTTGGGGATAACAAGCAGGCCAGAGTTGGAGGACCTCAGCTTGCAGGCAGGGACATAGTGGGTCAGCAGGTTGAGGAGGTACTCAGGACCTGCGTGATGAAGGGCATTGTAGATGAGCAGGAGAGTTTTTAAAGTAATCCTGAACTTTACAGGTAGCCAGTGCAGCTGGGCAAGACGGGAGGTGATGTGATCACGTTTTTTACATCTGGTAAGGATCCTGGCAGCGGCATTCTGAACTAGCTGCTGTCAGTTTATGGTGTTGCCAGGAGGGAAAGGTAGGGATGGACTTTGGAGATGTTTCGAAGATGGTAGAAGAAAGACTTGACCATGGAAGAGATGTGGGCATCAAATGAGAGGTTGCTGTCAAGAAGTACACCAAGGCTTCGTACAGAGGGGGAAAGAAGCAGCAGACAGTTTCCGAGGTTCAGGGCAGCTATATTGAGATTCTTAAGTTGAGTTTTAGATCCTATTAGGAGGAGTTCAGATTTGTTAGTCTTGAGCTGAAGAAAATTGGCAGACATCCAAGCCTCGATGTCTTGAATGCAAGCCGAGAGCCGGACCATGGCAGAGGAGCTTCCAGGTCGAGTTTTAAGTAGAGCTGGGTGTCATCAGCATAGGAGTGAAACATGAGGCTGTGCTGGCGGATGGGGTGACCCAAGGGAAGCATGTAGATATTGAAGAGAAGAGGCCCAAGAACAGACCCTTGAGGGACACCACAAATGACTGGGTTTGCAACACCACTGCATACAGCAGCATAGAAAACAGACTGCATGCGTCTGGATAGGTAAGAGGACATCCATGAGACACAGGTTACAGAGATTCCAGCATACTTCTGAAGGCGGTCAAGAAGAATCCTCCTCGTCCAGGCCCTGGTACTCTCACGCCTAGACTACTGCAATTCCCTCCTGGCTGGCCTCCCTGCGTCTGCCACCCATCCGCTCCAGCTCATCCAGAACTCCGCTGCTCGCCTGGTGTTCTCTCTGCCTCACTTCTCCCACATTACTCCATTGCTCCGCTCACTAACCCTGATGTAAATATCAACACTATTATCTGCTCTTGAAATGCCCGGATATCACATCATACTGTGTTTTGTATTTGCTCTTATTAGGACTGAAGTCATTGTATTTTTATCTTGCTCTTAATTGTACTGTAATTTTTTATATGTATTTTTTGTATACAACTGTGATAATAATAATAATAATAATAATAATAATAATAATAGGTAAAGGAGGACAAGCACAGAGGGAGCAGCAGCATTCAGCAGGAGGTCATTTATAGTGCGGAGCAGAGCAGTTTCAGTACTGTGATGCGGACAGATGCTTCTTCTATATGTCCCCTTATGAAGAGTAGAGGAGAGGTTTTGTATCCGTCCACATATGAGGTCGCCATGCATGGAGGAGTTAATGCATGCAGGGATAAAGCATGGAGGTGTTAATGCATGCAGAAGTTAATGCATGCAAGAGTTAATGCATGCAGGAGTTAATGCATGCCTGGCCATGATGTAAACGTCTGGTGAAATCAAAGACTAGACCGGAAGTCCATAGTAGTCTACAGCCAGCAATGAAATGATCCTAAGTTAGTAAGAGATAACAGTAGGATTCAGAAGAGGTACAGTAGTCCAGCCAGTGAGCCCTGTGACCAAACTCTTACAGCCAGAGCAAGATACACAAGCCTTTTCCTTGCTGCTGTGTTTGTGTGGAAGAACATGTCCCTTTCTCACTCTTAACAAACCCAGATACGTAATCGGCTAAAATGGGAAACCCAGTAATTGCTCGTCTGTTGTTTTCAAATCGGACTTTTCCACTCTGTAATTGTCATGTGCAGATCACACAGAAGCAATGCATCATTTTTATTTGCACAGTATTGTTTAATGTGTTTTATTTCGTTTGAAAATGAGAACGGAAAACTTTCATCTTTACCAATTTGGGGGTTATTTGATACTGAAGAATTTCTTATCAATCACAGGTTAAATTCACATTGGAATCAAATATGAAAACAGTGACAGTAACAAAACTGACCTGAAAAGCTAATGGGCTTGGAGAATGGGAAAAGGTAGCCAAGATCTCAACACCATTAGCAACCTAAGGCACAGGTGTAAGGCTGCTTAAAATAATTTCTCGGGCTCCTTTTTAAGCTTTTTTTTTTTTGCAGAACACAGTATTAATATAACTGGAGGAATATTTGGAATGCCTGGTCCAAGACATCTATAATACTTCAAAGTAAAGTACATGGTTGTCTTCTTGTTTGGTTCTTAAAGAAACTGGTGCCTGATTCTGCATACACTGCACTGTATTCGTTTTTTGTTCGTTTGCAGTATAATTAGAAATCCACACAGTAGCTAATTGCACTGAAGCATTGACCTGCAACCTCACTGGATCACTGGTTTGGCTTCTTGTACCAGCTGCCTGATGGGAATCGGAAATGTCAAGACACCTTAGTTGTTTTTGTGATTTGCACTCATCAGTGACACTTGTTATTTTACTGGAAGTCTTCTTCATTAGCTGACTCATCCGGGGTACGTATTAGCAAGCCGTGCCCTACTGTTTGGGTAGACCTCTGACTTGAATTATTCCCATTTTAAAACTGCACTCCAACAAAATTCTACAATAGCAAACAGTGCCACCAGGTGGACAAAAATTGCAAATGACCTGAAATATAATTACTGTACTAGTGAAAATAATATTATTATTATTTATTTCTTAGCACACGCCCTTATCCAGTGTGACTTACAATTGTTACAAAATATCACAGTACAAAGTATCGCATTATAAAATATCACATTACAAGTTATCACATTATAAAATATCACATTACAAGTTATCACATTATAAAATATCACATTACAAGTTATCACATTATAAAATATCACATTACAAGTTATCACATTATAAAATATCACATTACAAGTTATCACATTATAAAATATCACATTACAAGTTATCACATTATAAAATATCACATTACAAGTTATCACATTATAAAATATCATATTGAATAGTACTTGGCATTAAAACTGGACCTTGACATCTCATTTACATCTATCTGCATTAATTGGCTTACTGCAGCTTTAATTCTGTAATTGGCAATTATCTAAATTGTTATTTTGTATGCTTGTTTTTATTATATATTTTATTATAAAGCATGTTATACATCAAATAAAATGTAAAAGTGAAATTAACCATATTGACAAATAAACAAGTAGTGGTTAGGGCTCTGGGCTCTTGACTGGAGGGTCGTGGGTTCAATCCCAGGTGGGGGACACTGCTGCTGTACCCTTGAGCAAGGTACTTTACCTAGATTGCTCCAGTAAAAACCCAACTGTATAAATGGGTAATTGTATGTAAAGAATAATAATAATAATAATGTGATATCTGTATAATGTGATATCTTGTAACAATTGTAAATCGCCCTGGATAAGTGCGTCTGCTAACAAAATAATTTATAATAATAATTAAAAAAAAAGAAAAACACGGAAATAATTATTCAAACTTCAACTGTACCCATTCATATAAAGCGTTTTTAATATTATTTCCAGTGATAAAAGGTTCTTTATCTGTTTTTAGATATATTCGGTTTATATATAAATTCGGTTTATATATATATATATATATATATATATATATATATATATATATATATATATATATATATATATATATATATTCGGTTAACCGATAACGTGTTTTATTTTTTGTAATTGAAACAGACGCTGTGATCACATTTTGAACAGCCTGCCCTGCACGAGCCGCTCAGCATATCCAGGTTCTGTTAGGAGCCGAGCCCTCAGTTTAATAATCTTGAGAGCTTTCAGCGGGTCGCTGTTTGCATGAACTCAATGAAGGGTATTGCCAGTTACTCTGTTAGCTGTTGAACTGACAGGAGGTCTGCCAAGCAGGTGCTATGCGCAGCCAGTTGTTGCCAATGAAACCAGGCAGTTCCAAGACAGAATTGAAAAAAAATAAAATAAAAAAAAAGTAGTTTTTGAAAACATTACGAGAAGTTCCATTAGCATTAATCTGTGCATTCATTAATTCATGTAGTCATTCATTTGATTGTAAACTAAAACGAAATGTGTTAAGACACAATGCGTCAACCCAGGAAACGTACCGCACCGGGTAGCAACAGCTGGTTTTCTTGAGTAGATACGTTTAGGAGGTCGCAACCAATTTAAACGAAATTATAAACACAGAGATCATTGTTATATTTAAATCTATTTCAAAATTAAATAAATCGTAATTGAGAATTATGTGCAATATATAGAAGAAAGATACGAAATGTTGCTTAAAAAAGAAGAAATGCAACCTGATTATAGCTATTTCTATAAATTGATATTTATTAGTCAGTTGTTAGTGGATTAGAGTAAATTGCTACACTATGCTGCATATACTATTACTAATAATTGTTATTTAAGTTATGGTATTAGTATTAATATTGTTATTTGTTTGGAATGAAACATGTGTAAAAGCACTGCTTGCTAAGACTGCCCATTTCATCACTTGCAAAGCCATGTTTGCAGTTCTTAAATTAGATATACGTTTTCATTCGACTTTACCCGTCCTCGCGCAACCAGAACGATGCCTGTATCCTTGTGGCTGTTCACCTCCCGTCCCTAAGGATTATGTCTGTGTGCTATTTTACATGTTTTATTCTGCGTGGAAGGCAAAATCTATAGGCTAAATGAAGATTCAGACGGTTGACAATCCCCGCACCCCTGTTTTATGATGTAATGGTTTTTAAACAAATTATATTCAATGGATGTATCATAACATTTATAATACGGTCGCATTATAATAGACTGTAGCTTCCCTAATAAATGTGTACATTATGGTAACGTATATTATAATATACTCGCTGCAGCATGAAAGGGCGTTGTTAATGTGTTTAAGTCATTTATAAAATACGAAATGAGCCCTTATCGAATAGGTTTCTATTGTCCATGTGTCCGTCAAATTGGGAAACACAAACCATACGATAAAAAAAGTCAATTTGTTTATTTATTCATGTATTTTTTTGTCTTTGTTTTACAAAAGCTTTTTCCTATCGTTTATTAGTTGATATTAAACTGAAACCTTTATCCTGGAGAAATGTATAGCATTTGTATTGGTTAACGCTTATAGAGGCGCGTTTGCAAACTGGAGGAGACTGTGTCAATATCATTTTCGACAACAGTATCTTGGATGGCAACATTAATTTATATTTAAAAAAAAACAAACTTTAATGTTAAAAAGTTTTTTTTTTCAATTGTTAAAGAAAACTGTCTTAAATTTCAGCTCATAATCTAGAATTAAAATAAATGCGGAGGCTTGGCCCGTTTATTGTCAGCCAAAATCCATCACGTTGATCAATGAACATGTCATTTTAATGAATACATTCCAATATATCAGTGGACCATATGTAGTGTGTAGCTTGTCGTGTAAATGGCTATACCAATGCACAAGTGAAGCATTTACACACAAGCACACACAAACCGAAATGAAACGATTTTTATTAAAACAATGTTGAAAAGAGCCAAGATCTCCAGAGAGGATACAGAGTTGACATAATAGAAGAACGCGAAGATGTAATTCCATGTTTAATTGGCCACAAAGTAAACAATGCAAAAGTGTAGCTGATACGATCAAAGCGAGACTGACATCACCAGCGGTTATAAAAGGAGCGAATGGGGAGGCAGAGAGGCAGGCTTGTGAGAACCAAGGCGCAGAGCAAGGCGAGAGAACGCACAGCTACAAAGCCTCCCAATCGAGTTTGACACGAAGGAGACACAACTTCGGAAACCAAGCAGAGCACAATGAATCTCACGCATTTGGTCGCTTGTGGACTATTGGTGACACTGCTTTCCGTGAGCATGGAGGCAAAACCTTTGACGCAGTCACAACAGAAGGTAAATTAAAATGTTGTGTGTGTGTGTGTGTGTGTGTGTGTGTGTGTGTGTGTGTGCAGGTTTTAATCCAGGATGATATACAGACTAGAATACAAACAGACTGGATCAATTAATAAGGTATAGGTGCGGGGGTGCTAGGTGTCTGAATCAAAGGGATGGGCTTTGTGTAAAGTTTTCATTCATTAAAAAAAAAAAATCAATGCAAAGGTTCATTCATTTCGATTAGTCGCGGGGGTAACACGGTGATGTGGGATGGGTTGGATTGCTGCTTATTGTGTATAGGTTTTAGCCTGCAATCGAAATGTGTCCGCATTGTGCTGGAAGGCAAGGCGTCAAATCATAGATAGGTTTAATTTATAGGTGGAGGTTGAGAGATCTTAAATCGATGTTCTTTTAATAAATGAAAGACGAGTTTTGTAAAACAGGTCTCATAACACAAATGTAGAGCACTGACTTGGTTTCTTGTTTGTATTACATTACTGGATTTGTGTGTAAAAGCAATTCAAAAGCAATATTTTTTTATTTATTTATTTTTAGTATGGAAGTTTGTAAACTTTTTGTACATAATACTTCAAATAAATAAATAACACAATGCATAATCTCGGCAAAGCGTGGGTGCTGTAACTATACATGTGAGTGATTGATTTACAGATTTGGGATTTGGAAGTTATCGGTCAAAACAGGTGATTGTTGTAGCAAGGTTGGTGGGCAAGTCAGACAGAGGCAGCGGTAACGGGACTCCTTTCACATTCTCGTGCAAACCCGCACATCTCTTTCCTTCAAGCAAATCTGGTGGTACCCACACTGCACTCTCCTAAATACAGACTCCCTGCTGCTTTAGTGCGAGGAGGCTGGGCGACGCTTCTACCACAGTAAGGTAGCTTTTAACGGTACCCCCAATCATTTTACTTTCCAAATGCGTTTTGCCATGCGGGTATGTTTAGACGAGCGGTATAAACTTCCATTTTAATAACATAATCCATCTGGAACTTCTGGCGCGGCGTTCTCTCCTTTTTTAGCCGGTGACCGGAGCAATGTAGCGCGCTAGTACCAATGTTGCGCTGTAGTAGCAGTGACACCAGCTGGCACGGGCAATGTTAGAGTCATTGACGGGCAAGCCACGGGCACAGCGGGGATCGAGAAACCACTTAACGTGGGAGTCAGCCTTGGAGATTTGATTTACTGCACTTCTCTATTCGTTTACCACTATATACCGCAATAAATGTCTACACCGTGCACGGGTATTTCTGATATCATCCCCGAGTACATTAAAACAGTAGGCTAGCCTATTGTTGTAATCTACAATTATAAAATATAATCAGTTTTTTTAGTTAAATCCCATCATGTTTTTTTTTATACTGATTATTTAGGCTGTACAGTTTATTATCGAGCATGTTTCTACGCGTAGAGCCTGCTATACAGCTTCGATCACACTTTATTTAATTAGGCACTTAAACAATTAGTACAAATCAAACCACCAGCCCCATACCGCTGTATTAAAATGGATATTGGAGTGAAAGCATTAACACATTCTTTTAATCGCCACTTTCCTTCGTAACTGTCTGTGTTAACGACGCGCTTAAAACACATTAACGCACATTGTTCATTTGTTGTTAATGTTTATTGCTACTACCTAGTAAATTAAACACTATTAAAAGTAATGTTGTCTTTAAAAATACCCTTAAACAAATGAAAACCCATCTCATTAAGTGTGTGCGTGTGTGTTTGTGTGTTGGGGGGAGGCAGGGTAAATGGGGGCTGCATATTACCTGAAAACTGTAAGCAAGCCTATTTTAACTAATTATTAAGAATGAAAGGGACATGATTGTTATTAAGCTAGTTATAACACAGACAGCGCCCCTCAGGGTAAAGGGTGACCCTTTCTTAGAACTGCTGTTCAAATACCTATTTGCCAGTACAGTAGAAGGCTCTTTGGTTTATTCTGGATAGACTTTAGACTCCTTGGACAGGTGCGCAACTGAAACCAAGCATTCCACACCACAGCAGGTTAATACTACAAATAACAACAAATACATACAGGAAAACTAAAAGAATGTTCCACTGATTAGGGACAACACATAGACCTGATTGAGGAGAGGACAACACATAGACCTGATTGAGGAGAGGACAACACATAGACCTGATTGAGGAGAGGACAACACATAGACCTGATTGAGGAGAGGACAAAACAATGCCTGATTGAGAACAACACATAGACCTGATTGAGGAGAACACAGCCGTGTACATGTAACAGAAAATGTGTTGCTCAACATGAACACAGCGTGTTCTCTAATCAAATGCATGCAGAATTATATATACTGCAGGGCTACCTTATAAAGCGTCAAAGCTTTACAACAGACACAGATATCATTACGAACCCAATTACCAACAAGCACACCTTACCACTGAAAGCACAAGAAAGAAATGGAATGGAATTGTGTTGGTGCAGAGAAGTGTGTGTGTGTGTGTGTGTGTCTGAGCTGGAGGTACAGTATGGGGTCAGGGTGATGTACGATTTCATGTACATGCATATAGACAGGCACCCTATACAAGAATATAAATCTTAAATGACTGATTGAAGATAGTCATTGCTATTGTTTCCAATGAATGTATCAGTTCATTAATGTGTTGAGTGAGCGAGTGAGTGAGTGAGTGTTGCTCATTCCTCTTTCCCTTTGTTTTGCAGTCCCTGACAAGTTTACTAGGCGAGGAGCTCTCTGAATATCTGGCGTCCGGGGAGCGGGACTTGAGGCTTGAAAGTTCGAGAGTGCGGCTCCTCAGGGACCTGCAACTGGACGCCAGGGCTAAAGCGACCTGGGCTCGCATCCTGAACGATCACCCCAACCCCAGGAAATACAAAGGCATCCACAAGAAAGGCCTGTCCAAAGGCTGCTTCGGACTCAAGCTGGACAGAATAGGATCCATGAGCGGGCTGGGCTGTTAGAGCCACGGCACAGAGTTGGGGAGGCGGTGAGTAGAATTAAAATACCCTGGTATCAAGATAATATCACACACTATAATTAGGCTTGATTTGACCAATGTCATGCGTCGACTGACTAAGTGCACTATAAGCAGAGTGAGAGTTTATTCCTAGGCATGTAGGCAAAAAATGGACCTCTGGGAGTTAGCCACTGTTTTTATTTATTTATTTGTAATTATTTGTTAGAGTGAGGTGTTGCTGACTTACTGAATTGACTGATCTTGAAGCTCAGGACCTTTTTTCGAAATTAGTCAAGTAAGCTAGTAAATATACTTACACTCTATACAATGGTAAGCTAAATAAGACACGAGCGGTCTATTCAGTTGAATCAAGTGCCACATTGTGATGCAGCCTTCCTTAAATCATTGAAATATGACCGTCCCTACTGTTTGACATATCTTTACACAAATGGCCCTTTATTAATTATGTAAAGAGAGACAGTTTTTAGGTAAATGTAATATATTATACTGCGATTGCCACAGCGAGCCCCAGTTTAATTGTGTATTTAAGTATTTATCCCTGGCCTCTCAGGTGTACAAACCCGCTCAAGTGAGCATATATTTTATTTTTGTAATAAATAACATCAGTGGTGAGTGGCTGTTAATAAAACAAACCAATAAAAACAGAGCCACATGAGTAGTGCTTGATGATGTCAAACCCATTCATCGATACTCTGGAGCACCCAAAACACGCTTCCCTGCAAAGGAGCTCATCCCATGCAGCTCATGTTTAGAAAGCTTTGCTGCTGAAAAAGCTAAACGCCATTTCTGCATGTTCAGGGTAACAACGTAACATAACGGAGCAAAGCAAAGCAGGGCATTACATTGAAACTGAAACGCCAAAGCAGGGCTCAATTCTGCTCTTCAAGCTGAGTGACTGCAACAACTCACAATCCACTTACAAAGTGTACAGTATATTAAGATGCACAGCATTAGTCAAAGACAGTCATTACCAGAAACAGCAGATAAGCAGAACACAATGCAGCACTGCGCCACAAACAGTTTGGAACCCTTTATCATTGCAGATTTATTAATCATTGGAAGCATGAGGTAAAATGATTCAACTTGGCAATAGGGGTCTATGCTTTTATACATATACCAGTCAATTCCACTAGACTGATGGGCATGTGTTTGCCTTGAAGGCTGTCTCCCTGTTGTTGCCTAAAGCAATGTCATTAGCTTTTGGCTTTTTGCTTTTGCCACTATATCCCTTTCTTAAAGAGCATTGTGTAATCAAAGGGGAGGCAAAGATGGGCACAAACCTATGAAGGCTCAGTGGCTGAGTTTTGCAGCCAGGAGCTCTATTTAATAGAAAGTTCTCAGGGCTGCCCTGTAATAGTATACCTGACAGTTATTGAAGTTACGAGAATGCTATATAGCTGCTGTATGACTCGGTTTACAGGGAGCCTACACACAGTATACAGAAAGAGTGAATACAACAGTCATGATAAGAAGTAAGGAGGAGACGACTTGTTGACTGATGACCAGACTGTGATAAATACTTACACAGGACAGCTTGTACTTCAATTCCACCTCCATTTCTTTATTCTGAATGGGGAATCCTGTCAACACGTCAGCGCATATCTGTGTGTGTGTGCGCATCAGAACAGTCAGTATATGTCAGACAGACAGACTGACAGTAAGTCAAAGTGGTTTAAAACGTACACAGTGCTGCACAGAGCTCAATCAATTCAAATTCATACCCTTTAAACTTGTTTTATTTTGGATTTTGTTTTAACTGAATAGACAGAAACGTGTGTTTTTTTAGGGGAGGGAAATAAACTGGTGTTATTGTTTTTTTTTAAATGTATAATTAATTATTTTTAAGAAAAAACTTTGCATGAGGTTTATTGTGTATTTGACACCTGAATATCTGATTTATTTCTCTCTCTCTTTTTTTTCTTTCAGGACGCTCATTGGAGGATGGGTTTTGGACAACTTCGTTTTATTTGCTCATCACCCGAGGAAAACAGAACAATACCATCCTTATTCAAGAAACTGATAGGTTCGAATTCCGGTACGAAGAAGCGTCTTCACCAGCGTTACTGAAGGTCCTGAAAACCATCACATTAAACACATACACAACAAAACAAAACAGCGGACCGTGTTGTAGAAACTAATAAGGCAAATCTGTATATTATTGTCGCTGCTGTACATTCATGTATTTCATTCCTGCATAAATGTATTTATGTTTAAAACTATTTATATGTTTATAAAGAGATATTTATGAATATGAGTTTTATTTATGTAACATTTTTTTGAAATGGATGCAAACTGCAGGTCAAATACGTTTGTAACTTTTTGTCTTAAATAGCTGTAAATGTTAAAAAAAGAAAAAAGAAACATTCCACATGCACTTCCCAGTGTCTTTCAGTTTGTTTTGCGGAATGCACCTTAAGAACATAAGAACATGAGAAAGTTTATAAACGAGAGGAGGCCATTCGGCCCATCTTGCTCTTCTTAGTAGCTTATTGATCCCAGAATCTCATCAAACAGCTTCTTGAAGGATCCCAGGGTGTCAGCTTCAACAACATTACTGGGGAGTTGGTTCCAGACCCTCACAATTCTCTGTGTAAAAAAGTGCCTCCTATTTTCTGTTCTGAATGCCCCTTTATCTAATCTCCATTTGTGACCCCCTGGTCCTTGTTTATTTTTTTAGGTCAAAAAAGTCCCCTGGGTCGACATTGTCAATACCTTTTAGGATTTTGAATGTTTGAATCAGATCACCGCGTAGTCATCTTTGTTCAAGACTGAATAGATTCAATTAATTTAGCCTGTCTGCATACGACATGCCTTTTAAACCCAGGATAATTCTGGTTGCTCTTCTTTGCACTCTTTCTAGAGCAGCAATATCCTTTTTGTAACGAGGTGACCAGAACTGAACACAATATTCTAGGTGAGGTCTTACTAATGCATTGTAAAGTTTTAACATTACTTCCCTTGATTTAAATTCAACACTTTTCACAATATATCCGAGCATATTGTTGGCCTTTTTTATAGCTTCTCCACATTGTCTATATGAAGACATTTCTGAGTCAACATAAACTCCTAGGTCTTTTTCATAGATTCCTTCTTCAATTTCAGTATCTCCCATATGATATTTATAATGTATATTTTTATTGCCTGTGTGCAGTACCTTACACTTTTCTCTATTAAATGCCATTTGCCATGTGTCTGCCCAGTTCTGAATGTTGTATAGATCATTTTGAATGACCTTTGCTGCTGCAACAGTGTTTGCCACTCCTCCTATTTTTGTGTTGTCTGCAAGTTTAACAAGTTTGCTTACTATACCAGAATCTAAATCATTAATGTAGATTACGAATAGCAGAGGACCTAATACCGATCCCTGTGGTAAACCAATGCTTACCTCGCTCCATTTTGAGGTTTCTCCTCTAATCAGTACTTTCTGTTTTCTACATGTTAACCACTCCCTAATCCATGTGCATGCACTTCCTTGAATCCCTCCTGCGTTCAGTTTGAGAATTAATCTTTTATGCAGTACTTTGTCAAAAGCTTTCTGGAAATCTAAATAAACCATGTCATATGCTTTGCAATTATCCATTGTCGATGTTGAATCCTCAAAAAAATCAAGCAGGTTAGTTAGACACAATCTCCCTTTCCTAAAACCCTGCTGACTGCCTCCCAGGATACTGTTACCATATAGGTAATTTTCAATTTTGGATCTTATTATAGTTTCCATAAGTTTACATATAATAGAAGTCAGGCTTATTGGTCTGTAGTTACCTGGTTCGGTTTTGTCTCCCTTTTTGTGGATCGGTATTACGTTTGCAATTCTCCAGTCTGTCGGTACAACAGACCACTTAAACAATGACACTGAACCCCCATCACAAAGCATAGCAAAGTGTAATCCATCACAGTGGAAGCATGGTAAAGCACAGGGAAGCACTGTAAAGCACAGAGAGGTATGGTAAAGCACAGGGAAGCATTGTAAAGCACAGAGAGGTATGGTAAAGCACAGGGAAGCATTGTAAAGCACAGATATGGTAAAGCACAGGGAAGCACTGTAAAGCACAGAGAGGTATGGTAAAGCACAGGGAAGCACTGTAAAGCACAGAGAGGTATGGTAAAGCACAGGGAAGCACTGTAAAGCACAGAGAGGTATGGTAAAGCATATTACAAATAACCATGGCAAATGCCTAGTTTTACCATGGAAAAGGCAAGGGAAAAATTGCACAATGACTGTGTAAATTGACTGTGGTAAGCTTTGTAATAATTATCATGCCTTATTTAAGAATTTTGTTTAAGGGTTTTAAGGCACTAATATACTCCTAACCCTTTATCGAAAGGTTTAATAAAATATCTTCTTTAATCGTAAAACAGGCTTTTAAGAAAATTGTCTAAACTAATTAATATTTCTATATAGGAAACTAACTGGGGGTTTTCCCCAAGGCTGATTTATAGGAACATAGTAATAGAGTGAGGCTTCTACATTATAGAGTGGCGGTATTAAGATCTGTTACGGTTTAGATCATTAAAATAGGCGCTTTTAAAGCGTGATCTTGTGAATAAGCCCCAATGTGAATGCAAACAGAAACTAGAAAGAGTGCAAAACAAATGAATGCAGGGCCAGTTGTGCATGACTTCAAACAGCAGGGGGCGCTCCACGCAGTGAAAACGTGCCCTCTGAATGATGCCCCAAATTGTCAGCTGATCCTGTGGTGATTTATATACAGATTTTAATAACAGTGGCAGCACTGGTCTCTCCTGTGAATCGAACATTTCTCCCCCATTCCATTGTAAGGTTTACAAGAGGCAAACAGTGGTAAAAGCACAGGGGAGTGTAGTAAAGCACAGTGAAATCATGGTAAAGCTGGTACAAAACGTCAAACAGTTCAAAGTTGAATTTGGAAGAAACCTAGTACTGTACAGTATAGTATGGAAACAAAATTTAAAAAAACAAAAAAACGGGTGCTGATGTGGGTAAAATGAGACAGAAACAAGCCAATGTGGAGCTTTTATCTGCACTAAACCTGCACAGTAACTTATACCATGTACAGTATCTACCATTGCATTTAAAGTGCTTTAGCATGCACGGCTAGCATGTACTGCTATTCTTTCACTACATGTTGCTATGCTGATGTCATGGTTTTCCTAAACAACGCACGGACACTGCAAACATTATTTTTCTGGAGCGTTCTCAACAATTCCTTGTGATATATCGCCACCTAGTGGTACTGCAGATTATGGCGTGTGTATTAGTTAGGCATCCGACAGGCACCGCACTGTACTTTAGCTGTGGTCTGTATACAATAGCATGTGCTTTATTTTAAATGTTGTGAGCGATGGTAACACAATTACATTTTTAAATGTGGCTGCTCATGTCCTCACCACTTTTGTGCATCGTTAAATTTACGCATCAAAAAACGGTTCCGCTTGTTTCAAAGAGTCCTATAGGTGGGAACCTATTTCAAGCATCGTGCTAAAATAAAATAAAAAAAGTGTCTGATGAGGGTGCAGTGACTGACTACCATGGCGATGAAGCCCAGTGTGCTGCTAGATTACAGTGATTTTAGAGGATGAAAGGGTTAATGTAGTCCACGGTAAGGAATCACAGAAGACGCCAAGGGTAAACCCCGCGGGTATCGTCTAAGTGCTACAGCAGTGCTACGAAGATACCGAATGTGTAAGCCTACGGTATTGTATTTATGTGACGAATTATCGTACGATTTGGGTCATGCATTGCCAGTATCATTTTATGATGGAAAACAACGTTCGGGATAAGAGTCGGGTTAAAATAGACGGAGCCAGCGAGTTTCGGACTGTCAGAACAGACTTTTGATATTCAGGGCCATTATGTCAGGAAAACTGAATTTAAAAAAAAAAAAAAAAAAAAATCACTTCTGTGATTACGAGATAATGGAATGATTTTCTCTATCACGAGATAAATATTTTTTTAAGTTTTAGTACAGTGCAGCAACAATACACTGCAGTCTGATTCCACTACAGCATTTCATGCGTGGATTCGAAGTTATACACAATTGCATTTATCTGTGTTTATGGGTGTATAACATTGTTTTCCCCCGTATTTAGTAAAATACTGTTTGACTCCCAGAGGAATTGGATTAATGTAAATTCCCAACTATTGTTACAAACATGCATTAGAATCTAAAGATCCAGTGCCATCTTGTGGTCAAAGTCTGTAACTGTATGACAGGCACAATTAGACCCATGTCTAATGTATGTTTCTAGTACCTGCAAAAATAAATATACAAACTAGAATCCATAGGCTTTTGAAAATGATGGACGTTTTAGTGTATTTCATAAAACATTTGTATATAAGTATAAAACAATCTAATGTGTTTGCTGCCGTTATGTTATTTCAAATAGAAACGTTCAATACAACTACAGCATATGATTCAAATGAAGCCAATACAGTCGACTCTGCGGTTTACAAACACCGCCCGTCCGAATTTACCTACAGTCCGAGCCCTTCTGTCACAATGACATTTCAATACCCCAATTCTACGGTATGGTAAATCAAAAGTAATCGATATAAGAAAAAACAAACCATGATAAACCAGTCCAGAAATAGTTATATATATATAAAGAAATCTAAAAAAAACACTGTTAATACTATGATGTCCATGTTAGTCTGTTTTGTCCTCATTTCATATTAATTCTCACGTGTTAATGTTAAATTATGTTGATCTTGCGCCACCTACTGGCCGTGAATAAAATACCTACAGCACACCTGTAATTCCAAGGCGGTCTCCCATCCAAACACTAACTCAGCGCCCGAAATCAAACGAGATCGAGCGTTCTCAGCGTGGTGTAGCCGTAGGGATGTGATTTTGTACTTCTAGTAATTGTATATCTTTAAGACACTTATTTTATCCCACAACACGCTATCTGTACCGTATTGACAAAACATACGTTTCTTGTAATTTTATTAATAGCGGGTAGGTGTAATTTTTCTAAAGATATATTTTATTGTTTTTAAATTAACATTCTCGAATTCTGAGACGATTTCTAGTAAAACATGTACAGGTAACAGCTACTGCAGCGTCTCGACAAATGAGATTAAAATGAATCTACAAAAACAAGTCCCAACGAATATATGTAGAATATGCAGTTGATTAGCATAGCTACTACACCGACTATAAAATAAAAGTGGTTATTATTAAAAAAAAATATTAAATGTAACGTAATACCTGGGCCAAAATGAACACAGTATTCTTTTTTTGATGAACCATACTCTATATAAAGAATGACACATTATGCTGCTTTATCGTAATACACAAGACGTATGATATAAACTTTTTAATTATGTGTGCACGTAAACTTCTATCTCCCATCGTGTTGTGCTAGAAAAAAACACGGACGCGTCTACTTCTCAACACGTGTTGGTTACAGCTGGCAAAGTTGCGTTCTTATTGGTCGGGGTGCAGAAATTGAGAAAGTACTTTTGAAACGCGGTTGGCTGGACAGCTCTTACACTGTAAATTTTACAAGCGCTATTCGCCAATCGCAAAGCGCGTAAGAGCGGGAGGAATCTCTGTGATTGGTTTACGGCCACGGCTCCAGACTAAAAACAGTCCCTTCTGATTGGTGGAGGCGTTCGGCGGGAGGGTTGGACTTGCGCGTCCACGGGGTGGCTGTGCTCACTCCCGCGGAGGAACGGGCCGCACTGATTGGCCGCAGGGCGTCACGTGTGAGGGGGACGGGGGCGCGCTTTCTATGAAGTGACTAACCCGCGAGACTCCCTGCGTCTCTGTCTTTCTCCTTCCAACGCAGCTCGAGACAGCAAGTAGGGACACGTGCAGAGCAGCGCCACCAAGAAAAAAATAATAATAATAAATAAGATCACGTTTTATACAATTTAAACATCGATTGACAAGATCACAACATCCGCAAACATGGTGAAACTGGCGAAGGTAAGTCTCAATTGTGTTACGTTACATCCGTTTTTTAAGGTGCAGGATTGAAAAGTTTACTTATTTATATATTTATTTTAGGTAATGACTCTCAAGCTCGATATACCGTTTGTTTTTACTGTATTAAGAGGTGACGGAGTCGCAGGTGGGAATGTTCAAATTCAGTTTTTTTTTTTTTTTATAATCCAGTGTAAACTGCAGTTAAGTTAGCGACGCAGTAATGGCTTTTTTTTCAGTCGACCCAGATATGAAGACAGCCATGTTTTCCTTTACGGTTGTTTTCAATGTGGTGTACGCTGCTTTTTACAAAATGGCCATGCGCGCACACTCCATGAAGGCATTGTTCCGTATTTGCTCGCTTAAATTGCGAAAGTGATCATTTTGTTGGCTTTTTTTCCAGTTTTATATACTAATTTCGTTCGATAATCGAAGTATCACCGGTGGAAGATAAAACACTTTATATATTAAAAAAAAAAAAAAAAAATGTTATGTATATAATATATTAATCGTATGACCGGCACATGTTGAGTTTATATATACCTTTTCATGACACATTGGTTATATGAAAGATTTATTTACACGGAAACTGATTTTAAAGAAATATAGAATTACTACGTATCCCTGGGGGAGGGTTCTGTCTGACGATTAGGCCCCGGTGAGCACCACGTGGGTTCCCATGTGTACTGCGCGCACGGTGTAGCTTGTGTTTCATTTTAGCAGCACTGTACATACTGTCTCGTGGATAACTGCTTTATTAAGGTAGTATATATCATTAAAGGGAATATTTGAGAGATTAACAGGCTGTAACAACAAGCTCAGGGCAGAGCTTACTGTATGCTATACTGATATTTACAAAAAACACATTTCTTTATTAGGCAGCGAAAAAACAAACTAAACCCCAAAAGGCCGCACCACCACCCCCAAAAGATGTCGATTCCGAAGAGGAGGACTCCAGCGAAGAAGACAGTGAGGTGGAAGTGGTAAGATGGGGAATTCATCTACCCACGTGGGAGATTTGTGCCTAGGGGGTTTACCAATAGCGAGGGTGCATGCTGGTACTGCTAGTAGCAGCTTATCTCCAGTAGTATATGGATACATTAACTTATTTAATCATTATAAAGGTTTTTTTTGATGCCCACCTAATGCAAGTCACACTTGGTGTCAAGATTTTAAAGAACATACATAAATAAAGGCACGGCCATAACAGTCCTGTGTTTTGCTTGTCTGTTTTGTGTACACCAATGATTTATTTAATTTGCAGGCTCCTCTCCCAAAGGCAGTTAAGAAGGCTGCAACACCGGCCAAAGTAACCAAAGCTGCCAAGAACGGGAAGGCGGCAAAAAAGGAAGAAAGTGAGGAGGAGGATGATGACGAGGAGGGAGATTCAGGTAGGTTTTAGACGGCAAAGCTTGGTATTTAACCGTAGTGCCTCGGTTAGAAACTCCACACTCCTGGATTTTAGAACTACCATTGTTTATGTATATTTAAAGGTCACGTGCAATCCGGCTAGCTCAACTCTGGACAGATTGTTCGTATTAAAACATGAAAATATCTGCTTTCCTTCTGTAGGTTGATGCAGCTATAGAGAAGCAACACATTATTTAAGACACACAAACCCCTTCCTCCTGATCATATAAATGTACTTGAGGGTAGTTCTGAAACCTTTGACTAGGTCTAGTGTTTGTTTTAACGCTACCATAGGCTCTTTGGAAACATGCATTGGCGTGTATGTTGTGGTTTTCTTGATTAGGTTACAACAGCATTTCCCTTGTGAAAGAATGTGGGGAAGGTTTTCATTCTGCTCACCTTGTGGTAGTGGTCTCTATTCAAACAGTCTCGCTGTGTTAGCAGAGCCATTGGAAGAGTTGGGCAAAGCAGTCAGCAGTACAGGCGGAATGTGTGTTTAATGCTCCGGTTTGTTGCAGACGAAGAGTCTGAGGAAGAAGTGCCACCACCCAAGAAAGGCAAGGCCACTCCTGCAAAGAAAGCTACTCCTGCAAAAAAGGCTGTACCAGTGAAAAAGGCAGAGTCCGAAGAGGAGGATGGTAAGTTGTAAAATTCACACCTATACTTCAACTGTAGGAGCCCTTAATCAGTTGCATGAAGCTGGGTGCAATTTTGTATACAATTAATTGTACTATAGTCCTTCCTTTTTCAAGACAGTGTTAAACTTGAATTATTTCTGAGGTTCCAGCATGATCTGATGCCATGTTAATAGTTACAGCTTTCTTAACTTTAGCATAGTTTTGCAGGTTGTGTGGTTGCAGCTAGTCTGTGCCTGCTTGCATACTCAGTGATTGTATAGGTGGGTTTTAACGTCTGATTTGTTTGTAGAAGAGTCTGAGGAGGAAGCTCCACCACCCCCCAAGAAGACCCCAGCTAAGGCTGCTATGAAAGTGACCCCAGCCAAGCTGGCTAAAAAGGAGGAGTCTTCAGAGGAGGAAGATGAAGGTAGGGTTTTGCTAAACCAGATATTGCATCTTTGCAGAACTGCAAATTTTAAAAGGATGGTTTGGGGGGGGGGGGGGGGGCGTACCAAACCACACCACACCACAACAAATGCAACTGCATACATGATGAGCACTAAGGGACTTAATACTGAAATGTGATGTCACTTTATTTATAACTCTGATGTGCAGTGTGTAGTATTTAAATGAATGTGTGTAGATGACCAAAGAATACTGCTGGCCAAGGTTAACTCCTGAGCATATTTAAGTAGATCTGAAGTTTTAATCTCTTATCAGTGATCATACCTCCTATCTACAGTGTTACATTTATGCACTTACTGATTATTTGTTTTACTCTTTTTTAGAGTCTGAAGAGGAGGCTATGGACACGGCCCCTGCACCTGCAGCCAAGGGAAAGAAGGCTGTTATGGTGAAGGTCCAGGAGGAGTCGGAGGAGGAGGATGAGGATGAAGAGGAGAGTGAGGAGGAGGAGGATGAAAGTAAGTCATCTGGTGAATGCATCTTACAAAGATTTCCTGGCAGTAATTTTAGCAAGAGGCCCATCGGGAGGGGTCTGTATTTCCCCTTGTCAAGACTCAGTTTTGTGTGTTCCAGCACCTGCACAGACACCAGGAAAGAGAAAGAAGGCTGAACCATCGAAGGCAGAAACCCCTCCAGCAAAGAAGGCCAAGTCTGGTGAAGGTACGCTTCTGCATGCTTTTGTCATGGGTTCTAACAAATAAACAAACCTGCACATGCGAGGAACATTAAGGAACTACTTAATACTGATTTGTTACCATTTTATATTTGGTATGTGCAGTGTTCTTGCTGGGGAAAAGCTTGCACTGTAGGTGTAAGCTTTTCCCTGTATGTGCAGAATTTACTTGGTGCTGATGAACTTTGTTTTGGCATGTCCTTCAGGTTTCTCTCTCTTCGTTGGTAATTTAAACACCAACAAGGACTTTGATGAGCTCAAAGAAGCCCTCGGCACATTTTTTGCCAAAAAAGATCTTGAGGTCCAGGACATCAGGATTGGGATGGCCAAGTAAGTCTGTCTCTTGTCGGCAAATACAAAAAAAAAAATCCCTTAATTCCCATGTGTTTATTCACAGTGCAGGATTTAATATGCTGATTTTTTTTGTTTTGTTTTGTTTTTAGGAAATTTGGATATGTTGATTTTGCTACTGAAGAAGATTTGGAAAAAGCCCTGGAGCTGAATGGGAAGAAGGTCCTTGGCCAAGAAGTCAGACTGGACAAGGCAAAGAGCAAGGAGAACTCTCAGGACAGCAAGAAAGGTAGGCTGAATTCATCTAATGCTTGATCTGTTAATTTATTTTCCCTCTAGATGTTTTTCCAAATTCCACTAACAGATTAGATGTGCTAGATTACTGCTTTTATAGTGGTTGCTTCCAATTCCATAAATGGCTGTTTACCTTTTGATCTGCAAGTCTCAAATAGTTTAAAAAAAAAAAAAAAAAAAAAAAGTTCTAGCAGATATCCACTTGTGTTGGCAATGTTATCTGCAAAGCATGTCTAAATCGAAGCATGCTTGCATCTGTTTCAACAAAACCTACACATTTGAAACGTGTGCAGTTTTAAATTTGAGCTACAAACACTTCACCGTAGTTCTGTGTTTTAATATGATGGTGTCTTTATCCTCCTTGCAGAGAGAGATGCCCGTACCTTGTTTGTGAAGAACCTTCCCTACTCTGTAACTCCTGAGGCTCTGAAGACAGTTTTTGACAGTGCTGTAGATGTCCGTATACCCCAGGGCAGGGACGGCTCCAGCAGAGGGTAAGAGTTTAAAGAGAATGCAACATCTACTGCAGCGTTGCTATTTATATGTCCACATTGAACCAGCTTGCTAACTATGCATTTCAGACACTGATTAGCATGCATGTTGGATTACCTGTTAACCTTGGATAAGGGACTCCTAAAGCCCCTTTCTTGCTTGCTTGATCTACCTGGGTCAGAAAGCAGGGTTGACCTGGGTGACAGACGCAAGTAAACAATATGGCTAAACAAACGTTCCTTGTGAAATGAAACTGACCGCAGGCGTGGCTTTTTGTTATTGTGTCTGCTCACGAACAGCTGTCAAGCATTTTGTGTTGCTCAACCCACATCTTTAACCCAGGTACGTGGTTTCACACTACGTAGGATTAGTACCTGGGTCCGGACCTAGGTAGGAGTGCCAGTGTGAAGGGGCTTGTGACTAGTGCCAATCGCGCTCTGTGAAACCAGCTTATTAATTTAGTGGACTTGAGTGTTAGATTTGAGGTTGTTTTGTCTTTGACTAGCGTTTTTTTATTTATTATTTAAATAAATGTATTTCAAGGCCAAACTTTGACCTTTTTTTAAAATTTAATTAATTTATTTTTTTAACACAGAATTGCGTACATTGAATTCAAGAATGAAGCTGCAGCGGAGAAGGTCTTGGAAGAGAAGCAGGGTGTGGATATTGAAGGCAGATCTGCGATCCTGGATTTCACTGGAGACAAAAGCCAGCAGAACCACCAGAAAGCGGGCAGACCCGCTGGGGCTGGTAAGGATGAATCCGTAACTTGTGCACAAGTAAATACTTACGGAAACAAACTGCTACATTTACTGAAATCTGGTCTAGTTCGTGTTTAGACGACCATGTCTTCTCCAGTCTGTTCCATAGCAAGACTTTGTTAGTCAGGATCAATTAAGTAATTGAGCCAAGCCAAGTTTGGCACAAAGTCCCACAATGGAATGGACTGGAAGAGGTAGCCTACCCAGTGTCTTGTTTGTAATTTGACTTGCAGTAGATGGCTAGTTATGACAATGTGACTCTCTCAGAAACTGAAATGACCTCTAGATAGTAGAGTACTAGCCCATGCAGAACATTTTGTTTGGTGTAGCACACGGGGGTTAATTAAACCCACCTCAACACTTCCTGTATTTTCCCCCTCCTGCAGAATGCAAGACTCTTGTTGTGAATAACCTGGCATACACTGCCACAGAAGAGGTACTGCAGAGCACATTTGAGAAAGCAGTCTCTCTCAGAATACCACAGAACAACGGCAGACCCAAAGGGTAAGTTTCACTGGGATAAACTTCCTGATCATTTGTTCTTTCTCTTCCTCCTCCAAGACAGGTAGTTTGGCTGTTAATGCAAGAGCCTTAACCAAAAAAAAAAGATTGAAAAGGAATTTGCCATCCATTATTTTGTACGGTTAATTTCAGCCACAGTTAAGGCCAAATAACTTTACTTGTCACCATGAGACTGGGTAAAAAAAAAAAAAAAAACAGCAGTTTTATATGAAATGCCAATTTTTGGGTATTGCAGTTTTGCATTAAGTAGTTGCTAGAACAAAAACAACCTTAAGGCCAAGTACAGGTGTCCTGTTGGTTTAGTGCTTGTGGCTAGAAATGATGAATAGACTCTCTGAGAAATCGTGAGGATATTTATTGAAGATAGTCAAGTACTGATCTAGCCGAAGGACTGCTTTGTGATGCTGGGGTGTCTCTTACACCTGTTTTTAAAATGTGTAACTTCGTAGTTTGTGTAACATCTATTCTAAATGCTCCCTGTACCTTCTCTACCCCCACTCCCTGTATAGGTTTGCTTTTGTTGAATTTGAAAATGTCGAAGATGCCAAAGAAGCCCTTGAAAACTTCAATAACACAGAGGTTGAAGGCAGAACGATCAGACTAGAGTTCAGCCAGTCCAGTGGGCAGAAGTTTGAAGGCGGTAGAGGAGCGGGTGGTAAGTACAGTTTTTATATTGGTGGTTTGGGTGCGGTCTGCTGTTCCATGGGGTAGGGGGTGGGATATAAATGCTAAACCAAAAATACACACTGATGTAAAACTAGACAAATGTTTAGACTAACTCCGTAGTGTTTCTAGTTTTCCAACGGGTGCGCAAGTCCCAGTTTCTGTGCTGGCTTGTCCTTCTACTGGGTGTTTTATATAGCATACCTGCTCCATGGAACATCCTCCCTGCCAAAACGTTCCTCTTGGGGGAGGTGTAATTCTGTCCGTGACCATTCTCTGCTTCTATCTTCAGGTCCCTCAAAAACCCTTTTTGTCGGAGGTCTTTCTGAGGACACCACAGACCAGACATTAAGAGACTCCTTTGATGGTGCTATTGCAGCCAGAATAGTCACAGATAAGGAGACCGGAGCATCTAAAGGGTAAGGTTGTTTTCAATTAAACCGGTTGACACTTGAGTGAAACACCGCAAGTGAAACCTGTGATCACAAGTGTTATGTGCAATCTTAGTAAATGTGTCCCAAGAATTAATGTCTATTTTGGGTGCATAGGTCAACTGATCTGAAGTGTGTAGGCTTCTTTTAAACTTGTTTTACTTGCTGCTTTTGTTCTCTTGCATGGCATTCACTTAATCCAGGTTATTTTAAAAGGATGGTTGCGAATGGGATTGTTGGACTGCGTTCTTTGGTATAATTTGACTGCAAACTTTTTTAAACTCCTCCCTTCTTTGCCTTTCCTTCAGGTTCGGCTTCGTTGACTTCGACTCTGAGCAGGTCTGCAAGGCTGCCAAGGAGGCAATGGAGGACTCTGAGATTGACGGCAGCAAAGTGACGCTGGATTATGCCAGGCCAAAGGGAGAGGGTCAGCGCGGAGGCTTTGGGGGTCGTGGAGGGTTCGGTGGCCGAGGAGGCGGCAGGGGAGGACGAGGGGGATTCGGCAGAGGAGGCGGAGGATTCCGGGGAGGCAGAGGGGGCAGCCGCGGAGGCTTCGGAGGTAAGAACAGCGCAATTTATGGGGCGGGGGGTATATAATCCTTACCTGGATAACCTCAGGTTTTTACGAGTTGACATTTGGCACTACTGTATATTGGCATTTAATATGATGGAAGTTGCATGTTGGCAACTTATTTTTAGTGTTGAGCAAGGAATAAAATCATTATTCACTCTGTTTTAGTTATTTTATTTCTTAGCAGTGGACCTTTTAAACATCCAAAGCTGCTTGTTGGTGGTTTTTTATTTTATATAAATATGTAATCTAGGAAGAGAAATGTATCTAAACCAGTCATTTTTCAAAGTTTGAATAGATTGTAGTTGTCTTATTTTTATTAAACTGTTGCACTAACCAAACTGTTGCAGTATCTTTTTGGAAAGATGATTTTAGCCTCAGAGAAATTGTGATTAAATGTATTGGACAGTCATTTTCTGACCTGCTTGCTGTTTTGTGCTCTTGGTCTGTTCACTGACATGCTCTCTTTTCACTGCAGGTAGAGGAGGTGGCTCTGGATTTGGAAAACCCCAGGGAAAGAAGATCAAGTTTGATAATTAAATCTATAGAGTTACATCTCCTACTTTTTTTTTGTTTTTGTTTGTTTTCAAACAGACTCTGTTTTCATCTTGATTTATTATTTCCTCCATGCGCTGTGACAGAGCCTTTGGACATTCCAGAATGCGTAAATATATCTAAATGTAACAACAACCCAGTAGATGAATTGAGCTGTTTGTGTGAGCTGTGGTATGTTCGGACTGCCCGTTTTCCATCTCCTCCTCCCCGTGAACTTTTTTTCAAAGGAGTAAAATGGAATGTGAAGACAACCCACTCTTTAACGCCCTGTTGGCTTGGTACATGTTGTACATGCAATGATTTGTATAACTTCATTTTACCTTTTGTAAAAAGTGCCGTCTTTCCTTTATATATTTTTTTTAGTTCACTGTAAATGCAGAATGTTTTACAAAATGAAGTGTGCTTAGCAGATTGTAATGGACAGATGATTAAAATTGACCCGAAGGCGTCTTGGGTGTTTAGAACCTTTGTGGTGGTCATTGACTCTGTGAAAGTGTGCTTTTTATTTTATTGAGGTTGTTTTTGTCCTGTCCAAAGCATGGTGTAGCATTTAAGGACCTGTGCTGCTGATTTGAAGATGTGCCCTCAATCCTGACTGCTGTTTAGTCATGTATGCATCATGGATATAATGTGGTGCAAAAAACTTGATGGCCCTTAAGCCATTTCAGTTTTCTGAATTGTATGGTTGGTAATAGGAGGAAACAGTGATCTAAAGAAAACAAATGTGGGTTTTTAGGACACTGGATGGATGACCAGCAAGGCAGGTCAAGTGTGGGAATCTTGACTACTGCTAATCAAATGTGAAGTTTTACTAAATATTACTGACATTCACCTTAATGGCTTGATTAGCCTTTTTTGCAGGTGGAATTTTTAACATCAGAAGTATCTGTGGGTTTGTCAGTCAGTATAGCTGTGTCCACCAGGTGGCATTGTAAATTGTGTATTTAAACTGCAGTAATCACTAAATTGCTTTGGTAAAATTGTATTCCACTAGGTGGCAGACTTGTTTAATGAGTTGTCAGAACTGAAATATTCTTTTGTCTGTGGGCCTGACCTTAATCGGGAAACAAGTGCAAGTTGTGTTTCATGCTATGGCCACATGCTTTGAGATACGACTACCATGAATGTAAACTAACTACTGTCAACTACAGAGAAATGGTGTACACACTTTGGCTTATCTATGGAATGGTGCAGCTTTAAGGTCAGAATTGCACAATTCTTACTCCAGGCAACTTTTTCCTCTCTTCTGTGTTGGTTTTTTTTTTTCTTTTCTCCTCTCCCTCCTCCCCCTCCAGTTGAAAGTGCCTTTCTGTTAATATTCAGTTAAGTCCAATGTAGTTTAATATCTGTTAAATGTCTGTTAACAGATGTTTGTCATATAATCCACGCTGCATTATGCTGACATTTATTGAATTGTCTTCACACCACTAGTGTGTGTGGGTTGGGGGGAAGCAAGGGGAAGGAAGTACAATGACCCATGCATCTATCAAACGCAGAAAAATGCTCTTCAGTCAGATAGAAGAAAACTAGTCCTGCACAAGCTGGTTCCAGATAGGGGTGTGATCGTTTGTAATTATGGGTGCTCACAAGATTCTGCTGAAAGCGTGTTTCCACACCCCGCTCAAAGATGGGACAGGAGAAAGCTCTCATTTCTCATTCATAGGCTTTATCTCCATCTCGTGGATGAGTGTGCTACTGAGATACACTGGCTGACGTTTCCTATTACCATGTCGTTACAGTAGGAACACATTTCAGCACATGAAATTCATTGGTGAATGTTTATACTTCTCTCATGCATACCCTGATTTTATAAAACAAAATATTTGGTTAGTAGTACATATTGTTCTTGAAAGTATTGTGGTCCATGCAGAAGATGTGTAGTGTAACCTCCTGAGAGAACACTTTTTTAAAGCTCACTGTTATACCTAAGGGTAAAGCACTGCACACTGTAGTAAAGCACAGTTAACCTTACTGTGCCTGTGTTGGGCAATTGCTACCTATGGTTCGGTGCCTCAAGCTGGTAGCCTTCTTTCCCCTGCAGCAGAGTGAGATGTCCAATTAACTTCATGGATGCCCTTTTCTGAACGAGGCAGCTGACAATCTCTATATTCACTGAGCTGTCATTGTTTACACCAGCAAGCTCTTTGCAAAAGAAAATGTGACTTCCTGCTACTTTCAGTGAGGAAACTGAGCCACTGAACTGATTTTTTTTTTCTTTTGTTCCCTGGAGTGCGCTACAATGGTGGGTTGTGTTAGCTGATGCCAGATAGCAGAGCTGCTGAAAGCAGGAGGAGCAGGACTGGAACATGGGGATGAAGGGGACCGTTGAGGAATCACACCTTCCCTCACCGGTGCTGCTCAGGAAGCGCTTGTGAGTTTCATGTCAAGTTATACGAAATGTGTGTAGAATAACCCATTCATGTAAACGCATCAGCTGCTTGTCCATTTGGTCATGCATCTGTTTTCAGGTGTACAGTATCTGTGTTAGGGGTGGATATGCAGCAGATCAGTCACTTTTGAAGCAATTGGTGAAGTCTTGGATATGGAAGCACCTGTCAAATGAGTTTCTCATACCAAACCAGAAGTCTGCTGTCTTTCTACTCTGTCCTGTCTTGTATGTAACCAAAACTCTTTATTAAGTGACCTGAAAGAACCAATTCCACTACCCTCAAACTTATCCCAAGAATGAGGAAAAAAATATTTAGAATGATAGTACAAGTGCCATACGTTTACTGAATCAACCAAAACACTAATTTTGCTGAGACAGAAAAAATGCCAAAAATCAAAATAAAGTCCTGGAAACTCAGAAATTAGCATTTGGAAGCTAAGCAAGTTTTCATTTACCGTCATCAGGTGCAATGAGATTCAATGCGTCCTAAAATAATTGACTGACCACTCTGAGGCACATCAGGTGTGTGTGTGTGTGTTTCTGGAAGGTGGAGCCCATCTTCAACTCAAAGATCATCTCTTTGGATGAGCGAACTCATGGCTACACAGCTCTTAAATAATGAAAAATAAATGTTTATGGAAGGAACCACTTTCTCCTTCTAAAGACCTTGGCATTTGCTTGAACAGCACAAAGCTGCCTGTAGCTCCTTCATGACCGGATATATGGACTGGACAAAGAATTAGAAACACTTGCCCTTAGACTGTCACCTCAGCGACCCCCTCTTGATACTAATGAAATTAATCACTGTCAGACTCTTAACAGTGTGAACAAATTAACTGATTATTGCACTTTTGAAGTGCTGTTGCTGAAACTAGTGGGCAGAGTAAGGAATGTTTTCTTAAAAAAACAAGGCCCTTATGCCAGAGATGTTTGAATACTGGTAACTACAGTACACTATTCTAATTCATCTTTAGTAATAGACCTTCAACCCTTTGCAGTCCATTTATTAATTGCGCGTCAGGCACGCCAGGTCTAATTAATTTTCACACGTGCAGTTCATTTTAGACGCGCTGTTTAAAAGTATTTTTTTCACAGTCAAACGGGTTTAAATGGCCCTGCATATCAACAAAGCACTCACTAGGCATCTCCAGCCCGACCCACCCTTTCGTTTGCTATAGCATTTACCTATGTAAGAAATAAATAATAATAATAATAGTCGTACATACCGATCGATCATCTCCGGATCACTCGTTTTATCACCAAACTCCTCAATAATGCGATCCAAGTCATTATTTTATTACTATAACATCTGAAAAAAGCTCTACAAATGTCCATGATAGTCTCTGTGCGCTGACGCACTCAGCCAGCTTGTTTACTATGAACGCCCCGTTATCTGATACCTGATACCATGTATGACTATTAATGAGATACGCCTTTTTTTTAATTTTTTTATTTTTTTCCGACTTGTCTCGGCTCTTGTCGCTCCCACTCGGCAATTGAATGGTTTTCTCGGCTTTATCCGGAGAAAAAACGACTAAACACCCGTTTATTGCATTGCTATAATGATGTCGGACCCAGTCCGACAAAGGACCTGTGAGGAATAATTGCAATGTCGGACCCAGTCCGACAATGGACCGCAAAGGGTTAACCTGACTCCCCTTGAGCAGCAGCATTATTAGAAGACTATGCGGGTCCTTATTGTAAAGTAAAATAAATGCAGGTCGCACTGTTTTCTAACTCTGCCAGATTACACAATCTGCATTATTGGAATGAATTATGAAAAAATAAAAGGACAAGGAAGCTACTACAAAGGACATCCAGGAAAGTGCTGAACAATACCGAGTCAGGGGAGGCTTCAACTGAAAATGCATTTTTAACTTGTATTATTGTTTCAGGAGGAGGGACCCAAGGAATTAAGCTGGAGTATTTTGGACAGTTAAAGCAGGCTCATACAAGTCCAGCCATGGAGGGCCATGCTGCACCAGCTGTAAGGGGTTAGAATAAAGACATGCATTAAGTTTCATTGGTGCAATTCAACAATGACCAACATGGTAGGAACAAGACCTGGACTGGAAGAGTTGAAGTGTGAAACTCTGCAGTAGTAAAACATATACATATTAGAGCTGGAAAATATGTTAGCTAAAGGAATTGGCCTTTTGTAACATTGGTGCTGTTAATCAAGTGCATTGTTACACTTATAAAAGTTTACTATGGTGCACAGTCAGCAAGGTATAGTGAAAGCAAGGTAAATAATAGGCATGAGAATGGTAAAGCACAGAAATTGTTAGTGAAAACTACAGCAAAGCAGGGTAAATGCATAGCATAAGCATAGCAAAATGCAAAACCACTGTGTATATTTACTTTGGTAAGCATCAAGTCGGAGTAAGGTCATGTCCCCCTTGTCCTTTCTGCTATCAGCCCTGGAGTTCTGAGTAAGGAAATTCAGGGGGGTTGCATTCCATTTTGTTGCCTGGCTGCAACGGTAGTAGTCACGTGACAAGAAGTGGAAAAGATCAAAAGAACCTGTAGCCATGTCCCTGCTGCGCCAAGCGTTTGCAGACTGTCCTGGAGGCAAAGTGTGAAGTCTCGCAAGTGGTTTTCTGTATAGGAAGTTCAAACAGTGATCCAATTTCAAACGACAAACAGGAGCCATAATTAGAAACCCTGGAGCTGTGGGTCCAGCATCCCACATGCAGGTGTGGACACCCTTTCCAAACAACAGCTGCTTGAAAGGGGTCTGGCAAGAAGACACAGTGGTAACACTTTAAAATAACGGCCATAAATTAATAAACACCACAGGAATAACACCTGAACACTGGTGGAGGGGAAAGAGAAACCTAAATGCTTTTCAATCACACAGGACTGAATTAAAAATGAACTACTTAAGAACTTGGAGGAAGTGCAGAAGATATTCCGGTGTTATTCCTGTGGGGTTCAGCCAGAATTTATTAGGAATTTGCGGCCATTATTTGAAACCGTTACCGACCTAGTGAACAGAACTGACACTTCCATGCACAGCCAAGGTGGTTGTGTAAACCCTACTTCATTGTATTGCAAACCAGTTCCAATTCATGATTTGTTCAGTTCTGGTGGTAAAAAAAAAAAAAAAAAAAAGTTTTCCAAAATCAGTATGAATCCTTTTGGATACTATGAGACTGCTGTACATGTTTTTACACACCCAATCAGAAGGATGAGATTTCACTGCATTAGTTTGGACTGGCTTAAATAACCACATTTTATCAACTCAGAGCTGACAAGCTGTCCTTCATATACAACATGGATTTGTTGCAATGCAAAAGAACAGCATAGCTTCAAGCTGATATTTGAAGCTCCTCTCTGGGTAATCACAGCTAGCTTGTTCTCACAGACACGTCTGTGTTATTCATGCTAATGGAACCGGTGCTAAAGCCAGGTTGCCCTACAGCCAGGATTTGAGAACAATGCAACAGGAGAGCTGTATCAAGCAAGCTGCAAATGATTAATTTTCTTCGAAGGGCATATTGTCAACTGTTATCTTTGTTGAAACTCATCCCTTTGGTGTGTTTTTCAACACAACATGGTTTAGTGCATGGTAAAGTGTACTGTAAATCATAGTTAAATTGTAGTTAAGTAAAAGTATTGTAAAATATAACCACATATATATATATATATATATTTATATATATATATAATCTACTGTATACTATCTGTGACCTAAAACTTTGATCTACTGAAAAAACATACGAAGTATATCAATAAAATAAACACCCAAGGAGAACAGTTATTACAGGTTTCTTTTTAAAGGTATTTATTTACAAAAAACATTATATTACTGCTGAAACATTTGCATTTGTACAGGTTTATAACAAAGTCCTTAACAGCATTCCATTACATTTTCATTCTTTATTCACATTCGCATAGACAGCGAAGAATTTGACTTTAAACTTCCTTGTATATCAGCTGGAAATGTGAAGACGAAAAGCAAGGCCTGGCAATAACTTACATACCGGTACCAGCCTTTCTTTGTATATTATATATTCTTATCTATATATTACCCTTTTTTGTTCAATTATTATTATTATTATTATTTTATACATGTCACTGATTTCCTTAAGGACACTTCTCATAAAAGCTATTTTACTTCTAGCGTGTTGGTTCTGATAAGCAGGGACACGTTTCATTGCTGAGACCATACGAATGACGCCTTGTGAGGTAGAGACAATTTACTTCAAACTGCTCCCTTTGAGAAGATCTGCACATGCTTTGGGAGCACCCCTATCTTAAATCTATAAAAAAAAAAAAGAAAAAGTTACAAGCTTTCCTGGACAAACACTCTGCAGCATAGTGGGAGGGGGGATTCCTTTCTATTGTATAGATCCAGAGATACCAGCCTTCCAGACGTTTCAGTAAGGGAACATTCTCTATTTATTTTTGGTTGGGTACAAAGTTTTTTTCCCCTTTTTAGCTCATGACCTTCCCTTGGGTAGTAAACTGCATTCGTTACTGCATACCTGTCGGTATGGACCATTACGGGATGTGCATTTGGCTATTTGGTCTATTCATGCCTACCCAGATTCTCTCACCTACATAAAATAATGACTGATAAAAAAAACAAAAACAAAGCTGGCCCACACAGGGATGTAACCCTGACAGTACAGTACATACATTAAATAATTCAAATGTCCACATGTTCTCCGTAGACGGAGTACTTCTCTTTGAGTCGGCTCAAATATAAAGAGTTTTTCACAGTGCAGTCATTCCCCTAGGCTCCTGGTACAGGTAAAGCGTTCAGACGGCTATAAAACCTATTTTCCGTGAACAAACAAGGTTTCTCTTGACCAGACTCCACATGTGCATGAGTTCCGGAGGGAGCAGCTTGTGGATCACTATTAAGCTTTTGAAAAAGCAAGGTTCTCTGTTCATTTTGCTGTTCTTGTTCTTCACAATCCCAAAGGTTTTGAAGCCGTCGTGCTTGACGGGAGTCACATGGAGAACTTCCAGGCACATTCCAAGGAAGACGTCATCAATGGGATAGAGGTCCAAGGTTTCCGAAGCTCCGTATAATTTTCTAGCCACGTGTCCGTCCATCAGGAACCCCCCTCCCCCAGCATAGGGTGGGTAGTGCGTTTTATTATACAGGGCATGGGGGATGTAATATTTATTCTCCTTCTTTCTAATGGGTTTTGCCCTGTAGAGCACGTCCCCAACGAACAGATTTGTAACCTTGCTACCATCCAGAAACTCCATGATGTTCTCTGTGTTGACGAAAACGTCATCATCGCCTTTGAATATGTACTGCACGTTTTCGCAGTAGGTGGAAAACCACTTCAAGAAGTGGACCTCTTTCAGAGTGAGGTTGAAGAAGCTATCCATGAAGTCCCACTGCAGGATGTCGCCGTAGATGTAGTCTTCATACTCCAGGAGCTTCTGGTGATTGGCTTGCTCGCCCTCCTTGGAGGCAGCCCCCAGGAGGAACAAGGTCTTGACCTTATTGCCGTTGACCTCCCTCTCCTTGCCCCAGGTCTTCCTGATGACCTCCCTGCGGTCATGCTGCGTTATGATGGACTTGATGACAATCAAGAGGTAGACGTTTCCACTGCATTTCTCAGGGTGGTTGATGACCATGGGGAAATACCTGCAGTGTCTGTAGAGCAGGAACTGCTGAAAGTTAGACTCCAGGCCACCGAACCACTCCATGTGGGTGAAGTTCAAGTTGGCAGTGCAGTTGGTGGTGGTCACATCCCAGGTCCGGCTCTGGGGTCTGTCGTCGGTCACTGTGGCTTCCTCGGTGGTAGCCTCGTGTTTCTTTTGTTTCCAGAAGTTGTGTCCCGCGGGGAGGGCATTTCGCTTCTGGGTTTTGAGCTCTCCCTGTGAAAGCTGCACTAGAAGACGGTCTCTGCTGGTGGTGGTGCCACCACCAGCAGAATTTAGAATGGTCAGAGTCACCACGATAATGAAAGACATCATGCACACACTTTTGCAGATCTTCCATCGTTCTCTAGTGCTCAACCTAAAAGTAAAAGAAAAAAGAAAATTAAAATATAATTTAATCGCCTCAAAAAAATTGCCAAATACTTACTACAGTGTAACCAACAGAAATTATTTCCAGCTTCCTGCATTCAATTCAGGTTTTCTTTTTTTAGACAAAAGAATTAAACAGCCGGTAGTGTGTACAATGAGAATATCTGCTAAAGGTCACTTTTGGTAACCTTATATCACCTCTATTATGTTTGGCCTATTTATATGTAATAGAGAGGTGTTTTCTAAACAAACCGCGATACTCTTCCATAGCACAACGACTTTCAAAAGCCTACTTTTAATGCTTAGCCCTGTTTTTTTAAATGTTCTTTTTTATATCTGGTTTAACGTGGGAGACTGATGGATATATTACCTCCTTGGAACGTGTGATTGTATTTCTTGGTTACAATGGTCATGGGAGACACAGCGGCTGGAAGAGAGCTGTGAGATACTGTGCAGTGTGTCAGAGAGCTGTGAGATACTGTGCAGTGTTTGAGAGCTGTGAGATACTGTGCAGTAGAGCTGTGAGATACTGTGCAGTGTTTCAGAGAGCTGTGAGATACTGTGCAGTAGAGCTGTGAGATACTGTGCAGTGTGTCAGAGCTGTGAGATACTGTGCAGTGTTTCAGAGAGCTGTGAGATACTGTGCAGTGTTTGAGAGCTGTGAGATACTGTGCAGTAGAGCTGTGAGATACTGTGCTGTGTTTCAGAGCTGTGAGATACTGTGCAGTGTGTCAGAGAGCTGTGAGATACTGTGCAGTGTTTCAGAGAGCTGTGAGATACTGTGCAGTGTTTGAGAGAGCTGTGAGATACTGTGCCGTGTTTCAGAGAGCTGTGAGATACTGTGCAGTGTTTCAGAGAGCTGTGAGATACTGTGCAGTAGAGCTGTGAGATACTGTGCTGTGTTTCAGAGCTGTGAGATACTGTGCAGTGTGTCAGAGAGCTGTGAGATACTGTGCAGTGTTTCAGAGAGCTGTGAGATACTGTGCCGTGTTTCAGAGAGCTGTGAGATACTGTGCAGTGTTTCAGAGAGCTGTGAGATACTGTGCAGTGTGTCAGAGAGCTGTGAGATACTGTGCAGTGTTTCAGAGAGCTGTGAGATACTGTGCAGTGTTTCAGAGAGCTGTGAGATACTGTGCAGTGTGTCAGAGAGCTGTGAGATACTGTGCAGTGTTTCAGAGAGCTGTGAGATACTGTGCAGTGTTTGAGAGAGCTGTGAGATACTGTGCCGTGTTTCAGAGAGCTGCGAGATACTGTGCAGTGTTTGAGAGAGCTGTGAGATACTGTGCCGTGTTTCAGAGAGCTGCGAGATACTGTGCCGTGTTTGAGAGAGCTGTGAGATACTGTGCCGTGTTTCAGAGAGCTGCGAGACACTGTGCAATGTTTCACATTAAAAGTATGTTTTTCTAATTTATTTATACATAGCTTTAAAAGCATTTTGTTCACATTCTATAGCCCTCATTTGACTCATTTAGCTATTTATTTACAAAAGAAAAATAAACGTAGTGCTCCCTTTTAGAGTCCTCAGTAGTCCTGCTGATCTACAGTAACCCCTACCCAGACAGGCAGGCTTATAGGCTCCCCTGACAATAATCTCTGCCAATTCCCCCTCCTGGTTAGTGAATACAGTAACTCGTCCAGCTCCACTTCCTGGAGCGATGGCAACCATTGATCCACATGCAAATAATATATATATATATATATATATATATATATATATATATATATATATATATATATATATATATATATATATATAATGAAACGCAGACACTAAATATTATGAATTGTTGGAATCATTCATTATTTAATGTGTACTAATTACGGATATTGGCATGGCTCCTTGCTACAGATAAATATACCCAAGTACAGTTTAAGATCTAGTCTTGCACTCACTTATCAAGTGCCTTGGAGGAGGTCCTGTATTTCTGAACAGCATTTAGTCACGGCCCCTATGGCATATGCTATAGTCTGGAGCAGAGTATCCGCGGTATGAGTGCATCAGATAACCAGAATGTATCAGATAGAGAACAATGACTGAGATTACATTGACTTTAATTAGTCGGTTCCAAATGATCACAGTATGCATGTTTCTGAACCATGTATGAGGTTGTTTTAGTGGGTTAGAATTAAGAACTTTGGGAATACACATTTAATGTTGTTTTCATATGGAACGTTGAATAAATCTAGTTTTACAATCCAGGCAGCATTTGTTTCTTATATCATCTCAGCAAAAAAAAAAATCTTCTCACGAGGCTCCGTGGACTTTTTTTGAAGTACATTATTATTATTATTATTATTATTATTATTATTATTATTATTATTATTATTATTATTTAATTAATTTATTTGTTTGAATTAATGAATTGTTCTCATGCAGTTTACCGTTTGCATCATAAATCACTTGTTAAATGAGATGTGTACATTATGTACTAACAACGTGGCGAAGAGCAGCAACTGAAGTTTTTAGAACGCTTTCAACTTATGCGGATCGTTTATAGTTTATTAAAAGCTTAATTCAATTATAAATAAAAGCTTAAAAATTCAAGTTACTAACGATAAATTAGTTTTCGGAGAAATGTCAAATCACAGCAGAAAATCGAATTTTTAACCTCAATACAGCCTCCATCGTATTCCCTTAGGAAGCTATTTCGCATGCACCTTTACTTGAAAAATGTAAGTTATAGTTTCAACAGTTACAACACCTTGACAATTCTATTGTGCTGTAGTTTATTATATGGTGCTGCGTTTGGAAATGCCAATAAGGAAATATACGGTAAATAACCACTGTTCTTACTGAAATTATTAACAGATCCTACGAGTCAACAGAACATCCCTGGCGAAACAGGGCTTTTTTGTACAAGGATCCAATTCGGAAGCAACATGATATCCAAATTCATGTATAATATGCATGGAACACCCTTAGAAAAGGGATCAAGGTATGTTTTGCTTAAAATTCACCACTGCTGTGAAATTTAAAACTCACGGTATAAAAAAATCAGTAGGTCTATGTGTTTTACCAGAAATAATGATGGTAATAAAGAATATATTAAGGTCAGGGTTTCCGTTTTCTATCTATCTATCTATCTATCTGTCTGTCTGTCTATCTATCTATCTATCTATCTATCTATCTATCTATCTGTCTGTCTGTCTGTCTATCTATCTATCTATCTATCTATCTATCTATCTATCTATCTATCTATCTATCTATCTATCTATCAGCTGGGATAGCAATACCCTAGATGTTCAATAAAGCTCTATCTTGTAGGCAGCCGCGGTATAGTTTCTCTCCATCGTTTATTCTAAATGATCAATGCAGTGTCCCGATCAAACAACTCTGTTTATACATGTATCTATCACTAGAGAGACAGAATACACATTACTCAGCACTAACGACGGATTACATTGCTGCATCTGTTAGCCAGAATAACGCCCTCATTCTAAATAATAAAGACCTGAAAACAAAGCGTGTTGCTGATTCTGTATCTCAGTAACACTTGATAAAAACAATTTTACGCACCACTTAAAAAGGATAACTCAAATACAATAACTTGTTGAAAAAAAACACACAAGGGAACATACACATCCAGGTGAAACACCCACAGAAATATATACTTACATTTTTTTTTTTTTTTAACGATACTGTATTAGAATTATAATACAGTTAAGAAAATGAAACGGCGATCCCTTGACTGCTTTCGGAACCCCGCTCCGCGCTGTTCAAGCTCCTGCAATCGAATGCGATGTCAAAGTGTGTATCTCCAGTGAAGTCCTGATCACCGCACCGCTTCACACACACTGACTGACAGACTGTGAGGGGACGGGACCTGTAAACATGCTGTCCTGTTACGTGAGGGAAGCTCGTTCTGGCAAGTGGACCCCCTCCCCTCTCCTTCGGAGTTTCAGTGGACTTTGACTCTTTCAATAATTGATCCTGTTTGTATTATTGCAGATATTATATTACATTAAGGTCATATATATATATATATATATATATATATATATATATATATATATATATATATATATATATATATATATATATATATATATTAGATTGCTCCAGTAAAAACCCAACTGTATAAATGGGTAATTGTATGTAAAAATAATGTGATATCTGTATAATGTGATATCTTGTAATAATTGTAAGTCGCCCTGGATAAGAGCATCTGCTAAGAAATAAATAATAATAAGCAGGTAGCAGTCATCGCAATTTTCAAAGCGCTTCCTCCATTATTTAATTAACTCCCGTGTTTTTGAAAGGAGAACAAAAACATGTTAATGTTACAAAATAAGAAACAAAACACTTTGAGAGCGCTGACGAGGACGTGAAATATATAATTGAATTGTTCTGTTCTAGCTTTGTAAGCTGAATTAGGGGTTTATTAAAGAAGGCTTTGAAAATAGTGAGGGGTGCCAGTTAAAATCTCAATATTACCAATTGCAATATACATGTAATAGGTTCATATGTGCAGTTCACCCAGTGTCTTATGGTATTAAAGGAGCTTCTCCTGCACACTTTGAACGACATGACCTCTCAGCCGTACTTCTCAACTTAAACCCTACACGCCTGTTTAATAGCGGGGGCGCTCTGTACTCCGGGTCAGGTCCTACACACTGCTGTATTGTCCAATTAGTAATCCAGTTTCATGTAACTACCAGAAACAGACGGTATTTATTCTCTCCCTATTTCCTGTCGAATTCCAGCTATCCCTTCCTGGACATGTGTATCCTGCAGTTTGTAGAGACTTCATGCACAGGTTCCTGTGCATGAAGCTTCTCCGCTGGACCGGTGAACACAGCGGCTTTTCATGGCGCAGCCCCTTGGAACATAGCGCAGTCTTTTTATGCACCCACCACGCCGGTCAGTCCCCAGGGAAAGCGTAGGCCTGCCACTTGAGCGCTACACTACCTCGTTCAGTGAGCAGCTAGTGAAAACAGGCGGCTAGCCAGGAGAAACGCATGTTCATAATAGAGTTAGTCTTCGCATAACGGTATTTAAAAAAAAAACAAAACAATTAGTGACATTGACTCTGCTGTCGACGGTTGAAATCTGCCTAGCTTCACAACCGCGCACAGTTCATGTAACAAGTTCGCAGTTAGACTAACTGACCCCTAATCACTAAAACGTTGTATTGCTTAATGTTTGGCATGTTTTTCTTTTATTTTTTTTATGAATACTGGCCCTGAATCAGTAGTTCAGTTGATTAACGCTTTCATTTAGGGCAGCAGTGTGGAGTACTGATTAGGGCTCTGGACTCTTGACCGGAGGGTCGTGGGTTTAATCCCAGGTGGGGGACATTGCTGCTGTACCCCTGAGCAAGGTACTTTACCTAGATTGCTCCAGTAAAAACCCAACTGTATAAATGGGTAATGGTATGTAAAAAAAAAAAAAAAAGTAAAAAATAATGTAATTGTATGTAAAAGTAAAGTGATATCGTAACAATTGTAAGTCGCCCTGGATAAGGGGGTCTGCTAAGAAATAAATAATAATAATATAAATGACAACTATTAACTGGGCTGTACCAGCTGACCAGGAAAGCCCAGAGGAAGAAACATGCGCCCCACATCGATCGTAATGAATAAGAGGTCTCGTCAGAACATGCGCCCCACATCGATCGTAATGAATAAGAGGTCTCATCAGAACATGCGCCCCACATCGATCGTAATGAATAAGAGGTCTCATCAGAACATGCGCCCCACATCGATCGTAATGAATAAGAGGTCTCATCAGAACATGCGCCCCACATCGATCGTAATGAATAAGAGGTCTCATCAGAACATGCGCCCCACATCGATCGTAATGAATAAGAGGTCTCATCAGAACATGCGCCCCACATCGATCGTAATGAATAAGAGGTCTCGTCAGAACATGCGCCCCACATCGATCGTAATGAATAAGAGGTCTCATCAGAACATGCGCCCCACATCGATCGGAATGAATAAGAGGTCTCATCAGAACATGCGCCCCACATCGATCGGAATGAATAAGAGGTCTCATCAGAACATGCGCCCCACATCGATCGGAATGAATAAGAGGTCTCATCAGAACATGCGCCCCACATCGATCGTAATGAATAAGAGGTCTCATCAGAACATGCGCCCCACATCGATCGTAATGAATAAGAGGTCTCGTCAGAACATGCGCCCCACATCGATCGTAATGAATAAGAGGTCTCATCAGAACATGCGCCCCACATCGATCGTAATGAATAAGAGGTCTCGTCAGAACATGCGCCCCACATCGATCGTAATGAATAAGAGGTCTCATCAGAACATGCGCCCCACATCGATCGTAATGAATAAGAGGTCTCATCAGAACATGCGCCCCACATCGATCGTAATGAATAAGAGGTCTCATCAGAACATGCGCCCCACATCGATCGTAATGAATAAGAGGTCTCATCAGAACATGCGCCCCACATCGATCGTAATGAATAAGAGGTCTCATCAGAACATGCGCCCCACATCGATCGTAATGAATAAGAGGTCTCATCAGAACATGCGCCCCACATCGATCGTAATGAATAAGAGGTCTCATCAGAACATGCGCCCCACATCGATCGGAATGAATAAGAGGTCTCATCAGAACATGCGCCCCACATCGATCGTAATGAATAAGAGGTCTCATCAGAACATGCGCCCCACATCGATCGTAATGAATAAGAGGTCTCATCAGAACATGCGCCCCACATCGATCGGAATGAATAAGAGGTCTCATCAGAACATGCGCCCCACATCGATCGTAATGAATAAGAGGTCTCATCAGAACATGCGCCCCACATCGATCGTAATGAATAAGAGGTCTCATCAGAACATGCGCCCCACATCGATCGGAATGAATAAGAGGTCTCATCAGAACATGTGCCCCACATCGATCGTAATGAATAAGAGGTCTCGTCAGAACATGCGCCCCACATCGATCGGAATGAATAAGAGGTCTCATCAGAACATGCGCCCCACATCGATCGTAATGAATAAGAGGTCTCGTCAGAACATGCGCCCCACATCGATCGTAATGAATAAGAGGTCTCATCAGAACATGCGCCCCACATCGATCGTAATGAATAAGAGGTCTCATCAGAACATGCGCCCCACATCGATCGTAATGAATAAGAGGTCTCATCAGAACATGCGCCCCACATCGATCGTAATGAATAAGAGGTCTCATCAGAACATGCGCCCCACATCGATCGTAATGAATAAGAGGTCTCATCAGAACATGTGCCCCACATCGATCGTAATGAATAAGAGGTCTCGTCAGAACATGCGCCCCACATCGATCCTAATGAATAAGAGGTCTCATCAGAACATGCGCCCCACATCGATCGGAATGAATAAGAGGTCTCATCAGAACATGCGCCCCACATCGATCGTAATGAATAAGAGGTCTCATCAGAACATGTGCCCCACATCGATCGTAATGAATAAGAGGTCTCGTCAGAACATGCGCCCCACATCGATCCTAATGAATAAGAGGTCTCATCAGAACATGCGCCCCACATCGATCGGAATGAATAAGAGGTCTCATCAGAACATGCGCCCCACATCGATCGTAATGAATAAGAGGTCTCATCAGAACATGCGCCCCACATCGATCGGAATGAATAAGAGGTCTCATCAGAACATGCGCCCCACATCGATCGTAATGAATAAGAGGTCTCATCAGAACATGCGCCCCACATCGATCGTAATGAATAAGAGGTCTCATCAGAACATGCGCCCCACATCGATCGTAATGAATAAGAGGTCTCGTCAGAACATGCGCCCCACATCGATCGTAATGAATAAGAGGTCTCGTCAGAACATGCGCCCCACATCGATCGTAATGAATAAGAGGTCTCGTCAGAACATGCGCCCCACATCGATCGTAATGAATAAGAGGTCTCATCAGAACATGCGCCCCACATCGATCGTAATGAATAAGAGGTCTCATCAGAACATGCGCCCCACATCGATCGCAATGAATAAGAGGTCTCGTCAGACACTGCAGTGCGTGCCCCTGGACAGACATGATTAATCCTTTATCTGTACCTTGTCAGACATTTCAGACAATGACATTACTGCTGATATACAGTCTGTTTAGAGCATTCCTGGAAGAGGCGGAGGAGGGGGGAGGGGTGCTTCAGGGACCAGAGTTTTGAGCCAATATTGACTAGCCAGCAATACAACCTGTATTTCTTTTTTTTTGTGGTTTGTTTGTATGAAGGAGGGCTTGAGGACCCTGTTTGTAAACTTGTTTAAAATAAGGTTTTGTTTGAGACATGGTTAGAAGTTCATTTTCACTTTTAAAGCAATGTTTAATCAAAGAATGCTTAAAAAAACAGGCCTTAAAAACATTCCTTAAATGTGTATGTCTAGGGCCCTATTTGTTATTTGGAAGCAGGTTGTTTTATCTGCACGGTTTCAATGCTTTAAACAGGTTGAGTGCCATATCAGAGGCAGTCAGGAAATAGGGAGGGAAAATAAAAACGGAATTACTGAACCCCTGGCATGAGAGTCTGTTCCAGGTGACCTTGCACTCACTGCACTGTAGCCCATTATTAGGGGAAGATCGCCCTGCTCCACAAAGATCAGTTCAGAGGGGCGGGGGTGGGGAGGATGAGGGCAGATAAGAGCGTCTTCAGTTTCCTAACAATACTGGCCAAAGTTTCTCAGCAGAATTTATGAGAAATTCAAGACAGATCATCCAAATAATAACAGTCCTGTCCCTCAGGCATGGTGCCCGGCTTGTCTCATATAGACGACTGCCACGGAGCGGAGGAGAGACGGAGAGAGCCGAAACAAAATGAATAGGTAGCATGGTGGTGTGCAAACTAACTGGAAGTCGTGCACACCACAGTGCATGTGAGCACCACGGAGTCACCGATCTGGGTATGCCGGAGACTTTGTGGGATGTGGAAAGTGGGCTTTTCTTGGTGAAACCTGTTTCTAAGTGATAAACAAACAAATCCAGTATTTTGTTTCTGTTTACTGGAACTGGAATTCCCTGTACTTCCTGATGTCCCTTCATATTGGACCAATGTGCAGTGCAGGGTTAGGGTTCACACCTGGTCAGATGGTAAGGATTCTGTGCCACGGGCAGCTGTGTTTGTCGTCCCCATTCTTAAGCATATCCCGTTCTGCATACTCACAGCACAGCCTGTTTCCTTGCATTGTGCTGCAGCTTCGCTGACATTGGTGCATTCACACAACATCATGTTTATAATGTATCTATCTGTGGGTCTAGGGGAGAAACATTTGTGCAAATGGTGTTATAGGTTTCTACAGATTGTTGTTAAAAACCACGGAGACTGTGGGTAGAAAGTATTAATGAAAGCCATATACAACCCCCTCTCTTTCTCTCTACAGCATTGTAATTTATTGAAGCAATTGCCATGGTAGCCCTTCAAACACGCTAGTAAACAGCTCCACACAGATTTGTGACCGTGACTGTTGTATTAACCGTGTTCATTTGACTTCCTGGTACGATGCACAGTACAATTGGATTATTGTCCAGTTTAAAAATGATGATGGCTTCTTATGCCCACCAGCCTTTGGACTTAGGAAAGTATGATTGGCGTCAATGACCAATGATGGGATCTGCCTGCCGTGAGTGCTGTTGCAGAAATGTGTCTGCCTGCATGTCTAGTTCACTTAGTGAATAATATTTCAGTTTCCTGAGTGTCAATGCATTTCCCTGGAACTGATGGAACGCATTAGTGGCTTGTAGTGTTTTATAGCAATCTGCTGACCCCAAATCCCAGCCAGTCTACTCACCAAGCCAGAAATATACCTTCTGTTCTTCCGAGGCACTTATACATCCACACATTAGGGATGGTTTATGTCTCTGCGCATGCAACTTCTGCACTTTACTGTCACAAGTTTCCAATAAAACAGTTAACCCGGATGATCCAAATTACACAACCATGAAAATGTAAAGAGGATAAAAAATACATTAAGCCCAAGATCCTGCCCACCCCATACCACCCACTCGACCTCTCTTGCCTTCCCCGGTAACTTTCTCTGTGTAATGTTAGCCCTGCATTATAGTTTAATGCCCAGGTGTTTTCATCACTCTTCCACAGCTGAGAGGTTATTTAAAAAACACCTAAAGGAACCCAACGTGTGCAACAGGATGTGATTTAATTCCCTGATGAGAAATACAACCTGTTATATACACGTCGTTTTGCACATTAAAAGAATAATTTGTAGAATGTACAAAATGAAAAATCACCCAGTAAAGTTAGCAAACCAGAAAACAATCTTCGGACACGCAATTAATTCAGGGGCTTGTTTAGTCTTCTGAAACCACTTATTTGTTTTTACAATTATAATTGTAATTTCTTAACCTTTAAGAAAATCTCTGTTCCATTTTCTACCAAGGTATAACTTTATTATGCCAATTCACTTTGCAAGTTGCTGAGGACACACAACAAATCTAGCAAGCGAACGCCTGCCAACACAGTAACCTTGACATCTCCTTGGTAGCCACTTCTGAAAACAGTATGTTTTTGGCCAATACTGCCACTCAGCATCAACACTTTGGGCTATTCGTATTTTCTTTGTGTGATAGATTAATTAAAGTTGGGTGTGCATCAATAATTTCCAGCCTGTTAATGAAGTCACCAACCAACTAGAACAGTTTTGAATTAAAAACACCTTTTGTGTATTGATCTCTATATGAATACTACAGAGAAGTCTGGAAACATCCACGTACTTGGTCAGTTTAACTTGTATCTCGATTATGTACTGCTCATAACTGCTTTTTTTGTCTTTAAATGTTAAGCTATCAAAGGTTTTATACTCCTTTAAAATCCCAAGAAAATGCACTACATTTGTATCTGAACTGGTATTAGTAATAAAACTGATACACACAACATCTAACATTCAAAGAATTTTAGAATATTTAAAGAAACTTTTATTAGAGTTCATGTACAAAAATAACTAGACAATTTATGGTTACCAAAATATAGCACAACACACAAAATGGAAGAGTATTCTTTAGAAAATATTTAAAATGAATAGAAAGAATGTCTGTGCTAAAGTTGCTTGAAAATCCTGTCCACAGAACAACCAAGAAAACATGCATGTTAAATAAAATATGTAAAACAGAGGTCTATGATGGTTGATTAAAAAATGAACTTGAAGGACGTGCGTCTCCACAGGCTGTCTGAGTTCAAGTTCAAGGAAGTCGACGTTCACTGCCAAGTGTTCATAATGAAGACCGTTCGAAAGACCTTTCATTTTCTATTTCCAGGACCTGATAAACAGATCTGTTCTAATCATAAAACACTGAAATAACACAGGAGTAAAAACAAGCAATCATTGGACTGGGTAGAACAGCACATAGATTATATTTACATGCACTACAGCAAAGGACAAAAAGGTTTCAAACATGATTCATTCAGGCTTCTTTAAAAATTACATTTCAAAATGGGACACACCAACATTGTCAGAAACATTGTTTAATTTACTTTTGAAATATTGTAGTTTCACAAAATGTATAGATTATATGAGATTTACACACATGATTAGCAATCTGTCCAAAACAACACCCATTATTATGCAATTCTTACAGTGCTCTGAATGATCATACGGTTATGAAACAAACAGTATATTTGAAGATATAAAATGAATGCCAGGCACCTGGGGTCTCAAGGGAACAATTCATTGGTGGACACAGTGCAATATTTCCTATAATGTAAAGTGAACAATACAATTACACACAATAATCCTTGTGCTTAAGCTGCGTTTACCACTATTCCCCAGAGACTCCATCTGGATGGAACTCAATGACTGCTTCCCACATTAAAGGTGTGGTGAGCCCAGGTGTGCCGGTCAGGAGAGCCACTGCAATCTTGTGATGCTGGCTACACTGCACCAGTAAGTAACATGGCCGAGTCACCAATACTCAGGGGGTAGCAAGAGCACTGCAGATAAACAAGAAACAACAATACCTCCCAATTCATTTTGATTATGCAATTGAAGGTCGGAAACAAGTTGAGAAAGCTATGCCAGGTAATATACTTTATAAGGGAATTTGAACCCTGTGCAACAACCAAATGACTATCAGCCTTTATGTGGTTTGCACAATACCACCACGAACTTGGATTTGTCTGCTTTGTCTAACCTTTGTGTGTGAAGTCGTACTGGTGTCCCAAATATAGATGATTTACTTAGAAATGTGTTTTAGTCTTTCTCTAGGGCTGTAAATTAATGACAGAAAATAATTAAACAGAAAACAAGCTACTAATCCTGTGTTGTGTTTATTATTGGGAATCGCATCCTCCCTCCAAAGGAAGGAAATATTTTTTGAAAAATACCTAAACTAATTTATTTGTTTTCTTCCTGCCAAGAGGACATCCTCAGAAGCTCTTAATAGTATTTCTCAAGAACGGACCCTTTTTTTTTTTTTTTTTTTTTTTTTTAAATAAACGGTTTCCCTTTACCATGTGGATTATATTCGACCCGCTGTGTTTTTTCTATTTGTAAGGGCACTCTTCCATCTTGACAGGAGGTAGTATCTGAAATACAATCTGCTCCGAAAAATGACAAGATGATTCACCAGCATGAAAGCGTACACCTGCAGTGTTAACAGCAACAGAATAAAACGTGTCTGTTGCACTTAATACAGAGTCTTCCATATTCCAGAATTACAGAGCAGTTCTGTGAGCAGCTGGAGCTACAATCCTGCAGATTGTTCCGCGCCTCAATGCTGCTAAAGTCTCTGCTGCTGTGATCTGGATGGTGTTACATGAAGCTGGATCAATCTCTGGAGTCTCAGGGTCAGCTGACTCCTGTGCCGAAAGGTCTGTTTTCACTTCCTGTATGACTGGCTGCCTGTGAAATAAAGAAAACAAGAAAATAAATGACTAAATGGCGCGTCAGGAACAAGCTAACAGAAAGCCACCGAGTTTGAACCCTTACCAACCTTTTTGTGATACAATGGGGTAATAATGCATTTGTATAAGATAGCTATTTGTTATGCAGTGTAATATACAAGGACGTCTAGATCAGAGGTACTCAACTCTGGCCCTTGAGATCCAGTCCAGTCCAGGTTTTTACTCCAAGCAGGTTCTAATGTAGTTAATTGAAGCTGATGCTAATTTAGGACCGGCTTGGAATAAAGACCAGGACTGGAATCGATCTCGAGGGCCAGAGATAAGTACAACTGCTCTAGATAATAGTAGCAACAGGGTTACATATTAACAAAAAAAGTTTAGTCCCAATCTGAACGGATACGTGAAAAGTACCTACCTTGTACTTCACAGTATTTGTAGGCATCCACATAGCTGCATATATACATCCTTTATTTAAGTAACCTTTTTGTGAACATTTTGGGGACTTTTCTCTAACACATGTATTTATTTATTTATTTACACAAATGTGACATTTAAAATAAAGTCTGACATATTGTGACATGGAAACTGTATAACCCAGCACAGCTGACCTCAAAACTTATTTTTCCCCTCAGAGGAGCAGTATTGTTAAAAAAAAACAAAAAACAAAAAAACGGACTGCCACTTAATCACTGAAAACCATCTTACAAAAAGCCCTTTTGTTTTGTATTTGTTACACATCGACTCTTCCTTTTCAGCATGTGCCAGGAAAAAAAACTTTTTGGTAGAGGAAATAGCATTCAACATTTGATTTGCAAAAAGCCACAGGCTCACAAGAACCCTTCCAAGGGATAGGAAGCAATGGCAGAACTGACGTCAGCAGTCCAGGGCAACAGCCCGCTCGGATCTATCAAATCTGGCAGCCGAACGCTCTTTGTTATGACACCTGCACGCTTTGAAACATTTCTATAAGCACAATAGCCTCGATTTGTGTACAAAACAAAACAGCCCGCAGGCACCATAAATCTTCAAAACTGGGGTCATGTAAATGTATGCACTGTTTTTACAGGTACCATACGGATCTCAAGCCCCCCACTTGAGGAATTTCAGAAAACATTGGGGGCAGGGAACTTCCAGTCTTGCTTTGCCCTATATGGCTTGCATAACCCGGGGCCCATTCACCAGACTGATTGTTTTCTGACTCTGTGTCAGCGTGGCAGATTGAAACAAACGGAGATGTTACTGTAAAAATACTGCTTGAACTGAAGCTTCCCCTTTCTTTGGGCAGCACTAGCTACAAGAGAAATATACTGTAGCAGCAGTCTTGGGCTAGGCCATGCTTTTAATCTTGTGGCTGGCAGGCAGGGTGGTCAAGAGAAAAAAGGATGAATGTAACCCTAAGAACACCTCATTATAAAGTGGTTCCTAATATGACAGGGAAGTAGTTAAAATTAAGTGTGCTTTATTATTCCAGAAAAATAGTTGGAAAGAAAGCCATGGATTGTTCCCCGTTCCTGGCTTCTATCTCCAGCCCTGATTATGCTTTCGCACATCCACCATCTGCATCCTAGTATCATGGGTCAGAGTTACAGAGTGTGACTGGTTTCTAGTGCAGATCTCAATCATTCTGCGCCATTAAACTGAGTTGGAAGAACTCAGCATACCTTCACTACTGCTAGTGTACAGCAGAATTACATTACTGCTGAATTATTGAATCCACTCAAGTAAATTACAGTACATTTCTTTATGTAGCACTATCCCATAAACAGCAGTGTCTGATGCAATTGCACCACCCTCATGCAAAACAACATGAAGACCCAAACAAACAACACTCTGTTCAAAACATTTGCAGGTTGTAATGGGTTTGAAGCCCGCTAGCACTGGTGCCATCCTCTCCTTTTGTTTTCTGTGCTGTGGGAAGCTGTACAGACAGCAGATTTGGGGTTTTACAGCTGATTCAGTCACTGCACATCAATACTCAAGGCTGCAAACAAATGGCACTGAATAGTTTCCTGCTAGCTTTTGTGCATTTGTGTGCAATTGATGACTTTGTTTCAGTTCTCTACCACGAAAAAAGGTGGTTAGGAGAAGTACAAATTGTAACTTGGTTTTTGGCACAGGCTTGATGCTAAAGGATTCAAACCAATCCATCAACCAAGGCACTTAAAGCTTTGCCATGGGTTTTAGTTTCAGTGTTTGGAAGACAATATCAAAATATTATCAATGCAATGCACACCTGTAGAGTTAAATAGACTACAGAATCTTTCATTCACACTGCATCTGAAGCTGAAACAGGTAGACCACACATATAGGCATTTTATAAATCACTGCATTTTTACAACCACGTTTTCACTATACTGTATCTGCTGCAGTCTTTCAGAGAGGCTGCAGAGAACAAGAGGATGGGACCCACCTTCTCATTCATAGGTTTCAATACTAGCAGCATTTTGACTGGCTAAGTTTCCACAGGCCAACACTGTACACATCACTTCTTTAAAACTGAGCCATGGGACAGAGTAGCAAAATGGTACTACCGGGCATTTGTATTCTAACTAAGTACGCTGCAACTACAACCCTGAGAAGTTATCATTTTAGGACAGGTAAAAAATAATTTTGACACAGAAGTCACCTGAATTTTACAAGTGCTTGACGGTGATGAGGAGTGTTTTAAAACACACGGAACACTCTGTTTAATCCTAACACACGGAACACTCTGTTTAATGCTAACACACGGAACACTCTGTTTAATGCCAACACACGGAACACTCTGTTTAATGCCAACACACGGAACACTCTGTTTAATGCTAACACACGGAACACTCTGTTTAATGCTAACACACGGAACACTCTGTTTAATGCTAACACACGGAACACTCTGTTTAATGCTAACACACGGAACACTCTGTTTAATGCTAACACACGGAACACTCTGTTTAATGCTAACACACGGAACACTCTGTTTAATCCTAACACACAGAACACTCTGTTTAATCCTAACACACGGAACACTCTGTTTAATCCTAACACATGGAACACTTTGTTTGCTTCCTTTGCAATGCCCAGATAAAAGTGCTTACTCTGTCTGCTCCTCCCAGAAGATCCTGCAGAGCTGGGCCGACTGGTCTGCTGAGGTCCAGACTGGGAGAACTGGGGCGTGATGGTCGGGGTCCGGTGCTTTCGGGGACTTGGGCTTAAAACCTCAGGGGTCTGAGGGATTTTGGGGTTACTGGAGAAACCAGGGTTGAAGTCACTGTAACTAAAAAACACAATCCATAATGCAGTTTAATTTCCATCTATCCAATGTAATGTGGCTCTGCTGAATCAGCAGAACACTGCTCTCCCACACCCCCACCCAGAATATATATGAGCATATGACTGCAAAATAGATGTCAGCACCACAAGAGATTTCTCTCCTGGCTGACTTTTGATCACAATAAAATGAACCCCAATGAAACTCTGGCAGTGTTTTTAGCTTCACATTTTGACAAATCTGTAAGAGTTCCTGGTTAATGATTCAGAATTTAGGGCTACTCCTAGACCTGGGTGGTTCAAATTATACGTAATCCATCCCTGGCTTCAACTTTAATGGTTTTTGGCAGCAGCTGGACAGCAGATACTGGTGGCAAAAAAAACCCAATTTAGCTGTATCTGCTTTGGCTGTTTGACAGCAGAATCTGTCTTATGTTAAATTACTTTTTTCCAAAATTACATCTTAATTTTCACTGGATAGCTATAAAAATGGCCAATAGAGAATTAAGAGAGAAAAAGGAAGGAGACTATAGATTTAAACTTTTTTTGTTTTTTAAAAGATACAAGCATTATTGTATAGTCTAGTGGCACCACACTTAATTAAACTGGCTGTAAAGTCCATCTTATTAACAGAAGACCACTACGAGAGCACAAACGGCTTAAAGGATTTGCAGGCATTTAATGGAGCTCCTCTCTGGAATGCTGTTTTACTGATATTTAATCAACCTGCTCTGAACAATCCTGCTGAGTCAGAACAGATAGACGCGTCTCCCAGTTACTTGGACAAAAATGTGAGTACGTGCGAAGCTTGCACTAGATCCTCGCGGAGGATTATAATATAATACAAGTTCAAATGTTGTGTGTACGGTGTCTCTAATACATCATTACAGTTTGGGTGGGGTTGGTTAACGAACTGAGCCATATCTTATCTTATCTATGCACACTGGATGGTCTGTGGGGGGAAAAAAAAAATGTCTAGCTGCCAAAATGGATTAGGACTGATGACAGGGTTCCTTTATCCCATAAACCTTTACAACCTAGAGATTAATAAATGTACTACTAGGTGGCTCTATTATTATCTGAATTAGTGACTTGCTTTTGTTTGCCTACCTGCTGGGCTGTCCATTGTGCTCTTCAGGTGCCTGATCTGATACTGACTGGAGAGAAAGAGCCTCAAATTGCTGGTTAATCCCTGAACCCGGGGAGAAAAGTCTAGAGGCTTCTGTGTCCACGGCTACATGGGTAAAAAAATAAAAAGGTGTGAATGACTCTGCTTAGATACCTTTGCTAGCATTTGGAAGATACTGCTGTATTATTGTTATCAGAGGACTAACCGTATCCTAGACGCTGCACTTTATTTTACATTTTTAACTGTATTTACAGATTGTATCAAGCTTCAGATCAATAATATGAAGCCATCAGTTATCTAGAGCTATCAGTGTTGATAGTTGTATATAACATTACAAAAATATCTACTATTATTGCAGATAACATATCAGTTCAAATGTCTGATTCTGTGTCTTTTTACAATTAGGGATCCAATAAAAATATTAAAATAAAAAAATAAGCACACCTATTCAACTAGAGAAAGAGAGACTTGACAGATTCATATACAGGACAGAACAAAACTCAATACTAAATATAAATAAATTAATTCTGCATTCATGTTTTAAAGGGTACACATTCCTCTTAAAGCCGCAAGGCCACATCAAAAAAAATAAATCTCTTTGAAATACATTTTGAAAAGCAGTAAATCATAGCAAAACATCTCTTTGGCATGGGTTTCACTTAAACAGGCGGAAATTAAAACGCTCTACCAAGGACACATGTGGTGCAGTTATCTAAAGCATATTGTGTCTGGATAGTGGTACGCTTCCTCTTATGAAAATATTCCTGTATTTTTGAGGGCAGGTTAAGGTATATGTGACAGCAATCACAACTCAACCACGATTGCTTTCCCTAAGCGGTGCAGTACCCTCCACTCCCTCCCGCACCCCCAGCCACACTCACACATTGCAGGGCTGCAGTAGTCAGAGGTGCTGGGTCGACTTCCACTGCGCGTCGGTGGGCGAGCGCTGTGCCTCGACTGGGTGTCTTTACTTCTGTTTATGTTACTTGAGTAATGGAAATCACTGCTGGGCTTGGATTCTCTACAGAGATTGAGAGGAGAAAAAAATTGAACAAACCGTTGGGCATCATAAAAATATTACCTTCTTTAAAAACACAAAGTGAACCAACAATGCATTAACCCGAGGAGCCACTAAGCTTGCTCCAGCAACTAGAACGTTAAACCTCTTTTACTCAGGATTTTATTTCTCTAAACTTTATAAATGGAAAGAATGCTTTCCTCTATCACTTCCTCAATAGTTAGTCTTGTGCTGGGTTTTGTTTCAATGAGCTTTTACTGTTGAAAGAACCCGTCTTGCTACTACAGACATGAGACTTACCTCTTTCGCCACAGAGGGATACATGCAAACCCCCAAAACCTAATCCTGATCCACAAAACGTTTCTCATTATTATGGCGCCCAGATTTCACAGACAGATAAGTTGAGGCGCTGCCTTGCTTTAGAATTGTGTCATAACATTCCTTCTGGCTGCTGTAGTATTGACTTATCAACCCAAGCACAAAACAACACTTTCCAAAAGGAAGCCATGTGACCTATCTGTTGGGGAAAAAAAGCCAGCAGATCCTGGGTTTGAATCCCAGTTTGGACATCGACTCGTTGCACTTTAGAGGGAGTCTGTCGACTTCACTCTGCCTATTTGTCCCACCCCAGCCGGACCCCCTTGAAATTAGATGCATACCTCAAGGGTTCTATCCTGGTTAAATAAATACATTTGAATTTGAAAAGTGACACAAAAACAGATCTGTCCCACACTAATCAAACTACTGCATACAGGTCATATGTGGGTAATAGCAAGCCTACATTTAAAAATGAATGAATACTAAAATGATTAAATTCTAGAGCATAAACACCCTGGTGATAGAACAGTTTTCTGTAGCCGTGGAATTGGGTAATACCCTCTAGCCCTGGGGCCCGTGGCAACTGTAGGCAGACAGGTGGACTCACTGTGTAAAGGTGGTCCTGTGGGAGCTGGGCGTGACTGGCCGCTGCAGTGGCTCGTCAATGATGTGGCTCAGGGCTGGTGCCATCTTCCTCTTTGCCTTCACCACGTTAGTCATTATCTAGCAAGGGACAGTTAAACAAGCTTGCTACAAAATAATTCCACAGAGTAAACAACCAGTCAACACCCATCAGAGCCCATCATGCAAAAATAAGCTTGTATCTGCTTGTGGAAAGCAGCCTCCTTATTTATATATGGAGGGGAGGGGGGGGGGGGGGGGGGAAGAGAGAGAGCAGTTTCATTCAAATACATTGATCCGTTCAACAGATGAGATCCATCTGCCATCTAACAATCCTGCACCCTTGTTATAGACACATTTGTACACTAGAACATACAGATGCCCTGATACCTTAATAATGCTCCATTACTTGAATGTTAATTTGAGCCAGTTTCTAGTTTATCAAAGACTAATCTGCGGCTTGGCTGACCCACATAGACAGCACTTACTCCCAGGTACTCTGTGGTCAGCAATGTCTCTCCAGACAGTTCCCTGGGCTGGGGCTGAAGAACCTCCTCTTTGTCCAAATCTGCTTCCATCGCATCCTGATCTTCCTGTGAAAAACAGCACGTTATAGTTAATCAGAGTTGGGCCTGGTTAAGACGCAAGCCCTCCAAAGCCCACAATATGGTTATAGGAAATGGTTCTGGTAGATCCATAGGAAGACGGAGCACAAACAATGATCAAGCTACATTCATACATCAACAAAGCTACCCTTCTACACAGGATCTACAGAGTCAAGTGTAATAGCCATGCCAACACAGAGCATCAGAAACAGGGGGGGCAATCTCAAACATACCTGCTGGAAGCAATGCCAGAACATCTCTGTTAACCTGTCCAAGACTTCAAGTTGACTTGGTTAGATTTTTATTATTATGATCTTAATGGAGAGTTCAAATTAATCATAAACGTAATGCTCAGCTGTAACAGTGTCACATTTGTCAGGCTTCAAGAGGGCAATCCTCTCTGGAATGCTGTTTTACTGATATTTAATCAACCTGCTCCGAACAATCCTGCTGAGTCAGAACAGATAGACGCTTCTCCCAGTTACTCGGACATGGGCGCAAGGGCCAATGTAGCCCTCTCTGTGGAACCCCAGCCAAGATTGACAACTCAGCATGACCTGGATTCAAACCGTCAAGCTCCTGATCACGTGACTCAACTTGCTCTCCATGCGGTAGTGCCTTTACTAGCCACTGGGCACCCATAACACCATATAATTTTATTACACATTTTGTAGCTTCTCTTTGCAAAATGTCAAGCTGGCAAAAAAAAACAACATCCTACTTCGCACAACAGAGTATTTCACAACAGCTACACCTACTTCATCATCGTCATCTTCATCTTCATCGTCAGAGTCAACTCCATCTTCTGAAACTTCCTCTGGAAAAAGAAAGCAAAAAATAACTCCAATACAGGCACAAAGGCGAAGTCCAGGGATTCGTGTTTTTAACATAGATTTTAAAAAAAACTGGAATTTGCAAACTTTATTTGCGATTAATATTACTGCATGTGAACCAGAACTGGGATGTTTAGCAACCTGAATTGAGCTGCTTGATGATAAACTCAATCTGCCTATTCATCTCAACGTTCCCTTCCTTGCTGAAGCATCTCAAGAGCTCTTCCATTCCCTGCAACGACAAAGATAAATGAACTCAGTAAAACGGCCGGGTTCCAGATAAGGGATTGTGTGGCAGTGCTGGCGTGTTTCTCACCATGGCTCTTGCCTCCTCCCGGACTGAAGGAATAGCGAGAATGCTGTAGAGCGCTCCATTCACATAGGGGCGAATCTAATCACATTAACAAAAATTAAACAATGTCAAGGCAACCGGTTTTTTTCATTTGCAAGCAGCTTTCATATCACACATTAATATCAATGATCAAAGCCAGGTTTTTGGTTAATAATACAGAACACTTTACACACAACCTACATCTGTTTAAAAGTGACTGTTTTGTCAGGAGATGCTTTTGATCAGAAAGCAGGTTTTTTCTTATTTTTTTTTTTTTTTAAATCATAGCTTTTCTCTTTTGACAGCCTCTTGCAACCACAGCTCTTCTTAGAAAACATGCTGTTTTACCCACCCAGTGAGGAGGATACAAACTCATCTAACCCATTCCAAAAACCCCATTCAAAACATTATTTATGTTCCAGTTACCTCATGGTTATCGTGCCCCAGAAGATCAGACAAAACCTTCAGCACGTGAGCAGCATGTTCTGCACACTTCTTCTTTCCTGTATTTATTTAAATTAACAAAATATTAAATGGTCAAGCAATAAATAAATAAAAAGCTTTAAAAAGCAAAAGCAGTTAGGGATACTACAATCACAGTGTAATCAAGTTATGGTAGCAGTCTGAATTTGGTACAAGTGGACTTGCTTTATCAGACAAGATTCCAAATTTAGGAACTGTTGCTAGTCAATACTGTATGATTAATATAGTAATGAAAATTAGGTGTAGCCATCCAAAATAAAGATGTCCTACTGTATAAACGGCTGCACCTCAACTTTCCTCTACATGTCAAACCACAGTATATTCTCACCATAACCCAGTGCCCTGCATTCCCCCCCCCATGTGGCTGAATGCTCTCATTGTGTGCAGTATGACACAGTACCTGCTGTCCTGAGGCACAGGTTCATCAGCAGAGCCACAGCGTACTCCAAGGTGTAATCGGAAAGGCAGTCTGCATCCTCCAGCAGATTCACCAGCCACAGTATAATCTCTCCCCTGATCATAACAGACTGCAGACTGCGCCTGTAAATAATGTTATTTAAATACATTCTCAAGGTCAGCAAAGCCGGGTTTGAAATGTGTTAAACTCCACATTTGTAAACATGGCAGTTCAGTTCCCTCCTCCTGCTCCTTCATCATGCTATGATGCTGTTCAATTGTTAGGTTTCAGAATCCTAGAACCACTTATTTCTTATGTTACTTTTCCCTGAAGAAGCTCACAAGGAGAGAGCTTGGGAAGACTCTTTTTCTTATCTTCTGCTTCGATGATGCTTATATACATTGAAAAATATATACATTTACAGACAGCATTCCTATCCTAGTGGTGTCAGTGCATGCAAGCTTGGCAGAGGAGAAGCATGAGTCTCTTCTTCCAACAGTGCTCAGATTTCAGTTCTAACAGCTGGTCTAATTACCGTAGGCTCAGCTTCTGCAGTGCACCCAGCACATTCTCCCTTGAGAGCGAATCCTTCTCCTCTGCCTTCATCGTGTTCTCCAGCATGGTCAATAACACGGGGCTCTGGGACAGATACATGCGCCCTGGGACAGCAACACACACAAAACAGACTTAAAAGCTACAGAAACACTTCAACCATTTCAAAACCCAAAGTTCATTAATAAGCAGCTTGTTCAGTCTTTCGGTTAGTAATATCCATGTTTTTAATGCTATGTGGGAATTGGATAACAGGGTTACCATCTGCGAGTGAGGCAAAAGCGTTGATCAGCCGTGCCATGTACTGTCGGACAACCTCGCTCTTAGAATTTAGCAGCTGAAGTACATTTCTCTGTGAAGTAAAGGAAGACCATGTTAAGTACATCTGGCACTGAATAAAGACAGAACATTGAAAAGGTTCAAATTGGATTATTTCTAAACAGCCAAATAAAATGCATACAAAACTTGAAATAGAATAGTAAAGACAAATGCAGAACATTAAATGAAATTCAGGAAGTTCAAAAATACGTCGACCTGGCTCTCTTCCTGAGGAATCCTAAAAAAAACTAAAAGTAGTTAGCATGCCATCACAACAAACACACATATATATCACTGCTATTTTTACTCAGACACACGCTCCCTTGAGAAAGGAAGAAACACTGTGAAGAATGCTAGTCAGATCCAAAACAACTACTGTATACTTTTCCTACGACTCAGAATCCTGTTTCCTATGAAACGTTTTTTTTTTTTTTTTTTTATCTATAGTACACATTTGCTTTGTTATATAATATTTTAAAACCATAAAAGCAGCGCAGATACAATCACACATAACCAAACTTTACAAAAGTGAAATCTGCTGTCTTATAATACATCATACACCTTGTGAAAAATGAATGGCAAATCTGCTTGCAAACAGAAGCACCGTTACCTACTGATAAACCGGAGTTTCACAATTTCAAAATGCCATTTAAAATAAATAAATACATAAATCAATCTTATCTTCATACTAAACACCATTTGGGTTTATTGATATATTATTTAGAATAGTTCAGATCGGTCGATCCATTTGCACGTTCATCACAGGGTGGGGTGGTGTCATTATTAAATCAGATTGAGTTTATTCTTTAAAACAATGAAAATCACTTTCTGTTTCTGTTTTACATTGGTGTTCAAGGTGTGCACTAAAACACTTCCAGGTTTCCTTAGTAATCAGATCATTTCCCTTTGATCAAAACAACAAACTTCACTAGACTGCCACATCCCCTGTTTACTCTCAGCCCTTCCTTTGTTTAAATCCAATGATGTATGTCAATTCTGTTTAACTGAGCTGTGCAATTTGCCTTGCTGCTCCTGACTTTGGGGGTATCACCTATCTCGCCTTGAAATCAGCCTGGCTGTCTCGTAACTATGTAACCTGTTCCAGGTTTGCTAACCTGGTGGTTGCTGTGGCAGTCAAGTAGATCGTTGCCGATGTAAGCCTGCAGGACAGTCTCCCTCTGCTCTCCATGGAGTGATCTGGTTAATCTCTAAAGAATTAAAAATGTTAATGGTTTTGATATGCAACATCAGTGCTACTCCACTGAGAACACTCTCTGACGGGTGTGGTAACAGTTTGTAACAAGCATTATAAAAAGGACAGACTTCTTTATGCAAAGTATTCATGTAAAATAAATAAAAACAGGTACAGGCCCTCTGCTGGATCTCTATGGGACTAATGTCAGCAAGGGACCTCTACCATCCTGGGAAGCATTCAAAAGGAAACCCAGGACTACATCACGGCAATATGTTTCTGAATCAAGGGCAGACAACAACGTATTTAAATACATCAACTTGTTGAATTCAGATCTGGTGAAACCATTTTTAGTTCCAATGTTTCTGAAAAATTATTTCTCACAGGGTCAAAGCAGACTCAAATAAGTTCTTGGCTGTTTTTCTGTGCAAAATAACCTGAAATCACTGTCTAAATATTCAATCATTACTCCACCTCTTATTATTTCTGGCATGTCCCCAGAAAGAGGCAAACTCACCCAGCGAAGCGCCTGCAACAGCAGGGCCTTCAGACGATCGGTGCCGTAAATCAGGTCTTTCTTCAGCTTCTTGTAGGCCAAGGAGGGCAGCAACGGTACATCTGTGGACTTCCTAACAGAAAAAAACACAAATGTATTAATAGGACTGCATTAAGACTTGTTCAGGGCACCCGATTTCATAGCATTGCTGCACCTTCCCAATGCCGGACTTCTGCAGGAAAGAGATCCACACAATATCCCTTTTCATGGTTTAGGGTTTATAAACTTTTAGTACATTTCTTACTCATTTGAAAAATCTCAGAATTTACATTACAATAGCAACCCTCTCCTCCAGGGTGATCTGCGGGTGCTCAGGCTGCCGGATTCAGAGGACATATTTAAAAAATAAAAAAAATCTACTTACGGAGGGGCAATGGATGCTCTCAGCATGGACGATGCCTGGATAAACAACACAGAGATTAGTAACTATTAGTAACTGGGAGAGGCTTCCATTCAGAAGAGCTACTAAAGTTAGCATAAACTGATAACAGACTAAATCAAATACAAATGTTCTAAAAGTGTTATAGCTAGAAACAAAAGATTGATCATATGTCCTTTATTCTTTTGTTGGTTTGACCGTCACGATTACAGAATCTATTCTTCAATAATAGAAAATGAATATTTATGGTGCCAATGCACTTGTGCGATGAACTGCTCAATAAAATCCTTTTGCAAAAGGTGATTATTTACTTTTAAGGGAATCCAAGATATTCAATAATATATTGTTGCTGTTGTATCGTAAATCAACAGTAAAAAATGTAATCTTTAAAAAATATGTTTCGTTATACGGCCAAAAACTTACCACGACTATCCCCCTGGAAACAATGAAAACATTTAGGGAAGGGTTAAAGGGACAGCAAACTTGCCCACAGACATGCTGAACCCTTGGGTGCATGCTGAACTGGGGACCATGCAGTAAATACACAGTATTGCACAGGACATGTGTAACCCTTGCTGAGCATTTACCATGAAGCACAAAGTTAAACTACAGTATCCCCATTCCTCATCCGGAGACATACGACACAGAATTAAAAGTATATATTGCATGCTGTATACAGATTTCAAAGACCCATCTCCAGGTTTACAATGGATCCAAAAGACAGAATTGTGTAGCAGTCTGGGCTACCCCTGGTTTTGCTAGGTTTACATTTTCCTCGCTGTGGCTTAGGCTCCCAGTAAAACTTGCAAAGGGCTCAGACTGCTGTGTGATGTGTCTTTCAAGGTGAAACTGAAGACTCCCATTGGAAAGCCATTCCAGCTGTTGAGCTCACTTACAAGCAAGTGCTGATGTTGTTGAAAGAAAGGAGATACTGCAATTCAGAGCGTTGCATGCAGGCCCATATAAGCACATTAGTGCCCTAACCCTGTATTAGTCTTCTTTAGTCTGAAGCCATGCTAGCAGGTGCCCTTTAGATTGTCTTGCAAAAAGTATGAAACTTCAAGAAACTGACTACGTTTGCGTCAGGGTGCACATTGGGGCTGATGACCTACTGAACATGCTGTGCCTTGAAGATCCTACTTTGACAGGAAACCTCAAAAAGGGGGCCACTTTTCCACAGTTTACAATGTTCCCTCTATGTAAAGAATGGCCCCATTTATCAAGGCAGTTTGCTCAAGGGTTCAATTTGCACCATTTTGTGCGAAAGGAAAACATGATGGTATGTTGGTGGTAGGGTATTAAATGAACCTCCTGAGCTTCTCACTACTGTCGTAACAAGCCAGTTTGATGTGCTTTTCAAATCACACACTGGAGGAAAAACAGCTTTGATAAATAAGGATCTTACATTGTGAACTATTTCTATTCAGGCTTCGAGGCAGGTTTAAGCATTGCCCAAGAGTTTACTGTGTACACACAGTTGGGGACTGGATAAAATTTGAGAGGTTTGGACAGAGACGAGGGAAGGCAGGGGATGGTAAAGTGCAAGCAAGACAGGGTGAGGGGAAATGAAGAAACTGTAGGTAACTTACATATCCACCATCACTGTCATAAGGGCTCATAGAGTAATATCCCTTTAAGGATAGACATTAACAAAAAAGAATAGTCATATAAGATTTGACATAAACACAAATGTTTTAAAAAAATAAACTTATAGAAGAAGTAAGAAAGCCAACATAAAACTACCCCTGCTTTTCCACAATTCCTATGCTGTGAATAAAGTTTGTCTGGGGTAACTAAAAAAACTGCAATTTGCCTGGAGGAAAGAGGCAGTGAAATAGATTTGTTTCCACCAAAACAAACAGAATAGAAATTTCACAAGGGCAGAGAAAAAGTCTTTCAGATCGTGCCTCTGATCTGGGCTTTATTGTTAATATTAAACAGATATAATATGATAAATGCATCAGAGTTTTTCTCTTGAATTCCACTCCAACTTATTTCTTACATGAAACCACATTAGGAAAATGCTCCTGTTGTACTAAAAACGCAGTACACCTACCGTCCCAGGCCTCGTGAAGTCAATGCTTTGGGCCGTGCTTTGTCTCATCTGATTGCTAAACAGACGCACACAGACACTCTGGAGATATTCAGGTGTGATCTGGCAAGGAGAACAAGGCAGAGGGTTAACATCCACGAACAACACAGACCTTCTGAACTAGGCTTACAATAAGGACCCGGCTAGTACAGTAACTTCCAGAAAAAGACCATCCTGGATCCTGGGTTGCTTTATGACCTGGAAGCAATACAGAATGCAATCTACAGATCTACAGGCACCTGGGGATCACATGACAATACAACTCTCATACAGATGTCTATTACATGAATCTGAAACATCTGAGTTTCCAAGACACTTTTATCATGAATGCTGCAGCTGCAACAGAACAATAGAATAACCACCCACTGTATACTTTGCATAGCAGCCTGAAAGCATACTGACTACAGCAGCTATCAAGACAAAAACAGACTGGCGTCTTCCAATGACTCATTTAAAGATCTGTACAAGCCCCACACAGGTGACTGCAGGAGGTACAAATCATTTTGAAGTGCAGCAGACACTCGGCTTACCATTCTGCCGTTCACCGTAGCCTCCAGCGAGTCCACCAGCTCTGCGGTGACCCCGATGAGGTTGTGGTAGTCGGCCTGCATCTTCTTGTACTTTTTCATGTAGGTCGCAGCTTTCCTCTCCGCCTCCAGCAACTGCTGCTGCAGATTGTTCAGCGCCTCTGTGTCAGACAACGAGACAACATAATCAATGCTCAACTGGAGGATTAAGAAGGATACGCATGCAACAAAAACTTCAGGACACCACTCTGAATGACGTCTACTAGGAGGCAGAGCGAGAGAAATCCAACTTCAGAGGACACCCAAAAACCACAAGATGGATTTAGAGTCACATGGCCCCTTAACGCTTGTGCTGCAGAAAAAAATATTCACAGCACAGTAACAAAGACTGTCAGATTAAGGCAGATCCTGTCAATAAATGTCACTGGCTGCATTATTTGTCGATACCTAGTCTAAGGGAATGGCATCCTTCAGTTTGGATTTGAATACTTTTTCCACAGCAGCAGTGTAAGCAGTCAACTTACTGTATAATATAGCCACCCTGTATACCAGGATGAATGTGACCCAGATAACCTGGAGAGTATAATCAAACTAAATTAAATCTTGCAGCATGGTCCTAATAATAAACCTCTTAATGACTTCTAAGAGGGGTTCTGGATTTAAGTACTCTTTAAAACAAGATTTAGGAATCCCAAATTAGGGTCCATCCAATAATCCTATAAATTACTAAATCATTTATACATTGAGGAGGAAATTGGAATGCCTTTACTTCTACTTAATAAAAAAAAACTATGCAACAATTCTCCACAATGTGCAAGGGCAATATGAAACAGCGTTTGCCCATCAATCTAAATTGAGATTTCTGGTATCCAACGCAATTGATTAATGGTGTCTTGATGTCATCTGTTTAATGTTTTATAGCTGTTTGCTAATCCTGTTGTAAAGACACACTCTAGTAAAAAGGGGAAATGAAGCAACCTTATTACCTTCATTGCCTTGCCCGTTCTCCTTCTGTGGTTTTGAAGTTAAAGGAAAGCTCAAAGCACTCAGTAAGTCAATATTTTACAATGCACAACCCCACTGTACATCTGAGTGCTGACCTTCTTAACTGGTCCTGCCCATTCCTTTTAGCATTTTAGTGACGGAAGAGAAAGATATGTACATCCAATATGACTCAAGTGTGCAAACTCAAGGCCTTTTCCAGACAGATGTTTAGCCTTCTCTAAAGCAGAGACACATTCACCAAATCAAGACTGCACCTACCTATGGAGACTTCTGATCCAGCCCCATGCAATTTTAACAATCTGTTCCTAAAGCAACTGGTTGATTCTGACAGACATATTGAATGTTTAGTCCAATGATCTTTTTAAAGATGTTTTAGAATTGAAAGATCACATGAACAGTATTATGAACATCCAGGAATGCAGCCCTATTAAACTAACGTTGCTGCTACATGCTCAGGGAAGCCTCAGTCTTCTTACAGTAGAAGACATTTCATTACCATAATTGGCTTTTATAACACTACTTACAGGATTACATCACATAAAATATTAACAGTGTTTAACCAGGCCAGGAAAATAGGGAAAACAAATGTGCCTAGATACGTAAATGTATTTTTACCACAGTAGTTAACTCAGTGTTAGTGCTGTCCCAGAGAAGGATACATATAGAGTGAGAAGCTTTGGAGTACTGCAGGCTTTCAGTGTCACAGACAGGAATGATTCCAGTCTCCTCTTCAACTCAGGAGTCCAAGATTCCTATAGAAAACAACAGGGTTTGCTGAGATTGCCGCTTTACCTATTCACAGTGTGAAATAACTTAGAAGTGCCACTTACAACAAGTTGTATCAAGGTTGCTAGAAAAAGTTCCCTGAAAGTCGTGTTTCATGTGCGTACATACTACACCCAGATGATCAATCCTGTATTGAACATTTTGTTAAAACGCAAACATGCTGTCAAGAATGAATGGTACAGGCAAAGCTATATTTACAGCCAGCAGTGTCCTTTCTTGTGCTTGCGGTTCTCAGCTGTTGGGAAGTGTTAAAGACGTACCTGGAAGAGTTCCTTGAAGGAGGGGTGCACTGTGGGGTTGGGTACGAAGGGCAGGGCGTAGAACGGCAGGAACTCTGTGGTCTGGCTCAGTGCTGCTCCTCTGGTCTCCAGGTAATGCTTAAAGTGAGTGATCCTTTCATCCAAATCCTCCCTGTCCTGCACAGGGAACAAATGCATTGGTTCTTTTTAATGCGCAACACTCTGCCAAGGTGTTTCACTGATCACCTGATGCACGATTTCACCTACATGCAATGTTATTTTTTTATGCTTTTATGATTGAGAAGAAAAGTAATGCAAGTCAAACTGGAGTCTGCACCACAGGTTCCATCAAGAAAGTGAAGTCAACTCAAAGACAGAAAATATGCTCACTCTGCAGAAGTTATTTCTGAACAGAAAGCTCAGTGCTGAAAATACAAAGAAAGTGTTTTGAACTAGATTTTAAAAGAATATATGTAACAAGCAGCTTCATCTTGCATCCACTGCATCAATATAGGAGCTAACTTTTAGCTGTATTTTCTGTATGAAGCAACTGAGACACCTGGTGGCTACACAGGTTGTTTTTCCAATGTCACTCAAGAGCCACACTATCCAACTTTAACTGAATTGAATTTATGTATTTATTTTAAGATAACAGGATCTGTAAGTTCCAGAAATCCCCCTGCACACCCATCGTGCTAAATTACATCTAGAAAGGCTAATGGAATGGATCATAAGGCTGCCCTCATATTTTACCATGCATCTACAACACCACCACTAGGCGGAGATCACACTCTCTTTAAAACAATGCAATGTTGCAAAATGCATATGACGCTACCTGTGTTGATATGGAAAACATTAGAGGCACAGCGATCTGGCTAACGTGAGCAAGTAACAAAGGAAAAAAAAATGTGATTGTGCAAGCAATATAGTGTATGGTATATGTAAAATATATATATATATATATCTTACAAGCTTCCCCAGGGAATTTTTCAGAGGGTAGATGGCAAAGTGTACGTGCAGATAGAACTCCAGCTTCTGTGCGAGAAGGTCACAGTCTCGAACCTGAGCTGGGACATGCTCTGCCCACAGGTCCAGGAACACCTTCATATCTCCATCTTCAAACGAGGTAATCATGTCCTTCTGCTCAGCACCAAAGAAACATGTACTATTGAATTCTCTGATATAATCTACTTAAAGAACCAACCGCAGGACACACAAGTGTGCAATTCAAAGATGCTAATCTGATCACCAAGAAGAAGGTCCAAAAAGAGTTATTCAGATTGAAATGTTCTATATCAGTAATTGTGATGGGGGGCTCCTTACCTGAATAATTAAGGTTTTAGAATCCCGCAAGACATTTCTTGCACATTTCGGAACAGGCTTTCCTTTACTCTTGCATTCTTTCTCGAAAACCTTCACAGTTTCTTCCAAATCACCAAACGCTAAATACTTGAAATACAGAGGGGAGAAAAAAAAAGTGTCATGTCTGTTTTCTTCCTGTGTTTCAAATTGTTGAGAAGATAAAATGTTGACATGCTTATCAAGCTTGTTACACCAGAACACAATTCGATCAGATTTTGTTCAAATTAAAACATCTAGTAAGGTTACAAAAAAAAATCCATAAGGTTATACTTACATTAGTTATGTTAAATTAACAGTTTAAATGGTGCAAATTGCATTTTGGTGAAAAGACAGACACACTCCCTATGTATCATGCGAGGATGACAAGTTGTAATGGTGATATTACAAGATACAACAGCACGCACACCTCATCATTTATAAGATGATCAATATTTAACTTATTGTAAACCACCTTAAGAAACCGTGGTGTGATACTGTGATATACACTGAGCATCAAAAGAAACGTATCACTTATATTTGAGCATCAAAAGAAACTTATCACTTATATTTGGATAAAATTCACTAGATGTGATTGAAAAATGACAAACTCTGTTTTAGAGCAGGTGCAGTGATTTTTTATTGTGCCGATTAAAAATTGACATCACGAAGATGCTGCAGAATTATCTGTTGATCTTGGGCAGGTGTTGTGACTCTTGGTCTCCCAGTTTGTGGCCTGTCATTGACAGAGTGTGAGTGTGTCTGGTTATACCGTCTCGCCAGTTTGAAATTGCTGGCTATGAGCACCCAAGACGGCGAGCCACAGTACCTACCCTAGTCCAGCCTCCAACATGGCGATTGCACGAAGGCGCTGCTCTCTTGACAGATGTGACAGATCTTGACAGATATATTAGCTTAAAGAGCCAGTTGCCCTGAATATATATATATATATATATATATATATATATATATATATATATATATGTGTATATATATATATATATATATATATATATATATATATATATATATATATATATATATATTCTTTCTGTGATTTTCTTTATTGCTTTTATTCAAGCTTGCAATTCAACAACTGAAATCACTCCATATCCAGTGTCCAATCAACTGTCTCACTAATGAGGTGATTAAGTGAATATGCTTCAGTCCTACTCACTCTTAAGCGTGTCATGGTCAGGGATGAACGATCGAGTGATTAAAAAGAAACCAAAAACATTTCGTCAATGTCCATCATTTATATACCTTATTTTTTCCCTAAAGAAACGTGTTACAATAGTGATAAGTTTATTTTGATGCTCGGTATATTATTATTATTATTATTATTATTATTATTATTATTATTATTATTATTATTTTCTTAGCAGACGCCCTTATCCAGGGCGACTTACAGTCGTAAACAAAAAATATGATGGTGTGACGACAGCTTTCAAATCACCTACCTCCTTAACCAGACCAAGGAGGTCTGATTCATACGCCAAGACATCCCCCATTGTCAAATGTGTTTGTGCGCTTTCATATCCAAAGACTCTGGAATTGATAGCAACGTTGTACAGTGTAGATGGCATCACCAACAGCATACAAATCGAACTCAAAGAAGCATTACATTTAAAGCAAACACACACTGATGAAAGCTGTCTGCATGTGTCTGTCAATGATACAAAACCGATTTGTTATGCATACACAAGGAAATGCAGTTTTTTGCAATAATTTCGCCAATGGTACATGCAAAAGAATGTGAATTTCAAAATGTCATATTTTTCCAGAGAAAGAATGGTTCCTAACGCAAACTTACTGCAGTTATTTAAACAACTCATCTTAAGTATGCTGTAAAACAAACACGAATATGCATTCTAAACATTTAACGTCAATGGATCATACAAAGGGGGATTTAATTCCAGTAAATCACTTGCAAAACTATATAACAAATCTGTCAAGTTTTACAATCGTAGCTGCACTGACACAAGGCGGTTTGGTGTCGTTAATGAAAACGCATGCAATAAAGAAACACTGCTGTATTACTTGAAGATTTAGAAAAATACACAGTCTACTAAAATAAGCATCAGACACTTATTATCGTGAACGCAACCAGCATTACAACGAGAAGGAAACAAAGCCCCCTTTAAATGCAGCTATGCACGTTTCGCATCGACATAAAATGTCCAATCTTACCGAGTAGAAGGAAATCAAATCCGCTCCGGTTTTGTCAACATCACATTATTAAATGCCCTTACTTCTCAGAATAACAACATTACATTTCACAGATGGTTTAAATCCCGTCGCAAAACGTAGGTTGTTTCTTCCGCGTCCTGATAGCAACCATACGAGGAAGACGCTTCCAAGTGACGCCAGGCAACCGAGACCAACCAGATGCCGGAAAATAGACGTTCTTAGCAACCGAGCAGCAACAGCGCTACCAGCGGCGAATGGTGGTAACTACAGTGTCGTAAATAGCTCTCCAATATATAAGTACTATATATTTCTGAACTATGTTGCAACTATTAATTAACTTACTTGTGTAATGTGTCAATCTAACGGTCATTTAAAAAGATGGTGCGAGTTGATATTAAAAAACAAAAACCATAACAATGTTTTATTTATAAATTGTTAAAACAACCAACTGGGAGTTACAAAAAAAAGAAAAAAAAATGTTTGAAAGACTACAACAAACACGATAAACATTAGGGAACTTTACACAATTGTCGTGTATATGCTTCCTATCAAAAGCGTTGCACAATCACGATGGGGAGCAGCGTTTTTAGTCCGCCGTGTGTAGTGACGTAACGATAACCCCGCCCAGGTGTTCTACGTGTGTCAGGACCAGCATGGCTCCTTCCTGGAGCTAGACAGGAGTGTGTGGAGGAAAGCAGTGCATCGGAAATTCAACGCAATCTCCCATCCGTCTCGCAAACGATATCTGGGCTTCTTGTAGGGATACCATGGGCATCCCGAGGCTGCTCTCAAACGCAATGGCCAGGGTCAGCACAGTCCGCTATTACCAGCTAGTGCTGGTTATAGCAGCCGCACTAGCTGTTGTTGCTTTTTACAGTTTCGGATCGGACCGGCAGAACTTTTCCAGCACTACCAAGCGTATCAAAGAGACTCATGCCAGCCACAACGCAAACATGAACGACGGCGATCTATCCTCCGATACCAACGCCAAGCAACGCGGTTCAAAAGCTGCAAGTGTGGGAGAAGCTGGCAGAACGAACACGGATAGTATTAACGCAGGGACTGCAGAGGAGCAGCGTCCTCGATATTTTCACGCGCTGATGATGTTCACCAAAGTGGACACGAGCCAGGCGTTGCAGCAGAAGTTCCAGGTTGCCATGAGATCGATGCTGAAGCACGCCAGGTTTGAGGACGGGGAAGTCTTGACCCTGCATTTTGTGAGCGACGAACCCAGCAGAGAGATCGGGGAAAAGATGCTGGAAGACTTGCTGCAGGGCGCCACCTTCCGTTGTGAGGTAGGGGTGGCATTTCGGACAGGCCAGGTTTTTGATTGTTCAGAAGTGATGTGTGAATTAAAAGCAAATTAAACCGTGCGAAGAATTTGTTGCTTTACCATCACAGGTGTATCAGTTTTCATGCTGGTTTAGGGCCCCCACCCCCCCGTTGTATTACAATTCTAAATGCAAAATGTAATTGTCTAGCACAGTTTTAAATTCATCTGATTGCTGTAAACCTGTGATGGGCTTTACACTAAAAAACCCGTAAACTTGTGTTCCAATTCCCAAAGGTGTAGTAACAACGTTTAGATTTAAAATCTATTAACATAACCCACAGTAACTTTTCCACTGCCTCACCCCCTTCCCTTAGTACAGACATCGCAGTTATCGATAAGCAGAGCTTGGCCATTTCTCGGTCTTAACATGAAGAACGTGCAGCATCAAAATGCCCTCTCACACCCTACATTAGTACTGTCATTGCAATGTGCATTGTAGTTGGTTACGGCCACAGTTACTCACGTGATATATTCATTTGAAATGATTATTTAAGGACTTGTTCCAGCCATGTAATTACTTTTAAAATGTAACCATTTGAAACTTGAACTCAGTCCAAAGCACTTTTTATTGACCCTATATCTTTACACCTGTACTGTAATGGCCCTCTGTCACTGGAGTTCTGGGCTATAAAATACATTTCTTTCAGTTCCATCAGCAGTAAATGCATACAAAACAACTTCTTCCTTTGTTTCCAATTGCATTCCCACAGTTACAGCCTGCAACAGAGCTTGCAGCTGACATTGGACCCCCTGCTGCTGCAGGTTGGTGCCAGAACAGACCTGTTTAAATTACAGAGCAAAGATTGACAAGTAGGCTCCCATAAGGGGGTGGGGCTTGCATAGCAAGTTCCATTACCTGAATGTAAACACAGCGAGAAACACACAGTCTGATTTCTAATAGAGCACAGGGCACAGAAGGTTCAATTCCAGAAGAATGCAGTCAACAGTCACACTGACACACATAAAGCCCAACGTGATTTTAGGACACTGTCACTTTAACCTGAGACTGGCACTAGCTTGTAGTCTGCTGCCCCCCTCCCCTTTTTGAACTACCTGGTAAATGAAAAAGCGGACCATAGAGGCTAGTGTTATAACATCATAATGAGGGTGTGTCTTCAGTGTTTTATTGTTGTTGTGATTCCTAGGGATGGATTTAAGACTCCTATTGCATAGCAGTTTCACCCATTCCAGGTTTTACTATGAGCTTGATTAGCAACAGTAGTAGACTCATAGTAAAACCCAGAATGGATCAAACTGCTATGCAATGGAAGTCTTATTTCCATCCCTGATTCCAGTCACTTTTCTGAGCAATGGTTTATAAAACACGTAATAAACAATAGGCTTCAGTGTACCATAGCTCTCTACACTGGGGCTCTTATTGCCTGTTTCACCCCAATCAGACAGCTTGTTTACTAAACTAGTAATCTGAATACATGACCATGTGCTCTTCAAACACAGGTACATGATTTTAATGAGCAAGCGTTACATGTGCGGGCAGGGCGATTTGAATAGCAGATCTAGGCAGTGCTAACGTGCTGTGACATGTTTGCTCTCTGTGATTCAGAATGTATGATTCAGTATGAGGCACTAGGGGGCAGTGTTGCACTTTACAGCGCTTGTTAGTTATCGGGCTATCCAGTTATCGGGCTATGCCAGTTTTCAAACAGCACCTACATCAGGTCCACACCTCCACTGTGAAGTATGCAAGCCTTGTAAGAATCTGGGAAATGTTTCATGGCGTGTGGGTGGGAGGACATTATTGAATTGATTGTTTTAAGGTGTAGTCCTTAATGTTTTAAAATGCCACCCCAGTACTGAGCTTGTGCACTGTTGTCAATAGTTACGGGTTAAACGTGGGGTTTTCATGATCTTGAATATATTTTTTCAAAATTCAAATGAATATTCTATCATTTTGAAATAAGTGAATAATAATAATAAAAAAGCATAGTGGAAAATGGGATAGGTGGAGGTGAATGGTGAAAATAAAATGAATGTGAGTGAGACTGACCTACATGACGCGCTATTACTTAAAAACACAAGTACAGCACAGAAGGTTCTTTAGGACAACAACACGGTGAGCAGTGATCCTGTTGCTAATCTAGTATAACAAATACTTGTTTGTAATTCAAAGTAGTCCAATCCTTGAGCATAGTTTAGAATGTGTGCCAGCGTGCTAAGCAGGCTAATCCAGTGTAATTGTCCTCATATGACTTGAACCAGCTGCCAGCAGTGTTCTGCTGCATATACAGCACAGTACAGGGTGTATGGCAGGAGCAGCGAGACTGTGCACATGCTTTATTCCTCCTTTGAGAACTGCTTTATAAAAATGGCTTCGGTCAGTTGGGAAAAGCGATCGCTGGTCAGATATTTCAGAAACGTTAAACTGTTAAAAAAGATTAAAGACTAATATTCCATACAAGGCTCTGTTTTGTGAAACATTAGTAAGTTGTGCAGTGTAGGGTATGGAAGCCCCTGCAAACCGAACATCTTACTGTAATCTCACTAAGAAAGTCTGGCTGAGCCAATAGGATTGAAACGGACTTGCACCAGGGATATGCAGCTTTTATATGTAACAAAATTCAGCATGCACAAATTGTGGGTAACCAGTTTGCACAGCTCTAGTTGCAGAAAGCTTGCAGTCACAATGAGGTTATGTGTTCTTATCCACACACACACACACATCTTATTGACAGAGCCTATACAGCAAGCTGGTTCTGGCTGCAGACTGCTCATCCTGCAGTAATCCATTGCTCAGCTGCCATGCAGTATTATCATGATTACTGTACAGAACTGCAGAGCATTTGATGGATAGACTTCATCTATTTACTGCAAACACTAATCTAAAGTAAGGAGGGAACAATTGGATCTGTTGTTGATATGGTCTGATTGATGCAAAGCACAGATGCCAACTGCCTCCCACGCACTGTCAAGTGATCCTCCTAACCACTGTACAAAAAGAGACTCACACAAGCTGCTTTAGAGGTTTTTAACATTGCCTGTCTGCAGTAGGGTTCAGAATCAGTGACATCAGTGCACCACAGCGCATTGCCTGTCTCACACACAGTTACTGTAAGAATGCACCATTGTCACAGGGGTGATTTAGGTGAACACACTGTACCACTAACATGATGTGTGAGAGATCTAATCCTGAGATTGGTGTCCCTTTGCAAACCCAATATAACATCCCCAGGTCTTCGACACATCAGATGCTGGGGGCCATTGCGGTTGTAAAAATAGCCATCAGCACACACGAAGGTTCCTCATGTGTATTGACTGGCGTCTGCAGAACCTGTGGAATCTATTTTCTGTCCTGAGTCTCATTTACAGGCACTGTGCACAATGTTCTCTGTCTAGCCCCCTGGGACCTGCAATGCACTGCCGATTGCCAGGTGAGGTGCAGCATAGTTTCCATGGCGAGATCCTGCTTCTACTGCTGGGAGAGTAGGGGGGCACGAAGGGGAAGATTACGCTCCAGTGCAAAGGAGTTTGCAACTTTATTTGTTGTAATATTACACAATGTACTCAATTTAGTGAATTTGGAAGATAATTCCCCAGTTAATTCAGCAGTGAGTTGATGGTAAACATTACTCCTCCTGCTAACTTCAGAACTGCTCGTCCAGCGCAATTACTGCGCTCAATAAAGAGGATCATTGCTCTGTTTGTCAGTTCATCCTGAAAGGTCATTGAACTCCCTGCAGTTATTTTTTTCACTTATTTACTGCTTTACCTTTTAAATTGCACTCAGGCTGCTATTGCTCTATAGAAAATATCAATCCACTCAAAAATGCACACCAGTAAAAACTGCTACTGCCCTACAGTATTACACTGGTATATCATTTATATGATGTTTTCAGTAAAAAAAAAAGCACAATATTTGTTTAGCTAGTTTACTGTTATCTTGCTGTAGAGGTATTTCAAATGTTGGCTATATTTACTCACTTACATTATTTACATAGATTTGAATCTGCTTTGATTTTCTATTTGAACCTACATGTCCTATCTGTTCTGCTCAGTTAAGTGCTGCTGATGAAGTAAATGTTCACAGTTTGGGATAGGATGTTCCGGTTGCAGAGTTCTCTCTATGTACTGTAGATGCACAGTGCGTCTCAGTACTCTGACATTGACATTGTGAAACATCTGCCTGGAAAGGATGAACACTCCTCACTAATGATCTGATACCGAAACGCTTGTACACTGATCACTTCGGATACATGACATGCATCAGATCTGCAAGTCAATCCAGCACTGCTCACTGCATTCATACAGGTTAATGCATGCAACAGATCTGCATGTCAATCCAGCACTGCTCACTGCATTCATACAGGTTATTACATGCATTAGATCTGCACGTCAATCCCGCACTGCTCACTGCATTCATACAGGTTAATGCATATATAGTATAATTTTGGGTCATCAGTTAAGGCTAGGTGTATGGAGCTCTGTTGAGTTAATGTTATGATCTCATATTGCAGGTTGACCCCCATACTGACATGCTGGTCTTGGGCTATTACAGTATGGGCTATTCTTATTTTTAGTCAAAATGCATTTTTGAATCTGTCTTGCATTCTTTCAAACCATCGACTATCCCGTATGTACCCTTTCAAACTGTTCAACATTTTCTTGCACTCGTTGTATGGCTGACTGCTCTGGGGCTTGTATACCCTTCACAGTTCATCACAGTTCATCACTTGACTTGTCACATGGTCCAGCTGGTTTGCATAGCATTGCCTCATAATGCATGTGTGGCATGTACTGTATATGTGCATGCATATACCTGCATGTGTGAACGCTTTGTAAATGTGTTGGTGCACCATCTCTGTGTTTCCTTTGTCTAGGGGTGAACAGAAACAAAAAGGAAGAGGTCACTACAGGAAACCCTGTGTTGTTGCACATCATATGGAAACAGTTGAAGGGTCTGATGTCATACACCATGCTTACAGTTTCATAGGAATGCACAGGCTTGTAGTTCCTGTCCTTTTAGAGAAATGTATGTACTGTTCTTCTGTAAACAGTATATGGTTACAGCCCTATGTGGTTAGCAGAGACTGCGTCCCCTTGCAGGTCAATCCTGGGAAATACTGACTATTTAAAGAAGGATTTGAGAGAAAGATGCTGTTCCGCAGTACTGGTTAGTCCAGTACTGTTTCACAGTAGGCTTTGATACTGTAGGTAGCGTGAATGCACTCTGACTAGGCTCGATACAGTTCACCTTCAAAACAGAAGAATATCAGAGAGGGATCTCAGAGGTCGTTTTCAAACCAAATTACTTTCATAAAAATAAAAACAAAAACCAAACAAGTGTGTGTGTGTGCGGTCTCTGGTATTTGTACTCGTACATGGATTTGAACGCACTGTCCAATACAGCAGTCAGGTGTAGGCCTCTATATTCAAATGATTTTTGCTGCTCTGCAAGTTCTAAACCAGAGTTCCCTGTTGTCAAGGCAACAAAGAACGCTTGCTTGTTAATTAGTTGGGAAACTTCAGGAGTACAAGGGGGCTCACAAAAGCAGTAACAGCAAATCTGTCCATGAATAATAAATAATGTAAGAAAGAAATGAAAAACAGCTAGTTTCCATTGTCACCCCCACATAGCTTAAACCTTTGTGTGACTGTCATGGAAACTGATGAAAAAATTAAAAGCAGAATAACAGGAAATTTGAAACGGCAACAGAGAGTTAGAGGTGTTTGTGATTGTCGATCCCCAGGATGAACACTAGGTATTAATACATAATGATGGTTTACGAAAGAAAGCAGTAGCCCATCAAAGTAGAGTAGAAGCTCTGTTTTATTCAAATCCACGCGAATGTATTCATTTTGGCAGATGTTCCTACCAGTACAACTTCTACTTGCACTATGGCAGCTGATTCAACTGCTGAAATTAGCTGCACAAAACTAATTCTGTATATAAGCACCCATTTCACTTTCTCTAAACATAAAGTCAATAAAACAAGTATTTCTCTTTCTTCAGCCCTAACTGATTAGGACCAGTAGAAAATCTACTGGCAGCAGTCTTTGTGGGGCTTCTTACTGGCAGTAGAATTTGTACTGGGAATAGGAAACCCAAATTGACTGCTGCCAGTAGATTTTCTACTGGTCCTAATGACTGATTCATTTTTGCCACTGGCTGCATTTCAAGCATGCATTCTGAAATAATTGAATATTTGCCAGTAGCTTGAGCATTTGAATCTTTGAAATCTAGAGTCCTTAAGTGACCCTTCTAAGTTGCTTCATACGAATTTAGTTAAAAAAAACAATCTACTTTTATTTTCCTTTCATAAAAATTGCATTCAGGCCCTCAAGCAGCTTGAAAAACCCCATCAAACAGCAGTAACAGTAAAGAGCCAATGGAAAAGAACAAGACAGTTGATGAGTGGCAGGGAAAACTCATCTTTAGCCCTTTTATTTTACTCCCGGAATAACACAGATTTTATTTATTTATTTTTTTATCAAAGAATTTCATATTTCTTGTTGCGGAAAACTAGGATCCCTGTTGATGATTCAGATCCATTCACTGCACATGCCTCCCCTGGATTCAATCTGTACTTTAACATAGAAGGGATTACAAGGTGAACCGTGTCTCTTCATTTGGATCCGATACAGAAAAGCACATCATCACATTAACAGACCTCCGTGGTGAAATACATGGTTTCATCACTATTACTCAATAGCTGCATGTGTGAAAAAAATGTCAAGGCCAACCATTGTCATTGTGTTTTGTTTTGCCCATTCATGCAGTCAGCTGGAGAATGTTGTTTTGCACGTGTGGGCAGCAATAGGATCTGACAAGTTAATCAGGGGCCAAGATACAAATAAATAAGCAGTTATTCTGTACCTCAAGTGAACCCTTTACTGCCCTGGCTGTGTGGTCCAGTGGTTAAAGAAACAGGCTTGTAACCAGGAGGTCCCCGGTTCAAATCCCACCTCATTCATTGTGTGACCCTGAGCAAGTCACTTAACCTCCTTGTGCTCCGTCTTTCGGGTGAGATGTAATTGTAAGTGACTCTGCAGCTGATGCATAGTTCACACACCCTAGTCTCTGTAAGTCGCCTTGGATAAAGGCGTCTGCTAAATAAACAAATAATAATAATAAAATAATAATTCCCATACCTATTGAATGCCTAGTTTCTCAATGTCAAGTAGTTTTGACACTGGGCAGCAAAGGGTTAAAACACAGATACAGCCAAGCCTGTTTTAAAGGTAGTCTGTCTGTCTGTATTGAATCCCTGATATATTTTGCATGTTAATATTGCTGTCCTGAGTGGTCATTATAAGAAGAATACTGCATTGCAAAAATAATAATGACAATAAAACACTAGATCTGCAAATACTCCAACTCAGTTTTGTCTAGCAGAGTTGCCTAAATAGACTGGTCACAAACCAGGAAGCCACTTCTCTTTCATAATTACAGCCATCGCCAGAAAGCAGTGAACGAAAGTTTAACCCCCAAGCCCAGGCTCAGAAGTCTCTTTTTTAAATGCAGGATGTCCTCCTGGAAACTGGAGGATGACTGGGCAAACCTCTGAAAGAAAATACAGGGCATAGTCTTTCAGAGGTTTAATGGAAGGGGAGCATTTCTTTACAGAACATTCTGTGATGTGGGAGTGTTGAAATGCGGTGGTCTTTGAAAAACAGTTTTCAGTAGAACTTTATCAAGCAGTAACTATACTTCCGGAGATCTACTTCATTCCAGCATATTATAATGTTGCTGTGACTAGCACACTGGTATCTAGCTCTCTTCCTGTCTAGCTGTATATTTAAAAACAGTGGAATGGCGTTGCAATAGTTTGATCACTTCAATGAACTTCTACCTGTTTTGCTGTAGTTAACAGCATGAATGTAGTGTGGTATTTTAACTTGTTTAAAAGAATACAAAAAAACAGTGGAATCTAGTAAGGCAAGGAGATATTATCAAATATATCAGCAAGCGGGTACCAGTTTCAAGAACGCACACAGACACATCCTACACGTTCGAAAGCCAAAAACAGCAACGGCTGCACACAACCTGATGGCTTCCAGTAAGGGTTTTGGGGAATGAGTCACACAGAGCAGGGTTTTACCGTCTGTATTGAGATGCTCCAGCGAGGTGCTCCCTCCCGCTGCTAAACCCCGCAGCAAGTCAATGCCTACAGAGGAGTCACTGCTGCTTCAAAACACGCCTCGCACCACCCAGGCTGGTACTGTCCAAGCATGAGAGACTATACTGACATCCTGCTTAGTGATGTAGGAGGCAGGGGAGCTGCTGGGAAATACCTTTCTGTGTTACGCAGTGTTTAGCATTTTCTCACCCACACAGCTGCAGTACATTGGCTCAGAACGAAAGAATTATCGAAATGGTTTTCTCACCTGTCAAAAACAAGGTAACCTCAGTGTTGTCTGCTGTGAATTCACCCTTTTAATGCCCGTATTAAAGTCTTTCACTTGTACCTACAGTTATATATCCTTATCAATGTTCCCCAATATAGTCCACCAGTTAATCTAAGTCACACATTGTCAGTCTTCCCAGTCCATTCATGTTATCAGATCAAAAACCTTGTTCTTGGCAGCTCCATACCCGACACATGTTGCTTACCCTGAACTCTTAAGCAGCTTTTTTGACAATAGCAGAGGAGCGTGCCAGCCTGGATCTTCACAGGACCCTGTGTGTGTTTGGTGAAGGTCCTTCGCAAATACTACCACAAGCAGTTTGATCCATTCCTGGTTTTACTGTGAGATTAATAGAACCCACCTGAGCTTGGTACCTATACACTTGGGCTAATCAAGCTTGTAGTGAATCTTAGAATGGGGGAAACTGCTATGCAATAGGAGTCTTATTTCCACCCCCGTACCAGCGCTGACCTCTCTTGACAGGCTGACATAAAAAAGTACAAGCAGTGCACAGCGTCTCTTCCAGAATGTGCGTGTGAGAGGGGAGCGTTCTCACATCGTGCTGTGCTCTGTGTCTCTTCTCAGGTGAGCTTCCACAATGTCAAGGTGCTGACGGAGAAGCTGTTCCCCATCGTGGAGGCCATGCAGAAGCACTTCAGCGCCGGCTCAGGAACCTACTACAGCGACGCCATCTTCTTCCTGTCTGTCGCCATGCACCGCATCATGCCAGCAGGTGAGCCGGGCACAAGTCACCTTCTCATCACTGCTATATGAAGTATATCATCCATAGCTAACAAAACACATAGTAGAGCTAGGTGTGTAGACCATTGATCAAACCCTTTCAGGTCTCACCTTATCTTAGTACCGCATGTTAACAGATGCCTTCAAGAATCACACTGAAACCTCATGGGACTCCTAGGTCACATTCTGAGGTTGTGTGTAAATATATGAAAAAAAAGAATGTTTGTCCTGTTCCCCTGTATACTCTGTAAAGGAGTGCCGCCTTCAGCTCGACAAAAATAATTCAGGACTGAAACGTGACCCGAGACTCTTTGAAGACCGTGTGAAAGACTTTTGGTCTAAATGTCTGTCATTTCAGTTTTTTGTCAGTGTTTTCTTACTGTACAGTATATTATTATTTATTTCTTAGCAGACACCCTTATCCAGGGCGACTTACAATTGTTGCAAGATATCACATTATTTTTACAATTACCCAGTTATACATTTGGGTTTTTAGTGGAGCATCTAGGTAAAGTACCTTGCTCAAGGGTACAGCAGCAGTGTCCCCAACCTGGGATTGAACCCACGACCCTCCGGTCAAGAGTCCAGAACCCTAACCACTACTCCACACTGCTGCCCTCGGTATAGTAGCGTAGCGCTACAGAGTTGAAAGGTCACAGGCTGGACAGTTTCTAGAATGAGAAAGCAAGCACATTTCATCTAGCAATATTAAAAGTCAGGTAGAAGCAGCAAAAAATGCAACAAAAAATATATAATATTAGAGCAGCATTCTCAGTACAGTATAACAGTATGCAAAAGTATAAGAAAATGTAAAAATATATTCATATTTGGAGCCATCTACCCTCTCAATGCACTTGCAAGTCAGTAACAGAGCTGGAAATAACGTTTGCGGGGTGCAGGCAGAGTGGAGTTCGGATTTGGTCGCTGGAACCCCTGCCGTCGGGCCCTGCAGATCAAAGCCAGGCAGGGGGGCTCCTCCGACTGCTCCTCTCAAACACACTGAGGTCCTGGGGAGCTGCTGAAAGGGTACGCAACAGGAGGAGAATCGACTGTGAATCAAATCAAAGTTGAACCTATCCATGGAGGAGAGGGGAGGGGATGGTGCTCATGAAAGGCACACTTCTGTTAAAGTTAGCAAGAATTGACCAAGCTAGTGATGCACAGAGCCAGTGCATAAACAAGCTTCACATGACTCTTTGGGATCTTTTAGCTGCAGATTTCCACTCCCAACTTCCCTGAAGGAATTAAGAGGCTCTGGTACAGTAATTGATCCCTCCAGAACAATTTTAAACCCTTTCCGACTTGTCAGGATGAAACCATGACCTGACTAATGTTGCCTTTAAAAAAAAAAAACAAAAAAAAAACAAACATGCACATCAGTGTTGTGTTCATTTAATTTGATTTACCCGTGTTGTAGTTTATTATAGCAGCTGTTAACAATTCCAGCTTGGTGCCTGGTTTCTGTCTGAATGAAGCTGGCTGACTCAATCCCTGGCATTCTCCAGATCTTAATGCAGGTGCCACAGATTCATCTGTGGTCCTGGTCGTAATTGAAAGTATTATTAAAGGGATGTGGGGCGCAGCGGGCAGATTCACAAGCCTGTGATGCCTTTCACCCCTGCAGGCCCGGGTTCAAATCCAGCTCAGGTGGTCTCGATTAATCCCCCAGTGTACGCTGGTCTACAAAGACCATATATCTGCTGCAGAGAGGCCCAGGACTGAACGGCAGACAGGGGATGTTCAGGTCAGGACTGAAGGCGCTTGGTACCTTGCAGAGCTAAACAGGAGGTAAAACAGAATGTGTGAACAAAAGAGACACTTACTTTTTTCTGCCTCCACTTCGGATTTGAAAAGCTCTTTGTCAGCTGCAACAAGCAGCGCCTTCATTTCCATCTGGAGCCTAATTAAATGAAAATGAGTCTTTATATTTTTATAAAACTCTCTTCACTGTCGTGTCTGTTTTTCTCACCTTGTTGTTCACATGCTCATCGGGCGTGTTTTATTAATATGTATGCCCTGGGGCCCGATTCAAATGTAGGTCAATAAGTACAGTAATTATGCTACTTGAAATGTGGAGTAGCCCTTTTGTTTTCTGGATTAGATAAAGCCACTTTCTCTAATTACACTACAGACATTGTTGAGAGAGGATTAACCTCCCCACCTAATATCTTTAATATAATTTAGTTTTTTTAGGTCACAAGAGAAATTAGTTTAGGAGTCTCAACACGAATAAAAACAGCAAAGCATTTGGAATAGCTTGAGGCCCAGTCACTCGATCAAACATTAGTAAAATCCCACTAATTAACTGTGTTTTTAATCCTGTATAGTAACAGTATGAGATTTCAAGCATTGTAAAACAAATTAAAATAAGGCCACAGTGTGTCTCTGTTGTTGGTCTTGAATTGTGCCTTGGTGTTGCATTACAATAGGCAGCGATTTCGATTTGCATCAGCAGTTTTACCTGTGTGTGTGTGTGTGTGTGTGTGTGGGGAGGGGGGTGTCATAATTTTTCCTGGTATTTTTGTTTCAAGTGGGATGAAAGACCTTTTTTTCTTTTCTTCTTTTTCCCTTCTCTGCACCATCTGGCTCTGTGCTTTTACAGGATCAAAACACAGCCCTCCTGTCTCTCTATATGAATATGTTGAGCAGTTCCAGTCACAAAGTAGGGCAAGGTACTGTGAAGTCCTCCTGCTTTTGCAGCCAATCTTATACACTCTTTATTTTGTTCTTTTTAAGTGTGCAGTTCCTTTTCCAAAGAGGCACGACAGGCCCTCCTAAAACAGACACAGGCTTGCTGATTCATTGTGCTTATATATAGAGGATGGAAGTCATTTGTTTGACCAAACGTTTGTCTGCTCGACTTTTAGTTTAGAGAATGTCAGTACAGTAAGTTAACCCCTTATCCTCCAGTCAGCATGCAAATTAATGCATTCAATTGATGTGCCATCTGATCTGCTTGGCCTGAATAAGCTGAGTGAGGGTTGTGTGCAACTATTCAGCAACAAGCATGGGAAAGCAGAAGGATGTATGTCACTTCAAAAAGGCCATGGTAGCGGGTTCCTGTTCTAAACCTTCAGCACTGGACAAGACACGCTTTCCACATGAACTATGTTTCAGAGCCTTGCATTGTGGGCCTTTGGAGCAGGTCACCTTTTAAGACATACATATATTGAAACAGCAAACCCTTCTATATCCAAGGAGAATTCTTCTTCTTCTTCTTCTTCTTCTTCTTCTTCTTCTTCTTCAGCCCGCATTACTTCCAACATCAGCCCCTCGTGGTACAAATTGCGATCAATACTCTGAACAAACCACCAATCAGAACTGGAGTGAGAAAAGCCTCTCTCCTCCTCAGAATTAAATCCAGATTTAAATTTCGATGTGCTGTGGCTATTTGAGTATAATCATAATCACAGGGGCAGATATATGTTAATCATTATGAGTATTTTCTTTGTTTTGTACCATTTAAATGATTTCATTCCTCTCTAAAAAGTTTCCTTTGCACTTCGAAGTAAGACCCAATGGGTCAAATCCAGACTCTACAACTCGTTTCGTTACTTTCAACATCCAGGAGAGTTAATTATGAAAGTGAGTTGAAGCTTCTTTAATGCGAGAAGATACCCAAGCCTTAATGCAGTACAGCCAGGGGGCCTGAGGCGAGCAAATAACCGTCTCCACTCCAAAGCGTGCACTGAGACAAACTGTTACAGTAGGGGGGGGGGGGGGCATTTTGAACCTTAAACAGAATCGTAGAAAGTTTGTGAACTTTCCTTCTAATCGTAATCTGTGTACCTTTGAGCAGTTGTTTCTAAGAGGGGCTCTCTGACCTGTAGTAGATACACATGCAGGCGCTCTGATCTCTAGTAGATACACATGCAGGCTCTCTGATCTCTAGTAGATACACATGCAGGCTCTCTGATCTCTAGTAGATACACATGCAGGCTCTCTGATCTCTAGTAGATACACATACAGGCTCTCTGATCTCTAGTAGATACACATGCAGGCTCTCTGATCTCTAGTAGATACACATGCAGGCGCTCTGATCTCTAGTAGATACACATGCAGGCGCTCTGATCTCTAGTAGATACACATACAGGCTCTCTGATCTCTAGTAGATACACATACAGGCTCTCTGATCTCTAGTAGATACACATGCAGGCTCTCTGATCTCTAGTAGATACACATGCAGGCGCTCTGATCTCTAGTAGATACACATACAGGCTCCCTGATCTCTAGTAGACACACATGCAGGCTCTCTGATCTCTAGCAGATACACATGCAGACACTTTATATTGACTGTGGCTCCAACGCGCAGAATTTGTCGTTGATTAACATTGGAGAGACGCTGCATCTCTGTTGATCTGGGAGGGCATATTTGTACATTGGTACATAATGATGGCTTTCTGTCTTTGAGGTTTTTGGCAGCCATCTCTGCGCTGGTTCCAGTCCAACCAGGGGAGTGAGCAAATTGAGTTCCAGTGGTGTGTCCGACTCCCGGACCGGCTGTCAGTGGACTTTATCACAAACAACTCCGGCCCCTGAGAGGGATTTGCACACCACACCATGTCTGTGACTGTCCTGGGTGGCCCTCCAGCCACAGACACTTTTCAGCCCCCTCGTCTTCAATGAGCATCATATGTTTTGCCAGAAATCCCAGTGTTACCAGTCCGTGTGTGTCGCTGCCATATGGCACAGATCGTCTCCGACCCCCTGAGGACAGATTCAGTGAGATATGAATCCTCTCTTCACTTCTCCTTGTTTACTTGCTTTCCAAATGGCTAAACCCTGCTGACTGCTGCATGTCATTGAGCATGCTGTGGTGCTCTGCACCTGAATAACAGTTCAGAACGCTAGCTGTGTGGGTCCTATAGGGATTAGATACCACACGCACAATTTTTCCTCTCTAAATCTTGAAACTCTTCCCATAGCACATGTCAGCTCCCCAGTCATGTCTCTTATGAGTGATGGTCATTTGGGGTTTGTTTTGAACTCACAAGCACTGTGTTGTATTAAAATCCAGATTTGTTTTCTTTCTGCTGAGTAAGTTTAGAACAGAAGGTAGGAAGCACTTTCTTACACAGAGTTATACATGCATGGAATAGCCTACCAGGTGAGGTAGTAGAATCTAACTTTTAAAAAATGTATTGAGCTATTAACTTTGAAGTGGACCGCTTCTTCGACAGTCAGGTAAACTGGACAGAGCACAAGAAAGGGTTCAAACATACATCTGTGTGCAAGGTGCTCGAAACCTCCTTGTCTGCACTATCACTGAAGGGCAGTGAGCCCTGTGTCTGCTTTGCTCTCAGTCCTCATCCCTTCTCTCCCCCTCTCAGAAATCAAGCGGATCGTGCAGTTAGACTTGGACCTGAAGTACAGGACCAACATCAGGGAGCTCTTTGAGCAGTTTAACCAGTTCCCTGCCGGAGCCGTCATCGGGATTGCCAGGGAGATGCAGCCGGTTTACAGGTATGTCACCGTGGTGACGGGAGTGTTGCTATGGCAGCAGCAGCTCCCGGCCCAAACAGGACACACAGAAAGATCTGGCAGGGAGTCATGAGTGGAACATACTGTGTATTCATTGTGTTTACATTCACACATTTTCAGTGTCTTTAGTGGGTCACAGGAACCCAGGAGTTGTGTTTAATGACAGCAGAAGGCAAAGGCTGTGTGGTCCAGTGGTTAAAGAAAAGGGCTTATAACCAGAAGGTCCCCGGTTCAAGTCCCACCTCAGCCACTGACTCATTGTGTGACCCTGAGCAAGTCACTTCACCTCCTTGTGCTCCGTCTTTCGGGTGAGACGTAGTTGTAAGTGACTCTGCAGCTGATGCATAGTTCACACACCCGAGTCTCTGTAAGTCACCTTGGATAAAGGCGTCTGCTAAATAAACAAATAATAATAATAACAAAACTTTCAAGGTCTATTGTTACAAACATTTCTTTTGGTATGTTGAGATGGTCTGCTTAAAAAAGGCAACACATTCAGGGCACACAATGCAGAATGCTTTGTATCGTATTACTTTCTAAAGAGCATGACTTTGCATCACATACTGTAATGTCTTTTTTAATTGCTAGGTTAAGAACATCCTGCTTGTTTTATATAGCCACTGTGTCTTAGTGGGGGAGGGTATACAGGTCAAGCGCATTGTGTATTCGTACTGTTTCTCATATTGCAACACCCTGATGTTTTTAAATAGCAATTGGGGTGTGCATATCTGGTACAGTCAGTGCTGTACTGGGATTGCAGTTATGACAACAGAGGACTGTCTACTGAACCACATGGGAAATGCTGAAATGATTGTTACAAACACCACACAGTGCAAAAGTGATCTGCTGTGGTTTTTGTTGCTCGCTCCAGTTGAACCATGACTTGGAGTAAAAACACAGGAAACTGTGTTGTGTGCGATTTCGTATCCTGGAGGTCATGCAACAACAGGATATCTCTGGCGGTATTGTTCTGCTTGACTCATTCCTGGAGGACAATGCATGTTTGAAATGTGTTTTGTTTCGGGTCTTTGACGTCGCTTTTAGCCACCGCCTGAGAATTTCCAACGGAGTGTTTTAAACAAACAAGCAAACGAGCAAGTTCAGAGCGGCGAACGACTGGCACGGGAGCTCCATTGTCACCGAGAGAGCGAGGAAAGGGCTTCTCCGAATTCCTCAAGCAGTGGAACAGGAAAACAAGCACAAAACTAGTCTTTAGGGATGCCTCATTTCTTTAAAGAAATGCAAAGCTTTGTGCTGGGTATCGGAGTGAGTGTAATCTTAGTCTTCTCTTCAGTACCACGTGGGTGTGTGAGAGGGATACTGAAGCGTTAGATTAAGTCATTTCATTCACCTACCTTTTTCTTTATGAACTGTGACCTTTGCAAAACTCCAGCTTTCCAGAGCATTTTTGGCACCTGAACTGTACTTCTTAGCTGAATCCACTAGGTGGGGCTGATGGCCCAGCCGCTGGGTTCACTCCACCCCTCCCCCTTCATATACACCCCAGACAGCTTTTCCTTGCCTGTATAATCGCTTGTCAATCATAAGTAAAATAGCACAAATGTTGTTAGAACTTGCTGTTGCTATATTGTTTTATTTTTATACAAATCTGTTGTTATGGGGCTGTCTGGCACTAATTTGAAGGTGTATCATAATCTGGGGGTGTATGGAGGTGCCCTGTGATCGTGACGTTTGTCCATGTGCATGCTGTCTGTGTAGAGCCAGGAGATGTATGATATAGATAGCTCTCAACTTTGTATTTGCCGTTTGACAGATAAATTAATAAATGCTTCCTTGAGGAGCTGCTTGTTTAAAATGCTCGGATTGATGCTATGCAGCTTTTCAACCATGAAATTCTGCTCAAGGGAGGAATTTTAATGCGGGCTGCGGTTTGAAGACAAAAAAAACAAACCCATTAGGATTGTGAGGAGGAGAAGACAGAAGCTGGTGGAATCTCATGGCCTTTCTGAAGGGAATGTCTTTGCTTTGGTTGCAACACGAGCCCCTTCCCCTTGCTGTTCTGAGCAGCAGTGCTCTGGCTGTGTGACAGAGGAGGAATGACATGATCGATTCCCCGGCGTTATATTTTTTCCAGGGAAAAACAATAAAACAGTTTTATTTTTAGAAATCCCTGTGGAGGGATGTGCCCTCGAATTGAGGAAACGGCTGCAGGAGGTGAAACGAGATCGCTAGATAGCCTTAGGATCAGTGGGAGTGACGTTAGCTGATAGAGTTGACCTACATAACAGGAAGTGATACGAAACCAGGGAAGCAATTGAAACTTAAAAAAACCCCAAACATCTGCATTTAAAAAATAATAAAATAATAATCTGCTTAATGTCCCCTGTTAAAAAGCCATGGCTGTCTGTACAGTTATTATTAACCCTTGATTTTACTAGGAAATCACATTGAGATTGAAACCTCTTTTGCAAGTGAGACATAGCCAAGAAAGGTAGCAGCAGTACAATAAAACATATTACAATGCAAACATACAAATACAGAAATAAAATACGTTTAAAACACAGACAAGTCATACTCAATATAATAAACAATCAGTTAGTGACAATCAATTAGGTGTAATCAACTACTTAAAACAAGCACGACTCTCAATTAGATAAGGGCAGCAGTGTGGAGTAGTGGTTAGGGCTCTGGATTCTTGACCGGAGGGTCGTGGGTTCAATCCCCGGGGGGGGGGACGACGACGACACTGCTGCTGTTGTACCCCTGAGCAAGGTACTTTACCTAGAGTGCTCCAGTAAAAACCCAACTGTATAAATGGGGAATTGTATTTATAAATAATGTGATATTTTGTAACAATTGTGTGTCGCCCTGGATAAGGGTGTCTGTTAAGAAATAAATAATAATTATGCAGCTTACTCTTGAATTGTACTAAAGTTATTTGGGACTGCAAGTTAAGTTCAGACTGTAAGTCATTCCAAGACCATGGAGCAAAATAAGCAAATGATCTTTTAGCAGCCTCATTATGCACTTTAGGAACCGTAAAATACAAAAATGAGTGCGATCTGAGACTGTAGTTACTATAAGCAACTGTAAAGTATTCATTTATGTATGGAATAAATGTCTAATCGAAACGTTTGTCATAAAATTCATATTTTTACAGTTTTAACCTTTTGCTGCCCAGTGTCCAGTATTGACATTGAGAACAGGCATTAAATAAGTATGGGAACATACCCTGGACAGTAAAGGGTTAATGCACAGAAAAATGATTGTTTTACTGTTGTGGTAAGAGACAGGCCTTGTGGTAATTCCAGTACAGACGCTATGCCTAAGACATCTGCTTGCACTGCAGTGCAGTATCTCTTTCTACTTTGTGCTTTTCCTAACCCTCAGCCTTTAGTTGGGGGTTCCCAATTCAAAACTGGTTTAGTTGGTTCACAGCGTCTGTACAGCTAAGGCTGCACAGACGTTTTGAAACCTTGTTGCCTTACTTCCTGCCCACTCCATCCGGCTTCATCTCTGGGTCACCTTGTTGTTCAGCTGTGTGTGTGTGTGTGTGTGTGTGTGTGTGTGTGTGTGTGTGTGTGTCTGTACTGTGTTGACCATTCACCTCCTATGAGAAGTAGCACATACAAAGAAAATATTATAAATCCCGGAAGGTGGTTCAGCCGTTCCATTCTACTCAATTCTAAGCACCTATTAAATGTTGATACATTGTAACAATGAACTATTTTAGCGAGGAAAATAAATGATGGAAAATAAACGGTACCTTTTATTGTTATGCTTAACAATAGATTTTTCAGAAAGATTTTGTAACACCTGTATAGTTAACCAGAGCTGCAGGGTTCAGGGAAAACAACCAGCTTACATTTCAAACACCAAAGTCAACAGTCATGCTCTTCATTAGCTCTTGGTACAGCCTTTATTATGACTTTTAAAAAGCTGTAGGCTGACGTTCATATGCCTAGCATAAAGACGTTTGTTACAGTTGAAGTTAGAAATTGATTCATTCTAAGATTGTCCATCTCAGAATTGGTTAATCCTAGAACAATCCAGCACATACTACAAGGTAATATTAGGAATAACAGGACAATACTTGCACTGACCTTATCAACTGTTCTTGAATCTAAAATATGAAATACAGACCTTGCCATTTGAAAAGCTGTATTTGTATAGGGTTGTATAGGGTTATATAAAGGACGTTTTCATTAGAATTTGGGATCTGAAAAATGTACCCAGAACAGTAACTCTCAATAAGCACTGTGCAAATATTCCAGCTCTGTGAACCCAAACAAGATCTGGACTCAGCGTGCTTTTAAAAGCCTCCTGATGTACGCGTAGCACTTGTACATCCATTTATGTAATTTGCTTTGGCAGGCTTTAGTTTTTAGGTAACGCTAGAAATGATTGCGCTACTGTACCAGTGCTGGATAATCTGCATTAGCAATGTTCCAATAAATCCATTCCTACCACCTTCTTGCATAATGCATTGCTTTGTTCCTGTATGCTTTTGTTACCATTTAATGTTTTTCAGTTCAAAATGTACTCCTCAAAAAAACACAGCAGGTACAGCAGATACAAGGCATTCTGTGTGTTTTATTCTCCCCGTAGCTGTAAATAGCTCTTTCAGTCACTGTGTGCACTCTTGTACCATGTTAAGTTTCCTGTCTATGAAGTTACTTTTATAATGTAAATATGTTTTTTTGTTTTTTTTTCAAAGTTATGGCAGGGCAACTTCTCGAACTCCGTAGAGTTCACGCAAACTGTTTGAAAATTTCAAAAAATATGGAATTATACATTTGTGACTGACGGGGTTACAACATGCAACGTACTAAAGACTGGACATTCATCAAAAATGACTTTTGTATACAAAAAGAAACCAAAGCATGGGATTTATTCAGTGGTATTATTTTGTTAGTGTTTGTGAAGGCTTCCTGCAGTACTACCAGAGGATGTAACCGCAATATAGTGCACTGTAATGAGAGCAGTTTCAATATGTTATAACCACAGGGTGAGCCTGATCTGCCCTTCGCTCTTTTAAAAAGCAATTACAGCAGTTTCAGGGATAGAAATAAGACTCCTCTTGCAGAGCAGTTTCACCCATTTCATGTTTTTAATATGAGCTTGATTAGCCACACTGTATCGGTAACAAGCTCAGGTGTGTCTTATTAAAATCATAGTAAAACCAGGAGTGGATCAAACTGCTATGCAATGGGAGTCTTATTTCCATGCCTAAGTTTGCACACTTTGCACATGGGGCTGCCAAGCGCTTTAGCTTAATGTGGCTCTACCCAGGTAAAGTAATGTCAGACGTGAAATATATGGCAACCGTTAAGCAGGCTTCTAAAAATGGTTATTAATTAAAGAAACCACAGAGTGCCGACATGAATGGCTGTTCTCTTGTTTTCTGCCTTTGATTCAGTTTTGTGTGTGTCTGCCTCATTAGTGTACACATCAAGCTGTGTTTTTTGTTATTACTGTCTAGTCTAGTAAGACTGTTTTTCTATAAAAGCCCCTTTCTGCCTGCCTGCCCTGTCCTCCTGTGTTGTCTGTCACCCTAGATCACTGACCCACTCACAGCTTTTAAAAGTGCTCTGGCCTCTAATGGGCTTCTGTGTTATAGACTGGACATGCATCAGCCTTTTAGCTGTCTGCCTGGTACCCTGAATCACAACAGCTCACTGTCTGCCAGACCAATGCTCTGGATCCATTTGTCTATTGCCCCGGATCCCTCATTATACCTCAGGACTGGTGTCGTATTATTTGTTTTTAAGAATTGATCCCCCTAGGTTGCAGTATTGTTTCCTGGGTCACCCTGTCTGGTAGTATATATTTGAAAGGTTGCATATATGGGGAAATAAATTGATACTGTTGTCTCCCATTCATATGCTGCCTCATACAGTGAACCTAACTTCTACAAGCCAGGACTTTACATGACCTTCTCAAGACCTCCACAAAGACCATGGAACACAAGATGATGTAGAGGAAACTTCTTTTTCTGATTACTTATTTTGAGTGACATTTTCAAGCAATTTTGCAAACCTTGAGCAACACCATCTAAACTGATTTCTGCAACTTGGTGGAAAATACAACTAGTCACTTCAGCAGCTGCCAGAGAGAAAGTTGTCTAGTACAGTGTCAAAGCTGCATTGCCCCAATCGAAAGGAATTCCGAAATCGAACGAACAAAAAATGACACGTCACGGGCCCTAATGCAGTGCTGCCCCCAGTGGCTGTGTTTGAACAGCGCAACGCGAGCGCAGCAGAGGAGCGAATTCAAAACCCACCCGGATGCGAGGGTCGTGGAACTCCACTGCAATCCCGCATCCCTAATCCAGCAAGAGCAGCATCATCCTGAACTCCCGCTACTTCTCTCCCAGACTGAACCGCACTGGAGCAGGGATGGACAGCAGAGGTCCCCTGTGATTAAACGGTGAGGGTGGTTGAAGTTAGTGGCTACTGCTGTGAAGTGCTAAATAGGCTCATCTGATTGTTGTGGTTGGCATGGGACCACGGCAGCGAGCCAGCACTCTTGGGAAATCCCTGCCAATATTATTATTTGATAAGACCGTAAATACTGTACGAAACACGGCTTGGAAATAACCCATATACGATAAAAACACTGTACCATACTGAATACTGTAGGTTGACTATCCGTTATTGTGCTTTACTGTGGTTTATACCGCTGTGAATCTACTTAATTAGTTACCTACTAAAGCTTCTATGTTGTTACCAAATTAGTATGTGTGCATTATTACCATTGACTCCAAATAAGACCCAATCAGCTAACTGCACAATGTTGACCATTTAAAAAAACAATTTGGAAGTTTCCAGTTGTCTAACAGTATCACTCCTCTCCATGTGCTGGTTATTTGAATTGGATTGTTGTATGATGTGTTATCTGTATCACTAAGATTTCTTCATTTGTATGCATGCAGACATTCAGGTGTTATTCAGTATTCACCGTGTACACCATAGAATAGGCGAGCAGGGTTGAATAGCTGTGATACCACTGGCTGTACAGGTTGTTACTGGAAACTCTGCTTGTTCTTGTAAACCCTCCTTGTGTGAGAGCTTTGCTCAGCTCTGCGATGTTGTGAACACCCATGCAGCACAGTTTACTTTACTGTACAGCACATCCTTTTTAAAACCATGCTGCTGTTTATTGTGCTACCGTATTACAATGTTTGAGCCTTTGAATACTGCACAGAATCTTACTTGCATGTATATCAGCCAGTCCTATGCTGTTATTTCCCAAAGCGATGTTAGGCGAGGAGGAAATCGGCTGCATGGCTCATACATGTGTGACTATAACCGTGGTGATATTATCAGCTTGTTCCTATACTTCTTAAGCAGATGATTTTCACTGTATTTGAGTGCCTGTAGATACCCCTATTTAAATGCACTTCGCAGGGTTGCTAATGTTTCTAGGTTCCCTACATCAGTGTTTCCTTTCAGTAAAGAGTTTTGCACATTTTGTTGTATTTTATTTATTTTTTGTTACCGTACGTTGTTTGTTTTTGTTGGATGCCAGAAAGCCCTGCATTTTTTTGGAGTTTGACCCTTCGTACTGTTGGATGTTACGGAAATCTCCTTGAGATCAGACTAGTCTCTTTATGACTGTGTTCCTGTTATTGCAATACTGCCTGGAACGAAATGTAACCGAAAACTTCGCTTTGAGTCATGTTTCTATTGAATTCACCCTTCAAGAGTAAAGCTGTCGTCCTTTCAAGCTCTGGAAAATGTCAGCTTCTAGCACTTTTTTACGGCCAACTACGATAACAGCAAAGTGTTTGGTCGCCTCCCTGTCTAAGACTGTATACTACAGAGTCGATCATGTGACACAGCACACGGGTTAGTTCATTTTCATAACATTGCCTCATTGTATCCCTGCTCTATTATCCTGTTCTATGGTTCCTAAAAACAAGAAAACCTAATTTTGCTTTGACAGTCAACCCCTTCATGACTGCCTCAAAGAGAGAGCGAGAATAGTGATAATAAGAGGAGTATATGAGGTCACCAGCATGGCAAAACAAGCATTGAAACACAGACGCAGCATTGATACAACTAATACTGCATGCCTGTTGCGCACTGATTACGTCGGTGGTCTTAATAATCTGGGGTTTCTATCAGTACAGTTTACTTCTATTGTGCTGCTGTACTTTAATGTTTACATTTGAATACTGCACAGAATCTTACCTGCATGTAAATCGGTCAGTCCTATGCTGTTATTATCACAAGCTTGTTCTTATTGACTTACAAAACTTTACCGTAGAATTTTTGCACATTTCTTTTGCAGATTTACCATCGTTTACCCTGTTGCCATGTTTATTAATATGCTTTATCTATGCTTTATCATGGTTTTGCTATGCTTTATTACACTTTGCTATGTTTTTACTATGGTAAACTTTCATAAAGGTAGTTTTTTTTTCCCCAATCTGACTGGGAGAAAATGGAGTGCAGTGCTGCATGCCAGGAAATATCTTGTGTAGTCCAGTATTCGCACTCCTATGCTTCACTGTTAAAGACAGTGTTTTCCTAACTGATACGGTAACACGATCCCCTGGTGAAGCAACAACCCCTGAAATAATAAGCTGTGAGTAGCGCTCGGGAGATCCCCTGGTGTTTAATAATGATACCCAGCACTGGCATGTCCAGGAAGAACAGCAGATGAGAAACAGATGGATCTGTCTGAAAACATCAGGATTATTATGCAATACTGGTCCTGGGAGCTCTCAGCGAGATACCAAGAGATCACTGAACAAACATCCCACCCTGTCTGTCTTCTTCAGCAGCAAATGCAGTATTACTGCACTGGTTGTTTTTGAACTTGTTTTTGAACTTGTTTTTGAACTTGTTTTTGAGTCTTAGCAATGGGTCTATATGGGTGTAAAATGGGCAATAAATGCCCCATGATGGAACCCCCATTCACTTATTCATCTGCCCCGATATTTGTTGCAGGGTAGTGCGACCATCTTCAAATTCAGATAGGACATCGTTGTTATGACTGTGTTCCTTTATAAAAGTTTATTCAATTTGCACAGTAATTTGTAGTTTTCCCATGCTTTTCCCCATGGCTGTACTATGCATTTACCATGGTTTACCATGTTTTTAAATTAAAATGTTTTTTACCATACCTCTCGGTGCTTTACAGTGTTCACCTGTGCTTTACCAAGCTTTCACTGTGCTTTATTACACTTTGCTGCTGTAGGCTTTTACTGTGGTAAACTTTCATAAGAGTTACACTTGAGAGAATGTGCAACTGGCCCTTTAAGATGTGCTTGTGAACCATGCCTTATCAGCTGTTTGTCTTGGCTGGCCCGAGGCACAGTGGGTATGGGAATGCTGAGTGAGCCCAGGGCATCTGAAAGTGCAGCAGACACCTAGGACGAGACTCTGTGTGAGACGTCCTAGCAATGACTCAGGACCGAGACTCTGTGTGAGACGCGCTAGCAGTGACCCAGAACGAGACTCTGTGTGAGGCGTGTGAGACGTGCTAGCAATGACCTTGGACCGAGACTGTGAGAGGTCCTAGCAATGACCCAGGACAGAGACTGTGTGAGACGCGCTGGCAATGACCCAGGACCTAGACTCTGTGTGAGACGCGCTAGCAATGACCCAGGACCGAGACTCTGTGTGAGACGCGCTAGCAGTGACCCAGGACCGAGACTCTGTGTGAGACGCGCTAGCAGTGACCCAGGACCGAGACTCTGCGATGGGGGATTCCTGTTATTATCACCTACTGTTTTACTATTTTAACCCCGTTTTTTTTTTTTTTTTTCTTTATTGTTGTTATTACAGTCCTCCCCCTTTATAACGCTGTAGCCGGGAGCTATACGTAAGAGACAATTTGTGTTCAGCCTTACAATGACAATACAGTACAGATTTCCGTGTAATTTTTGCTGTTTGATTACATTGTGTGTGCACAGCAAGATCATGAATAGAATGTACTGTAACTGGAACTGATGCCTTATTGGCCAGGACACAAGCACTGTACAGTGGAAAGTACTTTAGTGTCCCAGGAGTATTCATCCTGGGGTAATCGTCAGAGCAAATGAATTGAGTGCAGAACTCTGCTCTGCTTTGAAATCCAGCAGGTTTTGATTAAAGCAGAAACTGTGTGTACCACAGGGAATAGTTAGGACATCTGAGTCTGACGGGCATATCTGAGTAATCCGAATGTCTGTTACAAAGTTTTATATTGGAAACGAAAACGTTCGGGTACACTAAATCCTCCTGTGCCTCAGAGAGAGGTTTGTAAGCAGTTTTTATGGAACTGGTTTAATGGGGCGCATTTCCAAAGTGTTTTACACCACAAAGTGTTAATTTGCTCCATTTAAAAATAATAATAATGAATTGAATCAATATCTATTCATGCAAATGTGCAGCCCAAAAAAGTAAAAATAAATAAATAAATAAATTCATCTGCTTGAAAACCACAGAAGCCACTTTGCGCAAGATGTAGCTAGATTGTTTGTTTTGTATAGACACCATAGGGATTCAGAAACTGCGTCCTGGTAGTCGCTATTGTAACTCCATTGTGCTGCCGCTCTTGGATATAAAGAATGAATAGGACACACCAGGAGCTGTATCTCTCCAGAGAGTCTGCAGATAGACATGAAACTGAATCACTGAGATGAGCAGCTTCCACTGAACTCTGCTTTCCTTCTCCAGCACAATGCAGTGTCACCCAGCCCAGGGAATCCCCCACTGGAGAGATGCTTCCTGGCATTGTTCTCAAAGGGACGAGCCTCGCGCTGCCTCGCTGTCCAGTTGCAGCTCAAGTAAAGACAAGGCTGCACTGTGTGAAGATCAAAGCTCGAGAGAGTGCTGAGCCGCTCTCACATTCCTCTGCTTGGGTATTTGTTGGAAAGATACCTTTATGCTGTTTCCAGTCTTTTGCATCTCCGGCGTTGCTATCACAGCTGTGGTGGTCCATGCAAATGCTCTATAGAGGATGAGGGGGTGCAGTATTGATTACTGAAGCAAAACCAGCTCTGTTAAAGAATGGCATCAAAATCAAAGCCTTGTGTAGAAACAACAATGCATTAAATAGAGTAAACGTAACAGGACATACTGTTGTGAAACTCTATTAACTAAAGGTTTTCCAAACTATACTTGTGGTTTTATCATGCTTTCTCCTACTGTTTAGTACCCTTTCCTACACGTTATACTACTTTTTATTGCACCTTATTTTTTTTTCAGTTGGAGAAATTTTTCTTGCTCTGCTCCAGACAGTTTTTCTTTATACCGCAAGCCTTGCAAAGACGGAAGTGTGCACTGAGATTGATTAATATACTGGATCTGAGAGAGTCTTGATAACCAAAGCAGCTGTGTTCTTGATTTAATGAGCTACAAATATCAGAGCAGGTTCCTGATGTAATCCTACCTGTGACTGTTCTTGTATCTTAGGTTTAAAATCATATCTAGAGTTTATATTGATTTTCTGTCTCTGACCTTAGTATCTGATCTAATCATTTTTTTTTTCTGCACTTCTGTCTTGTCACAACCTCCCTAATAAGGAGATGTTTGTGTCTCGGGTTGTATATATAAATAAATCAGGTGGCGCCTATCTTGTTTTGAAACACAATGTTGTTTTGATCCCTCTGAAATTTGCAGAATTCTGTCCTGGTTCCTCAGTGCAGTAGCTGGCTGCTGGCAGCAGCCCCATGTTAAGTCATGCACAATACTGTACATTTTTCTTGCTGACTTGTAGGAGATGTTGTGCGTCATTTGATGCAACAGCTGACTGAGGTTTGAGCCTAAGTGACGATTTTTCAAACACTTGAAGAGGTTTTCTTTTATGTTTTAGCAGAAACCAGGAGTCCTTAAGTGTCTGGCAACATCTGCTTTGGCTCCTGGATGATTTACTTCATACAGAGCAGCTGTGCTTTGAATACTGCACAAAATGTGATGGATTCCCCTTTGTTTTGCAATGTTCCTACATCTTCTGTAATGTTTTTGGTGGGACGGAGCACTACACGCCAAACCCGGGGGTGTAACTTTACGAACTGCAGTACCTTAAAAGGACAGTATAAACCCTAATGGGAATCAGTCATGTGGATGCTCTCTGCTAGTCCCTTCCTTCTATAGCTGTATGATCTTCAATGTTTAACTGTGTTTGAATCGGTAAATGTTAATTGTATGCAAAAGTGCTTCTGTTGTTATCCCAGCTAATGAAATGCAACTTGCTAGTCTTAAACCACCGAACATTAATCTGAAGGCACATGGAAAACTGCATGCATAAATTCAGTTCTGTATATATGTTTTATTTTTTTTTTATTTGGAAATGTACACTAGAAAAGGCAAGTAGAGCATGGTTGCCCAGGAGAAATGGAGTTGCATTTTTTAAATAATAACAAAAAAGAACACAGCAACTAGTAATGTCGATTGTCCTAGTACACTCTGTTGGATAGATTCACTTCTGAAAATTTGACAGCCAGGTGCAGTAAAACAGCATGCAGTCATGAAGGCTGAAGGAACGAAGACATTAAATGCACAGATCGCATGCTTTTCGGTGCTGTTTTTGTGGCGTGCCCTCAAGCCAGCTGCTAGGCAGGGTGCACAGTACTTCGTGCTTTGCAGACATAAAACATCCAGTGGCGATCTTTCAAAGAACAACAAAGCAGGTACAGTACAGGGGCACCGAAAAATATTTCAGGGAATTGATTTATACCGTGGTGCTACAGCTAGGGCTATGTCATGGGAAGTCTGTTACCTTCTGCCTGTCTGGGGTGCAGGATGCTGCATCTTCGTTAAAAATACACTTCGCTAAGTCTGTCAGTCACGTTTAACACCACACTTTCATATTTTTTAATATAGCTCAGCAACCAATCATTGAATTCTGGCTAAACTACAGTAGCACAGTCTTGCGAGTGTCACTCAGTTTTCTCCCAAGCGGGAGCTATGTATGTGTCTTGTGCCTGGTTTCCACTGCTCTCCCCAGGTATAGCAGAGCTGGCCGGTCTGAGTGAGGTGTAGCTGGAGGGTGTTTCCACTGACAGTATGAACTGTGCTGTACAGAAGTGCATCATCGAAATGCGTCTGCTAGAGTCAAACTCTTTTGAACATCTTTAACTGCGTCTCGTCCAGACCGTCCTGCTGGGTAAAGGCAGTGGAAACAAGGCATTGCCCATGGTTTCAGTTTCAAAATGCAGATTCCTCTCCACCTAGTGGACTGTATTATGCAGAATCTGTTTTCAGTTGCTGCCCACTCAAAAAAATATTCATAATGAGATGACTTTTCTAGTCAGAGCCGTTCTGTTCAAACAGCAACAGCACACCCCTAGAAAATACTAGATGGAACAGATCACTAATGTGGCTGAGATTAAAGAAACATTTATTTAGAGGAGGACATGCCTCGGTGACATACCAATACACATCACGTAATAGAAAACACACACATGTAGCAATAGAATGGATCTAATTAAAACCAGGCACAGTACATTGTGTATATTCGCTACATTACTTGAACTGTAAGTTCTTGCTTTGAACGGACATCAATCACAAGGGCTGTGGCACTGAACATTCCCACAAAAGGCAAATGAATGGGACAGTGGAGGCTCTTAGTGGTCAGCGGACCTTAGAACTTGCAGCACAAAAGATTGGTTTTGTTGTTGTTGGGTTTTTTTGTTTGTTATTAAGGCTGTAAAATTGAATAGATTTGATGTTTAAATCTTCTGTGTAAACAGTTATTTAATGTTTAAACCAGGGATGGGAATAAGACTCCCATTACATAGCAGTTTGATCCATTCCTGGTTTTACTATGAGTTTAATATGACACGTCTGAGCTTGTTCTCTATACAATGTGGCTAATGAAGCTCGTAGTAAAACATGGAATGGGTGATATTGCTGTGCAATAGAAGTCATATTTCCATCAATGTAAACTATAGTATCATGCACACTTTCACTGGAGTTTTATTTATTATTTAGAGGCATGTTTGTTAAAAATAGACTCCGTTAACCCATATGTTTTACTTCGGTATTGATTTTAATTGTATTGATTTTAGTGGTTTAGAATGTTTAGCTTTTTCAGTGTCGTGGAAAGCTATTACCCAGCATAACTAGTTATTGAGAAATGTTAGCATCATATTTACATGTTCATTTAAATTGTTAGTTCGCTGACCTAATTTAATTTAGTGTGTCCAATTATGATTTCTCCCCTGATTTTGTCCCAGTTTGGAATGCCCAATCGCTTGTCTCCTCACCGCAGCAGTTCCCCACATGGCTCAGGAGACCCGAAGGTTCAGCGGGCATCCTCTGATCCCACGACCAAGCCAGCTTCCTTTTCCACCCAGGAACTCGAGAGTTGGTGTTAGCGAGCTACCGACCTCTCGAGGACAAAGGCCAGCCCTGCAGGTGTCCACCCTGAGCGCCCTGGGGGCCTGGCCAGCAGGGTTCACTGTAGAGCAATGAGGAGAAACAGTCCCTGCCGGTTTTACCTCCCTAACCCATGGGAGCGCCTGGGCCAATGCGACACTCCCTTCAGAGTCTCCAGCGAAGACCAGCCTACTTCACACAGCCAGGACGCGAACCTGCGCTGTGTGACTCACCCTGCACACCACAGGGCTGCGCTTCTACCAGGAGAGCCACTCGGGGACCCCTCTGTGGATCATTTGGAGCAGGTTGGGGGAATGAACTTACTTTGACTCTCTCTGTCTCCGCCGTCGCAATCTGGAAGTGATATTCAAGCTAAATACCTCTTGAGAATCCCCAGCCTGTAACCACACACAATGAACCATTACGCTGGGAGCTGAATTATCTAGCATGTGCGCACGATTATTTGAATTGGTCTGAACTGTAAACTAAATAGAATCCGCTCTCTGAACTAAGTGCACTGTTGAATATTACTGAAACGTATTTAATAATGAAGCTCTCATTATAGTCAACTGATGGTAGTGAAAACTCATTTGCTGAAACTGTCTATTAAAGTTTTGAAAAGCAGTTAAATCCGAAGCTGTAGTGTGTATTAGAATGCCAGGTTGATCACTTTTTGTATTAATGTGTCCCTTTTAAAGGGCCTTTAATTGAAACGAGACAAACTAAGAAATTATTTTTTAATCAGTTCAAAACTGTTGCAGCAGTAGAGATGGAATGCGCCTGGTTTTAAAAATGGAGCGGGTCTAGACAGTCTGGCATTCCTTTCCCCTTGGGTAGGCTGTCATGCAGCATCCTCTGTACACTAAGGGAGTATGAAGCCTTTACATGTTTGCACCTAGGGAATGAGAGCCTTTGTTTTGCGCACTCAAAGTTTTTGTTTGAGCCATGGGACAGAGTGGGCAGGAAGTGATGCTTATCAGAGCGCTGCTGTATCTCCTCGGGGGCTAAACCAGGGCATTCGCTCTTGACGTTGCAGTTTGGAGCTGTGGTGTAATAGACCAGTTTCCCTGCGTGCTAGTGGGTCATGATGACAGCTGGGCCCAGGGAGAGGGGACAGTGTGAGGGAGGGGTGGCGGATGTCTCTGCTCGGCAGAGTGATGGAGTGGAAGCCTGATGCACACGCTGCCCTCCTCCTCCAACACAGAACTCTATGTACAAAACATGTACAATAAAAAAAAACACTTTCCCGTTCCAAGAAATGAATGGCAAAGGTGTACTGTAACGATATATATTTTAGGATGCGACATCTAGGAGTAAGAAAAATACTCATGTAATGTATTTCAGGCATTGGTTCTTTAAAACTGTGATTTATCTGTGCAACTCCCAGTTTACTCTTTTTAAAGAGAAATTGAATTCCACATTAATATTACCCAGGCACACATAACTTGGGAATATGTTCTTGTGTTGTGAAGTTAAAAGGATGTTTATCTCTTCTGATGCAGTTATCTGAATATTATATCAGTGCTGTCAACTCACAAGCTTTGTAGAAGGGGGGTGTCCTTGTTATGTAATAATAATAATCATTTTAAAAACAGATTCAAAACAAACAGTGGAAAATTTGTGAATATTCATGAGGGTGAAATATCAAATGATGAATAATTCAGAGGGAGGAATTAGTGAAAACAAATTGAACCTATCCGTTATGAAAAAATCGGAATAATTTCAACTATCTCTCTCTCTCATCTTGTTTGTAATTTAGATTACTTACCACACCCCCCCAGAGCGAATTTGAGTCTCTCTTGGGACACAAAGGAAAGAGTGACAGGAGTGTTTTATGCCCCTGATAAAATAATTAATTTGAATTGAATTTTCGGTCCAGTTCACTGAATATTGTGTGCCGTCATACATATTAAATCATGGACTGTGTGTGGGGAGAAAAAAATTAAATAAAATTCAACCCAGACATACTGTTAGTGCATAAAAGAACTGAACCAAACACAATACTTTATGACATCCTGAACTTTTGACATAATGGTGCCTTTGGCATGCGAGATAACTTTTCAGAACTGAAGCTGTCTGTCAGTTTGAACTCTCCTGGTCCAGAGGATTACTGCTACATCATGTGACCTGACACAGCACTGTGCCAGTCTCTCAATAGGCATGCTTACTATACACATTTGTACTGTATACTATGACCTAAATATGTCAGCTTACAGCAGTTTATTTATTTGAGCAACACTCAAGATAAAAGGCACATGGCTGGGAGAGCTCGTATTTGGTACTGGTGAATATTTGATACTTACTAACAGTCACAGGGAGGAGGGAGTGAAAACTAGTGCTGGGGAATGTAAACAAACTGTACTGTCAACAAGGCGATGGAGACTCCACAGAAAGAAACATGTAGTTGTTTTTTTCCCCCCTCTGTGAAGTGCCCTGGAATACTTGTTATGAAGGGTGCTATAGAAATGAAATGTTGTTGTTGTTGTTGTTGTTGTTGTAGTAAATGGGCACCAACGAATGATATTTGAGTATAAAACTAAACCTGATTGTGGGGTACGGCAGCTTTAAGAAACCCTTGTGCTAATGGATTCCTCTATGGCTTTGAACAAGCTTGTGTAATTAAGATGCACAGGATTATTTTTTGCATCGCAGCCAGGCAAAACGATTTGAATCATCTGCATGTACTGCAGCAGACAATCTGTTTAGAGAATGATACCAGGGTTTGCTTTTCAGTGTTATCGGCTTTTGCAAAATGAACAGGCAAGCGTGGACTTCCTGTGAGCCAGATAGCAAGGCGTTGTTTGGATGTGAGGTGTCTGTACTGTGTCTGTTGATTATTTAGAACAAAAAGCTGCACAATGTGCCCTGCAATTCCGTGTGTGTGTTCACAGCAAACTGCATCTCCTGCGAGATTGTGAGGCAGACAGGTGCAGATAGCCATGCAGCTGCAATCGCAATGCTGTAAAGTGCGTGTTTGCTTTGGAAAGGAGTTCACTTGGCAGAAGTTAGCATGGGCCCTGTGTCTTGTGTTACTATGAAGTGGGACATACCAGGAGAAGGAATGTTGTTTTGTTGATGATGGCCCAACAGAGAATCCTCCTGACATTTCCGGTTGACTTGCTGCTAACCATTGCCGCTTTCGTGGTTCGTGATTGTGCTGCTGTCTCGCTCCTGGCCCCTATCCTCGGCTTTATCCAATAGCAACCTGACTGCAAGGAAAATTTTTTTTTTTTTATGATGTTGATGTAATCATGTTCTCTGAGTTCTGTCCCAAAGAAGACAGAGCACCACCAGTACTAAGCTGCCTACACCACTCCACACTCCGTGCACAGCCCAGCCCAGCCCAGCCCAGCCCAGCAAACATGACGCCCATTGTATAGCAGTGTGAGCTGTACCAGCTACCACAGTCAGCTCCAAAAGACTTATTACCTCCCCTTCAGCACAGCCGAGCACTGGCCAGACACAAACCTCTTTAGCTTTCGGGTCAGAGGTACGGTAAACAGGAAGTTTAAACCACAGTTTCCCTGTGGTACAGTATAGATGGATATAGCTGTCCACACTGCATGTGCCAGTAACCACATAAAAGCAGCATGCAGCCCTCTTCAAAGGATTAGGTGGTTTGCAGTCCTTGAGGACAAGGTTTGATTTATTCTCCTATTTCTCACATACAGTCGGATAATTCATCTAATTTTCAAACCAATTTTATGTGTTCTTTTCCAGAAAGTGGCAGATGAAAGAACAAGCTAATCAGAGTGAAATATGTCTTTTGATGAGAGGGAAAAAAAAAAAACTTTAGAAAGTTTAACTTTAGAAAGTAATTCCATGGACATGTTAAAAGTTTTATGAAAATGTGACCAAGAGTATGCTATAGATTCTTTTTTTTTTCTTTATTTGCATTTCTCCAGGCTTGAGAAGGACAACAGATATATATATATTTTTTTAACACTAGTGTCTCTGTAGTAATCAATCACTGTTAATTGTTGCAAAGTACATTTCCAGTTTTCCTTTCTCTGACTCCAGGATTCGGACACTCTGCCACCCAGATGTTTCCTTTCCGAGGGACATTAACAACCCAGCCAAAATTAGCAGCCGTAATTCTTAACCAAAGACATATATATTTTTAAAGAAATCATTGTGTGTATATATGTACTGTGTATTCTTTTGTAAGATCCAAACTGTTGCCCGCCCCCTCCATTTAGTTACGATTTTGTACATTTTGTTAAATCCATAATAACAATCGTGAGCCTGCAGTAAGGAAGCTTGGAAGCAAACCGAGATTGTGGCTCTGTGTACAACAGCCCTCCTTAATAATATTTCCAACCAGAAAACACAGCCTGTCCCCACCTGCCCTGCTGGGAGATGTGTGGAAGCCAAAACAAGTACCTTTCAGATTTCTGTGATATAAACTTGAATTTCTTCTGATCAGGCTTCTTTTTCACTATCTAAAGGAAAGTGTTTAGTGCATAGTTCTGACCGCTTTGCCCTTGTGGAATTTTACAGTGGAGATAAGGCTCACTAATTGGTGTCATAAAATAGATTAAAGGAGTCCATGTAGGCCTCATCACAACTATGCAAAGTGTGTGTGTGTGTGTGTGTGTGTGTGTGTGTGTGTGTGGGGGGGCAGGTATTGCTATCAATGTGCAGACAAAATTTGAGAAAATGTCCCCACAAAGATAGTAACTCCTGAAAAAACGACGTTGTGGGGACTTTGTAAAACACCTTTTTAAAGAAATAAGTATGCCTTAAAAAAAAAAAAAAGGTTGTTTGTTGTCGACTTTCACGCTGTGTGGAGTTTTGTTTGACTGGAGTTAGAAATAGTAAATCAAAATATAATGAGAGTCAATGAGAAGTCTCCACCAATACAGGAATGCAAATGTGGGTGTGTGAGTGTAGGCAGGTATTACTATCAATATGCGTACAAAATGTGAGAAAATGTCCCCACAAAGATAGTAACTCCTGAAAAAACGACATTGTGGGGACGTCCCCACTTTGTAAAACACCCTTTTAAGAACCAAGTATGCCTTAAAAAAAAAGGAAAATAAAAAAATTAGTTTGTTGTCGACTTTCACCCTGTGTGGAGTTTTGTTTGACTGGAATTAGAAATAGTAAATCAAAATATAGTGAGAGTCAATGAGAAGTCTCCACAACACTTTTTAAATTTTTTTAATATAACCTTATCCTTATCCAAACAAAAAAGAAAGTTTGCTAAATTTAAGAAATGTAATATTTCACGGCCCTCGGCTTCTGCCAGACAGGTGGTTTCAGGTAGTTGTACAGTACATGCAGCAGGGTTTAAATCAAACTGACAAGAAGTGTAAACTCAAAACAGCTGTGGTTATATACCATCACGATACTGGCAGAGAATTATCCAGATACTGGACTGTCATTGTAGGAAACTGTGAGAAGTTTGGCATTTTACAGCATGGTTGGGTTGTCGTTAGTGTGGGTGTTTGTGTTGGCGTTACTGCTGGGGTTAGGGTTGGGGTTAGGGTTAGCACAATTCTAAGTATGTACTGTATAGAGTGCAGTTTCATTTCCTGAAATGCTAAACAAATGCACAAGCGCCTGAAAGCCACGTTGTAAACAATTGCCGAGTTCAAAGAGCATTTCTCATATTGAAGGGCCACCCCTTCTTGACTGATATGATACAATCTAGAAATAGACCGCCATATACAGCTGTTATTAGTATACAGAAACCTGCATTAGGTTTCCAGTTTTAACTCCAGCGCGTCTTGTTCTGAATGATATCTTCTTGAGTTTATCGCTGAGCTGGCACCAGTGTGTGTGGCGGCTTGCTGTGCAGCATTCCTGTGCTGAAGCTTCCTGTTGTTTGCAAGTCTGCGTCCAGCTTTCCCTTCCTGGATACACCTGCATACTGCACTTGTGTTCTCTTTCTTTGGCTAGAAAGCAAAAGTAAAATACCTCAGCCTTTGTAACATTGCATCTGTGTTTTCTTCAATTTCTTAATCATTTCCTGTCATTGCAGACTCTGTCAATCAGTTAGGATAGGAAGGTAAAACCAGAAAACTCCATAGTCTGCAGTGCATGGGAATGTATAAGTGTAGAAGTAGAGCACAGTATCATTCCCTGATATGCTGAACAAGCGCACTGGCCTGCCGGATGAAATCTGTTTCTTCTTCTGCTTTCCAGGCACACCTTCTGGGCGTACCGTAGGGAGAACCCCGATTCCAAAGTGGGTGACCCTCCCCCGGGCGGCAGCCCCGGGTTCAACAGCGGGGTCATGCTCCTCGACCTGGAGGCCATGCGTCGCTCTGAGCCATACAATCAGCTGCTGGAGCCCCGGAGCGTGAGCCGGCTGGCAGACAAGTACCGCTTCCAAGGGCACCTCGGCGACCAGGACTTCTTCACCATGATCGGCATGGAGCACCCCTCCCTTTTTCACGTGCTGGACTGCGCGTGGAACCGGCAGCTCTGCACCTGGTGGAAGGACCACGGGTACGGGGACGTCTTCCAGCTGTACTACCACTGCCAGGGTCCCGTCAAGATCTACCACGGGAACTGCAACACACCCATCCCCGACGACTGAGGGCTGGAGCACCACAGCCAAGGAGCGGTGATCTGGGGCAGAACAGCGGGCTGCTACAAAACTCATTGAGGGTTTAGATGAAAATAGGATAGCAGTCGCTGTAACTGCGCGTGCTGTGCTTGCTACGCTTACTTCCAGGGTCGTCTTGAGGAACTACTCTGCAGCACCCCACCTCGGCCCCAGAATCTCCCCCCAAAAACGTTGGATAAAGGGGTTAAACTGCCAGATCATCTAAATCTGCACCAAATTAGAATTAGCAGTGATTACCTCTGTAATGTATATAAACTATACACATTGATGAAGAGCAAGGACAGACAACAGATTGAGTCTTCTTACCTCTTGTAATTGTCTTTTTTTGCCCAGTGTGCCCCAGTAAGGCTTTAATGATTGAAGCTGTTTTATTAATGCTTGGTTCTGTTTTATTGTTTCAGTCTGTTCAGAATAAGTTTAATCTTTTATGAACAGTATATCGTTTAAATATAATATCTGTAACCAGTTAGGCTGATTTATTTTTTTGAATAACCGGTTTGTAGAATTCATTTAGATTTAGAAGATCAATATAATTGATCAGTATTAAATGTACTTGATTTGTAAGTGATTTGTAGATCACATGATCAATAAAGGGTCAAGTCTAAAAATCTTACACTATAATTTTTTTGGATCACAGAATACTGATGCATTCTGGTAAGTGTAGTCTTGCTGTGAAAGGTACCCGAGAGGTCAGACGTTCCAGAATGCAGATGTGAGTTGAGAAGCCTGAACTGTCTCAAACTATATATATATATATATATATATATATATATATATATATATATATATATATATAAAAATGTAGAAACAGGTTTCCTCGTGCTGAGCTTCAGTGTGCCGTGGGTGTTTAGTCTGAAACGTGTACGATAACTGGGGAGAAAAACAAAACAGAACCTGCATTGTGTTTTATTGTTTTTATTATATATATATATATATATATATATATATATATATATATATATATATATATATACAAATGACATGGTATGATTTGGAGGTGGCAGCCTTGGAAATGAGTACGACCCTGTGGCTGGCTTTAAACCAGCAGCCTGTCCCTCTTAGCTTGGGATCGCATGCCATTTGTCTTCATGTGTTCTGTTTCCCACCAGGTCAGCTTTGCTCTCTTTATGTAACCGATTTGTATCAATGCCAGACATCGTCTTCCAGAGTCAACGGGCGTCTGTACAGTGAGAAGTGCTGTTCTGCTTTGCAGGGGTTTGCCGCTGTGATTCAGCTCAGCCCTAGATGTCATCCGCTCTGAGTCGCTGGTACAGATATCTTTCAATACAAAGCCTGTGTGTGTGTGCCAGTTGTGCTTTCGTCTAAGAAAAGGAAAGTGCAGGGTGGGCTCTTTGAACTCGGTATCTTGGAATGTGTGACTGTGGTAAAGTGGCTTGCGCCCAAGGCAGACAACGGAGGGAAATAGCACAAACACAGGACTTTTAATAAACACTAAACAAACACAGGAACAAGATAACAGTTTAAACAAAAATACCCTACACACTAAACAAAACCGTACCCAAGCCTAGCTATCACGGTACCTTACTCGGTTTTCTCTGCTCCAAGCACTCGCCTACACAACCCCATAACTCTGTTCCTTTGATAGGGTGTGGCTAGAGGTAGATTGAAAATTAATCATTCAGTTTCCTTCTGGCCACATTACGCACTTTTCCAACCATACCTCAGTCACTCAATTAAACAATTAAACACAATTTCCATCACGAGACACCCACACACACACGCACCCATGTGCAGGGTCTCTGCTCTGCACACACCCTCCCACTACTTTACCACAGTGACTAACAGGAGAATGCCAACCAACCAGTTAAACCAGTCATAAGAGTTATACAGTATATTTAAATACTGTAGATTAAAGGTTTTTCCCATGCCTTCATGATACAATAAACAGGTTTGTCATGTTTAGCCAGGGCTTCCACCCTGCTTTACCATACCTATCTGTGGTTTCACTTGCATTGCATTACCAGGCTATCCCAATGATTTTACAGTCATAGTGAACCTAGGCCTAGGTACAGTAGTAGGACAACCATCAATAGAAAACTACATGTGGATGATAATCATTTCCTTCCAGTGTTCACTTGCTAATAATCCAAGCTATATTTCAGAGTCAGTGATGCCGGATTATGTGTTGGTGGTTTTGTCAAATGGATTAATGTCCACTTGGTGTTAGGTAGATCCTGATTCTAACACAGACCCCCTGAGACAACGCACAGAAAGCTACTGTGAAACCTAACCAGTCTTTGCCTGAAAACCCTGCAAGGGATTGTATTTACAGAAGTTTGCTTATTGGGGAGGGGGGTGTTTAAAACACTCAGGCTGGGATAAGTGTGTTGTCTTGATGTGATTGAAGAGAAGCAACAACATGCAATACCAATCAGAGCATTTTGCATAGCCTGTGCTTTAAAAGCCAGCACTGAATGATCTCCAAAGCGAGTTTTATTCTCAGGTGTTTCGTATTTTTTCCTCTCTTGTGCACGTAAGTAGACATTGTTATTTTCCATGCCCAGGGCAGACATCTGTGTTGCTGTGATTGAATCAGTTGCAAGAGCTGCTGGGGAGCACTGTTTAGTGAGGCTGTCTACAAGACACAGTGACTGCAGTGGTTAAGCATGCAGCTGAGTGAGGCTGTCTGCAAGACACAGTGACTGCAGTGAAGTTAAGCATGCAGCTGAGTGAGGCTGTCTGCAAGACACAGTGACTGCAGTGAAGTTAAGCATGCAGCTGAGTGAGGCTGTCTGCAAGACACAGTGACTGCAGTGAAGTTAAGCATGCAGCTTCCTTCCTTGCATGGGACTGTGCTTTGGGGTACAGCCTGCTTTGATAAAGACCAGGATTCGGCTCCATATTCTTTCACAGCACCAGATGCATGGTCTGAACATTACATGCCCTGCTTTTTCTCGGATTACCACAGCTGTAGAAATGTACCGTGTATGTCTTTTGGTTTATAGTTTTAGCCAGAGGGGGTCAGTGTAATATCCCCACCACTGCATTGCTGTCACAGTTTGCTAACAGCAGTTTATATGTCATACTCTACTCTGCTGTAATGGCCATATTCACAAGAATCTTCAGTCAACAAATGATCATCCATACTCCATATACCACTAGCATATTACACACATGCATACAAATGTAAGTACATAATATAATATGTTGATTATGAAAAACAATATTTTACAATATCTTGTAAAATATTGGACCTAAACTAATAAAGTCTAATCATATTATCGCATGGCAGTAATAATAGGGTTCATAGCTGACTGTTATGCTGCAGCAGACTTTAATGCTATTGTAACAGTGAACTGGGTTATTCTATTGTAACCCTTCATTTTCCCTCAGGGAAATGGAACAAACTGACATATAATATTTGCAGAAATAGGTTGAACAATAGCTTCCTTTAACTTTCAAACAAATCTGTAATTATACGTTATTTTTTTTTCTGTGGTCTCTCTATCCAAAGGTATCATTAGGAGAACATGTAGGTGCTGAAGGCCTGCTTTACTGGAACATTTTCAGCAGGTTGGAGAAACAAACTCTTGGAGCAATTATTTTTGCACTGCACGCAATCTGGAGGACACTGCTAACCCAAAACTGCCTGAATTAAATCTGGATAGTCTGGCTCAGTCCTGCACCAGCTTGTCTAAGGCCATATACCCAGAGACATTCGCTTGAGGGGGAGGGGGCTGCCTAACTACAGAAGTAAGGTCCAAGATTGTGCCTATCCGCATGCAAGAGAGTTCTTATCTAATGGCCAGCATTAGATGCTGATTCAAGCACTGTTAAGATAACAGAGCCCTTGAATCAAAGCCTGTAATTTAATATCTTTATTATAATGAGGTCCCTCAAATAAGAGGGTAATTGCTCTTGCAATACGACGTGTGACAGCTCTCATCTGCAGCCTGGGGGAGCAGCTTCTAATGGCCCATTGTTTTAGTGCAGCTGTGAGAATCTATTATTATTTCCAACATGAGGGTGAGTGCTGGTGTCTCGCAGCAGCTTTTAGGAGAGAAATGGGGTCAGCATGTTGGTAAAACGAGCTGAAACCCTATATTCCTCTTCTCTCTATATACTGTATATACAATGGTTCTGTTTTATAGATTTCTCATTTGACAATGCAATGTTCTCAATCTGGGTTTCTTTTAAGACGTGTGTTCCTTGGCTCTAACTCTTTTTACTTTTTTTTTTTTTTTCAAAGGAATTTGGAACAATAGCGTGAGTGACCTACAATACACGCCAGCAAGCCAAGACTGCCACGAAATCCCAAGGCAGCCCCAGAAAGGACTTTTGTATTGTATAGGCAAGAGTAATTACAGTGTAGTCAGAGACACTTCAAAGAGCTATGTGCCCTAGTTGATGAGAAGACCAAGGACCAAACAAAGCAGTAGCAATTCGTGTGTGTGAGAATACAGTACAAACTATAGTTGTTCTGTAACACATAAAGGGGTCTATTGGATAAGTAGATGAGCTGACGATGAAGCACTTACTGTATATTGCCTTTGAATATAACGTAGGAGTCAGCCTGCTTTGTTTACCTTCCTTCAGTGTTCTTTAAATAGAGAACCGAGGTGAGGATGCTGTGTCTGTGCAAATGAGTTGTTTATATGTGGGCAGGTTATGGGTTACATTGAAATAGGCATGTTATATACTGTATATATTCATAACTCATTACTGCACACCATGCACAGCTGCCAATGCATAATAGAGCTGGCTGAGTAATTGAAATAATCCAAAACAAATATTGAGTGTAATTGGCTTCAGAAGTGAACTGTTCTGTCTCTGCTTCCCTGCTGGGAATCAGCTGCTAGTTTCTGTCCTGGCCGACTCGGGCACCTCAGTACAAAACTTGGTTACGTTTTCTCTTTTTGTTCGATAATTGAAATTGTGTTAGGATTTGATTCATATTATCAGAGCTACACCAACCAATCATTCGATTATTCAGATCCAGCTCTCCACAGTGAGGGTCATTAGTGTTGATCGGGCTGATTTACCATTCCAAGTGAAGAAACAGCTGCTTGGGTTTGTGTGGATTGCTGCTCTCCACAAAGTCCAAGAAAAGCAACAGTTCTCAAGAATCAAGCAGCTGTTTCTTCACTTGTTCACTTGGAATGGTAAATTAGCCTGATCAACACCATTGCCATTGCCAGCACCTGATTTCTGTGGCGAGCTCAATTTGAATAAGCGGTTTGTGCAAAACCACTTGTTGTTATTATGTTTTACTGGCTGAACAGAAATAGAACCACACTTTGTAATTGCATGAAAATTGGACACTAGGCAGATTTTTCCGAAATGTTAGCACTGATGCCAAACTTAGCAAACGGTGCCCACTGGCTTCATTACTTGCTTCTGTCCCAAGCAAAGCAAGTTACGCCCAGAAGCATGTCAGTGCTTGTAATTGGAAGGTACAGATTGTGATGTCTGCATTTGCTTTCAAACACTGCAGGAATCTCGCTGGGCAAGAATGATTGCATGATTTATACAATCTGCAACCACTCAAATGTCAAGAATAATGACTTGGGTGCATCTGGTTAACCAGTTACACTGTAACAATTTCACATTTTAAATAAAACAAATACTTTAGTTTATTTGCAAAAGACCAAAAATATACATGTCTGGCTATAGCCTGTGAATTTCTCACTATTGCAAACTGTTGTCCAAGTAAGAGAGAAAAAGAAAACTTAAATCTAACCCTCAACCTTACCAATACGCTTGAAAATGTGGGTTTGCATATATCTATTAAAAATAGGTGAGACAGAACTGAAAGAATTCTTATTGATTCTTAAGAAGACCTTTAGGAACGGAGGGGCTAGTAAGATAGCCAATGCTTTGTGGATTCTTTCTCTACTGAGTCACATGCATTGCATAAACCAAAGATCATTTATATGCTTTAGAAAGTATGCCCAAGCTAATAATGCTGCAAAATGGGGGCATACAAACTAGAACGTGCAACTTTGTCATGCAAGTGACTGGACGGTATATGCATTGAAGAGCTAGGAACAGTCTTTCATTATTGGCAATAACACAGAGGACATGGCTGTCTTGTGGGTTAGTAATTGTTATTTTCTCAATGACTCCCCTGCAGGCTGCATGCATCCCTTTCACAATCTCATGTTACAAACTGATCTCCTGATATTGTTTCAGTGCAGTGCCAGTTACTGCTACGATAGTCAAGAATCATACGCCTGCTACTGATTCATACAATCTTATAAAACATGACGACAGGAGTCAGGTTTCCACTGCCTTTATCTGCTCAGGAAGCCTTTTTCCTCTGATTAGTCAATGTGACAATCTGAAAAGGAACTCTTTTATTTAATAGCTCATGCTCCAGGCAGCACACCATGCTTCTTACACGCGGCAGAGTCTAAACTACAGCACTTTTTGCTCCCCATTGAGCTCAAGGTAATAATTGTAAGTCGCCCTGGATAAGGGCGTCAGCTAAGAAATAAATAATAATAATTACATGGAAAAAGCTGTGCATACTTTCTTCTTAACTTCTTAGAATAATGTGGCATTCTGCACTGGAAACGATCCCAGTACTGCGGAGTGTTGAAAGCAATAAACTGACAATATGTGTCTGCAGAAGCAGCACACACCCAGTGTGTAATACCCCAAACACAAAATCCATTGCCTTGAGCTTATTTTTATTATTTTTATTATATTTGAAAATGCTCTCTTTGAACTTCTGTTTGTCAGCATTTTCTGCAATGTTATTATGTACTGTGCTGCTGAGAGAGATGTATTTAATGCTGGTAGAGCATGATGTTCAGCTCTTCTTGTGCCTTGAGGATATTAAGGTTGTCATTCTCTGCGATTCATAAGATATGCTAATGATAAGCCTGTAGCTGGTATAGGATAGCAGTCAGCTACTCTTAATACCCACTGACACACCATAGCTTTACACACAGAGACAAAGGGCAGGGACAGGGGTGTTTAACAAGGGCTTGTCTTAAAGAGATGCAGTATCCCCTTTCCTCGGCTCAGATCAGGCCCTTATAAATCTGTTAAGAGTGATGCCTAATGGGAAAATGTAAACTGCTAATTTTGACTTGAAAACCAAAGTTAATTATCTTGACTATTATAGCGACTTCAGGCAAGAACAGGTGGCCTGTATCTGAAATAGCTGTAGATATTTGCAGTTTGAAAAAAAGTTTGCAGTCGCACTTCGGGTTTATTGACCTCATTTAATGTTTTCATTACACACACAGCGTGTTTTGCACGGCTCCCCTTGGGTTTGTGAACTTTACATATACATGCACAAAGCACGAGAGGACTCCTGCACTGACAGCAGGTAGCCCTGCGCTAGGTTTGATATACGCCACAGTGGAAGCCTGTTCCACAGCACTGTACTGTAGAGAGAGTGGTGGTGTAAGCAAGGCTTTCTGTTCTACACATATTTGGGGCTTTGAAGAGATTAGCAGAATATAGAAACAGAAATGAAACAGGGGTAGGGCAATGATCCCTACATCCAATCCCCCAACCCCAGTCAGGCTTCAACCTGGCTTAAATGCCTCTGATCACGGTGAAAACTGGAATGACAGTGCTGAGACAAAGAAAGTAAGAAAGGGGGTGGCTGCTGTCAGGGTTGCAGGTGCAGTGCTGTCTGCCAGCGCATTTAGATTCAATGCACAGCAGCAGGGATAGAGTCTTCTCCTCTGCAGAAAGTGGGTCAGCCTGCCTCTCCACACTAATGCAATCAGATTCTGCTTTATTGAGTTCTGTGCAGTTTCACGGCTATGAAATAAAAGCCAACCAGTGAGACCCATTCTAATAACAATAATCCGTTATAGTATTTGATAGTACCATTGTATTGTGTCAGAAAATACAATTCAAAAACATGCAAGTTGCTCCAGCTTTACATCAAAAGGAAGCTCCTAAAAGATACATTTTTGTGTTTAATTTCTATAATTCTAATAGAAAAAACCACGTGAAACAAACTGTATTGTCAAAATCTGTTTACTTAACTTTAACTGTGCATGTTTATTTTAATGCTGTGCTGATAGAAATCCATCGTTAGTAGGATAACTGATTACTTGTGAACAGCACAAATGTTGAACATTAATTAGCAAGAAAAAAAAAGCACTTTTCTCATTGCCTTACCATCTGTTTTACCAGGAGAATTAGATCTCTGTCTTCTCAAAGCTCCCTCTCATACACCCACAGAGATGAACTCGTCTGTAGAGATTATGGTTAAATACAGATTAATCATTTATTTATTTATTTCATCTATGATACACTGAGGGTTGGCAACAATCTTAAAACCAGGGAATCTCTCCACTCTTGGGCAATCTTACTTAAATCTGTCCACAGGCATTGCTGTTTATTTCTGCCTTATCAAGGGGCTGCCAGCAAATAAAAGAGGGAGTGTTGGAGGTTTGGGATTGTGGTGTAATGTCCAGGGCTGTGGGATGCACTGCTGCTACCAATTCTGAAACCCGTCAATGAGATGAGGTTAGCTCTATAAACACACCTGCAGTCGATCCTGGCTTATTTGCGCAGTGGTTAAGACGCTCGATTGTGGAGTGAATGTTTCCTGGTTCATGCCCAGCCTCTATCCTGTTTCATTGGTGCCGTGACCTGGAACTCACAGATCCTTTGACATTTCTGAGAAGCTGAAGTACTCCCAAGAATCTCGAAGAACATTGTGGCTTTTATTATTGGTCTTGCAAATGGTGGTGTGGTACACTGCCGTTAAAGATTCTGTCCTGTCCCATCGGTGAGATGAGATGAGGTTAACAAGCACGGATGCAAACGAGCCCAGCTCTTCTGTAATGACAGTTCATTATCAATCAGTTGGTCCTGAACCCTATTCATCTATGCTCTTCAAACCCTATTCAGTTCTGTACTGCACAACCGCAGTGCTTCATTATGAGAGATTTTTAATGTGGACAGCCCCCAGGGTTATATAACTGTGCCAGTTCCACGCCGCTCTACCTTTGTTTTAATTATCTGAAGCTCATTTATCTTTCCTACCCTATAGAAGTAGGATTTTTTTAAAACCTTATAGTCATTTTTGGACTGTGCTGTGCACCCTGTGTGTAAATGCGCACGACTGCGTAATCTCTCGTGTAACGTGCAACTGCCCTATCAAAAAGAGCATAGCAACCTATATAGAATACTATTACGGCGTACTTTTTATATAACATGGAACCCGTGCATAACATTGGGGGCATGCTCTTTGTGGAGCGGCAGTCTCTGCATGCTGCTGTCTGGTTCTAGGGGTGCAGTTTGTACTGTATATCAATTCTTTGCAAAGGCTGATACATTACCTACCGTGCCAAGCCCCACAGCAGGGCAGTGTGTAGCCTGCAGCTGCTTTGCAATGAAACCAGGACTCTCAGCACTTGGAGCACCTGAGACCGCAGTAGGCGCTCATGGAAAGCTGTACTAATGCATTCAGTGCACAGGGAATATTTGTCTCTATTATTAGAAAGGGGGTCGTGACTCAACAGATTGCATTTGTACCAGGAGCCAAGACTGCCGATCCATTCGTTTGTCTGGTTATTAGTAATGTCCCTAAACTACACAGAACTCATATGTGTGGTTTGCAGGCCCATGGTGTGTAATGGTCTTGGCTGAAGTCCGTAATGATAATAACAACAATATAGAGGCTCGTCGGCTCAGGGCCGATGCAGCTCTGTGCTGTGGAGCATTAACCCATCCAGCTACTCTGAGCCTCAAGGCGTGGGGGCTTCTAATTAAAGTCCCTGAATTCATGTTCCACCGGCTTGCTTTTTTAACGCTCCTAATGCAGTAGACCTCCTCTTAACAGATCCACATTAAATATATAACCATGTGGAGAGCGCATTCATGCACACTCTCTGTTGTTTGAGGACAGCAAATATCCATTTGTCTTCGACTATCCAACTGCCAGCTGTAGCAGGAAGTAATTTCCTAATGCACCAAAAAGAAATACAGTATTACTTAACTCTGCGACACTACCAGTTCCCCAACAGAGCAATACAAAATGCATGAAATCAAATGCATACATTACTGAAATATGAGCCTCACAGCAATACGCAGGATCCTCTGCACTTACAGGAATTCCCTTTGTGTTGGGCATTATTAAAGTACATATTGAAATACAAAGAACAACAACTTCACATTGTTTTTGCAGCCCCTTTGGGTGCAAGTAATATAGTCAGATAAACAAAAACAGCGCAGCTAGTTATTCAAATGTCCTCTTTGCAATGCGTGCTTGTAGTTGTGTCTGACTAGCATCGCCCTGCCCTGATCATTCCATCTTTCAGGTCATTATTTCTACCGTTCGTCCTAAATGGTTTATTAGAATGCATGAAAACAAAGTGTGCTGGGGTTAAACAATGCAACCCCCGTGTTGAGCCTTTGCTGTGCAGGGAGAGAGTGCCTTCGTTTATGCTGTTTGGAATGACACTTGACGCTCAATGCTGCTATAAAAACATAAGAGGCTTCTGGTCCAAGCTGTTAACCTTTCTGGTTTTACTTTACTGGGATGACAGCCTGGGAACTTTTTATGAGCATCCAAACAAAAAAAAAGTTTTTCTCCAAGCATCTATAAAGAAATGGAATGATCCATGCACTCTGAAGAACCTCCAAGCATCTATAAAGAAATGGAATGTTCCATGCAGTCTGAAGAACCTCCAAGCATCTATAAAGAAATGGAATGTTCCATGCAGTCTGAAGAACCTCCAAGCATCTATAAAGAAATGGAATGTTCCATGCAGTCTGAAGAACCTCCAAACATCTATAAAGAAATGGAATGTTCCATGCAGTCTGAAGAACCTCCAAGCATCTATAAAGAAATTGAATGTTCCATGCAGTCTGAAGAACCTCCAAGCATCTATAAAGAAATGGAATGTTCCATGCAGTCTGAAGAACCTCCAAGCATCTATAAAGAAATGGGATGCTTCATGCACTCTGAAGAACCTCCAAGCATCTATAAAGAAGTAGAATGCTCCATGCACTCTGAAGAACCTCCAAGCATCTATAAAGAAATGGAATGCTCCATGCACTCTGAAGAACCTCCAAGCATATTCCCTTTTTCATCTAGAAGAAATATCATTGCATGCTCTAGCAATCCACAGTTCCCCAGGATCTACTGAGTGAAGGGTTTCTGGACAATCTTGGCAAATAATCCACACCCAGTCAGTAGTGCTGCCTCATTTGCAGATAGAAAAAAGCAGTATTGACGCTCTTTCAGATTTTCCTTGAATGAAGAATAATTTTTCTCAGAACCACCAGCATGCAACACCATTTTTTTTTTTCAGTTTGGAAAAGCAAGAGGAAATATGATTGAGCTGAGTCGTGGGTAGCGGCTGCCTAACTATACTGATATAGCAGATGTACTGTAGTAATGCAAATTGGACACATCAAAGGCATGCTGTTATTTGGTCCAATTAGCTTCAGTTATGGCTTTTTAAGTGCAGCTTTTTCTACAATGCAAAATGTTTTAAAGGACACGTCTTGGAATCATAGGCAATGCAGTCATAATCTTCAAACCTCACATTGCTAACAGTTGCATTTATATAAAAACAAGTTGCAGTGCTCTGAATTGCAGGCATGCAACCATCCCTGTGAAACCAGAGCTGAAACCCTGAAAAAAACAACTTGTTTTTATTGTTAACTGCCTGATACACTTGAAGGCCAGTCTGCGTAGCTCCAAATCAACTGTGCACTCCTGAAACATGGGTCATTGTCAGCATACAATACAATGTTCAATGTGGTGCTAAAAATTCATAACCACATAATTCTTCCTTGTGAAAGAGAACAAAGTAAAAAAAAAAACACCTTGCGTGGAGTTTCATTGATCCCGAAGAAATAAAGAATGAATAAAACTTTGTGTGGGTGGTAATGTGGGACAAAACCCATCAATATGAATAAAAGGAGAGGAGATAAAAGACATTTTTTACTGTGTGTTTGAGCCTTTTATGGCAATAGAAAGGGTGAAGTGACATCCAGAAAAATAAAGAGGAAACTGAAGGGTTATTGTTCCATTGGAGACAGGAACTGAATAAAGAGACCAATCCCAATTGTGTATGTGCCATTCCCTAGTGCACAGTCACCACTAACCACTAACATTCGAGTGGAACGAGAGGCACCTTTTATTAATCCAACACAGGATATCCAATCCCCTTGACAAACCAGTAGGGTTAGGCTATTTGCAACATAACATACATTGCATTCCTCTATTAATGTTTATCTGGCCAGCACCATTGCATTCTTCAAATGATGTTTATCTGGCCAGCATCATTGAATTTTTCTATTGATGTTTATCCTGTCCTGTAATTCCATTCACACTTTTCCTCACTCAGAGGGGAGTTTACTTTTTGCCACTGGGGGAGGGTCTAGTTCAATTCAAGTTTTAAGGGATCATTAAAATATTTAGCATGTTTTTAAAAAGGAGACGATTATCTATTCAGGGATATACCAAGATAGTTAGTAAGTAGGGGTCCGATTGAGGAAAATGGGCCCCACCCCCTAGTCTTGCTATAAATCGTTTGTTGTTTCCAAACTTTGTACCAGTACCGTACAAGAACACACGGCCGCTGATACCCACCTGTGAGAAGCACGCCTGATGAGCGCTTCACATGAAGAATACGATTCCAGCTGGACGGAAGTACGCAGAGGAATTAAATCCCTCAGAGATGATTTATTGTGGCATGCAATTGGCGGCACTGAGAGGGCACAAAGCATACAAGATGTGGCTGGCCTACTTTTTGCTGAGTGGGGCACTGTGCTAACCTTAATAGAAACACACTGATTATGGTCTTTAAAGTTCTTTCAGCAGCTGCTCCCCTGCTAAGCTCGCAAATGTAAAGCTGAACACCAGCAAAGATGATTTCAAATCCTTTTTAGTTTTCATCTTACTTGTTGACGCTTATCACACTTATTTTTGTATCTAGGTTGACAAGTTAGGAAAGAGAGAGTAACATGTCGAGACTTCTGGTCAAAGATTAAAATGTTACATATTGTTCTGACTTTCAACCCATACTGGTCTGTACCACACTGCTTCATGCTTTTGGATTTCCCCGGCCATTCTTTTAACTGCTAAACATTAATGTTTAGCAGTTAAAAGCAGTTAAACCACCCTTTATTAGATCATGTTAGACTATTGAGCTATTTGGGTGTTCTGGGGGTACAGGCAACTTTTGCTTAAAACTGAAAAGAGTATTGTTACATTATTACTTTGCCTCACCTTGTAAAAAAGTCGCTAATAATCCTTGGTTGTTTCGAAGCCATTCGAACACGTTTAACTAACACCTATGGTGGTATGAACGGAGCCGTATGGTGTCACTGTAGTCTGCAATAACAGTACAAGATTTTGAAGGGCACAGATGCTAGAGATATCAGCGGGAATTTTAATGTATGCGCAGAACGAGGGATGAAATGCATTTTATTTTGCGGTAAAGCAACATGTAAATAGTCACATTTCATAAGGAAGGCAGCAAACCCAGATATAAAATGACAGCTTCCGTTTTATGATTAAGAATCCCAGCCAGAATCAAAAGAACTTAAACAGAAGTACGACAACGAAAACAACAGGCACCCCCCTAGGGGTTCTGACAGACAGGTCTGTCATCTTCCCAAAACAACATGGTGTACGGTACAATAATACAAAGATCACAGACAGTAATGAAAATGATTAGCTGTTCTTGTGGTCTTCACGGTGTTAGATGACGTAATGTGCTAGCCCCATGCCTGGCAGGGCAGTGGGAGTTTTATATGACAGCCCTCTATCAGCATGAGGAGCCTGGTGAGTGAGATATTGCCATTTATCTGCCTCCGATATTGCATGTGGTGCAGGCGTGCTGCAGAATATCAGGTGATTAAGTGACAGGGGCGAGGTATTCGTAATCTCTGCCATTCTGTTGCACACAATGGTGCAGTAATTCACAGGCTCATTGGCCCGCTTATACAGACGTGCTCAAATTTGTTGGTACCCTTACAGCTCATTGAAATAATGCTTCATTCCTCCTGAAAAGTGATTTTATCATGTATACTTGCATGCCTTTGGTATGTCATAGAATAAAGCAAAGAAGCTGTGAAAAGAGATGAATTATTGCTTATTCTACAAAGATGTTACTTTTTAAAAGTACATTCTTAAATTATACAGGGGAAGCCTGCTCAGTCTCTGATTTATGATGGTAACAGTAACACTTTACAATTATGCACAGTTACAATGTACTTAATTTGTAAATGTTTTTGCATGATACTCAACTCTGGCCCTCGAGATCCAATCCAGTCCAGAGTTTTTAGTCCAAGCAGGTTCTAATGTAGTTAATTGAACTTGCTAAGAGGCAATTAACTAATTTAGGACCTGGTTGGAATAAAGATCAGCACCAAAACCTTAACCCTAACCCTATCTCTAACCCTAACCCTTTTGTGATAGAATTGTGTACTTACATATATCATGCAAAAAGATGTACACATTGTAACTATGCATAATAACATTGTAATTATGTGTAGGTAGACATGTATTAACATAGTAACTGCTATGCAAATACACAGTAATTAGAGACACACAATTTTTTGGCATCCTAAAATATATCACTTTTGTCATTCAATGCATGGAACAGGAAAGCGTTTTTTAATGTTATGTATGTACATTTTTTTTTTATACTGTTCATCATTTGCAAACTTCTAAAATTGCCGCCTGTCAGATGAAAAGGTTCTGGATCTGGAATGTGGTGCGATCCAGCACACGTTAACCCTGCAAACTCTGGGATAGCAGTGTGCATGCGAGTTAATGCTAACAACACTAAATAAACCCATTGGATCTCTGTATCACTGCGGCTTCTTGTATGTGCATTTTTGGAACTCTGATTGAGCGCTTCAGAGTTATGGATGATATCATTCTGTACTTTTTAAATAAATAAAACTGTCAAAATACTCTGTACTGATGTACACCTATTTTATTCACGAGTACCATGTTGAAGAATGAAATGCAGCTAAAATAAAGCCACGTATGATCGCAATTTTAATAATACCAAATCTATGGCATATGACCACTGCTTTGAAAATAATAGCAATATTTTTTTCAGAATTCTAAAAATGGATACAGTTTCCAGAAGGCCGACTGTATATCAAAAGAGATTGATGGAAATAGCAACAGCCGTATTTATCCATTTGTTAGCAATTAGCTTCATCTTTCTTTCTTTTTATAACCCTCCACATCTGGTAAGAGGCTTGAAACTGCTGGTGCTGCTGTTCACTGAGGAGGGAGTCAGCCCTCACTGTACATAGCCAGTATTAGAATAGGGTCGCGTCACATGCAATGCCACTAAGGCCTGGATTAAATCATTATGATTCCCTGAACACTGTAGACATATAGGCTATATCCATTAAACCACACGAGACTTAACATAGTCATATCCACACCCAAAGAAAGAAAGAAAGAAAGAAAGAAAGAAAGAAAGAAAGAAAAAAGAAAGAATGCAAGCTTGTTACTGGAGGTGTAAGGGAGTTGCTCGTACAAATTTTGATTTGTAATTAATACATTCTGATACTGCGGGACATTCTGTGAATTTTTTTAATTACACATGGTTCATTTTACTTTATAAAGCAGCATTCCTTATCTTAAATTAAAAAGAAGAATGCTACACTTTGAACACACCTTGAATCACTGGTAAAATACCAATGAGAGCATTAATGCAGCACAATTCCCTTAAACATACACATGTGAGCACGATGTGATCTAGGTGAACTGCATAAAAAAAAACACATCCCATTTACATATGTATATATACATCTTGGATTAACTTTAGGGTTTGCTGGGGTATCACTCTCTGCAATCAAACAACCTTTACAAACTACAGAATTAAGTAGAAAATTAAATGCCTGGGATTTCTGCATTCCAAACAGGACATTAATAAGACGCACATTCCGGCACCAAGACAAGCTGGGAAGAATGCCTTATATTCCTCAGGGAGGAATCATGCATTATATTGATGACACCTGCCTACCACGTCAGCCTGTACATTGGGGGGGGGGGGTTACAGATCAGATCTCAGCAGATGCTATATACCGCCATGGTTTAAATCAATATAGGGAAGGGACATTGAGAACACATATCTTGCATTGAGTCTGTGAGTCTCTTCAGAGTATGTTTGCCTTTAAAAGTAATTCAAATGGGCAGATTTCATATTTGCATGGTGTCAGTATACAGCGATCCTTAGATAAATGAAAAAGACCCTTCTGTGTCAGAAGCACTATCCTGTTTGTGATTAACTGACATCAAGTTTGCAAGGTTTAATATTATGAAGTTAATCCTGAGCCACTTATTATGGTCAATTCAAATGCAATTGCTAAACAAAGTACAGCAGATACTGTGCAATGACATAACGCTGCCATTCCAAAGTGACCTGAACTAACCTTTTCAATGAAAGTCCAATTTAATTCCTGACCCTGGGGAACTATGCCTGTGTTAATCTCTTTAAGAATCCCAGACTGCTTTCAACAGCGCTGCATTGCGTAACCTAATCGCCTACTAGCTGTGTTTCTCTCAAAGCCGGCATGGCTGAACCCAAGGACCTCCAGGTCCTCACTGCAGAAGAGAAGCTGTCCTCATGGGCTTTACCTCTTCAAGGACTGCACAGAATGGATTGAATGCAGTTCGGCAATGTGTCTCCCTATCTGTTACAAGCTCCTATGATTTAATAAAGGGCAAAGTTTAAACTAAAGACAATCAGCCCTTTCTGAAACCGTGCTCTGAGAATACATTTCGTTATGCAGAAGGGTTCCTAGCCCATATCTCCAGCAATGGTCCATGGAGCTGGAAATGCTGGTGAACAGAAGACAGTGTTCTAACCTGTGCACATTACCCACCTAATGCACGCTCATCACGAAAAAGCATGATGTGCATGAAGTACATGGCTAAATCACTTGGTTTCAACACGTTTTGATCACATTTTATTTGGATAGGGTATTCAAGTACTGAGCAGTTGAAACAAATTTGTTAAGAAGAGATGCATCTAGTCTGATTACACACTTATCATGGCACACTTAAGTGAGCACTAACACTCAAGTTTTGGTTCTGGCAGTAAGTGTCTCTGACTACACTGCAATTAGACTATAATGACACAGTCATTACACCTATGGTTGTGTAGTTACAATGCAGCAGCATGCTTTATTACAACATGAAAAATGCTGGCTGTTGGAGGTGTCTTGTAATTACACCGTATTTACACGTGTATTTCTAATGTAATTACTATGTGCAACCACCACACATGCAATGAATGTGTAATTACACTGTAGTTAGATACAACTTAATGTAGAGTGTTGTTGGAACTATATACAAAGTACAGGCTGGCCTACTTAAAGTAACATTAATCAAAATATCATGAGGCATATTTCACAGCTCTGACCTACTTCAAAAAAAGTATCCCAGCTCTTCTCTGTTCCAAGCTCGGTCTTTCTCCCACACAATTCTAGACTTCTGCACACTTCTTCCCATTATTGGAGTTCAAGAAGAGGAACACCAGTGGTTGAGCTGGGGGGAACTTTCTTGCAGTATTTTGTTTCTTTACATGAAGAACAATTTATGCAAAATAAACCACAAAGAACTGTCTAGGATTATAGCTGTGCATAATTAAAGCAAGGATGAATGTGTTGATATTAAAATGCAACAAAGATCTGTTAGTGGTACAAGCAGATACGTTTGCACCTCTGAATTAAACTCAGCATCAGGCCTGCTGTGAATTGTGCATTAAAAGTGTAGTCTGCAGAAAAGCAGGGAGGCTGTATTTGGGTTTGCACTGTTTAGATCAATAGAATTAGACTCTCAGTGCCTTCAGTTCATCCAGTCCACTCGATTGCTGTCAAGAGGGCCACCGTGATTGTATTGTGATGAGAGGGCAGCGTGCATGTGTGTGCATGCCTTTGATCTACAGAATCGAGAAGCCTGTTTGCCCGTGTTTTTTGTGGTATGGTGGGTCATTAATCTGCTTTGTTGCTCCACATTATTATTGTTCTGATATTTGCACAGTGAATTCTAGAATGTCAATACAGTACGGTGTATGTTACATGGCCCTGACCCACGACTGGAACTCTGACCTCTCTTTGTTTTACTTCTCTGCAGAACTGCCTATGTGTCTGCTGATTGAGTCAGCTCTGTTTACCCTGGTATCCATGCAACATGCTGGTTTGGGTCTGATTGAGTATTTATCATCTAAATGCTGCTAATGCCAGCAATTCTCCTGGCCTTGCATAACTGTCGTCCCAGTGGGATTTCTAATACACAATATTATGTCAATTCCCCATTACGTAAGTAATATTTTATGTAAGAAAGTAGGTAGACTCTTAAGCTGTTTTGCCCCCACAGATCAAATAAACCTAATTGTATTATATTGTTATTTTAAAATGTATGTCTAACTGACGCTCAGCCACAGTCTGAATTTCCTCCTAATTGGCAACAAATTGTATGCTGTGTTGAGTAGCTCATGTATACTTTTGGGAATGCTCAGTCCTCAAGCATATGCATACAAACCTGCATACAAAGATTTTTTACACCTCACTTTAATAGTACTGCATACCGCAACTACTCAAATCTATGTCCTTTTAAATATCTAGTGTACTTCAGTGCGAAAAAACACTTCTGTCTGCTGCCTGCATAGCTAATTAAAGTCTGTTTGTTATTCAAGCAGCTCCCACCTCTGATCACAGAGGCTGAGAGCAGCTTTGGGGGATGCAGGTTTGGATTTGAAATGATTTTCATTTGCAATACATTATCCAGCAGTGGAATTCTTCAGTGTTCACATCATCACTAAAAGGTCAGCTCAGCAAAGGAACATATTGCAATGTAAAGATTGACAGTAATAAGTGTGATTGATGGAGAGACACCAGATTGAATGTGGTTAGTTCATAAAGGTCAGGCTGCTTGGTCTTCACTTAACCTGCATCGTTATTGAAAGTGGTCCCCCTTCTTATCAATGGTCAGGCAGCTTTGTGAAAGCAAGGATGACACCCTCCACACTGCAGGAGATTTTCCCAAATTCCTGATTGTGGCTTGAGAAATCCATGGCATATGAGCTTGGGAATGGCTGTGCTGAAAGAGGATAAACCCCCAGACACTTCCTTTACAACTGGATGGAGAATTGCTGGTTATAAATGGATTATGCTTGGTTAATGACATTGTTGTGTGGAATGGCATGGCATAGTCGGTGGATGGCTTTAAATTTCTTTGATGGTGGAGATGAGGGGTGTTGTGATAGACTGCCACTTTGAATCAACAGGTCCTGTAGAAGATCACACACACATTCCGGAGTAGGATTTTGCTGCATAACTGGAAGTATATATTGTACATCACAAGAGAAAACAAAATCCACATACTCCTAACTGTGGACCTCTCTAACAGTTTGGTGTTGGTTTGCCTGCTTGTCTCAGGTCAACATCCAAGACCTGTGTTGCTCACCTCCCCAGTAATATGTTCATCACATTGGCACACTGTTCTGTCTGAGAGAGCTTGGTCGCCACATCCACCTGTTGAGGATGAAAGTCAGCTGCATTATTATTCACAAATTGCAATGAAGTGCTGGTGACTTGCTGTGCTGTGAAAAAGCAGCCAGTTGAACCAGTACTGCCTGTCTTTTAATTCTAATGCCATCAGCAAAACAATACAAAAGTATTTGGATGCTTAATGCCAGCGGCACAAATATGCAGAAAAACATGGATTTTACCCAGGAATGACTCACCCTACATTCTCCTTTCATTTCTTCTGGAAATGAGAATGCGATATACATGACCATACTGAAGTGAAGTTCAATTAGAGAAGCAGGTTGAACAAATGGTTTAAAATTAGAAAAAACTTAAAAAATTGTCATTTTTGCTATTCTTATTGAAACACATGAAAGCATTTCAAGTAATACTAACTCAGCAATAACCTCTTAAAGAGATAAAAGACCCATGCTTAATACTGACTCAGCAATAACCTTTTAAAGAGATAAAAGACCCATGGCGTGAGTCAACACCACTTCTATTACATTACATAAATATAATATATATATACATACATGTAAATACCCACATGCGCTGAATGTCAACATATCCAAACAGCTGCTTCAATAAGCCTGACGTTATTTTCACTTGGATCCCATATGAAGCTTGGATACGTGGCCATGTTTTTTGTAATAGCACTGTCAACACGCATGCAGTTCCACTATTTAGGATGTTTAATAATCATTGCTTTTGATTGAGATGGGGAAAATACAAATCTGAGCCTTTATGATTGCCATCAATCCCCTGTTGTACTGCTGTACTGAATGCTGCAATGAAACAGAAATATAGCCGTGCTTGAATCCTTCCTGCAGTGCAATTCTATACATTTACGTTCTCCTGACTCCATACAGAAGAGAAGTCGGGATCAGCTACAATTCCTGTAATGATGCAAACAGGGGGCATGTTTCCTGTTTGTGCCTGCGTTTGTGAAATCTCCAGTGTCTGATCTCCAGCGTCTGTTAATAGACACTATTAGGAGGCAATGTTCTCAGCGAGGCCTAGGAAATGAAAGGTCTGTCTCTCTGTCATTATCATGCCTACCTGCTTGTGCTGCCCTCAAAAGTGCACCATCAAAAAACATGAGACAGCGAGACCATTGTGCACTGCTGTGGATAAAATGTACTTAAAAAGTATGATTGCCTTTGAACTGAAACCAGAGAGAATAAAGAGTGGATTATACAGGGATGCAATTTTAATTTACAGAAAAAGACAAACAATAGATCATGCTGGGAGAGGGACTGAACTCCAGACTCCAGTCCCTTACATTATGAGGGAGAGGCAGCAGGGAGTGTGGGGATCACACGGGCTCCAGTTCAGAGCAGTTATTTAAATGTATTTTTTTTTTATTTTTGATCATTTAATCGCGGACTGCCTTCAAACAGGGATTTCGTTTTCCTTCAGTACTGCAGTATAAATGTTGGGCAGAAGAATGGCAACCTGTTCTTTATTCATGAACACAATTAAAAGCACCACAGTACAATGTTAGTTATGGCTCCTGTTGTAAAAGTCTCTGTCTTCTGGCAGTGGCCCATGGTGGTTATGCACCCCAAAAGGAAAGCTAATTTTATAGCCAGGATTTACTTTGCTGTACTGGCACATAATTACAACTATAGTGCTGTTCATGCTCTCAGACAGCGGTATGTTAAAGACAGTTAGGATCAATGGCATTTGGGTGTGTGATGTGTTTTCTTTTCTGTTTTACTGAAATTTGAATTGAACTGAAATGTCACCATGCTGGTTTTAAGAAACTGTTGACCTTTACAAGATTAAAACACAGAACTTGCCAGCAGATAGCTTCCAGAGATATTTATTACAAAGTAACCATATTTTATAACTCCCATGCATAAAATATGACTTCATATACAGTGCTGGTATCAATACTCAAAGTGCAAAAGCAAACAAACTCTTTAATCCACCAGTCATATTGGTTTAAATATTAAGGACTGCATTGGACCAGCACATGTCTATACTATAGCTAGTGCTGATGAGATTTTGGTTATAAGATAATACATTTTTTTGATATCATAGATGATGAAATATTTTTTTTCTATTGAGATTCTTCATTGTATTATTCATGGACGTATCTACATACATATTAATACATGTACATGTGGTTTTGTTCATGAAAGACTGAATCAGGGTTTGTAGTCTTATTCTAGTACAGTATAATACCCTGATATGGATTTTTGCAGAGGGAGATCTCTTATAGTGAGCAGTGCAGTTATCAGCAATGCAGCATCCTCCTGGTGACCCAGCCCAGGACCCCCCTGCTTGCATTTCAGCCCCAGCATTCCAAATTCTATAATTCCAAAGCGCTCCATGAACATCCTATCTTGGTGCATACTAATCCCACTGTCTTTTAAGAAGGTTACAAGGAGAGTAATAGGAACACTGCGATCTGAAAGGCAAGCTGTCGCATTTCATACAGTTAAGTGCTCTACTAATCTGAGTGCACGTGCCACGCTTGTCAGGGCATTATCTGCAGAACTGTATTGGCACCAGCTCGCCAAGACCTTCCTGGTGCTTGAGTTTCACAGGAAAACTGTAACCTGTTTGTAAAGTGGCTGTGATTGAAGTGAAGGCTTGGCTGTCATCTCCTGACCCTCCTCCCCTGCTGGATTAAATTAGTCCGTAGAGTCTGTTCTGTAGATCTGACTCTTCTGCTCCGTACTCGTGTGTAATGAAGGGTGGCTTTGTGATCCTCAAGGTCCTTGTTGACTACATAATGGAGGCAAAGCTAAGGCCACAGTGTGACCTAATCTAAGACACTAGAATGGAAAGCCGTCCTGTCCAACAATAACAGTGCTGCTGGCAGCTATTGGAAAAATCTGACTGCCCAGTGACAGTATCCTAGCAATGCCTTTGTTTTTCCAGCTGAGGGCAATCCTATTAAATGTGCATTCAAAATTGTATACAGTATGCATAGATGCATTTTTATTTATGAAGAAATATGATATGATTCAAGCGTTTTTACAGTAGCACAAAAAAATATTTAAAGGTGCAGTAATATATAAAAATATAATATTGATCTTATATGCCTTAGAGAAATGACCTCTGACAGTCATAGTTAGAAAGCCTTCAGTGTCACTACAATCAATGTTACGTACAGTACATCTACAATCACTATTGACACTCATTTTATCAACGTTATGTACAGTACTGGCAAATCTACGGGCAAATGTAATTGTTTTATTGAGCCAATGTTTTTTTTTATTTGCGCCCTGGAGCGTTCGAGCTGACGAGAAGAGTAAAAAAAACTCTCCCAGCCAAACTCAAGCAAAGTACAATAGGAGGTCTGCTTTACTGATCAGTAAACCACGGCTGAATTAAATACTACGGTGGCTCATTGAGGACATGGAAAAGAAATCCAAATAAAAAATTGTTATGTCGAGTTCCTGTGTTAATTGATCTCGGGATCTCGACATGACGGTTTGAAATTTGAAATAATTTATCTTGTGATATAGTCCATTTTTACATTTTTTTGTCATGTCCTCAATAGCAGTATTTCATGTAAAATACTGCTATACTTTAAATATATAGTACTGACTTATTATGAATATACATTATATTCCCACGAATGACAGGTGGAATGAAGTCTGTGAAGGTGGATGCTTGTAAAATTCAGGCGGTATTAGATCCGCTGCTGTTTAAATCACTATCCTCCCTCAGGCCCTGTCTCCATTTAATAGATTTTGGTACATTTATTACAGTTCCATTTTTGGGGATCTAGAATGTAGTGAAGTGCAGGCCATGTGGTTCCAGCACCCTGGAAAATGACAGTGTGGATGGACATGTGTTTGAATTAGCACAAAGTCAACAGGACAGCAAAATACCTTGGGGGTGCAGCATGTGTTCTTTTGCGTGAACTAATTATCTTTTGACATTTCTTTAAATGAGCAAAATTAACACTGAGCCAAGTTGATGACTGATAGCAGTGGGGGAGGTGGTGTGAGATATTGAGTTTTTTGACCCTTCTTGTCAGCAGTGCAATTATACACAGAGACAGGACGTCTTGTTCAGAACATAATGAAACAGTAATAGTGATGTCATGGGCAGCCTGTGGTTGACAAGCTCATTATTCATACTCAGTGCTCAGGTGCTGTATTTCCACAGTGCGTTTGAGGGAAACCATTACAGAAGCAGCTCCGTTACCGGTACCCGTTTTGAGATGAAGGGGGCTTTACTGAAATCAAGAGAGACCGTGGCGCTATCTAATCAAAGTCAAAACGAGGAACTTATTTTTCAAAAACTTTTGTTCAGTCCTAATTTGAGCCATATGCACCGAAACTGAACAGCGAGCATGCAGGCACTCGTCTCCTTTATGAAGAGAGAAAGTCTTCATTTTATACAAAGCATATCATTTGACTGCCTGTTGGTAATTTTACTCTTTTGACACCAGCTCTGGCTCTGAATGAAGCAATAGAGATTAAAGATGCGCTCCTGAACTGACACAATCTGCAAAAAAAAAAGGAAAAAAAAAAAAAGTCTGCAGTCAATTACATTAATCTTCTTGGAGATATGTCTTTTTAATGCTATAGCCGTAATGTACTTTTCACAGTTCAGTACATTCCATCACGGATAATGTGTCTCTGTGTCCCTTATACTCCCCTGTTAATGGCAGTTCTCAGACGATTTACACAGTGTCAGGCTGTGCTGAGCCCCTGTGTCGCTGACACATGTCAATAGCATTCCTAATCTACCTGCACACTCGGATCCCGTTATCTCTCGTATTTTCAGGTTATTGCTTTAACGGTTAGAGTGTCAATTGAACACTGGGGCACCATTTCTTAAATTCCATTTAACCTTTGAAGTTTAACTCCTCAAGAAAGCCTCTTTTAGAAATAGGTGTGGATTCAATTCCATCCAGAAATACAGCACCCCTTTATGACCATGCATATGTATGTATGTATGTATGTATGTATGTATGTATGTATGTACAATAAGGTGACAACTTAAGAATCCACCTGAGAAATAGTCAAAGATGGCCACCAGTCACTGGTAAATCCATCTCAGTTACATATGTGAGCAGGAGGATGATGGGAAATGTAGTTCTGAGAAGTCCATGCAGGTATATGGGAAGCCATCTTGAGGCAGGGAATGCAATTTAAAAGCTTAAAAAAAGTGGTCAAAATGTAAAAAAAAAAAAAAATTATTAAAACAACACACACCTTACGTAATCAGTTGTAGCAACACATGGGAACATGTAACACAATCAAATAAAAAGGTCTTTATGTACCCTTTAGCTGCATGGAAAGGCTACATATTCCTCTGATGCTTGCTGTAGATGTCAGGTTCACATAACACTTCAGCTGACTGCGTATCACAATGAGAGGACCTCTTCTTTCTTCTTTCATGACAAAACAAACCGAAAGCTCTTCTTGCAGAATGAAATGGTTCCCATTATTAACCACTGTTGCTCTACAGCACTGGCTTTGTGTTTGTCAGAGCAGCTTCTCCTTTTTCATCTTGCTAACAAGGCGTGTGAAAAAGCACGGCAGGAAAATACATTCAATCCGCTTTTGTGTAAACGACCTGTCCGTCACGTGACTTGTTTATTTTACCCAGCATCCCTAGCATGTATTCTGTAACATATAAAAGCTGTAGCTCCCAGTTTTAGTAACGATTGCCAAGACAGAATGTGAGGAATTCTAACCACATGGAACAGTAAAGTAATGCCCCTCGGGGCCATTCTGTAGATCAGACTCTTCCTTAGATTTCTAACTTCACTGAAGGAATTAGACATCTACTGTACCTTGCAATACCTTGTACTGGTTCGGCCTTGGCAGCCTGTGGCTGACCTGTTCCCTGTTGACAGTGTTAGTGCTATGAAAGGTGTCTGAAATGATACTGTTTTTGAGTGATTGACTTGAGAGGAGCACGGTTCGATTTTCTCAAGGGAACTGTCAAATTTGTCATGTTCAAGAGCTTTTGAGACCTGCAATTGATATATACACATATATATATATATATATATATATATATATATATATATAATTTATTTCAAAGTAAATGCTAATTGTTTCACTGTTATCACCTGAAGTTATATATATTAGAACTTCAGGTGATAATGGTGAAACAGTTAGCATCTACATTGAAAGGGATTGAATAGCAGGGCTCTAGATCTTTTTCTTTTCATTGATCTGCTTTCATTATCTCCACTAAAGCTCTAATGAATGAGAGTGATGGGATGCACTGGGGCACTTGGACTGGTGCCTGACACTGTAACTCGTAACTCGTAATCCCATTAGAAGGTGGCCCATGCTTTATGACACATACTCAGCAGAACTGATTGTGTTGAAAAGCTTATTAAAGTACTGTAATATCAAAGATAGCACAGATTCCTTGAGTGTTTCTGCTCCCCGCTTCACTCGTGGATTTCTCTCTGTCCGTTCACGCCATGCCTGGATCGTCGTTCTTCTACTCCTAGTGCATGCAGTGACTGAAGGGGATGCATTGAACACAACCTGCCCTGGCTAGATTCATCATTTAACAAATTCGGTAATTGATTACAATGTATCCATTGCTTGCAGTCGATTTAAAATGTTAAAGTTCCCTCTCTAGCATTCAGACCTGTGACGGGAAGTACAATACTATAGGACTAGGGAAATGCCAAGGGACAGTAGGAGTACTTCTGTAATGAACAGTGTGGTGTGATGCACTGACATTATGGGGTTTTACCCTGATGCTCAGGTGAGTTTAAAAGCTCAGTAAGCACTCCTCATCACTGAGTATGGGCACTCACCAGTTCAAGCCCAGCCTCCACCCTGTTACAAACACATACTGTACAGTATGGTGTAAAACAGTACCCTGACAGTTTAGAAAATTGCTAAAATGCAAAGTTCAATTCCTATCCATGCACACCTGGCATTCTCTGCTTTGAGTACTGTGTTTTACAACCCCAATATCCAACTTTTCCACTGTCAGGGTAGCATATCCGCCAACCTTTTCAGGCTGTGCTATGAGCTTAATTAGTTACACCTCATCTTGGGAATACTGCAACCAATTGAGCCTGGAGTGCTTTAGTGTAGGCTTAGCAATGCATTGGTAGTCTTTGTTAACCTGATACTATACAGTAATTGCATCAATGGCTGGTCTAAGCTAATGCTTTCAATACACAAAGCATCTTTCTCAGATTATTAATTTCCTTTATCCGCAGTTACAGTCGCTGTGTTCAAATCAGCATGTCTTCTCTTTCACTCAATTTTAATTTAAAAGTCTTATTTACCTTGTTGTACTCATTTTTCCAATATGCTTTATAATAGTGGTTCCCTCTCAGTCCTGCATGATAACTGATCATCCTCACACAGCATTGCCATCATTAGAGAAATGTTCAGTAGCCTGCCGACGATGATCGTTATGAAAACTTCATGAAATCAATCCCCCCTCCAGGCGGGGACTCAGTTAGTCTCTCGTCTCCGGGTGACTTGTTTATTATTATTATTATTATTTATTTCTTAGCAGACGCCCTTATCCAGGGCGACTTACAATTGTTACAAGATATCACATTATACATTATTTCACATTATACAGATATCACATTATTTTACATACAATTACCCATTTATACAGTTGGGTTTTTACTGGAGCAATCTAGGTAAAGTACCTTGCTCAAGGGTACAACAGCAGTGTCCCCCACTGGGGATTGAAATAGTGGGAAGGCAGAGCAGCGAGATGGGCACCACACAGAATATGTGATCAGACAGCAGCATTGTCAGAGAAGGGCAGCAGAGGCTCAGAGAGGCAGATACGATGGCACTCATTTCATAGGTGACTGGAGAGGAACACAGCTTCCCAATCCTGACTGGAATGTGCAAATGGAAATAAATAGTGCTTTCACTGAGATCAGCCGGAGCCATACGCATTGCTATAACCATCACTGGACTGCTGGAGCAGAACTTTAGCACAGATGTATCCTCACATGCCCCTTCTACTGTATAAAAAACGAAATGAAAAGAAAGCAAAAAGCACAAGCTTATCAATTTTGTCATCACCTAAATAAAAGGATAAATCGTGGGGTTTTTGGTGCTTTTTTTGGAGCTATGTGTTTACTGAAAATTACCCCTAACCCTAACACTGACCCCCCTAACCCTAACCCTAACACTGACCCCCCTAACCCTAACCCTAACACTGACCCCCTAACCCTAACCCTAACACTGACCCCCCTAACCCTAACCCTAACACTGACCCCCTAACCCTAACCCTAACACTGACCCCCCTAACCCTAACCCTAACACTGACCCCCTAACCCTAACCCTAACACTGACCCCCCCTAACCCTAACCCTAACACTGACCCCCTAACCCTAACCCTAACTCTTTTCTGATATATTTATATACTTTTTCAAACACTATTATTACTAGGCCCCGGTGGACTAACAGTTCTCAAAGGGTGTATCAGCAGTTTGAATTCTTATCACTTAGACCTCTCTGCCATGTCACCTGTTTTTTTTGTCTTGTGCATGTTTTCCATTAGCAGTACACAGTCTTTTGTCACATGCAGATCATCAGATTATTAATCACAGGGGCATTTAACCTCTTGAAACACATGGGCAGTACAGTTACCCCCTCTTGGTATGTATAGCGTACAATGCAACCTTTTTATTCATGGTACATTCCTTCATTTCAATTAAACCCTTATCATGCACCAGCCCTGCTATTAAAATGTGATTGAAAAACATGGTTTGCTTTATTTATCCATGTATTTATTTAAACCCATTTTCCTCTGATGTATTTTAATCTAGCTGTATTCTGAAATGTATGCATAACGGATCCAACATTTTATATTAATTTTTTAATTTTTTTGTTTTCAGGAAAATAACTGTGTTGCTTTACTACTACTACTGAAAGAAATTCTCAACCTTTTGTAATCTGTGCAACAATGTGACACTGCTAAGAAAGGGGCTTGTGTTTAGAAATGAAAATGATCTAATAAAGCCGTAATTCATTACAGCAGGGCCCTGAAAACAAGAGGTAACAGCCGTGACGGGGAGAGGTAAAAAGAAACATGTCAAGCTGGCAGGGTCATATCTGATGCATTACAGGCACACACAGAGCTGTGGCACGCAGCGTGTCAGAAGACACTAATGTTATTATGCTGATGATATGTGATTATGTTTCCCAAATTCTGCTGGTGAATCGGAGTTCCTACACTGTAGCTCCAGCTGTGGGTTTGTGTCAAAGTGTCACCTTGGGTAATTGGGGGACGAAGCTCTGTTTTATGGCTGGTCTTCTTTATTGAACCACCAGGGACTGTTGTTGTAGAAGATAAAAAGCTGAGTTATTGAGTGTTCGACCGGCATTCAAGTGAACTGACACGCTTTAAAGTAACCATGCCATTTAAAGCTATCATCTGTCTGTACTTTTTAGACTCTGAAGCTCCAGTTCTCCCAGGGCACAGCATTGCCACCCCTCCATGTGCCCCCATCCTCCCCCAGGATGCCTGGATTTCAAAAACAGGATGTGCTGTCAAATGTTTTAAAGGAGCCCTTGCAGAGTCAGCACCAAGCCATTGCTTTGCAGAAAACAATTGGAAGGAGTCAATTAGATATTCTAGGATGAAGAGGCCACAGTGCTTCTCCTGGGATGACAGAACAGTGCAGTTATTTTAACACAACGTGTGGCAGGCCACGTGAGGCAACACATAAGCACTTAGACTGTGGTGAGTGGGCAAATCAACTTAGAAAGATGTTTTCCACATCTTCATTGCATTCCACAAATAGAATGAAAGGCACTTCTACACATCCTCTCTATGAGAGTTTTATTTCTCTAGAACTAGTCAACACAGCACTGGAAATATACTGACTGTCAGATCAGAAAACTGTGCAAGTAAGATAAATAGAAATATACACAGTTACCGTCTTTACTGGGAAATAATCCAAAACCCTGATTTCAAGACCAGAATGCAGTAATATTGCATCAGGACTTAACTAACTTTAATTTACGGTGTTGGCATTGCGCTGCTGTATTACCCACATGGATTAAAACAACCAGATAAGGTTAAAGACAGGGATCTTCTAGTGTCCTGGGAAGGCATATTGAAATCCCGGGACTCTAGCGTGCCCCTTGCCTGACCCTCACCTTTCATTGTCCAGCAGGTGTGTAGTCTGTTAAATAGAAAGCACTCGATATGACTTCATATAAGGTATTCATCTTCTTTGCCCCCTCTTCATGTGCAGGGCTCCTGACCAGCCACAAGGTGCCTTTTGGAAATGCAACGACGAGATGACTTTGGAAATGCATGCAGAGAAGCAATTCCACAGACCCAACTACATTTTTACAGCTAGCTTGTCTTTGTTTCTCCCTGGTTGCTTTGCTACATGAGTTATACATGCCCACATAAGCATCTCACTGCAGTAGACAAAAGAACATACATACATTAAGTAGCATGTTTACAGCATGAAAGATGAATTTTCATTCTGAACAAACCAACCCTGACTCCTTCAAAAGCTGCATACACATTTAATCACACTCCAGAGTCAGCCCTGGCCTTGGTGATTTGTCCCATTTTTCAATCCTTGAAAAGTGTTGTCATTACCGATGGCATAGCTGGAGTCAAAGCAAAGAATGGGGTAATATGTGCTACAAAAAACAAACCAACAAAAAAACACGACACAAGACACATCAGAACGATGCTTCTTTATCATCTCTAATTCAAAGCATCTTCATGTGAAACATCTCCAATTAGATTTTCCTGGCTTTTCTATGTGTATTTTTAAGTTGTATTTTGACCTAATCAGAAAGATCCCTTACAATACAATTCCTAATCTTAATGGACTTGTTTTCACTTTGCTGTAAATTATTCATGTCTCATGCATATTTGATAGTTTTGCTGTCGCTGTTGGTCCTCTGTGAGTAATTAGCGAGGTTCCTGGCCAGGCAAGTATTGCTCTCAAGGTCTGCTTTGATGTTGCTGGTGATCTAGGACATCCACCCTGCAATGCAAAGATGTGCTGACTGTAGTTTGTAGACTTTCTTGTCAGTGAAGCTCTGAGACTGGTGATCAGGGACACTTCCAGCTTTTTCTAATCAAGGCGGAGCTGAAGTTCATGTATTTCATTTGAAATGTCTATTTTATGCTTGGCCAAGTCTCGAAATTTGAGTAACTTCACTGCCACTTTTTTTCAAATCCCAGTTTTTGTATTTCAGCAAATTCTGTGCTGTCAGTAAAGAAGTCACACTGAGAGGGGATGGCTTGTAAATGTAATGCTTATCTTTGCTCACACAATTGTAGTACTGCGCTGTAGGGGCCAGTGGTTGGTGAGTCATTCCAGAACCAGCGACTTCTAAAAAACGAAATGCTAGATAGCCTCCTGTGGCAATGTGCCCCGTCCCTGTGTGCATTTGTGTGTTGCGTGCGTGTGTTAATGTTGGTGTATAGATTGGTACACGGGATATAAACGGGTCTGTGTTTCACGTGTGTTTAAAAAGTGTAGATTTATATTTAGGCACGAGGAGGGCACAAATCACTTCACGTGCTGGTTAAATGTAATATGTGAGCACGGGGTTGCACAGAATTAATTCACGTGCTGGGATTCAAGTGAATAATTAATTAGTAATTGAATCCCAGCACAATAGTATATATAGAGACACGTAGCATGCAGTCGGGGTTAGGTGTTCGGTGAGTGGAGAACGGGATTGGAGCGGAGGTAAATGTTAAGAATAATAATAATAAGAAGAAGAAGTAGTAGTAGTAGTAAAATCTGCTCACCGTGTTTTGTCTATGTAGTCCGTTTTGTTTGTCTTTTTATTTTGGCGCAAGTGCCGTGTCCAGTGTTTTTGTCTGTTAAACCCTTTTATTTTCTGTGCTGTTTTATTAAATGCTGAGCGAAACCATTCGCTCAGCTCCACCAAACTCCAAGTCTCTGTCGTTTGTGTTCCTGTTTCTGGTCTGACGCCACCCACTCCGGCCGTCTTTGTGACACCTCCATATCTCTCTGGTTTTTTTTCACCCACATTTGTATCCATTTTGACCGTTCATTGTTTGTTCTTCTGAATATTCTGCACTGTATGTAATAATGGTTTACTTCCCTATGTTACAATTCCCACTGATGGGATCTCCTAGACCAAAGATTGAAAGCACAAAGGGGTAGAAAAGCCATATATATTATTTCTTTTTTATGCATCTGCTCACTGTCCCATTACAGCACCTTTACTCCTCAACACTATAATGCATATGATCATGAGACACTGTCTTACATAACCATGACTATTTTCACAAAATCCAATTTACAAATGGCCAACGAGAAGAAAAAACAAACACTAGGCTACATTGTAGCGCAACAGAAAATATTCGTATGATGTACTGTTTCCTGCAGAATTAGAAAAATAAAATCGCAGGTTGATTTAACAAAGGAGTACAGTTGATTAAAAAAGGGAAATCCTGAATTGGGCTCAAAGGGACTGTTAGGAATCCTGTTCCCCTGGGGCATCCATGGAAATGTGATACTTCAACAGGACATGTAATGAATTAGCATCTCAGTCTATTGAATTGAATGGAAAGGCAAGAGCTCATGGAGAATTCTAAATCTACGAAAGGGTTGGGCCAAGAGGCTGCAACAACTGAAGCCATCCTTAATCCCCAGAATATATAACTATTTAATAACTATAGATGGGCTTGCACTGATGGATGTCAATTCACAGTAAAGCAGGCCGTCTGTTGAACTTGACACTGGAGTGTCATTTAAGTTCAGGGAGGCTCAGCTGTTTCACTGTAAATCACTGAGGAGTCGAGGGATGTTCTCTCTGCCTCATTTCTCCTGGTCTGAATTAAAACACATGTATTATGATGTATTATAAGTATTAAACTTTTTTTGAACTACTTAATTAAATTATTGATGAACCCGTGACTGAGGAAGCCACCGTGACTCTGTGAGATCCAGAGATTACCCGCATCCTAATTTTATTTATTAAAATGAAACTGCTGTTTGCTTTAGTAACCCCTTCTCATCCATGCTGGTGACTGCTGTGATCGTTCCAATGGCTGACAGACTCATGCTGTTAAATTAGTGCAAATGCTCATTAAAAGCAGGAAGCACATGCTATCTACACATGCCGGAATGCTGCTGCTGCTGGCTAATGCAATGCAATGGGATAAAAACCGATACGTCTGATCGAGAGGCTTTTAAAGGATTGTGACAAAGGAAAGCCCACAGCAAGTCAGGCTGTTCAGGGGTCCAGTAGAGCCATGCTGTGTCTCATATTTTTCTTTTAATATTTCATGAGGTTTCTGCTAATTATGAAGTGCAGTGAAGGCGGAATATCTTCATGCATTATTCCTAATTTATACACAACAGTTGGAGGTCATTCATTGTATATTTGGCTTGTTCTTTGTTATACTATACAATACAGTAAAACACATGTTGCAAGAATATAGAGCTGAAAAGATAAGAAAAGCAACCAACACACAATTACATCTAAAAACAAAATTCATATTTATTTTTAACGCAACATAAATATTCCTTAATGAAACTCCTTACTGCATCTCATAAATAATTAACGAGACAAAAAAGCTAATTAAGAAACGGCTTTTCAAAATGAAATGCCTTCACACATCTTGAGCACAGTTACAGAAGAGAAGGAACAAAGCAGCACACAGAATTAATCCTCAACGGTCTGCACACCAGCGACTGGCAAGCAGCTCACTGTCCTTTGTTTTGAATTAAAACTGCAGTCGTGTTCGGATTTGCTGTTCCTTTGGCATTGTCAGTGTGTTAAATATCGTTCTTCTGTGTACTCTGCTCTATCTGAAAGCAGGATTTGACAAGCCAGTTAGTTTACATTCCTTAAAGGTTCCGCTAACGCTTTACATGAAGTAAATGACTGTGTATTTACATAGTAATTACTTAGCAAATACCTGTGTAACTTACACAGAATTACAATGCTATTATATATAGTTACAATGTACTTAATATGTAAATCATTTTGAATGACATATGTAAGTATACAATTGTATCAGAAAAGGGTTAGGGTTAGGTTTAGAGTTAGAGTTAGGGATAGGATTAGGGTTATATCATGCAAAAAAATATTAAGTACATTGTAACTATGCACAATAACATTGTAATTGTGTGCAAGTCCACCTGTATTTACTAAGTTACTGCTATAGAACACTTCATGGAAAGTGTTACACCTTAATGAATGTACCCTATATTCTTTTACTTTAAAATTGAGCCCCAGGGATTCAGTGATTCAGTAGCTTGTTAGGCCAGCAGTGGCAAACTGCTAAACAATCAAATTCTCCAGGCTCACCTACAGTCAATCTGTAAGCACATTTCACTGGTGCTGTCCTTCGACCATGAGGAATGTACATCATCTCCACTCAATAAGCCCTCTTGATGCTGAATTTACAGCTCAGCTGCATCACTTTATAGATTTTTCTTCTACCTCTCCTGCCTTCTGTTAAGAGATGCTCTTGGGTTTGTATTAGCAGAGACTGCGATGGAACAGGGGAAAAATGAAGATAACTATAGACCAGGACTTGAAAGCTTTTCAGCCACAAGTCTGGCACTGCTAGAAACAAAGGAACGTGTCATTCAGTTGATGGGAGACAGAACAAAATGCAATAGTCCTTTCAGGTAACAGAGGGCACTGCATTAGGGAACAGCCTCACACATCCAGTTTTCATGTGAAGAAGAGAAAATAAGGCTCTTGAGACTAAGAGTTATTGGAACAATATGTTTTTTTTTTTTTTTTTTTTTAAGTTTTTAAAAGTTAGCCCTGCAGAGATGCACAAGTAAAAAAAATATGTTATTATTTTCAGACAAAACGGACAGAGACAAAACAGTGTGTTGCAATAGCGGCTGATGCAATACAGTACATCTCGGATTATAACAGATGTTGCTGAGTGATATGTTCTGTACCGTTCGAGTATTACGAGTTTCGGGCGGTCAGTAAAACATTTAGGAAGCTGCACATTTCCCATTCTGTGCTCTCGGGACGTCTCAGAACTGACACTTTATTTGCTTTGAGGACCCTGGCCACATGCTGTACGTAAAGCACAATGGGCTTTTGCTAATTGGGCAAAACGAGGTGGGAGTATTTATGTGAAAGAAACGTTGTAAAGTGTGTCTTATTTCCCCAGTGGAAGCTCTTTACACAATTAACAGGATGTGCTGTTTCAAGGACCTGCTCATGAATAGGAGTGCACTCTGCACTGTGGTGCAACGCGTCAGGGCTGGCTCTTTGAGTGTTTAGAGCAAGCTGTTTGGTCACACGTACAGAACAGCAACGGAACTGGGGAGTGTAAAGTGAAAGGGAGCTAAACACGAGGCAGCTCAGCGTGTGAGTGTGCGTGTGTGTGTGAGTGTGTGTGTGTGTGAGTGTGCGTGTGTGTGTGTGAGTCTCTTTAGTGTAAAATGCCAAGCTCGGTCCTGTTTTATATATTTTAACAGTGGATGTTCAATGTACTGTCATGATAAAATATACTTATCGAGCGAGGGGTTAGTGAGACAGCCTGTTTAACTGGGACAGATTGGGACAGGTTTTTTCTTCTTTTAAATTGCATCATAATGCAATCTGGTACTTGTAGTATTTAATTTGTTTCTAAAACAAGAGAGACTGGTAGCAGGTACATGAATGCGTTGGGAAAACAGACTGTCAGGTGAACCCAGAGTCACAGAGTCAGCCTGAGGGGAGTTCACTGAAGCATACACACATTCCAGAAATGCAAAGTTCCTACTCCAAATGTAACACACAGGCAAGGACTAGGGCTTATAGAAAGAAACAGATATAAAGACTCTCTCTTTCTCTTTCTCTGCAGTTGCAAAGCATTTCTAGTGATTTTAAACTACATAATAATTGTATTCCTAACATCCACAACACACTTGTTAGTTCATTGCTAGGGTTCAATACACAATCAGTGCTGGCTGTTCATATTAGTTTGTGTCCACTCAGTACAAGTCTGTCACTCTGCCCCACATAGCTACTGATTTTACTGTGCGCATGGAAACCGGCATGCAGTTTATTTCTTTGCATGTTGTGTCTGTCTGATAGAGGCAGAGTAGGAAAAGGATGACCTATTTTAAATGAAGACCGCCTCGGGGGCACTGCTGAGATTGAAATGGTCAAATGCAGGAAATTCTCATTACCCTCGTTTACACTTTACTGTTTGTTCGGTTTCTGCCTAGCGGAGCTCTCCGGTGTGAGAAAAATAACACTGGGAGGCCATTTGTATAACACTAGTGTATTACCCTGAAGAAACACTGGCTGTTGGCATAACAATGGCTTTTGAACAGATACAAGGATCTGGATATGGCTGATGACATTGTAGCTGCCCATCGCTAATGGGACATCCAGGAATGGCAGTGGTGTATGCTGGTCAGAGCTGGTGATCTGTTGGATTTCAACTGGCCATGCAGCTCCTGAGGAGAGTTGGGGTTGGATAAGGAGCTGGTGAAGCGGGTCCAAGAAAATCCCTTTAGCGTGACGTTCTAGAGCCAAGGCTTCTGAAGTCAACGCTCCGAACTGAATCTATTTGTTGTACACCTATTCTATAATGTGGGACCGCATCATCCCTGCTATAGAAACTCAGTGGAGACTTTGGAAACCTGTCTCTGCTGTTTCCAAGGACAAACTCTAATTAAAGTGTGAAACAAGCTCAGGCCTGTCGGTTTGTTCTGTCAGTTAGTGTTGCTCTCTGTTATTTATTTGACCGGAAACATGGTAGAACTGTAATCAACATGGGCTTCATTTATACAATATATACATTTAGGCTGAAAAGTCACATGCACTCCAATTGAGATCAGTACCAGTATTTTACAATATTGGGATCGCTGTGCAGTGTGTTCCAAATCCATTGTTTGACGTTGTTGGTAATGCTGTGGTCTGCTGATGGTGCTATCACTGAGATTATAAAAGAAAACCTGATGGGATTGGTTCAAATTTGTCCACATCCAGCACCACAGGATCCTGCTTACACAAGTGCATTTAAAATTCTAATTGGTGCATGGGGAGTCTCTATGTATTTGTTATTGAGTGAGTGCATGCATCCTTGAAAATATGCTGACAAATGACTGATATGTCTTTATAATGTTCATTTTCATTCACAGTACTCTTGCACCTCCCCTTCCCCACTGTCTTTAATTGAATCCTGCTCTCCCCTCTGAGGCTTTTGAAAGTTAAATTAACAGAGCAGGCAATAAACACAAAGCCAGATCAGGCGAGATCAACAGTCATTAGGCTTGCATTTGTTTGGAACAGGCAGAATCGATAGGGGTTAATGTACCAGCAGTGACAGTACAGCAGGGACACATTAAAAAAGAAATGTACAAAGCAGGGCTGTTTGGATGTGTGTCACTCTCCTGCATCCCTGATCCTCAATCTCTGCAGAACTCAGCTCAGGATTTCCACTTCAAGAGGGGCGCGGCAACACTTTACATGAAGTGTCTCTGATTACTGTGTATTTACATGGTAGTTACAGAGGAAATACATGTGTACTTATATAATTACATATTATTGTGCATAGTTACAATGTACATAATGTGTAAATCTTTCTGCGTCAAATAACCCTAACCCTAATAAACAGTTCACACAAAACAATACATATACTTCAAATACTACTATTCAGGCTGGACATTTGCCTTCACTGAACAGTTAAAATACTCATCTAAACTCCTCCTACCAAACAAATGATTTTCTCTCTCTTATCTACATGTGGCCATTCCCTGATTAGCACTCAATTACCTAATTAGGGAATGGCCATACCGATTGTTGGCAGGGACAGAATTAACCCCATCCCTGCCAAACTTACACTTTCACACGTATTTACACCCTGCCACACTTTTGTGGTATTTTTTTAAACCTCTCTGAATTATAAAATTGAACAGTTTTTCACAGTTTTTATTTTCTTTGTTTGATAGCTTTCTTTTGCTTTCCCTCCTGGAGCTGTATGAATAAACTACATGTTTTCAATACCAGGCTGCTGTTACAGTTTATCGCAGCTGCTTTTCAAACCAGCACAGTGCTTCTTTTAGTTCAGCTATCCTGACCTGTTTCTCATCAATTTATTTCGGACTCAGTTCTTCTGTACAAGTCTGTTGGGGTTATTATGCAAGGCTATACGTCGTGTCAGATTTTCTTCCCGATTTCATAAATATGTAAATCTCGTATTTTATTGTTGAAATTAATGAAGGCATTAATGGCCTGGTTCACAATTAATTCATCATCCCCATTGAGTCATTCCTGATTATCACAGGCACATCCAGAGAATCAAAGCGCTGCACAATATCACAATCAAATACAAGAACAATGGTGGGCACATCCTCTAATCAGCGTGTCGTTACTATATATGTAAGTCAACGAATGTTAAGTTGGACGAAACGTATCTATCTATCTATCTATCTATCTATCTATCTATCTATCTATCTATCTATCTATCTATCTATCTATCTATCTATCGATCGCTCTTCATTTATCTGAACTCCACCACACTTAGTGGCTGTATGTACCAGATTAACAGCGCCCGGCTCTCTGACCAGCCTGGCCCGTATCTGTCAATGCCAGAAAATAACCAGCCATGTCCAGGTGATTGCTGTTGATTGCTTGAATCAATAATGCATTTACACAAGTGCCACTTTTGATGATAAATAAATGCCCCCCTCCCACCCCCCTGTTCACGTGATTTGCTACAGTCTACTAAAACGCAAACTGGAAAAAACATGTTTCCTGATGAATATCCAGGGTTTTCTACTTTGCTATGAATCAGATAGTTATTAAGTACCAGTGAATCCAGTTTACAATGTCTTCTCATGAATCCAGTGACTGCAAGGGTAGCCGCGTGCCATACAGCACAGTACAGGCTCAACATTTCATTTGAATTTAGGAACATTTTACTAACACTCCACCTTTGAATAAAGAAAAGTACCTTAAGATGCATGTTGGTCAGCTGGTTAGAAATCAGGCTTTTTTTTATCTGCTAAAAGGGATAATTAAATCCACAGGTAAATAAATCCACATGAATTAAAAGGGATGAATCAGACCACCTCGCTCTATATACACAAGCTGCACATGCGTTTCAGTGTTAGTCTTCGGAAATCCAATCCTCTTACTATCACTGTAGTTAGTATCTATCAGATACTGTAACTTAATTAAAAAAGAAAAAAGAAAAGCAACAGTCATTTGTGTGAGTAATGGCTCCAGTTTCCAGTAAGTGGAAGAAGTGCACACAGCATGCTTAAAGTGCTTATCAGAGAGGATAAGGCAACACTCACTTTGACCTTCCTATTATTCAATTGTTTTTATTCTGGCTTCCTGTGCTGCGTGACTTACTATTGTTCTATCTTGCCAAGTTTATATATATATATATATTTTTTTACAAAAGCACACACTGTGGTCCAGTGGTTAAAGAAACGGGCTTGTAACCAGGAGGTCCCCAGGTCAAATCCCACCTCAGCCACTGACTCATTGTGTGACCCTGAGCAAGTCACTTAACCTCCTTGTGCTCCGTCTTTCGGGTGAGACGTAATTGTAAGTGACTCTGCACCTGATGCATAGTTCACACACCCTAGTCTCTGTAAGTCGCCTTGGATAAAGGCATCTGCTAAATAAACAAATAATAATATATAGTTACAGAAACAAAATAAAACACAAAACCAAAACCTCCGTTTTAGAGCGCTGAGTACACACGTCAGGAACCGAAACTATCGCCGGATGGCTAAGCTGTTTACCAGCCACAACAAAAACAATTGCACACACAGTAAAATAAAAACAAATGCACACACAGTACCTCGGTACCCACACAACCGCGCTCTTCATACAGCAGACTGACTGCTTTCCTTTAATACCCTGCACCTGGCTCTAATTTACAATAATAGCCAGGTACACGTGAAAATTAAACAATAAAATAATTAACAATTTAGTTTGGCAGGGAGATTTTAACCTTCTCCCTGCCACAAACACACATTTTCTGTGCACTATATATATATATATATATATATATATATATATATATATATATATATATATATATATATATATATATATACACACACACATATATATACTGTATATATATGCAATGGAGTTTTAGGGTTATTTAAAACCCAATCTTCATATTTGAAAGGTTTGAAAGGTTTCATTTGAAAGCATGTCAGGTGAGAACTTTAACCAAGGTTGATGGCTCTAATTGTACTCAAGTCTTTTATGTGAAAAATATATAACTCTCTTGAAGTAGTGTTATTTCTTTATTTGTCTCTGAAATATCAAATATCAAGATTCAGGGTTACAGACGTTATTTAACTACATTGACAGTTTTGCCAGAGCCATTTGCCCACAAACAAAGAATTCTAATTCAATGGAGAAAGGTGGGAGAGATTAACAGACATCTGATGAAAGGGCCTAACTCCTGTAGGCCCATGAAGCATTATTCTCTTTTATTACATATGCATATACTGTATACATTTTTTTATCAAGCTCCACCTTTAGATAAAACAAAGGTATATCTGTCTGGAAATGAGAGCATCCACAGTTTCACTGGGAAGGGGAGACATGCTAGTCTGGGTTAGACAGTCGTTTAGGTAGTGCTTTGAGTTGATTCATATCAGTACAGCATTGCCTGTCCATCTGAAATGTTCACTACCAGTGCTTTTCATGTGAAGTGTACATGCATATACACGTATGTAGACGTACATGTCATGACCTCTGCTCTGTTTATTGAACAAGCTCAGCTGATCTTATAATGACATGTCCTATTTTTAGTGCACGTCTAATGCATTCATGTTCAGTCTATGTTCCTGCGCTGCCCAGCCCACAGCTACAGCATGAATCAGTCGGGTTTATCAAAAGAAGCACCTGGTGGTGTAAATGAAGGGGATGGAGTAAGATGTTTGAATCTCGCCCTGAATTTTTTAGGAACCTGTCCTGGGTGCGCTAGAGCAGGCTGCCGTTTCAACCTGCCATCTTTTAAACATCAAGCAGCGTGAGCAGCACCTGGCAGAGCGAGACCGCGATCCCTCGTTCCTTTATAATCTGGATACGTGATAGCAATTACTGCTGGAGAATTGCAGCGTGAAGACAACATATCAGGCTGTCGAAATGATTACAGCATTGTCAATGTCTGTTTTGCCTCTGTGAACGTACATCAAACGTGTTTATCACAACTGAATGAAAGTTAATAGTGTCAGTTGCTCTTGGAGTTTGGTTTTCTCTATCAAGGTAACCAAGAGCTAGCTCTTCCATTTAATCCTGAAGCACAGGTGCAGGTAGTTACATTTTTTTCATGAATCAAGTATGATACTAATTGCATTAAGGGTAAAGACCTTCTTATATTCGACCAATAATAATTACAATTATAAGAAAAAAATAAGATATATCAATGGCCAGCATTGCTTAAGTAAAGACCCAACATATCATCTGAGCGGTGCTGCTTTCTAAAGCAAGACTGAAATAGCTTGTAGCCCAGAATAGAATATCAGCTCCTTGAGGTCTGTGCTCAGGATCAATATTCACGCTAAACTGGATTAAATACCGCAGCAAAAACACGTTGTAAAATAAGTGACACCAACCATGGCTTGGCTCATTTCATATGTCTGCTGTCTGCTGAACATTTATAAACCACAGGCTGTTTATGGATTATTAATAGATAAACACAATTATATTAATCTCTCTCTCTTTCGCTCTCTCTCTCTCTCTTGCTCTCTCTCTCTCTCTCTCTCTCAATATATATATATATATATATATATATATATATATATATATATATATATATATATATATATATATATATATATTCCATTGGGTGCTTTTTGGATGCTGTGACCTTGAATGAGTTGAAAATCAGCTTGCATCTTGCAACATGCTATACGGTATTTTATATAGAGTAGCTAAATAACAATAGTTAATCAGCATAGCTAGTTCTAATGTGACGAAAACTATCTGATACGAAGACATTTCAGATGGAAACCACTGCTCCGAATTAGCCACATTTTTCAGGGAATTATTTAGAACTGAAACATGTAATGAATGCAAATGGACAGACGGCAAAGTAGAACTGGAAGGCCAAGCTCAGGAATGATGTGGTAAGCAGATACCACGGCATTTTATTGTCGTATGTAACAAATGAACACTCTTGAGGTACACTGTATCTACAAGTCTGAGAGACACAAACAAAGAGGACCAGTCTCCTTTATGAAGCCAAATAAATCCACACAGTAATGTATTACCCAGAGTGCACTGGTTTCATCTACATTATGAATTTCAATCACGAAAAGAACATTTGTTAACATCTTTGTGCACCCACACTGTATTTGCACACATGGCTGTGTATTTACAATGCAAGTACCCCCTAACCACACTGCGCAATTAAGGGTAATTAGTGTAATTAGAGACACTTAATGGAACATGCTACTGAATTACATCAACACATAAATAAATAGCCTCATGCTGATGAAAGTAAAAACTGATACTAATTGAGTATTTCATTTGGGGCCATGCAAACTGCAGCTTGATTATACAAAGAATTGCTGGCTAAAAGCTACAAAAATTGCCTGGATTTTCCACATCCCCTTATTAAGTTGTGTTGTAAATGCCCCTTCGTTTAAGTTATCTTTGCCAGTTTAAAGGGAATGCAACATGAAAATGAATGAAAGACAAATAGAAAACAGTAGTAATCAGGGCTGTAAAGGAACTTGTACTTATGGGCAGACATTCAATCAATCCATTCATTAAGAAAAGCTGTCCTTCCCTCACCTTTACAATGGAGTACCAATCAATGACAATTAACTTCAGCACTCACAGCGTCCGGGGCGCTGACATGTTTACTGCTGTACCGAGGCCATGAATTGACTTTCCATTCCTAAAGGCAATTACAGTACAAGCGTGCACTCAGATAGTGCTGCTATAGTATTTCAATCTGTATTTCAACCGTACTAAATGAAAGAAGTCATACCTTAGCATTATAGCACGGTGCGAAACAGGACCCATTGTAACCGACAAAGTCAAACACTAGCAGTTTACAGCTGGTTTTACAGACCTCGATTAACCCAAATCGGTAACACTTCACATTCTGTCTCTAATTACTGTGCATTTACATCGTAGTTACTTAGTAAATACATGTGCACTTACACATAATTACAGTGTCATTATGCATAGCTTCAATGTACTTAATGTGTAAATCTTTTTGCATGATATAACCCTAACCCTAGCCCTTTTCTGATACAATTGTGTACTTACATATATCGTTCAAAGAGATTTACACATTGAATACATTGTAACTATGCATAATAACATTGTAATTATATGTAAGTACATACTAAGTAACTATAGTAGAACCTCATTTATCCACTGTACTATGTAAATACACAGGAATTAGAGTAACTTCATAAATGGCTGGTTTCACAGACCCTGATTAGCACTAGTCCTGGACTACCCAATGCTAATTTATCCCCTGATATTTTAGGTAAGGAAGTCCGAGATTAGTGCTAATCTGGAACTGTGAAACCTGCTATTTAAAGTTTTGAAATGCAGTTACAGTGTCCTTCCGCTGACAGAGAAGTGAACCCAACAGTGGCTATACTGTCTGGGCTAGAAGTGAACCCAACAAGGGCTATACTGTCTGGGGTAGGGTCTCCCTCATTCACACCATGCAGCCTCTAGTCAGCACTGGCTGTTTTGTTATCGATCCAGGAGTTCAATAAATATGCTGAGACTTGTAATAAATAATGAATGCAGTGCTATGTTATCTAAAATGAATTCATCATGCACGTTCAATACCGGTCCATGTGGGTGTGCTCATGAAATATTAACCTGGCATTTAATAGTCTTCCTTTATTCATTCCTTGACATTTTTCCAAGCGACTAAACTTCCGACAAAGCATCATTTGCTTTTCTTTGCTAACAAAGCTTATTAGTGCAAACAGATGTCCACATTAAGTACATTGTAACTATGCTTAATGACATTTTGCCAAGGATAGCCGTCACCAGCTAATGAACTGAATGCTCCTCACAGTTAAAACAAACAGTTTAGCCTAAGAAAGAGGATTTGCAGAAAGGGACCGAAAATGTGTTTTCTCGGCTTATGGCTCTATGATTCTTTTATCATTTTTTTTTTTATTTCAGGGATGTTCTTTCAAAGCCATTGAGAATAATTTAATTAGAACCAGCTGAAAAGCAGTCGGCAGTTGTGGGGAAGAGAGTTGTTGTCTTATAGACTTTTGTCAAGCTGTTGGCATTGGATGATACGTTTCCATTGGGGTGGGAGTTGGCTGACCATCAACTGCAAGAATGGTTCCTGACATTACTGTTCTGAGCTGCCCTTAATCTGCTATATATACATGCGTAAGGAGTCCGGTGTTGTTTCACTGTATCCATGCCTCTATTGAGGTACATACTGCACATGAACGAAACTGGGAATCTTGAAATTTACTGGGAGTAGAGCTTTATAAACGGGTGCATAGAACCTTGGTGGTCTGAAAATGGTATATCAAAGTAACTACATTAAAGAAAGCTGATAAGAAGCTGCACATATTTTTGTATACAGGCTGTCCATTCGTCCAATTCTCAATGTTCTCTGAGCTTTCACACTTTGAACAGCATCTGTGGTGTAGGGAACATTAGATAGTGAGCAATCTGATAGTGACATCGGGGTGACATTATGAGTTAAGGATAGGAGCAGGTTTACGTGCAGATGCTTCTGCAAGTGGGAATGTTCCTGGAAGCAACAATGTGTGACTTATACAAAGGTGCAACTTATACGAAGGTGAGACTTATACACTTTTTTTTTTTTTTTTTTTTACGGTAGTAGTGTTTATATCCCATTACCTTGTCTTTTTCACAGGGGTCAGCAATATCTGTAATAAAAGTGCACCAGGTCAAAATAATGTAACTTTTCTTATCTGAAAATGTCATCTTCAGGATTATTGCAGGACTGTTTCATCCATTCTGCTTAAATTGACAAGTGTTCATTGTGCAGTGAGACATTCTGCCCAACAAAGCAGAAAAAGGGGAATGGAAAAATAAATGGTTTTCTACGAACAGTGTCATTTTGATACTGATGTTTGCCACAGCTGGACAGCTGGAGGGCGCTGTCTTTGAACAAATTTGTTAAAACAAATTAAACGCAGTGGATTACACAGCGGTTAACAAAGAACACTGTAAAAGCACTTGAAGATTAGACAGCCTGTGTATCCTAGGAGTGCGTGAAAAACATGCTTGAGAAGAAGGGACAGGACAGACACATGCCCAAACCATTAGCCCTGACCTTTATTGTAACACAGGATTATTTCAAACCTGACTGCAACTATACCGGAGACTTATATTGGAGCCCCGAAACAAGTGTATCAAGAGGGATATCAGACACATACAAAAGAATGTTCAATCTGACATGGATTGGACCGCTGGTGAAATTAACAGTATAACTGTGAGAAAGGGTGAGAAAAAGAGATGAGCAATTTGGAAATAGAGTGGTAGACTAGCCTGGTGTGACTGTCCTTGAACTTGAAACTGGATTGAGATTGTTGTGACAAGTCTTAACTTGGTGTAGGAGGAGTGCTGTGGATTATATCACTGAAGAATATGAGCCTCGTCTCTAACCACCCACCCCTGTAGACTGCAGATCTGAGCTAATACTTCAGAAGGAATCCCTGACCATCTGCATGTATGTACAACAACGCCACCTGCTGGATACTTAACACGTTGCAAGTGAAATAGTTTTAAAAAGTGCATCCTGTGCATCTACACAAATCTGCACAGCTGTGACACAATCAGGCCTTTCACCCACTTATGTTACAAGACTGTCACCAGCCCTTTCACCCACTTATGCCAAACCTAAAGTAATTGAATTAACCCCTGTGGTGCCGGTTGGCCTCTATAGGAGTTGTTGAGTAATATTGTACTGTACACAATGTTCTAAACACCACCTACGGTGCTGTAATTACTAATTGTATACCTTATAGTTCATAACAATAAACACAAAGAGCACTCGTAGGTAACATTTTGAAACATTGAATTACTGTTTCAAGTAGGTTTTATTATCAATATTAAATGAAGTTGCTAACACACTGGCAGAGCTGAGTCTGTAATAGATTAGCATTAGACAAAACAGATGTGTGCATTTTGTAAGCATAACATCACATCTTCCTTGTCTTGATTGAGTCCCCATAACAACCAGAGCCACCCCCCATGCTCTGGAAACAGCTTATTCCACACTCAAAAGCTGGAGTACGACCAATTTTCTAAGAGACTTTGCTATATTTAAATCAGTTATAAAAAGACTATGAGGCTCTGCATGAGGCTTCTACATTGAGCGAGTTTGCAATACAATAGTTATGATATTAGAAAAAAATACAGCTTATTCATGTACACACACACACACACACACACACACACACACACACACACACAAACACACACACACACACACACACACACACACACACACACACACACATCCTACAGATGTCAGGACTGCCCAGTCCCTGACCACCTTCCGGCGCCTCCTCAAGACTCACCTCTTCAGACAGCACCTGTAGAACTCCTCTGTTTTTCCCCTGGGACACTTATCACCCTTCCTTAAATGCGCTTTACTTGCTCTTATCTGCCCCCTATTTTACTGCATTTAATCCTGTACTTCAGAGTACTGTAATCTGCCAAGTGTTCAATCTGTAGTATTTTGTATTTAATCATATCCTGATGTAACTATCACTGACACTGTTATCTGCTGTATTATTGAATTGTATTTTGTCACACTTGTACTTGCTAGAACCAAAGTCATTGTATTTATCTTGCTCATAATTGTATTATTACTTGTACTGTGATACTTGAAATGTATTTGCTTACGATTGTAAGTCGCCCTGGATAAGGGCGTCTGCTAAGAAATAAATAAATAAATTAATAATAATAATAATAATAATAATAATAATAATAATAATAATAATAATAATATAGATAGATAGATAGATAGATAGATAGATAGATAGATAGATAGATAGATAGATAGATAGATAGATAGATAGATAGACTGCTGTGCAAAAGTCTTAGACATTTTCTATTTTTCTACTCTGATGCATTCGGAGCATCAACACTTTACTCAAAGCCTCCACTAGTGTTTTATTATAACAACCTTGATTTGCAAAAAGAAGGAAAAACATTGAGTGAAATGGTATCTGAAGCATAATCAACAAGTACAGAGAAACATAATCTGTAATTGACAAACCCAGAACTGGAAGAGCCAAAAAGCTGTCTAACAAGGAAGAGCAATACTTGAAGATAATTTCCTTAAGGAATAGAAAGAAGACAAACATTGAATTGACAAAAGAACTGGCAGAAGGGACAGGTGTTGTTGTTGTTCATCATATCAACAGTACGAAGGTCACTCTTGAAATTAGGACTTAAAGGATGTGTTGCAGTAAGAATACCTCTGTTAAGAAAGGGGAACAAGACTAAAAGGCTAAAATATGCACAAGAACACAAAAATTGGACTATGTTCAAAGGTGCTTTGGACTGTTAATGGCTGGACAATGACACCTGTGCCTTCTGCCAGTTCTGTTGTCAATTCAACACTTGTCTTCTCGCTGTTCCTTAAGGAATACAGTAATCAAGAATTAGCAGCAGCAGCAGCAGCTAAATTCTGGCAAATTTCAGCTTCAGCTAATCTTGCCAAGCTATATAAAAACAAACAAGGGAAACAAACGATAAGGCTAATTCAGTTTTATTGAATTAAAGTCAAGCTTGGATCCCTCTGCCTGGGTGATGTAATACACTACCAAGAGCATGCTGTACTGCCATGTGATGTATGACAGATAAACCACTGGGTCCTCACTCCACCAGGGCTTGTACAGATCCGGTCAATACAGAAATGCTTTATAGTGCATGCACATCTGTGCTATACCCTGTTCTGTATATGAGGGGCTTTTTGAGATACCTTTTTTTCTTATTTAATATAAATAGCTTATAAAAAACAATCAGTACCTAAACAAATTGCAATCATGTATATACCATAAAGTCATTTACACATTAAGTATGTTATAACTTTGCATAATAACATTGCAATTATTAAGTAACTGCTAAGTAAATGCACAGTAAGTAGAGACACTAAATGTAAAGTGTTACATGCAATGTGGCCCCCTGCTGCACTGGAGGAGGAAGGAGCATAACGATGTCTGAGAGTGGGAGCAGCTTCCACAGCAAGAGAGGCAGTGTAGAATATGTGTGTATGTGTGTGTGCATGTGTGTATGCATGTGTGTGCATGTGTGCATGTGTGTGTGCATGTGTGTGTGCATGTTCAACATAACAGATATGTGAAGGTATTTCTGGATCTCCTCCTAGCTGCTGCTGATGAGTTAATGATACTGACATCAGCATAAGATATGTACTAACCTCTCGACTGCATGCTCTCTTTAGTTGAATGGCAACAGCTGTGATTCTTTTTAGTGTATTTTTGTCACTAAACGGTGTCAGTGTTTAGCTAGATCCGCCCCTAATTGAAAATCAGAAGGAAGCGATTTCTCTTTGCGATCTGTGTACAAATAAAAACACAGAGCTAAATTAGTCTTTTCTTAACAGCTTCTGCTCATTCCAGCCATGGAACCAGCATTCAGCAGGCACATGAGACATGGAGGGAAGCTGTGAGTAATATCAGGAAGATGAAGGTAGATTAAACTGTAGAATCTGATAAAGGAAACACAGAGCCTCCGTTAACAAAAGCCCTGGCAAACCACAGCTTTGTAAGAGCTGGGATTTGCATTGCCATATCCCTGCAGGTAAAATCCTACAATGCAGAAATGTCATCTCTCAACTGACATTTAAGATTGTCCTGACAGATGAGATTATCACCTAAAGCGATCAAGACAGTGTCCAGCATTTCATTGGCAAAGAAAGGAAACTATTCAGCCTCTAACATTTTGATTGTGTTCTAAGCTAAGCAGGTGGCTGCATTAAAAAAAAAGAAAAACAACAACGAAATAAGATGCATGGTGTCGTTCTGAAACCAATGATTGTTTTTTTGTTTTTGTTTTTTTTAAGAAAAGGTTTGATTTGTATTTTATGAAAAATGTTCCCAGTTTTACAATTTCTTTAAAATATTCTCCACTGCTGAAAAAAAAAAAAAATACAACATTTTTCAATTTGAGGTCAGTAAAAAGGGTCAGTGAGATGCAGCCCAGTCCCATTTTAGAAGTGACATCTAACCACAAATCATCAGGAAGCCAAGTGATGAGGCGTAATGCTGCTCCTGTTGTGCCCCGGAAGTACAGTGCAGCTCTATTGAGCAGCTGTGTCTTTACAGTGACGCAAACCAAACAAGGGCTACGGTGTTTGGGATTTAAAAAATATGCCAAGCAGTAGAATGTAGGCCTGATCAAAGCGCAATAATGTTGCAGCAAAGTGTGGAAAGAAAATGCAAGTGACACTGCAGTAAAGAAACTTGAGATTTCTATTCTCTTAGGTGCGGGAGTAGATTATCCTCTCTGTGACCTCTGGCTGCAGAGGCCAGGGCAATAATTCATCTTTATTGCACATCATCAGGCCGACCTTAAATTATTGAGTGTGTGGCAGCGAGCTGATGAATTGCATGGCCTGGAATATTTTCTAAAGAAGGTAATAAAAGTAAATCACTCTGTTGTAAATTGGATTTGAAAATGGCCAGTATAATGGAAGAAGCGATCTCCTTCCCTCGCCTTTACAACTGAGTACCAGTCAATGCCAATTAACTTTCACATTGAGTGTTTTAGAAGCCGATTGGAAGATAATTTTCCTCTCATCCAAAGCGCTGACATTTTTACTGCCGTACTGGCGTACCGAGGCCATAAACTGACAATGAAAAGACAGTTTACTGCCTCAGCCTTGCAGTACAGCAGCACACCCCTAACACAGACTGCATACTTAAATAAAACAACACCGCAAAAAACAACAATGTACTGCACTACAATGTCATGACTGTACTACCATGACTAAGCCCCTCAGGGAACCTAACCTAAAATATGTGAAGATAACGTGTCACCCTGGGAGTGGGGAGACTCTGAAAACAAGTCATATTACTTCTACCAAGCAGCAGAGCAAAGCCTTTGTGGTTTTACTTTCAGCATGTCCGCAGTATCATCAGAGAAGGCGTGCGGTCGTGCCGAGACTACTCGAGGCTCAGGTGTACTGGGAGTGTTCACTGAGAACACTCAAAGGCAGAGATTCTATTGTGCTTCATATTACTTGGAGTGGATTCCATTAATCATATCAGAAGATTCCTTCATGAGTCTTCTGTGCTCTGATTCACTGGGAGAGAATGGGATGGGACAAAACCAGGGGTGCCGGATAAGCAGGTCATCTTCCCAGGGGAGGAGGCAGAAAAAAGGCATCCGAGCTCTGCAATAGGCACAATCACATTTATGCTTTTGTACTTTTACTCTGTGGAGGTGATGCACCGTACAAGCACAGCAAGGTCAGGCAAGCATCACACATCTTTCTATGGATGCTCTCTGCAGTGGACTGGGGACACAGTATAATGGAAATGATCTGCAGGGTGACACAGTGCAGGACCAAATGAAGCAGTAACACATTACATCTATTCACCCACCCCTCCTCGCATTCAGAACTGGGCAGACCCATGGCAAATTACATTTAATAGAGGAAAGTGTAAGGTACTGCATGCATGCAATAAAAATGTGCATTATAAATACCATATGGGAGACACTGAAATTGAAGAAGGAATCTATGAAAAAGACCTAGGAGTTTATGTTGACTCAGAAATGTCTTCATCTGGACAATGTGGGGAAGCTATAAAAAAAGGCCAACAAAATGCTCGGGTACATAGTGAAAAGTGTTGAATTTAAATCAAGGAAAGTAATGTTAAAATTTTACAATGCATTAGTAAGACCTAATTTAGAATATTGTGTTCTGTTCTGGTCACCTCGCTACAAAAAGGATGTTTCTGCTCTAGAAAGAGGGCAAAGAAGAGCGACTAGAATTATTTCGGGTTTAAAAACCATGTCATATGCAGGCAGGCTCAAAGAATTGAATCTATTCAGTCTTGAACAAAAAAGTCTACGCGGCAATCTCATTCAAGTATTCAAAATCCTAAAAGGTATTGACAATGTCGACCCAGGGGACTTTTTCAACCTGAAAAAAGAAACAAGGACCAGGGGTCACAAATGGAGATTAGATAAAGGACACATGCAGTATAATAAAGGCAGGTCAGCTGAAAGAAACTTAGAAACAACTGTGTGACATTGAGAATGCTTGTCAAAGAAAGAACCTTACCAAGTTTCTTTTTAGTAATTTATAATCATCTTGTAAGATATATCCAGCAGCTTGGGTGGAAAGTGGACAGGACATCTTTTACCTCTTTGTCTTGACAGCGCTTCAGTGGATGCTTCAGGTAAAACAAAGCGGCAGTGTGAAATTTCATCTTCGATAGGCTTTGGGAAATGGAAGTGAAGAGCACAGAACTCATGCTGTGTTCTAATTAGAATGGCCCAGGAAGGATTCTGCAATGCAGGGTGTGTGTGGGGTGGAGGGGGGGTTGCCAAGGCTTACCTGATGATGTTTCTTAAGCAGGTGCTAATGTCTTGTAAATGGGGAGTGGATTTCGGCCCTTTTCCTATGAAAACAAGAACAAGTCAAACAGATACTGTTGCTCACAGTGCAGGTGTGCAGTAGTGGGAGTATTGACCCAGTGCAATAAACAAATCCACCATAGCATCCCTCACGTCACCAATGGAAATGAGCCAAAAGAATAACCTCAATAACAGTCTTCCACTTCTGTTTACTCATTGCACAAGCAACTGAGTCACTGATGAATGAGCTGGTTTTGTTATGCATGCAAAGCAATAATTAATTCAGTCATCAGTTAAATATAGAACTGTTCATCAGGGAGATATTGCTGTGTTTGCACACATTAAAAATAACTCACACCATGCAATGCAGGGTAAGTCAGAATTGCAATTAGAGACACCCTTGGGACTCTTGATGAATACCTTTCAGCTTGCAATATTCTCTGACCACCTGGATCTCTCTTGTCCATCCCTCTTTACAATCACAGAACCAAACAATACTCTGTTTTTTTGTTTGTCTGAAATACAAATAAATAAATAAATGACCAATTCAGTATTTGCCAGTTTGGACTGATTCCTGAATACATTTAAATTCGGTATGTTACCAGGCTCAGGAGTATGGCTTCGGCATTGAGCACATGGACCATGCATATTTTGTGGCCTCTCACTAAAAAGCTTTATCAAATGACATAAATCAGGCAGCAGGACAGTAAATTAAAAAAGAATAAACAAATGCCTGGCTTGAATTCAGTTTGCTACTGCTTAGTCTTTTACAGTAGATAAACAGCCATAAGTCTGCAAGTCAACAGTGGCTAATATAAAACCCACAATGGTACTCTGTCTGTAATTAGGCATAAGAGGGGTTCCAGTTTAATCCTAGAAACATGGGATTCAATCCAATAGACTTGCACTGGTTTTAACAGGGATTTAAAAAGAAGCTAGGGATGGAGTCATGTGTCCTCCCATTCTGTGACCTCCGCAGCTAGTTTAGATGCAGACAAGCATTGTGCTGTGTTAACCCTTACAGGGGCTGATTTCATAAACGAGTACCACAGTATACAGTAGAACCCTTGGAAGAACCTGGCAAACTACAACATACACAACCATGCAAATTAACTGTGATTGGGTAACACTTTTAAAATACAGGCCAACAATTCATATGTTTTTCAATAGGGTTTCGTAGGATTGCATACGTCTGTTCTGGGGGGGGGGGGGGGGGGGGGGGTTTGTAATGATTTTTCAAGTCCTGAAGATAGCAATACAAATGGCCACTACTTCATAATGAATTAGTGGAACACCACAGGGATAGCAGGTAATACACTGGAGGTGTAGAACGAAATCAAACGCCATCTTCAGTCTCTGAAAGGCTTACCTCAGCTATGAGGCTGCAGTGTGTTTGCAGGTGAGTCCAGTTCCTCTCCTTGAATTTCAGGGTAATCACGCCACCCATTACCCAGGAACAATGACTTGACGACCTGCGTCTCAGCACCTCACACATGGAGGAAAACCAGCTTCTGTAGTGGGGAGCTAACACTGCCACTGGGGAGCTCACTAAAACTCCTGTGTAGCTCCAGTCTGTCCCCCAGTAGGTACAACTCCAGGTAACACTTTACATATCATTGAACCCTTATTCCTGCCAAGCTGTAAAAAAGGAAACAGTAACAAGGTCACTTTATTTAATCCAGTTCATTCCAGATACTGCCTTATTGTGTTCAAGGTCAATAAACACCGGTATTCCCATTTGTTTTTATATCTGTACAATATTTATTTTTATAGCCATATCCCGGAGATGAATAATATTTCCTTTTCCTCTTTTTCTTTGCTTCTGATGGTGAGAGGTCGCATGCAGGCCACTGAGGATTAAGGACCAGGCTGGAGTCTGTCAGCTGACTTATAAATATGTATTTAAGCTTCACTATGCATCTGTTTTTATACTATCCATATACCCCTCATTATAATGCTGTATTCAGAATCCAGAGATAAGAAACTCTGCTGCACTCTATGTGATCTGCTTTAGAATAAAAACATGAGGACATGCCATTCCAATGCCATGTCCGTAGCTGGGGTCACATTCTAACGAGGGGTCACTGTGTGTGTACATGCATGTTTGTGTGTGTGACAATATAGCATAAGTCAGTGGTGTCTGCATGGTGCCGGCAATCCTTGCTCTTCTCTGAACCTGCTGCATACAAAGGCACCCAGCTGTGCTGACTGTGTGAGTTTTTTAATATCTGTGCGTGATCTAACGCGACCTCCAGAATTGATTCTGCATTCGGCAGTGCAGTGGTTGGGGGTTGAATGAGGCAGTGTTTAGGTATGTCAGGTTAGACACTCGGTCTGAAAATCCTAAAAGTAAAAACGAAAGAAAATGTGGGTACAAAATAGAGGTACATTCACTACACTGTAGCGACACTGTTGTGACACTTCTGATGAATTATATACCAGCAAAATGAATGATCGTGAAGAGAGCTCTGTTGCATTCATGTTGTGGATATACAGTACAGTATGGTGTTCCTCCCTGCAAGCTCTCAATATCAGTAAACACTATAACTCCAGTGTATTTATAGAACATTAATTTAATGTACCTGTATTTTGAATTGCACCCAAAACCTTCTTTGTCAAGGACACAAAAAAGGTGCCAGCTTCAGATATTAAAATGATCCTGTAATTGTGTTATATGTCATTTCCCCGTTCTGCAGCTTCAGATATTAAAATGATCCTGTAATTGTGTTTTATATCACTTCCCCGTTCTGACTTTTCTTCCTCTTCGGTTCTTTTGCATCTTATTGTCTGCAGATCACTGTTTTGCATACCGCAATCTCATTATCATTTCATATATTTTATGAGTTTAACACCATTCCCCTTTATATCTCCTCTCTCCTGCTCCCAAATGTCACTAAAGAGCTGCTGTACAAGAATGCTGTGATCTTTACTGTTGTCAAACCTTGCCATTTGGAAACTCAGGATTCTCAACAATACAATATAAAAGACAAGGGTTTGGAGATCAAGTGTCTGTTTGCACCGTCTGCTTCTTCGTCTGCTGCTCCATTCACAGAGCAGACAGATACAGCTTTATATGACTCACCTCAATCTGAATACAGCAATCTGACAACAGGGTCATTCCAGCTCAAGTGGACCTGATTCTGGGGGAGGGAGATTTCCTCCATTTGTGGTGGATGATTTGGATACAAAAATCACATGTGATGGAGAAAATGCTTCCAGGGCAGGTGTTGTGTGCGTGCAAAGGAAGAGCTGTGTAACTCTTGCAGCCCCACACGTCTTCAAAGTGGTAAACATATCATTTTAATGCATGTTTCAAGGGTTTTCCAACCATTTTTTTGGTCAGAAGCTACAGTGCGAAGCCTTCAGAGCAATACTGGAAAGTGGAAACTAATTACGCTAACTCACATTTTTATAACGTACCGTGACGGAGCAATAGAAGAACGGCCGTGGACAAAATGAAAAACAAACCATTTTCCACTGGCACTTGCCAGGCTGCTCTGTGTTGTAAAAAACACGAAATCACGCACACACACCATGCACCTCTCAAAGAAGAAGTGATGTTTGGAACACGGGCAGGTTCAGCAGGTAAAACAGGTGTAATTGTGAGGTTAATATGAGTGCTTCTGTCTGGTGCTGGTTTAGATAAATAAGTGTTTGATCTGTGACCTAGCAATCGTGACTGCTATGTCAAATATGGGAGATCAATGGAAACACTAAAATACAGCAGTACTACATATTGTTATTTTAGAGAAAAATATACATTCTTTCTGGTGCATTTAATAAAAATGATATTCCTCACTGGTAATCAGTATGTTTTTTTGTTTTGTTTTCATAGAGCATTTATATTATTTTTTTCCAGAAACAGTGTCACTGTTTATACCATGGTCTTGCAGTGGAGTACTCTATTTACTCCAACCTGCTCGGTTTACCCTGGGGAGAACAAGGCTCCGGACTATCCAGTTAGAATAGAATGGACAGAAAGTTCCACAAGTGAGTTCCACTGGGAGCAGTAAAAGTGGTCTGGCCCACGAGGGAATGGGTGATAACTAGGCTGCTGACCGCTGGAGTTTTGAGTTTCAGAGCAACTGTGTAAAGAAGGAGTTGAACAGAAACAAAGTCCCACACCTTGGCAGAGACAAGCTGTATCAATTTCCTGCCGGATAAAATTCAGACCCCATCTGGCTTGGTGTTCCTGGGAGGCACGTGCAAGCTTCTTGTTGCTCTGATTTTGATCTGAATGTGTGTGTTTCCCTTCCAGCTCCGACACACAGAAGCACACATGCACTCGCTTCAGTACTTAATGCAGAGGGGTCTGTATCTCAGCTTCCTTACCATCGATACCATATTATCTGTCGCTGAGGCCAAGGTTGTGAATGTCATTGTCGAGCTGCTACGGGAGGAAATGCACCAGAAAGAAAGACGACTGTCTCTGCCAATGAACTGTCTGAAGCGGATTAGGAAGGGCAGTAATTACGGTAGTTTGATTATCACCTAAGATTGATTAGACAACCCCCTAGTGTGTTGTAACACATTAGCATGGCTGCATGCAGGACGCTGGGAGGCGTTTGTCCTTGGAATGTGCACAGCTAGCTAGCAAGCTGAATGCTAGTGATATGTGGAGCTGGAAACATGCTTTGGTTTTCATACAGCAGTATACGGATTTATAAATATTGTCTTTACCTCCAATATAAAATACAGCAATGTCTGAAACAAATCTGTTGCTTCTGTGTCTTGAGTGTTATGTAATGTTCTCCTTTGTCACTGGAAGTCGCAGGCTTTATTTTGTGTCTGTAAAGAGAAATGACCTGCCCTCAGACAGGTGACACCCATCACAACCTTGCCACCCCTGCTGACACACAATGCTGCGGTCGGGGCTGCTGGAGGAAATGCCTCCATGTTATACCAGCTCAACACCTGTGACTGTGCTCTTGTGAGCTGGAGGGAGGTCAGCGCTTTGACTGCTGAACCACACACGCTCTTTCTGGTAGCTGGTTAGTGTCAGCGCACCTGAGCGAGATGGCATTTCATCCCTACATTCCTGAACCTAGCTGTTTGCCCTTCATCCTTGGGTTCCATGCCATCCACACACACACAGTCAGATACACACTATTCATAGCTCTTCACAGATGAAGAAACAGTGGGATTCCAGTTCAGACAAGCATGTAACAGTTTACACACCCATGTGCAAAACTGGCTTTGGTTATTATGGTGCCTCCACAAACCACTAACACTGGCTTGCTGACCGCACACACAGCCCTGTCCTGCCTCTCCTACAGATTGCAGCTCAGCGGGATTAATGCCTCATTAAAGACCTTTAGCAGTAATTAAACCCTTCTTTTATATCCTGCTCAGAGTCTCAACAACACCTCCACAAGCAAACAGATCACTGCCGAAGTCCCTTTGGTCTAAAAATCCTAGGCTCGCTGTGCTGTGTATCTATCTTGATTTCGGCACGGTATTACAACACAGAAATCAACTCCCCTCCAGTATCCTTCCGGTTACTCTTGCCAGCTGCAGTGGTGGAGTTCTTATCTTGCTGATAACCATTGGAGTGTTTGCTCAGTGGTTACAGGTTTGTGTGCATTGCACTTAAAAGAGGATATCAGTCTTTAGTGGTGAAGCGCTCTCATTAATCCCTGTACTATAGTTATATTCTGTACCTCTACTGTGTAAAATCATCTGTGTAAGTACACTGGCCTCAAAGATTACATTCAGCTGGTCCCCTAAGCAGTTGTGACTGTAATTAATGAAGTGTCAACTAGGCTAAGCTGACCACTGCCTGGGTACAGTTATCTGGGATCAAGAGCGGATTATGAAAGAAATTATTCCTCTTTATTGTACTAAGAGGATTCTCTCTACAGATGGCACATGGGCCAGGTTTACTACGCCTTTGATCTCCTGCAGTTACTGTAGGCATGATATATCACAGCCATGTAAAATAAAGCCTTGAGAAAGCCATGATTAACTGCGGTAACATACGGTAAATACATCATCTAAGGGAAAGAACAGGGAACTACCTAATAATGACCATTATAAGGATGGTTTAACGGTAAAGCATAGGCAAGCATTGTAAATTACAGTGTGGTTATTAAAAATCAAGGCAAACCATGGTAAACTGTGGTAAATGCATAGTATAACCATGGGGAAAGCATGGGAAAAGTGTAAGAATAGCGTGGTAAACTTTTGTAAGGGACAGTGCAGTACATGTGTTAAAGAGTTTACAGATGACAAACACTGTTGCTCTTTTTGCATTATGTTGAATTTGGACTGCAGTAAGAAAGCCTTGTAATGTGTGCACAGTACAATGCTTCCTGATTCTGGTTTTTGTTGTTGTACACTATAGTGTCATATTTACGAAACTCTCTTGTTTTAAAGGTACATTTTGATTTCTCAGCTTTGTAAATATTTTTGTCGAAGCAAAACTAATAAAGGCTTTAATATGAGCAAGGCTGAATACTGCCACTATACTGCCCATGCTTAATGTAATCTTAGCCTCTCCTTGTTCCTTATCCCCAAGTAAATTAACAGCTGTTTGCTTTCTTTGATACAACAGGTGTCTCATACACATACTGTACAGTTTATTGTTATTTATACAGCAGGTGTCTCATACACATACTGTACAGTTTATTTAAGGTGTCAAGTCAAGTTATCCCTGGTTTATTTTAGGTGACTTTGAAAAGAGAAATTGGTGGTATAATGGCTCTGTAGAAATGTAAAAGAATAAACGTGTGTAATGTGAGATATGATGTTTGGCTTAATAAAACTCTTTTGGAACATGCATCTGTTTGAACTTAAGGCATTGGTTTCAACAACTCTTAATACTGGCAGAGTAAGCCCCAAATAAAGTATGGTTAATTGGAGGCACATTGCAAATGCAGCACCTTCATACAGGCAATGACCACTTCTTGTACTCACGAGTCCTTGTGGTTCGGTACATATATAGCACATTAAGCCAGGCATGGTGTATTTATTTTAAATCTGGATTGCCAAGACCTAATAGCCTCCCTCTTTTAAGCCTGTTTCTTACACTTGTTCACAAACAGCCTCGCTGTGCTCCTCTTCCCTGAGATTAAAGAGTGGGCGTGTATCCTGAATCAGAGATGTTGACATGCTTCAATACTGTACGCTTCCAAATATGATTACCTTAGTTACACACTAATTGGGAGCCCTTAATCTGAGCCATTGAAGGAAGGCTGCACCTTTAAACAGGAAGGCCACCAGCTGGTTTCTTAGCAACAACCCATAATAATAACTTTGAGAAAATTGCGAATTAACCTTCAATTAAGACTTAAAAGACAACCAAAAATAGAAGTTTCTGGTGTGCCTTTCCCTGTTATTATGCTTACAGCAACGGCTCTTTGTGCAGGTCACCTCTTTGAAACAATGCTATATATAGCAGAAATAGCTTGGCTTGAGACAGATAGGGATCAATCATTACCTGTTTTAAGTGCCTATATTTAGATATGATGCCACTACGCTCATTTAAACCCTGGAAAGTTGTAAAAACCTAGAATGTTGAAGTAGAGCACTTTGATTGAGACAGAGGTTTGTCTTACTTACAGTCCCTTCTTCTTTGAACCTAGGCACAGCTCCTTCCTTTCTCATAATGAATTAGCCCACCTGGTCTGCCTGACTATGTCTTGCAATTTTACAGCCATTTTCAGAAACAAGCTGTGGGTGTCAGTGCTCCCTTAAGTGTGCGTTTTCTATATGATCTTGGTGCACATGATCTAAGTGAGCACTAACACTCAAGGGCTGTTTCTGAGTATGTCTGTTAGATTGGGCTGTCTGTGAGTGCTGCCTTTGTTGCACACTGAAAACAATGCAGATTCAAAAAAACAAATAAGATTGTAAGTGATCCCTGGTGCCAGATTGAACCTGTACACGGTATAACTCTGTTGCCATCATTGCAGAGATACTGTGCATGTATTTCAGATCAGCAATTACATAATAGCTTAACACAACCTGTTTTGCAACTAATCATAATATGCAAGGAGAATACTTGCAACACCATTCTATTTATGAATCACTATCTGGAACTGTTTGGAAATCACACTTTGCTTGAAATAGGATATATCCATCTGACCTTCCAGCTACATTGTCACATGACTTGAATAAAATGAGGAAGTCTGCTCAGTGCCCTGCCTGGCAGTTAGGATTCTTCATGTAGACTCACAGGCAGGTAAAAGACAGATACAGGAGCATAGTGGTAAAAATGCAATATAGGAGGAGCAGTGCACAGAACCACGCAGTATAACATTATAAAATAGGAAGCTTAAATGGCTTTTCAGGCTGTTTACTGTTTTAACAGGTTCCAGTGGAAGCGTGACCATTGTGTCTTTTATTGCAACCCGACAGGGATATGAGTTTGAAAGCACACGCTTTGCTTCTTTAGGTTCTAGAAAGAAATCATTTTCATCCAGTAAGCTATATCTAAACTTAGCCACATATTCCACCTTTCAAGTTCAATTCTTAGTGGAACATCCACCTGCAACTTATCTCGATTCAGCCAATCAAATGCTGGTGTTCCGGTTAGACGCCCTCTTCTTAATCTAAATTCATTCTGATCAGGGGCGTGGCATTCTTTGCTTTATGTAAACTAATTATTTCACAAACCAGTCAGTCAGCTGTCTTTGGTGTTTAAAGCTCCCTTTTCTAAATGTTGGCTTGTCTAAGGCGCTGCTTGCTTTCTCGCTGTGCTGATGTTTTCTATGGGTTCTTTGACGCAATCCAGCTTACTGTTTCCTATAAGAAAAAACGAATAGCTCCCTGTTTTAAGATTTACGCTTTCTAAACAGGCACAGTTTATATTTAATAAGGATTTAACAAGAACAGTATTGAATAGCAAAAGGAATAGTAAATTACTAAGTAACGCGCTTAAAAAATAGGACTTCTAGTGGTCAAGCAGTCAAAAGTGTACAATAAATAACCCCAAACATTTGTATATATGTGGTGGCCAAAATTGTTGACCTGGTCCTATCTCTTTAATGCAAGATGCTCTGGTTCGTATTGAGATTCACAACAGCTGAATTTGAAACGAGGAAGCAAAATTTGTGTGAAACTTTTTTTTTTTTTTTTTTTTACAGGGTTTTAGAGTTTAAATTAAAAAAATAGATTTGACAATTTTTTTTTCAATTTTTTTTTTTTTTTTTTTTACATTTACATTTTTGATCTTGGTTAGCGGTTTGTAAATAACTTATTTCATTTCTTTGAGTACTATTGGGAGGATCTCATCCGGCCCAGGGGATTTGTTTATTTTAAGAGCTCCTAGTCCCTTTAACACTTCTGCCTCTGTTATGCTAAAGTTATTCAAGACTGGATAGGAACAGGTCAACATGTGGGGCATGTTGTCCATATCCTCCTTTGTAAAAACTTGTGAAAAGTAATCATTTAGTATATTTGCTATTTTTTTCTCTTCGTCTATGATTTTGCCATTTGTATCTCTTTACCTCCTCTTTGAATGTTCTCTTGCTGTTATAATATTGGAAAAAACTTTTTGGAATTGGTTTTAGCCTCCTTAGCAATGCTTATTTCTATCTCTTGCTTGGCGTTTCTAACTTCCTTTTTGATTTGAGTGTACTTTGTTCTTGGTCCCTTTTAAACACTCTGTAAAGTGCCGTATTTCTCTGAATATTTTTTTTCATTGATCTATTAAACCATTTTGGCCATTTTGTTTTAGATTTTGATTTGTCTACTTTTGGGATGTAATTGTTTTGCGCCTCTAGTACTACATTTTTGAAAAACAGCCATCCTTTTTCTGTGGATGTGTTCTCTATTTTACTCCAATCTACTTCTGTTAGTCTCTGTTTCATTCCTTCATAGTTTGCCTTTTTAAAATTGTAAACCTTAGCTTTAGTCGTTACTTTTTGGGTTCTAAAAAGCACTTCCAATTAGACCATGTTGTGATCTGAGTTTGCCAATGGTTCTCTGACCTCTGTTTTAGTTATTCTGTCTTCGTTATTTGAAAAGATGAAATCATGGCATGCCTCTCCTGTAGTCGGTGCCTTGACAAATTGTGTTAGGAAGCAGTCATTTGTCATTTCTACCATTTCAATTTCGTCTGTCATGCTCCCTACCGGGTTTTCCCATTTTATACGGGGGAAGTTGAAATCCCCCATTAATATGGCTTCTCTTTTGCTGCACGCATTTCTAATGTCCTTGTATAACAGATTATTTTGCATGGTGTCTGAATTTGGCATGCCCCTATTATTATGCCCTTTTCATTTTTCTCCATTATTCTGACCCATATTGATTCTGTGTTGTTTTTTTCTTCCAGATTTAACACCTGGGCTTCAAAACTATTTTTGATGTATAGCGCTACCCCTCCGCCTCTTCTGTCCTGCCTGTCTTTCCTATACAGTGTATACCCACTAATATTATATTCATCTCCATCACTCTCGGATAGCCAAGCTTCTGTAACACCTATCACATCGTAGTTACTTGTTAGTGCAGTAGCTTCAAGTTCTAACATTTTGTTTTTGAGACTTCTAGCATTTAGATAAATACATTTAATGGCGATCTTATCTGAATTGTTTCCCGTGTTTTGATATAGTCTCCCTTCTGTTTTTTTTTGGTTGATTTCTCCCCTCTTCCTTTCTAGTTTAAATGCAGTTCAGGTATTTACAAAGTGTTTCCTCCATTCTTTAATTAACTCCTGTTTTTTGAAAGGAGAGAAACAAAAATCATGTTAGGGTTACAAAATTAGATCCTAAACATTGTGGGAGCTGAAATCTATCACTTCGCTGTTTGGTTCTGAAAATCAAAAAAATAGGTGTTCATTAATCTGCCCCTTCCCCCTCCCCTTGAGAAATCACAGCCTCTGGAAGTGTAGCAGTGGGAGAAGCACGACATGGATGGATTGTATCATCTCTAGAGGCACCTGCTGCATACTCAACACACTGCCCTACATTCATCATTCATAGCAACCTGCGGCACAATATACATGCAGCGTAGGGTTTGGAGGATGCCACCCCCTACCACTGCAGAACTGCCACAGGAATGCCTTCAACACGGCTTTGTTTCTTTACAGAATCCTGGATGTCTGCAGGAAACGTTTTGGATACAGTACAGTAGCCCAACAATTCTCAAGCTTTCAATCCTAAATGATACGCTAAAAGTCTTGAAAACTCCAAAAAAACATTCTGTAATCCCTAGTGACCTTCCTCTGACCTCATCACCAGGAACTGGAATAATATGTAGTAACACACACTGCAAACTGAAAAGAGAATACTTCTTTTCTTTGTATTTTTAAAGGACTACTTTTTCTAGCAATAGAATACAAAACCTGAACTGCATCACAATGGAAGGAAACAGCTTGTAGTCTCCCATGCACGGGTAGAATAAGTGTCAAATAATTAGGGTGTCTGATTTTTGGGTTTTACCCGATTTAACCCGATTCCCCCCCCCCCCCCCCCCCCGGAAGGTTTTTTCTGCATTCAGGTTAAACCCGAAAACTCGCTGAATAAGCACATACTGTATATGAATAAACGCAGGCACAGTTGTCTGTGATTCAAATACAACAGAGCAGAACTGGCACAGATGACAGTAAGCTGATTTACCTATTAGAAAAATGTGGCTTCTTAGTGTAATATTCTGACCCATATTGATTCTAAATATATTTCGATTTTTCAAAAATGTCACCCGAAAATCAGATGCCCTACAAATAATATAAACCAGGCCAACAGGATCTATAGATACTGTAGGTATTTAATGATGCCACTGCTCTTGTTAGTCTGGTCACTTCCATTACATTTGTTTTATATATTGGAAACCCAAACCTATCCACAGACAGGTCCCTCAACTTAATTTCTGTCTTGGAAGAATTCTTTAAACTGTGCTTGCAGAGTTATGCAACTGTCTCTTCCGTTGAGAAGAACGTTTCGCAACAGACCTGAGACAGAGAAACGCACATTCCATATTGAACAAGGTAAGCATTGGGCCAGTGCTCAGCTCCTGCAGTTACTGTGTACCTGGAACTAAGAGGCTGTGTGGTCCAGTGGTTAAAGAAAAGGGCTTGTAACCAGGAGGTCCCCGGTTCAAATCCCACCTCAGCCACTGACTCATTGTGTGACCCTGAGCGAGTCACTCAACCTCCTTGTGCTCCATCTTTTTGGGTGAGACGTAATTGTAAGTGACTCTGCAGCTGATGCATAGTTCACACACCCTAGTCTCTGTAAGTCGCCTTGGATAAAGGCGTCTGCTAAATAAACAAATAATAATAATAATAATAAGATGACAAAACGAAAAACCCTTTTAGCTAATGTGTGGAAAAGCACTACCCTGTGAAGCAGTCACGCTGCTGGAAATAAGACTCCTGTTGCATAGCCTTTTCACAGCTAACCCCACCTACTCCCTGAAACCAGCTTCTAATCCGTTGTGACAGTCACCTGACGGAATCATCCACCGACGGTTCCAATTCTAAAAGATGTGGCCTCACTAAAACTACCCTGAACACTAACGATCATATCCACCTTCAATAACCAGCTCTGCAAATCCAATCGTTTTCAACACACAATTACAATCAAGCCTCCCTCCTCCTTGGTCTTCACCACACTGCAGCACAACATGCATCATTTAGGATATCCTTTGCTAAAATAGGACCTTTTCAAATACTCATAAAAAAGTAAAAGTGTCCCAGCGTATCAATGTCCTAACGAACGTGGAAACAAACTCCTCCTTTCCAAGATGATTTCATCTTTGCTACTGCAGAGGTGCTGTATTCACCTGTGTGTCAGGGTTTCTTTTATCAAGATTAATGGTCTGATTGCTTAATTTAGCTGAAACTGTCTACCTTTCCATTGCACTGTGCACACTGTACTGGGCTAAATTTCTCCCTTTCGTTTTTTCTGTTTTTTAAATTGGAATCTGTTATACTTAAGATATCAGCTATCCCATATTGAACCCTTTATAAAAGTTCACCATAGTAAAGGCTCAGCAAAGTGCATTAAAGCATGGTAAGGCATAGGTAAGCTTTGTAAAGAATAATGAGGTGTGGTAAAGCATATTAATAAACATGGCAAACCATAGTAAACTAGGAAACTGCAAAATACCATGGAAAACTTTAATAATGGTACACAATAAATAAATAATTAAATTGGGATCACTGCAGCGTCTAGACAAAGTGCAGATATATTGATAAAGACACCTGGCACTAAAGTTCAGTTGTACTTACACTGTAGAGCTACTGCAGCATTAACACTTAATAACTTGAATGTTGAATGTTATTAAAAGTGTTTAATATGGAAGAACTGCGTGGCTCTGTCTGCAGCTACGGCGAAATACAGATTTATTTTTTCTTTTTAAATCTGATGCACAGCAAAGAAAATCTTCCCCCCCCCCCCTCATATTTCTTGTTGCATATCGTTTTTTAAATGAAGAGTGAAACCAGTTGTTGAAACACAGTCTCTGATGGCTCCTTGCTGATTGTGAAGACAATGGTTTACTGAACTTGGATTTGCTGTAGCACTGTATGATTTTTTTTTTACTGCTGTCAAATTATTTCTATTGACAAACATAGAACAGTAACAGATTGCAATAGAAAATTCTACAAAACAAATGTATTGACATGTTTAGAATTGACATTTATAGAAAAAGGGTTGCAGCCATAAGAAAAAGATTTGCAGTTCTGGGACAGAGTTGTTTTTTTTTTGCTGGATGGTTGAACAGGCTATAATAATTCCAGGTTATGCTTCCTGCTGTAGTGTGTTATGGAGTTTCCATTAGATGACACTATGGTGCTCGCTAGGTATCCTAGAGTACAGAACGTCCTTTCTGATTGAGTCGAGTTCTACAGAAAGTCCTGTGCTGTCTGTATTAGGATGTGGGAGTCTCCACCCTGTGCTGGCCCCACACCACAGTGTTTTATTCAGTATTTAAATGTACTATCGAATTTAAAACTGGAATATGCCATGGTGCAGGGCTTTATGAGCTAGCTGTCTGTTTCAATGCAGCATCAAATAAATAAAACACACAATGACAGCAAGAGGTCCATCCAAGTGTAAACAGTCATGGGAATCTTCGTGGGTGTGTCAGTGTGTGTGTGTGTGTTAATAACACAGCTGCCTTCCTCACTGCTCTACAGGCACGCCTTTATTTTCATTCCACACTTAATTTACAGTCCTAAACACAAACAGTGTCAGGGGCTTGAAATTATGCAATTTGGTTTCATGTAAAGCGGCACAAACTGGGGTTTCCCATATAATGTTAGGATTGGGAAAACCATGGAAAGGTCACAGCGTTCAACGGCATTGCAAACACAGGTCACAGTCCTGGAGGGCCATTCCACTCCAGGTTTAACAGGTGAGATAACGTACTACGTCAGGGACTGGATGCAGGTGTAATTGGTTCATTTAAACACTTTAGAACAGGATTGTAACACATACCAGGAGTGGCATTGCCCTCCAGGACCGTGATTGGACACTCCTGGAGTTAATGTTGTTGCTAACCATGGCAACAGGACTGTTTGGAGCTGGTATGAACAACCTTTACAGGGACTCACTTGAGTTGAATTGAACCTATGTGTGTAATCAATGGTTTAGGGAGCTAGTTGGAACAAGCTCAAGGCATGGGCTGGACTGAAAGAGCCAGCAGGCAGTAGCCTGGTACAATACAAGCATGCAGGACCAACCTATTTTTTTTTTGCTATTGCCAGTGCAAATGTTCTCAAAGTGTCAATGCAATTAATCATGTAAAAACGGGTTGCCAACTGTGCAATGCAGTGTTCTTCATTACAACCAATCAGAACGCGTTTTCAGGGGCCTGGGTCACTGGCAGTCATTGTTCTTGGAACGCCAAACAGAATATCTCATTTCAATGTTATTTTGAAATTGTCTGCCAAAACGTTTCCCCGCATTACAGTAAGATGTATCCCTCCTCCGAAGAGAGACGTTTTAGTGACTCTGAAGCAAGGCTGTAACATTGCCCAGTTAGCTAAAAAAAAAAAAAAAATCAGGTACAATTCACAATGAAAACAATTACACTTTCCCCTTAAAATGCTGCCTGTGAAGCCATCTGAAACTGATAAGCATTACATGATGCAATTTCCAGTTTATATACTTATATATGCCTTACTCTTAATTACATGCCACAAAAACTGTTGATTTATCTTTTCTTTATTGGTATTTGTGAGTTCACAATACTTTTTAAAAAATAACATTTGTTTTATACACATTTACTATATACAACTGGAATACTTCAAGGTATGTCGTTCCTTTTGCACAGCAAAGATATAACATGTATGTTTTTAAGAACATTTAAAGAGAGGGGTAACAGGACAATGCTATTTACAAAATTACAATTAATAAATCACTCAAACCAACTTCACAACAGTTATATACAAAAGAGTTATATACAGAAAAACGGAATATTCTGAATAAAGAAGCTAGGAATCGCGTTTTGTTGTGTGAATCATTCAGAAACAATATTGAAACTGCACGTGTGCCCCCACCCCAAGACAGTTATTTAAGGAATGTGGCATATCTCTAGGTAAACACTGTACCTTCACAAGTTCAACGGGTCTGTTGGTCCATTATTAAGAGGAGGATACGCGTGTGTGTCCGCGTTAATAAAATTAGCTCGAACTACTCCTCCATCAACACCGGAAGGAACACAAACACTTAAATACAAATAAAATATAATAATTCAAGCTATCTCTTGCTCTTTGACTTCCTCGAAGCCGTTGCAAAGTGAATTCGGATCCTGGTTACTGTCTATTGAAGATTCGCTCCCCGTGCTTTCCCCGGACAGTAACCGGGTGACTCTCAGGTCCGATTTCAGAGTTTGGACGTCGTTACCAATGCACATTTCTCCCAGGTCGCTGATTATCTGAGAAAGCTCTTGTTTACCATTGCCCAAGCAGTCGTCATCTGTGTCCAGAATGTCCTCGCACTCGAAATGTTTCGCTTTTTCCTCTTCCTCCTCCCCGAGAAGGTCCTCGGTGATGGAGCCCAATTTCGGTGCGCTCCGGCTCCTCTCCACGGGAGGTTTGTAATAGCACTGTCCGTTTAAGAGCTTCCTGAGGGGGACCAGGGGGATTGTCTGCTCCCCTATCAGCTGCTGTTGCTGGTGCCGGGCATCATCCCTGCGCTTAACCCTCTTAAACTCAGCCAGGGCTGTAGCTGAAGTCTGGTACAACAAAAGCGCCATGGCTTTAGCTTTCTCTGGTTTGGAGACGAGCACGGCGTGGCACCGCAGCATGACGGCTTTGTGCTTCATCTCGTGCCTGTAAATCCAGACGAAAATCTTGGGTAGCCTAGGGTCCGCAACGCAGTACGTTATCCGGTGCAACAGGTACAAGTGACCCGGTCTGCGCGCTTTGTCATCCACATGAACCATGCGGATCCCCTGGGCGCTGATGGTAAGTTTCATCTTGGTTCCGTTTTTGCCCATTTCGCTCTTGTTCCAGATCTTGCTCACGGCCACGTCAGTGCAGCCGTCTCCCTTGGACTGGATAGTGGTTGCGTTGCCCAGGTACAGCACCGTGTAAGTGGGGTCCTCGTTGGTGATGCTCACTTTTTTCCTCTTGGATTTGAACATGCTTCCGACCCTGCTGAGAGCGCTCTCCGGGCAAGACTTTGCAAAGGACGTGAGTGCAGAGTAGTTGAGACTCGCCGCATAGCCCTTCGGCTTTGACTGCTTGTCTTCTTCGATCAGATCGAATTTATTTTTCTTCCACGGCAGCATTATATGTTGCTTGAAAATAAAGTGCTCTTGAGACCAGCGCTACCGCTACAGTGTATTTGCGCCGGAAACTTAAAAGCATTATCGCTTTAACTCGTTTATTTAGTTATTGCTGCTGCTTCGATGAAATAATGTTTTTCCACAGACAGTCTACAGCGATGCTATTTCTTCATCTGTTTTGGGTCCGAGCGGCTCATTTTCTCCTCCCCGCCCTGAGCTACTCTGTGTAAATTGATGTTTGTGGATGGCAAGATCAGCTGTAAATATATACTGGGTTGAACCATTAGCCTGACAAGGGCAGGGGGGGCGGAGAAAGCAGAGTGGAAACTGGAGCGTAGATGGCAAATTAAGAGCGCGACTCTTAAAGTGACAGGGTACATTACACGTTCTCTCCCGAATTGACTTACACAGTCAGATGACAATGGTATTAAATATCGGTATGTTTTCTAATGCAGAACACAAAGTTATTTCATCTCGTTGAATTTTTTTTATTGATTTTTTTTTTTTTTTAGTAATTTAAAACAATACTATACTATTGTAAATTGTAAAGCTAGCCTTTAAGAGTTAAATGTCGTTTTTATTTCGTTCACAAAAGGAATACCTCAAAGAGAAATAGTGCAGCCCATTTAAAAACAGACTAAAGAAGTGGCGTGCTTGATATTTAAATAAGACATTGCTTATGTAAACAGCGAATGCCATGTTGTATTTTTATATTGTTTAATTGTTGTAACAGTTATTCTTTATTTCTTAGCAGACGCCCTTATCCAGGGCGACTTACAATTGTTACAAGATATCACATTATACAGATATCACATTATTTTACATACAATTATCCAGTTGGGTTTTTTAGGTAAAGTACCTTGCTCAAGGGTACAGCAGCAGTGTCCCCCACTGGGGATTGAACCCACGACCCTCTGGTCAAGAGTCCAGAGCCCTAACCACTACTCCACACTGCTGCCCTAGTTAGTCAATTGATGTAATAAATGGCAAGTCAGTCTGGGAGACAGCACATCTGCACTTCTGTCTGCAACGTGTGCCTCAATGACCAACATAAACTACAAAGATGCAGTTTGCAATGACACTGCCCCCACCCACACAAGCAAAGCATGTCATTTGAGTTCGTCACAAGAAATGGAGTTACTTTTACTTATTCGAAAATGAAGAAACAAAGCTAGATCATTCCTGACGATACAGTAACGGCAAATAGGACGCAGGAAATACAATCATTACAAAGTAGCTCTTTGTAAAACAGTGTTATAGTAAGATCATGTGATCATTTTTGGCGCAATGACTCCGTTATTTTGTGTCCATTACAATATTAGTGTGTCCAGTCAAAAAAAAAAAAAAAAAAAATTAATTAACTGCTGAAAGGACACACTTGTTGCTGTGAACACGAGTATTATTAAATCAAATACAACTGGAAGCTGCAAGCAAGGAGTTATTGTGAAATCTAAGCATTTTGATTGGTTGCCATTCACTCAGTTGTAGACGCTACTCTGTGAAGTTTCAAGAGTTTTTGATCAACGGTGTTCATTTTATGCGCAATATAGGCAACTAGAGCAATGCTGAAATTTGATTGGCCCACGGCAGCCGTGTTTTTAAAAAAAATTAATTAATTACTATAGCAACTTCATTTGGGCAGCCTTTAAAGAAAACCGTGCTTGGATCATGTATGCCAAGTTTTGCTTCGATCAGATTAGAGGTCTTGGAGAAGAAGACATTTGTGTGTTAGTTTTTTTTATCCAACATGGCCGCCATACCACTGAACCAATCAGCTTAAGTTCGAGCACAATGCATCTTGGACAATCCCTAACCATGTGTACCAAGTTTCAGAACTCTGCGAGAAACGGTTTCCGACAAGATGTTTGTAAATTGCCCCAAATTTGACGTGAAATCCAATATGGTTGGCAAACCATGTGACCATCACGTTTATTCAGCGGTGGACATTAGTTCCCATTGGTGTCTACAAGTCTGTGAAATTTCAAGAGTTTTTGTGCAACGTTTTTAATTTTATGAAACTTAAGGTTTTGTTGGCGGAAAGAAAAATAATAATAATCATCTTAACAACAACAACTAATTATGCAGCTAGATTTGGTTAGTGGATTTAACTTTTACATTTTGTTAAACACTGCCATCTGCAGGATAGCCGGTGCAAAAGCAACTAGATTAAGGAGTTGCACTGTTCCTCTGTTCCTCCTCTCGTTCATAAATGTTCTTCTGTTCTAATGTCCGCTGTCAGGTTTTATGATCCTTTGTTCCTAACAACGGTGGCTGTAGTGTAATTTTGATTTACAGCAGGAGCTGGAAATGAACGAGACTGGTGGAGCACATCTTAATGCACACGTTTGCTATCGTCTAGCATCTTAAAGGCGCTGTACATAGCAGTGATAAAACAGAGAATGCTACTGGCATCTGCATAACAGACCTACAGCAGCACCCCAACCAAATACCTACATGATAGATCTGATACCAGGTTACAGTGTAGAGAAATGCTATCGAAGGGTTTAATTGGCTTCCCTTCATGTTGCGAAGCAGGGGAGTGCAAAGCTGGCCAGATCTTTGTGCCAGCCGTGCTCTAAGTAGTTTAATTTAACCAATCAAAACTCCACCCAGCTGATTATACATTCCATTTGACCTATTAAACCGGGGAGTGGAATGGGCCTCCAGGATCAGATTTGGGCCCCCGTGTTCCAGAGCTGTGACGGAGCATGACAAGCTGAGAGATTGGCCGGCAAACTAAGGGGAATGGACCCCATGCCACGCAGAGCTTTGTAAGTCAACAATAATATTGAAAAATAAAAATGTAAATAATTGAATAGCTCAGCCCTTTGAAGCCTGTTAGGGGAGTTCTGCTGACACACTTGAAGCGACGATGAAAGAAGATACAATATTTCCCTGAGGGTCGATTTCAGAAGGATCTCTTTCTTTTCTTATATCCTTTTCTTATATCCTCTGTTTATTGAACACTGCACCTACAATTTGCAGCCTGCCACATTGGGGATTATCCACCCTTTCTACGTTTTTATTTCTAGTTAATTAGAAGAGACCCCTGGAGCTGCAGTAGGGTAAGGTGCAGCTGACAGCTCTGTCAGACAGCAGCATGGAGTGTGAGAGCAGATAGACAGAGGTGGAGCTGCCTGGGGAGAGTGCTGTTAGACTCGCTTATAAATAGCTGCCTGGGGAGAGAGTGCTGTTAGACTCGCTTATCAATACACAGCCAGGCAGGGTGCAGTAAACACTGCTGATGGGCTTCCCTGAGCTGGCTTGACAGACTATTTAACTGCTAATGATTTGAGCATTTCCATGATGTTCCCATTGGAAAGCACCAATTACTGTAACAGAACCAGATTCTTGGGATAAACCGAGCACAATTATAGACAGAGGCGTTTCGATGAGTTATTATACATCAGTCCATATCCGTGTGTCAGAATCCTGCAAGACTGGGGCAGCTGTTTCCTCAGCTCGCCCAGTACTGAGAGCTGTAGGTCGATGTGTACAGCTACGGCCAAAAGTTTTGCATCCTGTTGAATTAATAAATGTTGCTTCATAAAATTGATTATGCGCCTCAGAGTTTTGATTATCAATCCTTTAATAACTATGTGCAATATATTAAATGACTTATTTTTCACCCGACACTTTCATTATTAAGGGAGACTGATCACTCAAAAGTATGTGGAACACGGAGATGGTGTTTGCATTTGTCTATGAGTTCAATACATTTTGAAGCCAATACAATAGCTGGGATTTACAGTGTATCCATGCTTTCATTGTATTCCGTGAGCTACATAGTGAAAGAACAGCTTATGAGCTCACTGGAACAGCTGCAGGTTGTGCTGAATAGAGGTGTCTGCTGCTCTGGTGTCACTGCTTGAAACACAAGACAGGCTGGGGATATTGCGTGCAAAAACACAAAACAGGAAGATAAGACAATAGACCTGTGCTGGCAGTCTGCCCACAGTCACTTTCCAAATGCTCAAAACATTATTTATTCCGTAGATGACTGTGGATTTTTTTTATTGTTGTTATATTGTATTGATTATTATTCTTGGAATTAAAAAAAAAGTATTAAATCTGCATTGTGCTTCAGCAATCGTTGGCATAAAAAATGAACACACACACACAGTGCTCACGGTGCTGAATCATGTGGGGATTTCATCATGTGAACTGGAGGGTGAAACTGAGGCCCAGCTGGAAACCCGTTCACCCAAGGTGAAAGGCTGGTCTAGTGATCCGTCGAAAAAGTATAATCGGGTTGTTTTTTAACAGAAACAGGGCGGTGTTTGACACACATCTCAATCTGACACATAGCACCCCTAAAGGCAGGACCATGTTCTTTAGTGGCCACGCCTGGAATGTTCAGTCTTCTCCACCTCGAGGCACAGGAACAAACGAGAAAACAGTATTAAAAAGGAGCATTGTGACAAGCCCCTCTAGTGGCTCAAAGGGTGACTGCAACAAATACACGCCGCTGTGTAAAGTATATTTACTGACGTGCAGATGTGAGGAAAATAATTAAAAACACATGAAGTTACATTTGCAAGGGGCTGCAACAGTGATAGGTAGAAACCAAACATATCTTACTTGCGACACAAAATACTGTTGTATAAATTGTTTCTTTTGTTCAGCTTAATACCGTTTTTATTACTAATTTGCATTAAGAGTGAATGGTTAAAGTTTGAAGATGTGTCTGTGTGTATTATTATCGCAATATACAGACGATTGCCGCACAACCTTCACATTTTTAACCATTTGTGCGATATGAGCTGTCACTTTTAGGCCTATTGTATTAGGGTAGAGCATTTTAAATATTCAGACTCGGAGATTATTTTACAGATTGCGAATTCGTTAGCTAGCAAGACAGTAATGCGTTTGAAATTACTTCTGATATTGTAAAGTTAACTATGTGAATGACAAGTTGTTTACTTAAAATATGTACCAATAATGTATTTTTTTCATTTCGGTAGGAACTAATTTCCTTCACTACCGCTGCTCAGGAAGGTACTCTAAATACAGAACACGGTGTATACTATTACACACACAAGAGGGGGGAGGTAGTTTATATGGAACCTCCAATTTAATTATCATTGTAATGTGTTTTGTATTGTGTTCCAAGTAGCCTTGATAAACAACCTAATATAACACCGTTTCAAACTCCACGTTTATTTGTGGTGCACATTTTGATATATGTAGCTTAAATTCGTGTTTACCTTTGGTTGATATTGGTCTGTTCCATGTCTCTTCCTTCCTGTTCGTGGTAACAACAGCACTCGCATGCTGTGTTGTGTCTGGATAAAGTTGACGCGAGTTGCACTTTCCTTGTTAAAGTTTCAAGTTTCAAGTTTCTGGGGTTATGGGACCGGTGCTGAATTTTAAAATAAAGTAAACAAAAATGGGAAAGAAGAAAAGCGGCGCCGGTGGAAGTACGGGCTTAGGCAGGGCCTTGATCAAAGAGAGACAGCTTGCAGGTCGGAGCCACAAGAAAACGGGGTCCTGGGTAGGCGGTTTCATAATATATATTGATGTATTCTTTTTTGTATTTTTATCATGATAGCTCTCTTTTTAAAAGTATTTCCTGTCTAGCTATACTGTCAGTGGCGCGTGGAAGCAGCAAGGTATACTTGATAATGTAAAGCTGCTAAATTGGGAATTGGGAAGACGTGTGCACTTTTATTTTTTTTATTAACAGTACAGCACCCCTGTGTTTCTCCTCACAGCTCCACACGTGTGAGCTGAACGACGGGTATGACTGGGGTCGGCTTAACCTGCAGTCTGTAACGGAACAGAATTCTCTGGATGAATTCCTGGCCACAGCTGAACTTGCAGGAACCGAGTTTGTTGCTGGTAAGAAATATTGCGTATGTGTGTGCGTGCAGTCCAGGGTCAGGTTTCAGAGAAGCAGTGAGCACACATCTAAAGAGCTGTTTGTTTGTGGGGGAAAAAATGTGAAATCTAAAAGGTGAAAACTGTAACTGCCTTTAATCTTGTCCAGATTGTTATCATTGACTCTGAACTTCCTAAAGACCTTTCAAAATTGCATTTGCACATTATCCAATAATAATAATAAAAGATTTGTATACACATTCTACAAATATTTACAATATGCAATTATGAGGGAAACTCACTTAGTCCCGCTTTTGTATTCAGAGAAGCTCAATATCAAGTTTGTTCCTGCGGAGGCCAGAAGCGGCCTGCTGACAGCAGAGGAGAGCCAAAGGATCAAGGAGCTTCACGAGGAGAATAAGCATTTCCTCAGAATACCCCGCAGGTAACACATGACAAGCAGGGGTGGCAGCAATTCCTTTTAATCCATTCCAGTTCTTTTTTAAAATCAATTCTCAATTCCTTTCAATCAACTCCAAATTCCTTCCTTCTGGGGTTTGCCTTGCTTAAAGGGAATGGGAGAAAAAGCAGCTCTAATAATGTTGTTCGTTCTTTCTTTCTTCCTTCTATTCAGACCGTATTGGGATGAGAACACAAGCACTGAGGTACTCCAGCACGCAGAGAGAGACAGCTTTCTGTTGTGGAGGCGACAGCTTGTACTGTGAGTACCTACACTGTATATGACCAGAGCCTGGGAATAGGTGAAAACAGGTAATCTTATGCTTCAGTTTGGAATATGCAGATATTTCAAAGACTGCGTTATAGATGAAAAGCTGCTGCTGCTTCCTGGTACTTGATCACTCCAAAGGTATAGCTACTGTGCAGTCAGACCGTGTAGCTATGCGATTACAAGCAGTTTCACCCATTCGATAGTAAAACCAGGAATGGATCAAACTGCTATGCAATATCTGAACAAAGGCACCAAGGCGGAACATTTTATCTGTTGTATCTGAAATGTTTTCATGTCTTGGATTAAAAAACAAGAGTTCAACCCTGAATGCTTGAATGTAATTAAGCACTGTAGACGTAGACCACGTGACCTGATGTTGTGTTTTCTTTGTTTGTTTAGACTGGAGGAGCAGCAGACACTGATTCTAACCCCTTTTGAAAGGAATCTGGATTTCTGGAGGCAGCTCTGGAGAGTAATTGAGAGAAGGTGAGGGCGGCTCAAGAAAGCTTTTCTCCTCATGTTTTTCTCCACTATCTAGTAGTGAAAGGGCAGCATTTTGTACTTTTTTCAGACAGAAAAAACAGTTGATAGCAGTTGATTGCATAGCAGTTTAATCCATTACAGGTTTTATTATGAGCTTAATTAGGTGCACCTGACCTTGTTACCTATACTCTGTGGCTCGTAATAAAACTTGCAATGGGTAAAAATGCTGTGCAACAGGAGTCTTATTTGCATCCCTGATGTTATAGCAAAAAAAACGTCCCTATGGATATCACAATATATTCTTATTCCACTGAATTGTGAGCTTAATTTTCTTATTGTTTTACAGCGACGTAGTAGTTCAAATTCTCGATGCCCGAAACCCCCTGCTGTTCAGAAGTCTTGATTTGGTAAGTTGGCCAGACTGATTTGAGATTGTTCACATCATACGAGGCACCTCTGTATAGAATGGCAGAAGTTACTTAAGGAAGAAAAAAGTCAGCTTGTGCCTTCGTCATGCCTTTTAATGATAACACTTTTAGGCTTTAGAGTACCTAGGGTATCATTGAATTGAATTGTGATCCTTTGCTCCTTCCAGGAATGTTACGTCAAAGAGGTGTCTCAGGACAAGGAGAACATGCTGCTGCTTAACAAAGCGGACCTGCTGACCCGGGAGCAGCGGCGGGTGTGGGCGAGGCACTTCGAGAAGGAGGGAGTCCGCGCCGTCTTCTGGTCAGCGCTGGCTGAGGGCATGAGGCTGGATGCTGAAGAAAAGGTATGCTGCATTGCTGTTTAAATGAAACAACCCACTAAGGACTATTTATTTAACATACATTCATGAACACATACACACATACATACAACTATTAGAGCCACCTGCTAACAGAGTTGTGCTTTTTGGTGGTGATGCCACAGGAACTGGTTTCATAAACAACCATCCTTTTTAATCTTTCTGTAATTGTATTTTTCCAGCCAGTGTTAATTAAACTATACTTTGTGACTGCTTATTAAAACTTCGATTTGACTGAACTTCGATCACTCTTACTTGTGATCTATTCAGGGAGAGGAGCTTGAAGGGATCACAGAAGAACAGAGTGATTGTGAAGGGGAAGACGACGAAGATGGGGATTCTGAAAATCATAATCAAAGCAAGAGGAGCCGAGCGCGGCTCGAGAAGGCTGAGCAGTCAGGGAGTGTGGCGGCGGGTCTGGAGGGTAGCCCAGCAGCCCCTGAGGAGGACGAGGACGATGAAGCCTTTGAGGACTGTGTGGAGGAAGGGGACTGGCAAACCTGCTCTGAAGATCAGGACTCTGAGAGCACAGAGAGCATGGAGGAGGCCTCCAGCGCTGCCAGGCCCTGTAAGAAAGCACTGCGAAACTCCAGCCGCCTGCTAAAGAAAGAAGAGTTACTGGAGATCTTTAAAGCAATACACACAGGGCCCAGGGTCAAAGAGGGCCAGATTACTGTGGGCCTGGTGAGTGTTTACTGAAATGATCAAATATGCAGGGCTTGCAGTCTTGTTGTGTTGAATTAGTGCTTTCCTGGCTGTCAGTGGTGGCCCAACACCATTAAATCAGAGCTTTCCTCCAGCTCTGACTTTATGACTCACTGGCATATGAAGAAATCATATTAAGTGTGTATAAAGAAAGTAGTGGAAGCAATAGCTTGCAGCTGGATTCACAGACCCCAACTAGCACTGACTGATCTTAGATTGGTAGTGACTGGAACCTGAGAAACCAACCTGCAGTATATTCCCATGTACTTTCTGCTCCACTGTTGGACAACCATCTAAAACATGATGTGACCTGATTTTTTACCTTTTTATTCTGTTATTTTGTAAAGGTGGGGTATCCTAATGTAGGGAAGAGTTCCACAATCAACACTATTCTGAGGAACAAGAAGGTTTCGGTGTCTGCAACTCCAGGACACACAAAGCACTTTCAGGTAATATTGTTTTCTTTGTGAAACACTAACAGTTTACGCATTGTGCTTGCAGGTAAACAAGTTAGTTGTGCTTTCTGTGATATGGATCATCTTTTTGCAGAAGCAGCCCAACAAAGCATCAGCTGTGGGAACTTGGCAAAAAAAAGCAGTTTTATTTAATGTTGCCTATTATGCCTTTTTTATTAACAAAAATATACTGTGATGCTTCTAGCAGGTGTGCCAAGGGAGTAAAATATATTTAATAAATAATTCACAAGTTTGTGCGGCTTGTGTATTCTCTTCTTCCCACGAAGTAATCTGTGCTAGACTCGTGTAAATCCACAGATTCAATATAGATTCAGCTATCAAATGGGAGCTCATTGCAGGCATCTTGGAGCCAGCTAGCAACCCCTAAAGAAGCAGTTATCAGGAGCTAAAGAGTCTGCAAATCACAGTATTCGCTCCTCATTACCCAAAGCAGTGTCTTCCATTTTAGGGGTTTCTCAATACAGGGAAGCTCCTTGATGCATTAGGTTCCTGTGATTGCCCTGCAGCCAGGATGCCAGACACCATTATCAGAAGCAGCCTCACGAGCGACTAACAGAACGACTTGGATTGTGTGTTTTGTGCTTAGACCCTGTACGTGGAGCCTGGTCTGTGTCTGTGTGACTGCCCTGGCCTGGTGATGCCCTCCTTTGTATCCACGAAAGCCGAGATGATCTGCTGTGGAATCCTGCCTATAGACCAGATGAGGGACCATGTGCCTCCCATTTCTTTGATATCCTTTCCAGAGTTGTTGTTGTTTTGAATTGACCATTTACAGTACAGTACAGTACAGTTTTCGGAGGTTGTTGTTACTTCTGGTTTTACAATCTTTTGTGAACACAGGTATGCTAATAAGCACCATCCCTATCGCATGTAGCAAAGTGGAATGTAGACCAGTGACACTTTAATTTAAATAAAGGGGTTTATTTAAATACTGCTGCCCTTTAACTGTTTGTCCTTTGTGTATACAATACAAATACTACGTTTAGGTTTAATAGTGTTATTGCGGCTGTGTTTGGATCCTTGATATATTTTTTTTAATGGATTTAAAGTACGGGGAAGAGTTGTAACAGCAGCCTGCTTTGGTGCTCTTGTCTGTTGTAATTGCAGTATTACTTACTGGCCTTCAATAAATCCCTTTCTCAAAGTTAAAATACCTTCTGAGGCACGTTGAGGGTATACAGAATTATTTTGACAACAATAACTTTTTCTTCCGATGTTCCTTAACTGTACCACGTGTGCCAGCATATTCCACGACACGTGCTAGAGGCCACCTACGGGATTAACATCATCAGGCCACGGGAAGATGAGGATCCAGACCGCACGCCCACCGCCGAGGAGTTTCTAACAGCGTATGGGTGTAAGTTTTTATTGTGCTTCTCGTTAAAAGGATTGCACAAGAATGCATTATGATATTGTCATATCACTTTTTATAGATTGTGTTAAATCCCCAGAATTTGTTGGATTTTATAGAGATGTGAGGAGCTTCAATCCCTTCTTATTGCTGGGCGAGGCAAGGAGTGGCTTCTCGGTTTAAAGTTGTACTTCTTAGGAGGTACCCCTTGCCTTGTGATTGACCCGGCAAGACCACAAAACAGAGACAGCCTCTTTAAAAACTATGAGAAGGTTTTCCACACCAGTGATGGCCAAGACGACCCTCAAGCAGAGTAAATCCACTCGGCTAATGTGCCGCTCATTCAAGAGCCAGGCTGGAATCAAACCTCCTTTGTGTGTATTGAGCCACCAGAGTGGCCCCTATGCGATCCACATGATTTGAATGTGTGTAGAATCTAATCGACAGTATTGAGAGAGATGCCAGAGAAAGAGTGAGCTTTATCCACAGCATTTACACTCTGTTTCATATTGGTTGTTCCTTTTAGATATGAGGGGGTTCATGACTGCTCATGGGCAGCCTGACCAGCCCAGATCGGCCCGCTACGTCCTGAAGGATTATGTTAACGTGAGTTACTTTAGTCTGTTTCGATGTTTTCTAGAATATCGTATCGGGTGCTGCTCCATACAAGCCAAAATTCACCCTACGTTTTTTTTATTTTTAAATATACAGAATAATATTCAGTAATACAGGCAGGGATGGATAGAGCATGGGATAAGATGATCTGGAACAAGCACCTCATGTTTTGAGATATCTGTGTAGTCCTGCACAGAAAACCTATCTGTATCTATCTATTCAAAACATAATTTGTTTGTTATTTTTTTCCCTCCCAATTATTAGGGGAAGCTTTTATACTGTCATCCTCCACCCCACATAAAAGCCAGTGATTTTCAGCCCCAGCACGACAAGAAACTAAACAATGAAAAGGAGCAAGGTGCCACGAGGACTGGCAAGTCCCAGAAAGTGAAGAGAATCGAGAACACTGTGGATAAGAACTTCTTCAATCAGGCAAGTTTTTACATTCTGACAACATGGTGTTCTGAAAAGGCTGTCTGTCTTTTTGACATCAAGAAGCCAGATCTGCAGTGGTTTTCTCAGTCGGTGTGCGTGCAGTGAATATCAAAATAACAATAAAGATGGGTAGATGTTCCTCTGCCCTGTACTGTTTGATATTCAGGTTTTTTGCGTTATGCTTGCTTACACAAGAGGAATGGAGAAACAGATTTTAGTGTGTTTTTATTTATTTATTTTTATCATGAATTAACAAATAGTGACAGGTGAAAATGAAGCTCTTCTCTTTATCCTGGTACGTAAGGCACAGTGATGATGTGTTTCCTGGTTATACTCTGCAATCCCCAATACAAACGTGCGTGTGTGTGTTGCTTCTTCTCTTGCATGCAGTGTTTGCAGTTGTCGAATCGTGGTCTGTAAAGAGATGCTAACCCCCTGCATTGCCTCTTGCAGGAGAATGTCCGTGCGCTGACCAAGGGCGTACAGTCAGTCATGGGCTACAAACCGGGAAATATGCCAGCGGCACCCGGAGCCAGCGTGGAAAGCATGGCAGGAAAACCTTGGAAAAAACACGGCAACAGGAACAAAAAAGAGAAAGTGCGCAGGCTCAACAAACACCTGGATGCCTGACCTTTCACAGCACTTGCGATGAGACTGCATCAGAAAGACCGTTCCCAGCACAGGGAAGCGGTGCTCCACAGTCTACTAATGACAGTTTTCATGACCTGTGCAATAACATGCTTAATTGAAGCTAATTATTCAGCCTACAGTTGGTTACTTTAAAACCTGCTACTTTTCAATTTTTTTTTTTTTTTTTTTAAACTTCAAACACGTGTGAACCTATTCTCTATTTTAAATCATGGTGTGTTTACAGTATGAAGAATTTATTCCAGTGTTTGAATTTACTGGTTCCTATACAATAACATTTATTTAATTGTTTTGTCCTGTTGATATTACAGGTTAATTGTTAAAGATGTGTAGGTTTCAACAGATTTTAAAGAAGAAAAAAAACAGGTACCATCCTGCAATAAGACTGGAAAAAAACCAAAACTGTTGAAATTGAATTTAACCGTCTAATTGGAGTTGGGGTGTTGGAGTTGGTTAACTGTCTGACGTTTTACGTGTATCGTGTATTCCTGCTATATTGCTGTATTCCTGCACCCCTAGGCAAATACTTTACAGCAAGGCCTGGTGGTGGTTATTGAGTCACAAAGGCTTTATCGAGGAAGTTCATGGGAACTGGCTGCTGAAAAACCCTGCCCATGTTACCCTTTAACCTGCTAAGATTTCTGTTGGGCGACAGTCTGTCAGCTGGCTGACTCCTCGCTGGTGGCAGTAGGAGTTGACAGACTGGTGTCATTCCCCTGATGAGTTCTGTGGTCAAAATGGTTGCAAGTACAGCATGTTGACCAAGGTGGAAATCATAGGCATCTAGTTCACAAGCATTTCTTTACTGAAAGAAACCGAGGGGCTTAAGATGAAAGATTGACCTGTAACTAATTTGTCTGGACAAAAAATGTTTCATCCTCTGATGAATTGGTGAATTCCAAATGCAATTAAAATAATTTATGTATACCCACCTATGCCTGTGTGCATGTTAGAATTTTTTTTTTTTTTTAGCACTGGCCTGGGCCAAGGGGCTATTGTGAAGCTGCTGTGATTTAAACACGGTCAAGGTGGTGCATTTCTTACCATGGTGATGATATTGCAGTCCAGTATTTACATGTAGCAAGAGCCTCGCTTATCTGATGGTGATAAGACGTGGTTAGGACATTCTTTACACAACTGTAGGGCGTGGTGATTGTTTCTTACCATTTGGATTAGATTTGCAAGCAGATCTGTCCTGACACATTCCTAAAATGTAAAGCAAATAAATGACTTGATAATCTTGTAAAAGTAAATTTGTGGGGGGGGGGGGATGGGGGAAGAACAAAGAAAGAAAATATATCAACTATATAGTTAAAGGGATTTTGTTCAATTCCGACAGCAGGGCTTTAGAAAAGGCTCCAACCCCAGCTCTTTGATGTCCTGTGTAGATGGTCTTAATTACATGCATGGAAACACAGAAATATGTTGTATTCCCTTCTAAAACTCTTTTTGTATAGAGGCTTCTGTTCTGAGGCTTTTTTTTAAGACGTGGTGGTGTAAAACGACACTGCCTCTATTAAGAATGTACAATGCAGGGCTTGTTGTATTCAGTTCTACCCGAATCAGATTCTGTGGGTTTTGCTACTGCTGTGAATTTTGACTCTGGTGGGATGGTAAACGCAATGATTTATTGTATCTGTAAACAAGTTTTCATTCTTTTACTTACAGGACTTGAGGCTGTGATAATAAAATAAACAAAAAAACCACACACAAAACATTTCACTAAATAAAGCTCAAACAAACAAACAAAAAAGTTACAACGGGGTTTTTTTAAAGGTAAAAAGCTGAAAGAAAATGGCTTGTATAGTGAAGTTTTCAAACCTAGATGGAGAGAGTGGAAGTGACGAGTTTGTTTTTGTATCTTGCATATTCGGGTACATGTCGAAACATCGAAAATGTGTTTTCCATTTTTCAGCTACACGAATTTGCTATGTAACATTGTCAGTATTGTGTGCTTTTCCTTATTTTACTTCTAAAGGGGGGGGGGGTTACTGAACATTTTATTATGAGTGACCTGCAAACTTACCTTAATTTAACTGCATTTGGAAGTGTGAGGGCTGCGGAAGCATACGATTAAAAGCTAGCATATTGCCACTAAATACTGGTAAAAAGACTGCTAGAGTAATGCGTGGCGATTCAACCTGCTCTTCAGCTTGCCGTGAGGAATGCGACCCGGCCGGTAGTATCTGGTTTTTGGAAAGGAGGCGGTGCAGTGGGAACTTTCTCAAGCAAGGAAGAAACTTGCGCTCCCTCCTTTTAAGCGAACTATTTCATTTAATTGCTCTCTCTGTGACGAAGATAAATGTGTTATATACAAAATAATGTTAGTATTTCAAGTCAATTGTGTCGTTGGTTCTGGAATGTAGTGACTAACAACTACAACAGTTTTTTTTTTCTTTCTTACGGCTGGGAAGTGATTGAACAAATCCGTCTTTGAACTGGAACGACACAACTTCGGTGGAAAAGTGGAATTTAATTTGCTTTTTTAAAATGTATTTATTTATTTTTATTTGATGAACTATTCTTAATTAATTTTACATCTGCTTGTAAAGATTTTGTGTAGTTTCCGTTGTGATGGAACGTTGCAGACTTTTGAATATTTGATCTTCAAAATACTGCAAGAACGTAGCGTACACATATATTTAAATGTAAGATGTACCCATTTTCATAATTAATATAAGCTGGTTACATGATGGGTGATGTAGGAGAACTCGCCGATAGTGCATTGAACCAAACAGGCGGCCTCGATGTGTCTGAGATCATTTCCCTGTGGCACAAGGAATATTTAACCAAATGCTTCGCAAACGAGAAAGTTTGTATGTCATTTGGTCTGTGGGTCATATCCGCCTTCCTGTGGATCGTAGCACATACGATGTAAGTATATAATTCACCGGAACAGATATTTTCACTATTACATTATGATATTATTGTATATTATTATTAATATTATTAGTAGTAGTCGTAGTAGTAGTAAAAGTTTCCACTTTATAATTTTAAAACAACACTGCATTTTAAGGCGTAAATGAAATGGGTTTGGTTTTGTTTACTGATTCTGTGAAACAATGCTGCACAAGCGCCAATGCGTGCCAAGATTACATTGAAATGCATCAATGTGACCTCCTGCTTTCACTGCCGCCTACCAGGATTTCGCGGTAAAGATGATGTAATACAGGATAATACAGTCAACCCCGCCTGCTTTTTATCGCCACATTGGAGTATCTTATCTGCTGTGTATTAGCGCTCAATAGGGACACGCACCTGATTATTATGTCACTTAGGTTATTGTCACATCTCACTCATACTGATCATTTCCACCGCGGTCCGGGAAGTCAAAGCCTATTATTTATTTATTTATTTATTTATTTATTTCTTAGCAGACGCTCTCTTTGAGGCTGTTGCAATGTTTGCGTGCATGTCCGCTGTTGCAGAGCATTGGAATGTTAAAGAACACCGCGAGGTGTCTGTTTATTTTTTAATATGTACAGCATAGTAAAGTAATTTATATAGAAACGAAGCTCCTCTGCCTGTGCAATATTCCAATTTGGAAAGCAGCGAGAGAGTCGTATTATTATTTAATAAAATGATTGCTACTGATTGGTCAAATGTCTTGAGCCATTTCTCAGCATATTCAGATCAACATTCATCCTGAAAATATGTTGCTTTAAAACAGAATTGACCTTTATCTGAATATATAAAGAGGGCGATGAATGAATCCTCTCGTGATTGTGAATTGTACCAACAACAACACTGGCACTGGCAAAGTATTTCAGAGTGATAAACAACAACAACAACAACAACAATAATAATAATAATAATAATAATAATAATTCTGATCATAATAATAAAGTTCTCTGTCAGTTGGTGGTTGTCACTCCCTTGCTCTGAAGAAAAGTTTGTTTTGCAACAATAAATGACAAGTGATGTCAGAGCCATGGGCATTGAGGCAGTAGCTGAAATACCTCCTCAGAAGAGCCTGATAAAAGCAATCAGAATGTCCTCATAACCAGGCCATGGTGCTATTACTGCTGGCCTCGATGTAAGAGTATGTCTCAGAATAGCTTTTAGTTGTTTGTCTATTTCCAATGTAGGACTGATTATTAGGCCTTGACACAATTCTTACAAACCTACAGCGAATCTTCATGGCCAGTTTCTGCTGACATACATTTTGAACAAAGCATTGCTGCCCTTGCAAAGCTATTGTTCCAGCTTGGAACTGGATGTGTCATTCAGTATGTCAAAGAAATCTGAAGAAGGTCACTGATGAGGGTCATTCTACTATACAGGGGGTCCTCCCACGCACAAAGCATTTCCGCAGATTGCATTTGTCTGCCTTGCTTTTTGGTTTGATGAATGAAAGGCAATTTAATTAATTAGAAAACAGGTGCATATTTTCAATACAAACATTCACTCAAACTTACTAAGCAGCGTATATAGTCACTTAAAAGTTTACCATTGTAAAAGCGAAGCAAAGTGTACTGTAATAAAGCACAGTGAAAACATGGGAAAGCATAGGTATGCATTGTAAAGAATAGCGAGGTATGGTAAAGCATATTAAAGAAACATGGCAACCCAGGCTAAACTAAAGTAAATGCATAGTATAGCCATGGGAAAAACATGAGAAAACTGCAAAAATTCTGTGCAGAAACACCTTGGTAAGATTTTATAAGGGGTAAGCTTGCATAAATCCTTTCAGCATACATAGGATACAACTGAAACATTACTTACAATGGAAACTCACAAGATTTGCACAAATAAACTGGCCTTTATGGGAAACGTGTGATTGCTGTTGCAAGCACACAAGAAGGAGTTTGCAGACTCATTTTGCAGAGCAGATTATTGGAATGAAGGCTGTTGCTTTGTTTCAGGCTGATATGTCTGCAGTGCCAGAAGAAGCCAGTCCACTCTAGCAGCTCTGCGTTCATCACCATCTACAGCTTTCTGGGGAACATGTGCAACACCCTGGGAGCCCTCTTAGCAAAACAGCTCACTGTACAGGTACAGTACCTGAGAAAGCTCTCATTCACTGTTCTATTATTTAATAAGCGGATCTCTACATGACCAGGGCTCGTGGTTTCTAGCCCTAACCTCCATTATCCACGGATGTCTTTCCTCTTTGTTTCAATTCTAGGTCTTTACCGGAGCCTACTTGACCGCTGTAGACATTCTTTACTTCATCCTCATTTTCTTCCCTGTCTGTAAATGGGAGACTTCAACCAGCGGAGGTACAGTATGTGTGAATGGAAATAAACAATCAGCTACTGGGGCTAATTCTGGTGATCCAGGGGGAAATGGGAGCAGTCCCAGATTCAAAGCACTTTCAGTTGGGACTAGGAGAGGAAGGAACAGGGGCCGGCTTGCTGTATAGATATGCACAGAGTTGTGTATGTGATGCGATTCAAGTGCTCTGTATGGTCTATGAGGTATAGTGGGCAACCCTGAAAAGGAATCTTACTGTGATTTGAATCGTTTCGTTTCACGTTCAGGAAGCAGGAAGAAACTCAAGAAGAGGAGGCGGAATAGGAATGTGTTTGCCGTCACACTGCCCCTTGCTGTGGGATCAGGGTACTACATCTCAAAAACCACATTTCAAAGCAAGCCCTTTGAGAACGAGTTTCATGGGACCGGGAGACGCCTGCTAACCACATTTCTGCAGGTAACTGAGTCACACTTCTTAGCATTATGACTTTTATTACTAATATTTAGTTTTCCAATTTTAAATACATAATAATCACCCCTCCTGTGTCAGATAAGAGCTAGGAACAAAAAATAAATACAGTAAACCTTCTCAACAGTGCCGAGCCTTGTGGACACAATTGCAGGTAAGAGCAGGATCTGACAGGCACATGGTTATTACAGTTCTACTAGGAAAGGAATCACAGTGGATGACAGTGCCTCCTAATGGTCTTTATGTAGAATTGCAGGTGGCAATAATAAGAGATACAGAGACTCGCATTCATTTGTTTAATTTTATTAACTTTATAAACTTTCCTGCAGATTTGTCTTGTCACAAACACTGAATCTGAAGGAGCTAGGTTAAGCAGACTTGTACTGGACCTTTCCTCTAGTTTAGGATCTCCAGGTGTGGTTTCTCTTCTCAGGATAACACAGAAATCCTGGGCTATGCACTGGGCTTGGTGGCGTTCATTATCTGCTGGACGGCTAAGTTTTCTCACATCTCCAGAGCAGTGAGTAGCATCTAACTTGTTGTTTGTTCTGCAAGTGTGAAAACAACTTCTGATTGTTCTGTTTTTTTTTCATATCCACACTTTTATGGTCAAAGTGATTTGTATGCACATTAAAATAATAGAAACCTATATTAAAGTTTTTCATTATTATTATAGTTTAGAATTTCAGGTTAATCATTTTCATGCTCACTCGGCCCATCCTGAAAGTTTTTTTTTGTTGCTTTAACTTAACATCACGACTGCATTGACATTATTAAATAAGGGCATCACAAGTACCAATATGGGAATCATTTCTGAGAGTTTAAGTGCAATTATGAGACGTGTAGAAATAACGAAAATAATTGTGTCAGTATTGTAGTGAGAGCCTACCAAGCAGCTGTCCTGTGCAGCGTTGCTGTGTTGAGATGTAATTACAGTCTCTATCCCCCTCTATTTTATACTGTGCTGTGCAGCATTGCTGTGTTGAGATGTAATTACAGTATCTCTATAAGTAGTAAAACACAAAGCAATAGAGATCATGCGTACCATTTGAGACGTAACCCTTCTGTGTGTAAGCTAACCCCCGGGTGTTTCTCTCAGTACAAAGCGAGGATGTTCTCTGCAGTCCTTATCTGGTCTCAGGTGTTCTCCATCTTGGCCAGTGTCCTCTATGCAGCAGCCATCTTATTCCACGACAAACAGCTCAAGTACATCCTGAAAGCGTTGCCGTGGTTACTGAACTCGCTGGGCTGTGCAGCCCTGGACACTGCTGTATCCTTTGCAAAATAAAAAACGCAATTTACGTACTGTCATTGTGTGTATTGTGCATTATTATTTGTCAACCTTTTTATGGGGTGATGCACTTTTAAGAACATATCAAATTCAAACCTGTATTAACGAAGGAAGAAACACACAGAGCTGCTGTCTTCACAAACAAGAGAATATCTGTCTTCCTTTTGAACCATTGCTTTCCCCGTCGCACTTTGCCCTTTACCCCTTGACCCAACGCTCACAGATTCTGCTGCTGCTGTGCTGCACGAAGTACACTGCCAGCCAGCAGACAGACCTTGAGAGAACCAGGGGAGCCGATACTCAGGCTCTGCTAGCCCAGTCTGTCCTGGGAGTAGGGGAAGAGGAGGAGGAGGAGGAGGACGAGCTGCACGTGAAATCAAACAAAAAAGCAAAAGCGAGACGCAGGGTATGGTTTGACTTCGTATGTATTGTTTACTGTGAAACAGCACAGACTGCTTAATGCTGTATCTGGAACCAGAGGTGATTTTAGGGGCGAGCAACCAGGGCAATTGCCCAGGATCCCAGGCCATGGGGGGCCCCACTTAGGCTGAGTTAGGTTATATATACAGAGTAGTGAAAAACAAATTAAACGCAAACATTCATATAGTACTGCGTATGTCACCTTAAAGTGGCATAGTCTAGTTCAATTTTACGACAATTGTAAAATGTAAAATGGTATCATTGCCTTTAAACAGGTACGTAACAATAATTAGGCCTACTGATCTTTTAGTTTGCGTTCTGAATTCAAGTGATTTGTTTATTTCTTATGTGAACATTCTTTTCCAAGGAATGTGCAGGTGGGTGGAGGGAGGGGGAGGGGGAGGGGGAGGGGGAGGGGGAGGGGCCCGTGCCTGAGCCTCTGTCCGGGGCGTAATGCTGGCTTTTTCTGTAGCTGCCATCAGCAAACAGGAAGTATCTTTGGAAAGGTCTTTCATGGAGCTGTTGGTCCACTTTGTGCTCACATTGTCACAAACAAGGAGGCTGTGTGGTCCAGTGGTTAAAGAAAAGGGCTTGTAACCAGGAGGTCCCCAGTTCAAATCCCACCTCAGCCACTGACTCATTGTGTGACCCTGAGCAAGTCACTTAACCTCCTTGTGCTCCGTCTTTCGGGTGAGACGTTATTGTAACTCTGCAGCTGATGCACAGTTCACACACCCTAGTCTCTGTACGTCACCTTGGATAAAGGCGTCTGCTAAATAAACAAATAATAATAATAAACAGACTTTGTGCTGTTTCTGTGTTAGTACGCCCTCAATAGACACTCGGGAGGCTGATTAGTATAGTGTAGTCAGAATGTCAGCCGTTTTTTCTTCTTTGTAGGATTCTGACTGGATACCACTTAATACACTCCCTAACAACCGCTACCTACACAGAATGGCTGAGATTGGACATTTCATGGACCTGAGCATCGAGCCAGTGCAGGAGGTACTCACGGCTTTGTTTCAGTGTGTCGCTGTGGTGGCTGAAATCCCTGAAATCCATACACAGCATGTGGTTTCGTTTCTGATCTGTGTTCAAATCATGTCTTCATTTGTTGCTTTGCATACTGTACAACGGTGTAATAAAACCCAAATGAAACAACCGTGTAACATTCAAAGCTTTGGACAGACACGAGCTACTGCAAAGAAATGTATGTGTGTTACAGGTTCCATTCGGAGCGATAAGGCTCCCAGGGGAGGGAGAGGTTAGCCCCACAGAGATCTCCAAGGACCCTGAACCGCCAGCCTACCCTCCCCTGAAGGTGATCCGTGCTACCCTCTCTTCCTCCTCCTCCTCCTCCGGTAGCGTCTCAGGTGGTCCCTCCATGACCTCAGAGCTCGAGGTACGCGTGCTTGGCAGCGCATGCCACTAGACTGGAAACAGTACATGCATGGCAGTTTAACTTGTATTGTAACTACTCAAAGTGTCATAAATGGTGGGCATGTAGTGGAAGTTGCATGTGTCGAAGACTCTCTTTTATGATGGAATCCGGTAGTGTTGGTCATTCTATTCTTAACCCATACTCCACCACATAACAGCTGTGCTTCCATCTGCCACGTTTCCTTAGAGCGTCACACTGAGGTGTCATACAACCAGCCCTTTGCCAAGTTGAAAAGGGTATAACGTGAATATTGTAATATTTAGGATTGGAAATGAGTAGTTTAGCACTTGAAACATGACTAAACGTTTTAAAACTAGGATCCATGACAAGATACAGTAATATATATATATATATATATATTATCGCTCCTAAATGTAAGGGGCTTTACAGTCAGTTTATCAGTTAAAAATGACACTTAAAATAACTTTGTGTTTTACAATTTAATACTAAATTAAAATGTATGCAAGATGTACTTCCTTTTTAGTCCCACAGGTGGCAGTATTTTGTAATACAAAAACAGATAGATACAAATTACAGCTGAATTGGACTTTTTACTGCCTTTTGCTGTCCGTTTCATGTTTGCTGCGTTATGGGAATGTTTTTGGATTACAACTTTTAATAACTACTAACATGTTAAGAAATGTGTTGCATTACAGTTAGTTGTTATTAAATGGCTTGCATATCATTTTCACATGAAGTTAAAAAAAAATCTAATGAGTCGATCATATCGGTGAAAAGGGTTTCAATTCGTTCAGGCATTTTAAAAGACAACAGCATATAGTAACCTAGTAATTATAAACAACCATCATCAAAATAAAATAAAGAATATCTGGGCATTTGTAAGTAAGATAATTTAAAGTAAAGCATGACCCCAAATCTTGTAAAATGGGTGAATAATTTTATATTAGCAGAAGAGAATCCTAGCTTTTCTAGAACTGCCTCCCTCATGAGATGACATTCCTGTTTTAGACTTGTCCCATGTCCAGACAGGCCGAGTCACTTTCTATCTCATAGTAGGACTAGTGCAGGTTAAAGAAGAGCAGCACCCCTGAGCCTAAAGTCTCTCAGACCCTCGTAATAAAAAGAACACTGAAATATTTGCTATTGCTGACCAGAGCAGACCCAGCTGTCTCCTGTTTCTCTAAGCTGTGAATGATGATATTCCCTGTTCTTTTCAATCATGTTAGATCCTCTTTGTTTAGTTCTGTTGATTTGTTTTCTTACTCCACAGCAAAATTATTTGGAAGCCCTAAACAGAGAACAGGTATGGAACCTTATAATTTTACATTGCATGTGTTTTGTCTGGTACTGTAGTGCGTATTGGGGTGCAGTGGGGGCGCATTGTATAACCCCCCAGTTTATGAGTTGGAATTCCCTGGTGAAAGGCACTTTGTATTTTGTATAGAAACTGGAATGTATTATCAGAGATAGTGGCCAGGCTTTGGTTCTGACCCGGCCAGATGATATGAAATGTGACCAGTACTGCCTCCTCCTGGTGTTGAATTGTACCCCAGCTAACACTGCTGTGAGTTACCCCTCCCCACCTCACAAGCACAGATTACATCAGTGAGCAATGATGTGTCCCCAACTCCCTCCGCGAGCTTCTACTGGGAGCCAGTAGCTGGTGAGGATCTGGGATTACAAAGAAAGGGTTGGGCATGTATTAAATAGGCAGGGTCTGTGGGGGATTGAGCATTCTCTGCTTCTATTTTGGGTATTGTGTTTAGAAATGACTAGCTAACGTTGGCATGTCTCACGAGCTGGCCGCACCTCACAGCAACAAAATACAAAAACTCATCCAAAACAAAACACTGCTTAGAAGTAGGTTCTCAGTCAGTGCCATGACTGATCTACACGTCTAACTCTCTGCTGTGCATTCTGATCTACACGTCTAACTCTCTGCTGTGCATTCTGATCTACACGTCTAACTCTCTGCTGTGCATTCTGATCTACACGTCTAACTCTCTGCTGTGCATTCTGATCTACACATCTAACTCTCTGCTGTGCATTCTGATCTACACGTCTAACTCTCTGCTGTTCATTCTGATCTACACGTCTAACTCTCTGCTGTGCATTCTGATCTACACATCTAACTCTCTGCTGTGCATTCTGATCTACACGTCTAACTCTCTGCTGTTCATTCTGATCTACACGTCTAACTCTCTGCTGTGCATTCTGATCTACACATCTAACTCTCTGCTGTGCATTCTTATCTACACATCGAACTCTCTGCTGTGCATTCTGATCTACACGTCTAACTCTCTGCTGTTCATTCTGATCTACACGTCTAACTCTCTGCTGTGCATTCATACAAAGGATTTTGAGTTCTTGAAGTTTTGTGATAAGTAACAACCATTCTCAATACTAATCTGCTGGAACATGTCAGATACACCAACCCATATGCTCAATATTTAGTTCAGTTATAGTTATTCAGTTGATCTAAATGATTTCTGTATTAAACATTGCCACAATTTAAATAAAACAGAGCCTTACTCCCCTGACACTTTTAAAGACAAAAAAATAAACTTATTACAAAGGTCTCTTTTTAAAGGGGCGTTATTAAGACTGTTTGGATCAATTGAATATACCCCCAATCTGTATTAGGATTTATGATGTAATGAGGGGATTTCATTTGATAATCCTGTCTGATTGAGTCCCAAGGTTAAGTAAAGGTTACATATCCAGCTATAGAAACGAGAAACTTTGAAGACTGTGTGGTTGACTTGGAACACAGCAGGATATTTAACTCATGGAGTTTCAGCTTTCACTATTGTTAAATGAGGATTCCTCTATAAAGCACTGTACAAGTTAAGATGTGTGAGTCTGTGATGTCCCACATTCCAGCGAGCTGGTGTTTTCACCTTGTTTTTTTTCTGTAGTGGGACTTTGAAGACGTGACTGAGGATTGGAGCAAAGATAAGAGGCCACAGAACGTGGGTGTGTCCCAGGAGGTCTTCCCCATCCAGGACTGGGCAAGCCTGCCCCTGGACAACTCTGTCATCCAAACAGAATCTGACTTCTGGTTCTGTCACGGAAATGTCGAAATGACGGAGGAGAGAGCTGCTGCCATCCTGGCAGACTATGAGAGGGAGAATCGAAGAAGTGGAAAATGAAAGGGAGGGGTGGGGGGTGGGGGGGTGGGGGTTCTAGTTTTATACATAAAGAAGACGTGCATCCTGAATGTGTCCTTCATGGAGAGAAGAGGACCAAGGTGTATAATTTTAGCTTTCAGATTGTTAACCAAATGACTGTGACAAGCCATTTAATAGAAGTGCTGGGGATCCCTAGCTAGCTCACGGATTTAAAGTGCTCGGGAATAGGATTTATTCCGGCAACCTGTTTAATTTAACAGGGACCTATCTTATTGGTGACAGGGAGGAACTGGTTTTGACTTTCTAGGTTTTTTTATTCTTTTGTAAAAAAAAAAAAAAAAAAGGGGGCTACAGTGGGTTTAAGTGTCAACTGATGCACTTTAAAAAACAGTTTTGATGCCTGGATGGTATGCAAAGAGAAGCAAGACCCTAACCAAGTCTTATATTGGCTGTCCATAGAGACACACACCACTACTGTAGTACTACAGGATTGGAAATAAGATTCCTATTGCATAGCAGTTTCACCCATTCCAGGTTTTAATATGTACTTGCTTAGCCGCAGTGTGCTCAGGTTTGTCTTATTAAACTCATAGTAAAACCAGGAATGGATCAGACTGCTATGCAATGAGAGTCATATTTCCATCACTGTACTGTAGCACCATAGACTATAGCTGTGAAGTCATTTATCTAGGGACTTGTGTAGGTTTGAATTACCTAGCATAGGGCCTAGGCTTTATATTTCCTGCATCTATGACTGTGTTGTTTTTGGCTTTCCTTTTGTCACAGAAATAAAACCAAAAGCTTTCATCTAACTAACGCTGGTGAATGGTCGAGTCCAATGATTCCTCCTGAAAGACCATCATCAATAATCACAATTCATGTGAAGATGCAAAGGCATGTACCAGGAGGAAATGGAGCTTTCTCATTTGAGCCACAGCAAGCACTTTGATGAGCTGAAACAAACAAGACTTTCTAACTCATAATGTAATAAATTACTTAGTCACTCAATTTACTTTAGTTTGCTACATTGTTGCTTATTATAACTAAGCGTAGGTAGTGATGACGTGTTGGAAGCTACGCCCACAAGGTCTCCCACAGAGACGGTCCTCTCACAGAGACGCCGCCGCACATATCCATCTGCAGAGTTCCGTTGTGCGAGGGATCCTGCGTGACGCCACGAAGCTCCACCCTCAAAGACCTGTGCAGATCCAGCACAGCACAGCGCGGATTCGAAAAGTTCCTGCGGGACGCTGGGTGCGGCTGTGAACCAAAGAGACGATGCAGAGATCACGAGTGACCTGCCAATCGTAATTCAAATAGCGACTAAAACTACTGCTGCCCCCTTGTTAGTGGAAGGGAACGACATGTTATCGTTATGCAAAGAAGTGTGAACAGACTTGTCAACGCTGTATTAAAAAATGGTAACACTTTAAAATTAACGTCAGTTAATGTGTAATTCATGATGAATTGCAGACACGGAATTAAACGATTAGAATTACAAGTGTATTTATCATGAATTCCTATTGTATCATGCTGATAAACTAGTTCATACGTAATTCGTCATGAATTACAGACACACATTATTATTATTATTATTATTATTATTATTATTATTATTATTATTATTATTATTATTATTATGTATTTCTTAGCAGACGCCCTTATCCAGGGCGACTTAAAATTGTTACAAGATATCACACTAGCTGTGTGGTCCAGTGGGTAAAGAAAAGGGCTTACAACCACAAGGTCCCCAGTTCAAATCCCACCTCAGCCAGTGACTCATTGTGCGACCCTGAGCAAGTCACTTAACCTCCTTGTGCTCCGTCTTTCGGGTGAGACGTAGTTGTAAGTGACTCTGCAGCTGATGCATAGTTCACACACCCTAGTCTCTGTAAGTCACCTTGGATAAAGGCGTCAGCTAAATAAACAAATAATAATAATAATACCGTTTGGCTTTTACTGGAGCAATCTAGGTAAAGTACCTTGCTCAAGGGTACAGCAGCTTAAAAGTGTGACGCACAGATAGAAATGAATTAATCCATATAAAATAGTAATTAATAGTAAATTAAACATAATGTACTAATCCATGATAAGTAATGATTACTGTTACAATAAAGTTCATGTTCAACAATTACATCAGACTGACTCTGTATAGTCTGATAATCCAGAAACTAACTACAGGACGTTTCAAAATTACAATGAATGCAATCTCCATGTGGGATACACTGTGATAAATGAAATAATTAAATGTCATTATGTTTCATTATACACATCATATTATACACAGGTAAATAGGTGATGTTGCCGGTAAGTTTCTCAAAGGTTTGGAGAAGGCGTTACTATAGCAACGTGACGTCGAACAGAGAGCAGCCACGCGCAGCAAGCACAGCTTTCTTTCGGATAGGAGAACGCACCAAATGACCTAGTGCAGGGGTGCACAATTCCGGTCCTGGACGGCCGGTGTCCCTCCTGGCTTTTGTTCCAACCTTGCCCTAAATTACTTAATTGGACCAATTATTACCAATTATTGGTCTAATTAAGTAATTTAGAACACAGTTGGAACAAAAGCCAGGAGGGATCCGGCCCTCCAGGACTGGAATTGTGCACCCCTGACCTAGTGGTTCACATGCACCTTTGCTTCGTAACACTGTTTGCTTCTGTGGGTTCATGTGGGGTCGAATCAGATGAGGCTTCAGTGCCCTCATTAGGCAACAGACCCAGGACTGGCACCTCACCTTCGCATTCCTTAAAGCAACACGTTTCACACCGAATTACTTCACAGCATGACTCTCGGGTGATAAATAAAGGGGTCCAGGTGGTTTGGGGTGAGTTTTGTATGTTTAACGTTGCATTTTCATGTGGTAGGGCGAGACTACTTGTAGTAGTCTGCTCGTCTCTGCTGAGTTTTTGTTTCAGATATAAGTACCGGTTGTTGTAAATACTCTTATACAAAGGTTGTTATTTATGGCTCCCAGTGCAAAATCGTATTTCACAAGTGTTTTATGTTTTGTCTCTATATGCCGTGTATTGTTCCTGTGCTTTCTGTTTAAAACACTGTAGTACAGATGTACAGTTCAGGTGTTTGTGTGTGTGTGGATTGGTAATTGAAAAATAGGAATTGACCCCCCAGCCGTGTTGCACAATCCACAGTCTTGCAACATCAGGAAAAATGTATTTCTGGTTTGCTTGATTTTATTAAAATGGTATAATGAGAAATTGAAAGAAATACATCATATTTCTGTTGCTTTTAGTCCACCTCTATACAGCTGCATGAACTGGAAAATAAGTGTGTTTACAACTTGGGAGTTTATTGCAGTAGCTGGGTGGAAAAGTCACATTTTGCCTCTCCTTCGAATTTGTACTTTGGCAACAGTATGGCAAATCATTATCTAAGCATAAAGTAATGAAAGACACCCACAGTGCAGAAGGTCATGCTTTATTAAACACATCAGCTGGGACTGCATGAAGTATGACCCTTTTCAGCACTGCATAAACCACCAGGTGACACCTGCAGCCAGTTGTTCCAACCCTGTTCTTTAATTGAACCAATTAAACCTCTAGCAAGACCCTGAAGTACTTAATTATCACATGTTAAACCTGGAGTGGAACAGCACTCCAGGACTGTGATCGGACACCCCTGATTGTAAGTACCCTGAACAGTTGTGTACAGTATTGTACTTGGTTTCAGGAGCTCACAAAATGGGTTTGCAAGGATAGGAATAAGACTCACATTGCATTAGTTTGATCCATTCCTGGTTTTACTATGAGTTTTTAATAAGACACAACTGAGCTTGTTACACTGTGGCTAATCAAGCTCGCAGTAAAACCTGGAATGGGTGAAACTGCTATGCAATAGGCGTCTTATTTCCATCCCTGGGTCTGTATGGTTTGCTTGTTTTAAAAGATACATGGACCACGGTTAACAATGTTTTTTTAATGCAGATATACAGTGGAAGACTTAGTACTGTGGAAGTATTAGGTTTCCATTTTTGTATGTTTTTTTTTTTTTTCCCCCAAATGTGGTCCTGGCAATACAACTATGAAATCAATACAGCGTTCCAGAACTGCAGATGGCTGCTTCCCTAAAGCAGGGAGGTCCTGTTTTAGTCTTTGTCTTGACATGCTGGATCTTTTGTTGTAAGACTCCGGAGAGAAATTATGTATAAATGCTGAATTATGAACAAAGACACATAGCATTGCACAGCACAGGTTAATTTAGCCTTTGTTAGATCCAAGAAATCTAAGATTGAAATTGCAGTACAATGTCTAGTAACTAATGTGGGGCAATCAGTGAGCAGTGTGTATTGCAAATTGATAAGTAACCTGCACCATGAAAATACTCCATGAGTATTTGAGTGGTTCCTTGGGGTTTGAAAACTGCTGTTTGATTTACTGTACGATGAATGCCCAGCAGATCTAATTTAAAAGATGGGTTTTGGGTGGACACCTGTTGAAGCATAGACTTGAAATCGGAGTGTCTATTTCAATGCATTTCAGTCCTTGTTCTAAGCGTTAAGTAATTCAGGACCTGGGTAACCAAGGTCCTGGATTGGAATGGACTGAAAGAGACACAAGTGAGTACCACTGATGTAAACCACTCATTATACTGTACTGCTGCTCTCTGTAGAACAAATATTTTAACATTATCAAGAGTTTGAACTGAACCCCTTTCCTACCGGCCCCAAACCACTTGAGCTGTTCCTACAGGTTAAAAACACAACTCTCCCTCTCTCTCTTCTTTGAGGCCGTGCCAGTGTTGTTTTGGTGCCTTGCATAACATAAGCAGAATAAGCTATTCTGCTTATTTTACACACCTGACCACTTACTAGGATGGGATCAAAAAACATCTTTATCCAGTGCTCACAGTATGATGAAGTGCTGTTGAGTAAAAATAACAACAGCTGTGAAATCCCCTCTGCTTGAACCAGCAAAACTAGACTGCTACAAAAAAAGAGATATTTGAAAACAGTGGGCATGAACTTGCACTAGAAGTTTAGTGGTTGAAGTAATAACGTTTTCCTACTGCGGATCCCTACAGCGTGTTAGGTTGTGTATTGTATTATTTAACGATGTACTGTTATGTAACGTGTTGATTAACCACACTGCTCTACTAATCCAGAAACATGTGACCTGCCACTGAGTCTCTTTTGTTTTTTCTTGTTGCTAATTTTACAGCCTTACCCCTCCTGGGCTCCCACACTGTTACTGCACTCTGCCATCTTCCAGCAATCATTCCCTTTCCAGTTAATAGCGTGTTGTATTATCAGATCAAGCCTGTTAACTCTTGACCCTTAAGCAAAGTTCACATACACCAGTTACACAGTTACAAAGCTGACAGTAATGCATTTCTCCATGTTGGTTGAGGTTGAAAGAAGCTGTTTGCAGTTCTTTAAGAAGTCTTAGACAGTGTTAGAATAAAGGATTACATTATGCAGGATTATAACCTCCCTCGAGACAAAAATAAACTCCCCAATTACCTTACTGGATTAGGCATAACGCATAACTAAATCTGAAACCTATCTGCTGTGTGTGTGTGTGTGTGTACGTGTGAAAACAGAGCTGTTCTCACACACACACACACACACACACACACACACACACACTGGGTAGGGGATGGTAGTGCTGTGGGTGACGGCAGCCTTCTTTGGCTATAGGAAAGAGGCTTGTGCTGTAATTGGAGAATGCCCCCTGGCACAGGAGATATAAACAATAATGCTGCTGGAAAAGGATACAGGTTGCAGACTGCTTTGAAGGCAGGCTGAATGTTTCTGGCCCACGGCTGTGCAGTTTGATGCAGTAGGACACTGTGTGCCGTAGAGTTAGAATTGAGCAAATAAAACAAGCAGGGATTGATTTAGTTTTATGTGTGGTTTGTGGGATGTGGTTGTCAGAAAAATGAAGCCCTGTTTAGTGGTGCAGTAATAAAAAAAAAAGCTGAGTGGAACTAAAATAAACATAATAAATTGAGAAAAGCTTTTAGTCAAAACGTTTGTCATTGGATTTATTGATTTTGCTTTAGTATATCATTATGTAGCACTTGAGTGTTTTATAGCTGGATGAAATAGCTAGCAATTTTAATCCTTTGCTGCTCAGTGTCCAGTATATTTGATGTTGAGAAAATAGGCAATAAATAGGTTTGGGAACAATTGTCCCAAGAAGTGAGTGTATGATAAAGGAAACATTTGCATTTCCACAAACAAGACTTTTCATTTTCCTGTTGTGCAATTGAACTGTGCGTGTTTTTTTTTTTTTTGCTTCTTGCTGTAGCAGGGCTCAGTTGCATCGGGCATCGAACCCAGTTTCTTGACTCCTGTAAAATGGAGACGGAAGCCCTGAAGGTTGTGAACAGGGGGGAGGAGGATGAGATGGTGAGTCAGGATTTGCATCCTCTCTTCTCTCTCGCGTGTCGGCTCCAGATGTTTGAGTCGTGGTTAACAGTGGTCGGTGGGATCGAGTGATGAACGTTTCTCTCATCCTGATTAAGTCGCGCCTGCTCTTCTCAGTGTGTGCGTGTGTGTTTTCTTGCAGGACATGTCCGGGTACAGGCTGTGCCGCTGGAAGCTGGCTATCGTCGGTGTGGGGGTGGTCCTGACAGGGGGCTTCCTGTTGCTTCTCCTCTACTGGATGCCTGAGTGGTGTGTGAAGGCCACCTGTACCAGAACCCCCATTCGAGAGGCAGAAGTGGTGCTGTTGAGATCTACGGTACGCGCTGCAGTGACTCTGCCCTGGCCATGCACGCTTTGCACAGAACGTCTTGAGTTCAGAAGATAGTTTGATTCACGCATGCAAAAGTGACCCAGTCATTCATTCCAAGATAACCGTTTTTGTTTTGTCTCAGTGGTTGCCATGGAGTTGTGACCAGAGGTTTGGTATTTGTCACATTTTCCATGTGAGTATTCCATTTAAGGGAACTGCTGTAGAAAGTGAAAGTGGCTTTTCCTCTCCAGTTCCCAGTTCTCAGTCAAAAACAGGCTTGGAACAGCCTAGGTCAGGTAGCGTCGGGTTTTATATCGTTGAGCACTGGAATGAGATCAGCAGTAAGCACTTATACAATGGGTAATTGGGCATCCCTTGTATTTAGTAGATCATTTGAAATTTAAAGTATGCAGAGCCTTTAATAGGGCATAATGGGCATACATTTTTGTTATAAATAAGCGCTTTATTCCTTGTTTCTATTTTGGCACAAACTTACAGTTAGTAGCCGGGTTCCGAAAAATATAGCGTGATAGGACACCACGTGCTGCTAGAGCTGTTCAAATTACGTCATTTTTCTTTTCATTGTTAACATGCTGTCAACATTTTACACTTTTTAAAGTCTGTTTTAAGCTCTTCAAAATGTTCACTCTAGTGCACTGGGTTTGAGATCTGTCCTCTTAAGCTGTTTTTAAAAAAAAAAAAAAAAAGAAACAAACAAACAAAAAAAAATAACAAGTGCTCTAGATTTTCTGTTCAGTTCTACACCATGGATTGTTATTGCTGTGTTACCTGTCTGACAATGTAGGCAATAATCCTCACACTATTAGTGCACTAGAACAGACATTTTGAAAAGCTGAAAAGGACACTTTATAAGTGTAAAAAGTTGTCAGTTGTCAAATTACTACGTTATTTAAGCAGTTGTAGCAAAACTTGGGGATGTTAACACTGTATTTTCTGGAACCCCGCTACTTACTCTAAGTGTCACAAATTGTTTTAAAAAATTAAATAAACTCTGTCGTATTTGTGAAATGCTAATTTCTCAAAACAGATTTTGGCAATTTTCAACCAGCATGCTGAGAAGTGGACGCATCACAAATTCTCCATGTGCAAATAAAAATTGCTTTTTTTTTTTTTTTTTTTTAAGGATGAATTCAAGCGATGGTTTAGCTCAAAGGTTCGTGTTATGCTGGCTCCTGGGAAGAACCCTTTCCACTGTCCGGATTCCAAAACTGCAGTGAACGGCCACACTCCTCACCCCACTGAGAACCAGACCGAGGACTGTCAGAGAAAGTACTCTGAATACCAGCCCGTGCAGGTAAAACACATTGCAGATATTTTTATCTGTATTTTATCTGTCTCTGTGTGTGTGTATTCCAGATATTTAAGAGTGGTTTCTGATTTAGGGGGGCGTTTCCTTTGGGTGTGGGGCTGCTAATTGACTGTCGCTCAGAAGTTGTGAGTTGCATTCCCCTGATAGTTTTCAGATAGATAAGACTTCCCTTGTGTGAATGTGCTTTTTTTCCCCAATATGCACTACGTTGAAACTTGCATCTGAATCACCTCCTTCTAGTTCTGTGCAAGGTGCTCTGTCATGCCTTTCATGTTTACAGCAGGTTAACAGCATTTTAATTTGGAATGTTTTCATCCTCAGATCCGCTATTTCACCCTCCACAGCACGAAGTACTACTGGAATGATATGAGCCAGAATTTTGAAGTATTAAAGTAAGACCAATTTTGCCTTTGGTCCCAAATTGTTTGTTTTGTCTCATTTTACCCAAGCAGCCCGAATGTGCTTCATCCTTCCCCCTATCACTGACATTTAGCACCCACCCCAGCAACTGCTTTCTAAAATCTAATCATGTGTATTGCTATACAATATGTATATTAATTGAAGGCTGGTTCATGGGATTGAAATGCATTTAGCTCATATGAATAGTCAGCAACCCACAGCAACATTTTTTTTTTTTTCAGCCCACATGGTATTTTTACAAATGTGATTCCCCTTATAGACAACAAAAAACTACAGCTCCAGCACAGTACATTGTGGGCTAAGCCACAACACATTTATAGCGAACCTTTGCGATTCTGTGGGACAGCAGCTGCACTTGTTATCCACCCCAAATGTTTAGCCAGTCTCTCAGGCTGCTGCTTAAAGATTTATTCCCCTGGGTTTCCAGTGACATTATGATCTACATGTTCATGTATTCCAGTGTCTTCCCTTTTTTAATATTCTGCTACAGCATGTTTCTTCTCTTACCATTCTCTGTTGGTGTTGATCAGTATTTATCAAACGCACTAACTGTTCCATCAGATATGTCCCTATTTCTACTAAAAGCTGAATTTCTGAAGTGAGGTGGATTGAGAAATGACCGCTAGGGGTTCACAGCTATTCCCTTGTATTTGGATTTTCACATTCACTGAAACGCACTGTTGCCACAGAGGGGCAGAAATTACATTTTGCACTCTGCTTTTAGAAGTGTCCGGATAAGGATATACTGGCTGGAATAGTTAGTAAGCATTTTAAATAAGGATCTTAGCAGTGATATCAATAGAGACCACTAGAGAGCACACACAACAGGATATTAAACAGGTAAGAAATTCAGTATATCTAAATATAGTGTTTTACAAAGGCATGCTCTGGTCTCCTCTCTCTCTCCAGGGGACTGGAGGATCTGGGAGTCAAGTGTTCTTCTGTTCATGATGATCACAGCAAAGGACTGACAGAAGATGAGCAGGATTACAGGTAGTGCAGTTTGTTAAGCTCCTGCCTGTAATGAGCAGATCTGATGTCGGATAGGAAGTGAGCATCTATAGGTGCCGCTAAGACATTTTCAGACGAGGTTCTCCCAGGGCTGAACAGCCGTTGTTTTTTTTTTTTTTGTGCTTTTACTGACTATGCTTTAATGTTTTGTATGTTGCAGGAGACTGTTTTTCGGAGAGAATGAAATTGCTGTGAAAGTGCCTTCGGTTTTTAAACTGCTAATTAAGGAGGTATGAGATGACTTTCTGTTTTCAAACCAGTAAAACAAGCAAACCAACACTTCTCAGTAAATGCTCATGCGGGTAAAGACATTGGGCTGTGATTCAAGTCCGGACTGCTCTGTTTATTGAACAGAACAGGCTGCTATCATTCTACTACCACCACAACTACTACTGAGAAAGCAGTACTACTGAACACGCTTTTAAATGATGTGAACGTGTTTAAAAGCACAGTATACAGGATAGCAGTATGTAAATAGTGTAGCCCTGCAAGAATGGCATATGCTGTATACAAATATATTGTGCTTTTATAGGCTAAGTCTTCAAAAGAATACTATGTATGCAAAGTCAAGTGGTGTGCTTGTTATCTTGGTATAGTGCCTATAGAAAGTAATCATAAAGAGAGTGCCATTAGCACTCAACCACCGTTGTGTTTATTAATCCACTTGGCTATTCATCCCCTCTCTAGGTCCTGAACCCTTTCTACATCTTCCAGCTTTTCAGTGTTATTCTGTGGAGTGCTGATGAATATTACTACTACGCCCTGGCCATTGTCATCATGTCAGTCATATCAATAGCCGCCTCTTTGTACACCATCAAAAAGGTAAGAGGAGGAGGAGGCGGCCTTTTTAATCCTGCCCATTACAAGAAATATAAAAATCAAATGATGCATGGTCTGCTGCCCGAGATGGAGACACGTCGGGCCTTCTAATGATCACACACCGTACCGTCGGAGGATCAGTGCGCTCTGTGTGAAGCGCACCCCTTCACGGCTGACATCGCTCTGTATATACGTGTTCTTGAAGTGTGCTTGCAATGGCAGTCAGGTTTCTGTTATATGCTGTAGTTTATGCTCTAGCACAAGGAGAATTATACATTGTAGATTCCCAAACTAGACAGGACTCGTTATCTATAGAAATAGGATGCACACCCCCGACCTGTGAAATGAACACTTTGACTGGCCTCTCGTTATTTTCAGCAATACGTGATGCTGCATGACATGGTGGTGACCCACAGTATTGTCAGAGTCTCTGTGTGCAGAGCCAATGATGGTAGGTAAAAGTCCCGCAGTGTGTGTGAATGGGTGTTAAAATGATACAGTAGCATATTAGCAGGCTTTAAGTGCATTACAAATCAGAAACACAAGCTGTTTTCTGGAGGAATGAAATGAAAAGTGTGTTCCGTTATAGTTTTTATTTTTATTTTTTTTAAATACGCATTGACTGGGAAACAATGACCGGTATACTCCGAAAAGGAGTTTATTATAAAACAGGAAATGTGAAGCTTTATACACACAAACATTTCTGTGTATAAAGCTGTATATGAGCTCAGTGTAGTAATTATGCTGCTAAATCTGCAGCTTGTATATTTAGAGAGGGAGAACAGATTTGGGTGTGTTTAAATCTCAACAAAGCCCTCTGAAGTCGAGTGTATCCAGGTGTGGTGTGCTGGAGTTGCTGAGGTTAGTGCAACGCAGATGTGCTCCACTGAATTTAACCCAGTGACAATACAGCCCTCTAGTGGTATCTTAAACACAATGCAGTTTCTGGTTCTGGATCAGTAATACTATAGCATACAGTTGATTTTATATTACCGTGTGAGGCTTCTTTAGATGCCACAGTGGGTTAATGCACTAGACTCTTACGTCTCAAGACTGTGGTTCCCAGATATTTTAGGTCCTGGTGGACAGTAGACCCCATTGTAAAACCTTCAAGCTATTTTTCATTTGCAAATGATTTATGTAAACGTTTCCTCGTTCATTTTCTGTTCTTTTGCGTTTTCAGTGATAGAGGAGGCCATGTCCACAGAGCTGGTCCCAGGTGACGTCATGGTGATTCCAGCCAATGGGACCATCATGCCCTGTGACGCGGTTCTGGTGAGCGGCACTTGTATAGTCAACGAGAGCATGCTGACAGGTAAGTGGACCGGCCTCTTCCCACAACCTGTCCTGCGAATTGATTCATACTTCCTGCCATACTAACAAGGAAATATTGGATGCCCATGTGCGTACAGTACTAACATGTTTCGCAGTGTAATGAGAATCCATGTAGTGTAATAGCTGTTTGTTTTTCAGGTGAAAGCATTCCCGTCACAAAGACCAACCTGCCGAATCCCAGCGGAAGCGCGAAGGGAACGGAGGAGGACGAGCTCTACAGCTCAGAGCTGCACAAGCGGCACACGCTGTTCTGCGGGACCAATGTCATCCAGACGCGCTTTTATTCCGGGGAGCTTGTCAAAGCCGTGGTGGTCACAACTGGTAAGAGCTGCATAAACATGCGCTGGTGGGATACAGAAAAAACAACGTAAGGTCTGGAAACGGACTCTCCTTTCCGGCATTCCCCCGTGTACATAGTTTAACATGCCAGCATATGAAACAAAATGTGTGTTTAACAAAGTGTTAAACAAAATGTGCTTCACTAGGGCAACACCTGACTTTTCAGAGAATGCTTTATTGTTAAATACAGTGGATTTAAAAAACGAAATCATGCCCCTTCAGACAATACATCTGTGATGAAACATCTCTTCTTAATAAATAAATAAATAAATATATTTTAAATGGTTTCTCTATTCTGTTAGGCTTTAGCACTTCAAAAGGACGGCTGGTGCGATCCATCCTATACCCGAAACCGACTGATTTTAAACTGTACCGTGATGCGTACCTCTTTATGCTGTGCCTTGTTGCGGTGGCTGGGATCGGCTTTATCTACACGGTTGTCAACAGCATCATGAACAAGGTACGGTACAGTATCTCGGAGCAGTGTGCTGCAGTTCCTGGATATCAGCTACGGATATCAGATTAACTGTAGCTCCCCCCCCCACCCCCCAGGTGCCAGCCCCCACCATCATCATCGAGTCCCTGGACATCATCACCATCACTGTGCCCCCCGCGCTGCCTGCTGCCATGACTGCGGGGATCGTCTACGCACAGCGTCGTCTCAAGCGCATCGGGATCTTCTGCATCAGCCCCCAGAGGATCAACATCTGCGGGCAGCTCAATCTCGTCTGCTTCGACAAGGTCAGGGAGAGGAGTGCTGTCTCTGTATCTATAGGTCCCTTAATAACAGCAGTACAGTAGGCACCTGTAATCTATATTCTTTGTTTCCTTGTTCAAACAGACTGGAACTCTTACCGAAGATGGTCTAGACCTCTGGGGCATCCAAAGGGTGGAAAATAGCAGGTAGAGACATTTTAAACAAGCATGGCTGTATTCAGAATTGCCATTTAGCACTGCTTAAAAAAAAATGGCAAACCATGGAGCAGCGTTGTATACATATACAAACAGTATAGCCTGTTGAACATACCTCAGCTAAGAAATACTCTGAACTGCTGGCCAGTCCTTCCTTCCTTGGCTCAAGAGTATAGCGAGTCAAAGGGGTAGGCACCACTTTGTCCCAAATATAAATAACTTAATCTTCTACTGTTTATCATGAACCCTAATGTTGTATTTAATGTACTATGCCCTGTATTTCACTGTATTTAATGTATTATGCATTGTTCCTCGCTATCTTGTAAAGCACTTTGTGATGGTGGTCCACTATGAAAAGCGCTATATAAAATAAAGATTGATTGATTGGTATTGATACTATATAAAGGGACACTCTGGGCTGTCTTGCTCTTTGGAACCGTGGCCATTAACCACTTTACCTGTCTGATCTCCTCTGCTGATTTCTAGTTTTGTTTTGGTTTTTTTCCCCCAGTTTTCTTCTTTCAGAAACACATGCCTGTAAGGAAGACCTGGTAAAATCTCAGTTTGTGGCCTGCATGGCAACGTGTCACTCTCTCACCAAGATCGAAGGAGAGCTTTCGGGGGATCCGCTTGATCTCAAAATGTTCGCAGCGACTGGTTGGGTGAGCACATCTGCACTGTTTCTTTCCACAGTACACCGCTGCTCCAGCCTCCTCTGTACTGCACAACCAGTACTGTGAAGGTACTGGAAGTGGGACTGAATCTTTTCTACTGTACTTTGTGTTCAGATTCTGGAAGAAGCAACAGAGGAGGAGACGGCCCTGCACAACCGCATAATGCCCACGGTGGTTAAACCACCCAAGCAGCGCCTTCCTGAAGCGGAGGATATGGTACGTCCAGCACGCACCCGGCACCCAACCCACCAGTACAGTACTCAATTCGGTATTTTAAGTATCTGTAGGCTACACTAGCTGATTCCTTGCTGGTTTCATTTTAACAGCTTCCTTAGTCATTATAGAAGTGACCACCCACTTAGATTTTAGCCAGGCAGCTTTTTCTTTTTTTTCCTATTTTAAAATTGTAAGCCGTACCCTGCAAACGGCAGTTGTTGATGTCCTTCAGTAAAGTAATCTAGCCGTCCTTTCTTTGTTTCCTGGAGCACTGCCATGTCTACAGCCTCAGATGAAGAACTCTGCTACCTCGTTGTGGACAGAATTTAGTCACCAGCTCAAGGAGGCTTCACTGATGAATAAAAGGCTTCCAGTTATTACTGGTAGCAGTGGTAGTTGTAGAAATTGTATTTATTTTTTTATAGTTTTACATTTTTATTCTCAAGCATATAAAGTTGTAAACATTGACTACCTGAATGTACATTTCTTGACTACCTATATACGTACATATTTTGTGTGTGTATATCTATATCTATATATATATATATAGATATGTGTGTGTATATATATATATATATATATATATATATATATATATATAATTTGCTAACATGTCTTTCTGAATTTGCTGGTGAATGAGATGCCCTTGTGTTCTCCCGCAGCCTTCCTACGAGATGGGGATTGTGCGTCAGTACCCCTTCTCCTCGGCGCTCCAGAGGATGAGTGTGGTTACGCGGCTTCTCGGGGGGAAGCGCATGGATGCCTACCTGAAGGGGGCGCCAGAGGTAGTTGCTAGCCTTTGTAAACAGGAAACAGGTCAGGGTTTGTTTTTGTTGTCTTCATTTGCATATTATTATTATTAATTTCTTGGCAGACGCCCTTATCCAGGGCGACTTACAATTGTTATAAGATATCACATTATTTTTACATAGTTACCCATTTATACAGTTGGGTTTTTACTGGAGCAATCTAGGTAAAGTACCTTGCTCAAGGGTACAGCAGCAGTGTCCCGCACCTGGGATTGAACCCACGACCCTCCGGTCAAGAGTCCAGAGCCCTAACCACTACTCCACACTGCTGCCCTCCCCCTCCTTCCTCAGAGAGATTCATGTATATATATATTATTTAGCAAGCAATACAGTTTTATTTTTTATTATTATATTTGGAGTAAAGTTTCCTGAATGCATGAATGCAAAGCCTTACTTTACTTCACCTGCATATATTTTTTGCAAACTACAATACATTTAGTTACACAAATGAATATGTTTGGCTTTTAACATTCAGTACATCTGCTTTCAGCATGCATTATTGTTGTCTTGAATTGAAATTAGCAGTAAACAGCTGTTTAAATACAATCATGCAATTTAGTAGGTGAATGTTAATATCAATAAATAAAGAGTGCTTTTTTCTTTATTTTTAAACTTGTAGTGCCCCACAATTTCTCAGAGGTTTTGGAAGGGTACACCAAACAGGGATTCCGAGTCATTGCCATGGCCCATCGGAAACTTGAGTCAAAACTCTCGTGGCACAAAGTGCAGAACGTCAGCAGGTACCCTTCAACAAGGCTCCTGTAGGGTGAACGAGCTCACTTCTCTAATCTGCAACCTGGAACGCATATTAGATTGCAACTGTGTTTAAAAGCCCTAGTTTCTCCAACTCTTAATGGCTGTGTAGAATTCCCTTTGTCTTTTGATTTCTCTCCGCTAGTGGTTTTTCAAATATAAGCTTAAGACAGTTCCAGTAGTTGTTGGGAATAGGAATGGAGAAAATTCAGGCAGTTCAGACTGATCCCGTTTCCTGAGGTTCGGATTTAAAGAGGGTCCCTTTATTTCCTGCTCTTGCAGAGACACCATCGAGAGTAACATGCAGTTCCTTGGCCTGATCATTATGCAGAACAAACTGAAGGCGGAGACTCCTGGAGTTCTGGCAGACCTGCAAAGGGCCAGCATTCGCACTGTCATGGTCACAGGTGGGGGAGGAGGCGTGCTTACCTTTTACACCTGAAGAAATAAGGAGTTTTAATTTTGACACCTCACATTGCAGAATGAAGATTTTAGAAAAGAAAACTGCAGTGAGTTTCATTACCCGGATTGCTTATTTTGTTTCACAGGGGATAACATGTTGACAGCTATCTCAGTGGCTCGGGACTGTGGAATGGTTCCTCCTCAAGACAGAATAATAATAGCAGATGCACTGCCCCCTAAAGACGGGCAGACCGCTGTGATTAATTGGCACTATGCTAATAACCCCACCGAGCATGTCAGTGCCACAGGTTCAAACCCAGAGGTAGGTGGCGTCTGTTCATGAACACACCAAAATGATTTTGTTTTTACATCCACATAGGCAATAGTTGTAATTACCAGGAGTGTATACAAATGCAGATACTGCTGCTTCCTACCTTTGTCTGCAGCTGAGAATCTAAACAAACCAGACAGTCAACAAAGCGTGCTTGCTAATGTAGAGTGCACAGAAGATTAAACTATGGAATAATGTAGTAAGCATATGCCCAGGAATAATATTTTAGTAGAAAAGTTAACATAGTTGTGGGATACTGTAGAGGGACGTGAAGGACTGCTGTGCTGTAAGCAGTTCATCTTGGGTTGTCTTTCAGGACTGTACCATAAAATATAATTTGCTTACTAAGGTGTGTGTACATTAGTTTGTATTACATGCTGGATTAAGACTGCAGTCTCTTCGGGGGCGTCACATGTACATAGCCAGAGTTGCGCGTTTCTTTATTTTTTTTAGCTGTGTTTATTCGAGGGCAGCGTCTATTAAAAAGCTGATATCTGAGGGTGGCGTTAATTCGAAATAATACGGTATATTCAGTGCCCAGTCTGAACAGTGTAAAAGAAAGAAAGAATGTGCTTGGATAGCTGTGCTTACTGCTCTGTTTTTGATGCCATGGTAATGCCATATATATATATATATATATATATATATATTGTATACAGTACCGTTTACTTTGGTTCACATATTGAAATGTGAACACACAGCATATCGCTGGCTTTGTTTGCTCCCTGTTTTGTACAAGGCTTTACAAGAGCAGCGACGTCCTGGGCTCTGTTGGGTTACCACACCTCAGCATTTAAACTGTCACTGATAGTTCTTTATCAACACTGTTGTAACCGCTGCACAAAGGGAACGTGCCATTGCTCTGCTGTGTTGGCTGTAAAGCTCATCTCTGCTTGCTTTCAGGAAGTTCAGATCAGGCTGGAAGAGGAGAGCTCAGGGGCTGCATTGCACAGCATGGAGCACTATCACTTTGCAATGAGCGGGAAGTCCTTTGCTGTCATAGCAGAGCACTTCCAGGACCTGCTCCAGAAGGTGTGTGTGGATAATGGTGGTGGTTCATGTTTTTTTTAAAAAAGTCAATTACCTCAACCTCAACCACAACCTTTGTAACGTTTTTGGTATCAGATGCTTTTAAGGTCGATTTACTTTTGCTGTAAAAAGGAATAATGACTCCTGGTTTTATTTCTGTGCCTATAGCTAGTACTGCATGGCACCGTGTTTGCTAGAATGGCTCCTGATCAGAAGACACAACTGGTCGAAGCATTACAGAGTGTAGAGTGAGTACAAAGACTGCATTAACTAGGTCTTTATGGTTTCCTGTCCCTCTGTGACGCGTGTGTTTGTCACACTGGAGAACTGGACTTGTATCTAGAAAGCAAGCTCTTATACTGTACATTCTTTAGCACGCTATTGGGAGGAACAGAATCTGGGGATACAGTATGATGAGGTGCCCCCTCTTGTTTTTACAGACACATCCATTTTTTCCTATATGTAGAGAACTGCTTATTACATTTGTTTGATGAAAGATGCCTCTGTAACAAAGCTTGAATTGGTTTGTACTAAAGAGTACCTTTGTCAGCATTCTGAGACTGTATCATACCATTTTGGCTATCAAGCTTTTGTGTAAATGAAATGATTCTAGAAATAGCTAGCAAATGTTCGGCTTTGCTGCCTTTTTAATATATTCCTCTTTTTGTTTTCCAGTTACTTTGTTGGCATGTGTGGCGACGGTGCAAATGACTGTGGTGTAAGTAGGTTATTATTTTGTGTAGCATGAACAGTGATTTCCACTTGTGTGGAAGTGGGTGAAGCTAAGGCACTCGGAGGTCAAGTGGTTAAAACAAGCATTGCATTACATTTGCTGTGTCCCATGTTGTCTGTATCGCAGCATCGTATTTATAATAATTACACATCATGGGCATAAATCAACTGGCCAACACATTTCACATTTACCCTGCTAAAAGCAATTCCCTACTTTATTTACCCAAGAGGCCATGTTTCAGTTGCTTCAACTGTTTCCCTACGTCCCTCTTAATCTTACTGATAATTTTCACCACCACAAGGAAGCTAATCTCACTTTCACATGTACACTTCTGACTCCTTGTCAAAGACACCAGCTGTAAAGACAGTGCTGTGGTGGGTGGGGTCATGTTATTAAATCTGTACCCTTTATTGAACAGGCGTTAAAGAGAGCACACAGCGGCATCTCCCTATCCGAGCTCGAGGCCTCCGTGGCATCCCCGTTCACATCCCAAACTCCCAACATCTCCTGCGTGCCGAGCCTGATCAGGTAGTAAAGAAAACAGGTTCAGTAATGGAGCTCTCACAAGACAGTCTGATACCGATGAGATACAAATACAGGGCGGCACTGTACGCGTGTGGTTGGTCTGTGGTGCTCTTGGAAAGAACTGTTCACAGTTTATTCTTTGCTCCAGGATCCTCTGTTTTACATTTCACGTCAGGCTTTATACAATACAGTGCAAGGAAGTGGTAAAAAACGCAATTATCCACACAATTATCAACTCCTTTTCAAAAGAGAATGTGTCTGTCACATTTGGAACTAGCAGCATTTCAACTTGAGTTGAAAAAGGTAAAAGCTCAGAAACTCTAACTAGACAGTACTACAATGTGTTGACAGTTTTGTGCTGTCGGCAACCAGTAGGAGGCATTGCTGGCAAACAGTAATACATTTCTCTCCTTTTCATTAGTGTAAAAAAATGATCAAAGAACCAGGAGATGTTCAGCACATGAAAGGGGTGTGTGTGATAATTGCTTCACCACGTATTTTTAATGGGTTGCCCTTTTTCCTTAACATCTGTGAATCCTGTTGCAGGGAAGGCCGTGCAGCATTAATTACCTCCTTCTGCGTGTTCAAGTTTATGGCTCTGTACAGCATCATCCAGTATCTCAGTGTCACCCATCTTTACTCGGTGAGCACATGCGTTCGGTCTACTGTTTCAAAATCACTTGTTTCACGATCTGTACCCCTTCCGCAGTGCGTGCCTGGAACAGCTTTGACATCAGTTTTTGAATCTGTGGTTCTGTGATGAAGGCAGAGATGAATGAGTTGTGCCTTCACTTAATATTTTAAAGGAAAGCCACGGTGAATTAACTTAATTCTAGTTCTTTACAGACTCTATTACTTAATTCAACCTATATGGTTGTGTAACTCATTTTTTTTTTTTTTTAATTTAAGGTAAATCTAAATACTTCTCGGTCAAAGTTACATAATTATAGAACTGGTAATTAGAAGTCAACTTAGGCTGTTTGAATATATTAAAACCTGTTTTAAAATGTTTGCTGGCTTTTCTTTTAGATCCTGAGCAATCTTGGGGATTTCCAGTTCCTCTTCATTGATATAGCCATCATCCTAGTCATTGTATTTACAAGTGAGTACAAAATAAATTCCCTTGTGTTTATTATGTGTACTTTTGTCCATAGTTTCCCATTCCCTTCTCTGCTTTGGACAGGTCCTAGTAGTGGTGAACTGCTGGTGGAGACAGCTCTGTATCAACCCATTCATAACTCACCAACAGCCTCTGCCTGTCAGAGACCGCTCCTGTTGAGCAGCATGTGTGCAGAGCTGATTGGAATCTCCTGGCCTCCTTCAAACACTCCCTCCCTGCATCGTGGTTAAAAACATCACCACATACATATTTATTGGTTCACTGGCATCTCCTTTAATGTACAACAGGTGTTTTTCATGTTTTTGGAAATGTAAGACTTTACTTTTAAAACCTGAAAAGAAAATCTACCATTGGTACACTGCAATCTCTGTGATGTACACTGAAAAATCTCTGTGTGATGTACACCTATGTACTCTGAATTTCTAATCTGTGGGTGCTAGAAAAAAAGAAATATTGAAGAGTTTTAGAATAATGGTTTACTGGTGTTTAAACCAATTATGCACATGTTCTTATATATTTCTTATATACAGCTGTGGCCAAATTTTTTGCATCACCCAGAACTTTAGGATTCAGACAATTAAACCATCATGTAATCAAATAAACTAATAAAAATGATATAGCAAAAGTCTACCGGAAGCCATAGTAGTAGTTAAATATCGAAATGTCACATTTTTCAATTTGTGTCAGTTTTTCGTAAAGTATATGGAAAACTACAAAGCGGTATGTAATTCAGTATGTTAACCTAATATTATTCAGCAGGTTTCATTCGACTTTATGAAGCGAAATGAGTTCATTCTATAGGGTGATGCAAATCTTTCAGCCATAGCTGTATTTTGCCTGCTCTCTCTCTTGCAATTTTTGCTGCAGTCCGTTGAGATGGCTGGTTTCTGACCCCTTTATTTGCCTGCTATTGAACATGAAGTATTTTAACAATGTCTCTCTTTCAATGCAGTGAGTTTAAACCCTGCCTGGAAGGAGCTGGTCTCTGAGAGGCCTCCCTCTGGGCTCATTTCGGGGCCCCTGCTCTTTTCTGTCCTCATGCAAATCCTTGTGTGCCTGGGTTTCCAAACACTGGCCTTCCTGTGGGTCAAGCATCAGCCCTGGTACCACAAGTGGACACCAAGTTCAGAGTAAGTTCAGTTACAAGGGAAACGCTTCAATGTTGTAAAATCTTCAGCAGTAGTGGGAATGATTTACACATCTGAAAGAAAGGGTTGTAGTTATGTACAGAGTGCTTTGGGGGTAAAGAAGGTAACTCCTTGAGTCTTTCACCGTGGAACAGAAACGCCATTTCTCATCTATTGCAGTGCCTGCAGCCTGTCCAACTACTCGCTCCATCAGAACGAGACAAATCACGAACACAACATCAAGAACTATGAGAACACAACACTCTTCTTCATCTCCTCATTCCAATACCTCATTGTAGCCATTGTGTTCTCCAAGGGGAAACCGTTCAGGCAGCCTAGCTACAAAAACTGTAAGTGTTGATTCACCATCCGCTGTACTGAGAAAACACTGAGACATGTGTGACAATGTATTCTTGTTTAGTAAGTTATTTGGATTTAAAATGCATTTACAGTGAAGAGTTCTCGAGTTCACCACTAACCACAGGAAACTGATGAGGATTTAGCTGAAATATTTGTTTGACCTCATAACTTATGATTAACGCAAGTGTTTAAATTGTACAATTAGCTTTAGAGTATGATGATATTAATAATAATACTGATGTTCTAGTAATGAAGCACTAAAATGCAAACCTTTGCAAATTCTCTCAATAATCCTGACCCTTGTTCTTCTTTTTTCTTTTCTTTGCAGTGGCATTTTTAATATCTTCATTTGCTCTCTCTGCCTTCATTCTCTTCATCATGTTGTATCCTGTAGATGCCATTGATCAGTTTCTGGAGGTGAGTACGGCTGAACACAGAAACCCAGCCTTGGTACATGTATCACTCATTTTAGCAGGGTTATTTCAGCAGGTTCACAAAGAGCCTGACCTGGACAGTATCAGAGAATGAAAAGGGTATGTACAGCTATGGTCAAAAGTTTTAATCACCTAGAATTTTAGGATTGAGACATAATAAAAAATACTATATGATCATCAGTTAGATCTTTTATTTAACATCATATAATCATAGAAACTACAAAATTAAATCGCAAAAGTCTACCGGAAGCCATAATAGTATTACAGTATTTCACACTGGATTTTGAAATGTCACATTTTTAAATTTTGATCAGATTTATTGTTAAGTATATGGAAAACTACAAAGCGGTGTAATTCAATATGTTAATGTAACTATTATTCAGTAGGTTTCATTCTAATTTATGAAGCTAAATTAGTTCATTCTACAGGGTGATGCAGAACATTTGACCATAGCTGTAAGCATGTAAATGTGCCAATGTGACCTTGCTTAAGATGAAGCACTTGCTGTCCTTTAATAACTGGAATCCTTTTCTTTCACCCCTTTGTAGATTGTGTGTGTTCCATACCAGTGGAGAGTCACAATGCTCCTCATCATTGTAGTTAATGCTGTGGTATCTGTCCTGACAGAGGTAAGAAGATCCAACACACACAGTGCTACATACTGGCTGTTACTTTTCAGCAACTTTTTTATTCTTTTTTTTTTTTTTTCAGAAGTGGTCATTTTGTTTTTTAATGAAGGAAATAATGGTCTGTAGTTAGGTAACTGCAGCAACAGAGAAATCATGGTGGATAAATCATTTGAATTAAGGTTAGAAATGAAATAAGTCTTGTATTAAAATATAAGTATAGTTATTTCTAAAACATACTCCTGATATAAAAAAAGTTCCCTATCAAGGGAATTCAGGAGTTTGCAAACAGTCATTGCTGCTAATGTTAAACTTTATTTAATGTCATGAGTTTTGTTTTTTGGTAAGAAGCATGCTTACTTTTAACACGTGATGCACTGGTTTGGGATTGACCTCTGTGATATGAGGCTGGGATGGTCTTAACATTTTGCAGGGAAACTGAATGTCTGAGAGTGTAAATTGCAACAGCTCCATAGATACCTGTTCTTATATCTAAAAAAAAAAAGAACAAAACAAAAAAACAACCTTGCTACCAATTTCAGTGCCCAGACACTCCCCACAAGTTTCGATAGCCTCTGCTGTCCTCTCTTTCATAAGGCCTGCACTTTTTTTCTCCAAATGATTTGCATTGTTAATACTCTTTGTTAAATAATTTAACCATGTCAGAATGATCCATGCTCATAAAATCACGATAGATACATATTTTATACATAAATTTATTATGACTTTTTTTTTAAATATATTTTTTTGTAATTTTATTTATTTTTTTGGTAAATTCTGTAAGAAACAAAAACAAATCTCATGGGTTTTTTTTTCCGAATGGTAGTCCTTTTAATCCTTTCCTGCCCAATGCGATGTTTCATAGAACCTCATCATCTTGTGGAAGTTTGTGTTCAGCTGAGACAAGCAGGGGAGCTGTGGCATCACCTCTGCCACGCAGACACCACAGGTTGGGATCAGAAGCTTTCATTTACTGTCGCTTTGACTTTTCACTGCTTTAACCTTCAATAACAGCACACGTTAATATGTGCATGCAAAATCCTTATCTACCTGCTTGTTGTGGGATGTCCCTTTTTGATTTGGAGTGTGGGGTTTTGGGCACTAACAGTTTCACACTATTGCATGCACCTTAAGTCTTCTGTATAGCTGTTTAACAAGTAGCTGCATTCATCTCTGTGTAAGCCTGCATATAAAGGGGTTGGTTTGTGGATGAGGGTGTAATGGAAAGCTGGTTTTGCAACTCCAGTACCTATGTTATATGGCCTTTTATGCCATTTCAGGTACATTCAACAGTAAGTATATGTAAAACCAGTTTGTTTTTTTTTGTTTTTTTCTCCACAAAAGCTTAAGGTTTGCTATTATATTCTTGGTTAACAACCGTATTGGATCTAGATTGATACTTTGAACTACTTAGTAACCTCACAATAAACATGATTAAAAGCAATCGGACAGACACACAAAGTGACTTTCAGTGAATCATCTTGTATATTTTCGTTGGCTGGCAGCCCAGCAATTGGCAGAGACTATTTCAACAGACCAAGAGCAAAGCGATTTTAACTGCCGTTAGACAGCCCCGTTCAGGATGTCAGGGCTGGCAGAAAGGGTTCTGTCTCACAGTGGGAGTTTCTGAATGAGTGTTCAGTGCACAGGGTGCGAGAGGCAAGTAAGAAAAAAGCATGTATGGCTATAGATTAATTACAGGTACAGCTACTGGAGCTAGGCTAATGAATGTATAAATGTCAGTTGTACAAAAACATGCATACAGTGTAGACAGCTTTTACCTTCCTTGGTAAAGAGTGCAGTGTAGACTGCAGATTGAACCAGCAGCTGGTTTCATGGTGCAGATGGAAACATGGCATAACATGCACAGAAGTTAATAATGAAACAAAGAGAAAACTGATCTTATTTATAGGCAGCATGACGTAGGAGACTGTGTGTGGTCCTGTGGTTAAAGAAAAGGGCTTGTAACCAGGAGGTCCCTGGTTCAAATCCCGGCCTGAGCAAGTCACTTAACCTCCTTGTGCTCCGTCTTTCACGTGAGACGTTGTTGTAAGTGACTCTGCAGCTGATTTATAGTTCACACGCTGTTGGATAAAGGCATCTGCTAAATAAACAAATAATAATAATTATGCATTATGATCCATATGTTTTAATTCAGGTACAGTCCAGTACATATATTAGTGTTTTCTTTCTGTCTTCCTCAGGAGGGTATTGACCGGTGGGGGGGAAGGTTATTTTCTTTTTTATGCTGCCAAAAGAGAAGGGCACCCAAGGCCAAGTACATGAAACTAGCGCAGGAGCTGCTGGTGGACCCAGCCTGGCCACCTAAACCCAAAACGACGACTGAAGCAAGGAAAGCCCCTAGCCCCGAGAACGTCTCTTACCAAATCATCTCTGCAACATAGGACCGGCCTGCCGCTCAGAAAGAGAAGTGACCAAAGACCTGTTGATCAGAATTCAAAATGGGAGTTGACCAGAACATTCCCATCCCCTCTTAGTCTTTCTGCAAAGACACAGAAGGAAAGCTCCCCACCCTACAGCTATGGACAAACATTTGGATCACCTAGAATTTTTAGGATTGATATTTAGGATATTTTTAAATATATATAATGCTGATCTTTTATTTAACATCATGTAATCCAAAAAACTACTAAATTAAATCATATTGCAAGCCATAATAGCAGTACATCCCGGAAGCCATAATGGTAGTACAGTATTTCATGTTAGGTTTTGAAATGTCACATTTTCCAATTTGTGTCAGTTTTTTGTTAAATGTTAGCATTTGAGCGAGATTCAGGGGGTGGGAGTTGGACCTGCTTAATTCATGTCTACCATTACTAATTGTCTATTTAAGCCACAATCTTACACACTTCCCCTGTCTAGTGTTTTCGCTTTGTAGCAAACGCTCAGACTCCGTCATTCGTGCTTCAGCTCAACGTCTTCGCTAATATCTTGTTGCCTCGCTCGTTTCACTGCAGGTCACTGATATTCTCATTTATTTTCCTATCTGCTCTGGTGATTCTTCTCATCATTCAGCTTCTCTATTTGGCTGCAGGAGCTCTAACGTTAGTCTTTCCTGCTCCATCCAGTCTCCAGCCCAGCAACAGCGCTGAATTAAGAGCAGCTCCGTTAGAAAGACAGACCCTCAGTTAAAATTTTCAAAGCTCCGCAGACAAGACAGACATTCCCGTCGTCGGTGATTGCCTTGCCTTCGCTCTATTTAAATCTACCACGAAGCTTTGTCTGCTGAATCCTTCCTTACTCCTCGCTTAAAATCAGGCGCCCCTCCCCTACTCCCCACTCGGCTCCCACGCCCGCTCTAGTTTTTTTTTTTTCATAGGAAATTCAGAAGTATGCAGTGCAAGATAAGAGAAGAGCGTGCAGATTAATGTACAACGAACCACAAGACACGAAGAGCAGCAGCACACAGCTTACAGAGGAAATGACAGAGTTGGAATTATTTGCCAGCATTCTTTATCTCTATTTAATTTTTTCAGAAGTACTGTACTAAAATGGTGCATGACATCACTCATTACTTAAAAAGCAGCGGCCTCTATACCCATCAGATACCTGGTCTAGAAATGACCTGCAATATGTAATTACATTTTCCAGCGAGAGATAAAAAAAACCCCATGTATATACAGCAAGAGCTATACTGTATAGAGTGTAAATGAAGATCCCAGGTGACTGCTATAGTATTCAGTAACTGCAGTTTACAGATCCATTGCTATTTAAAGTAAGTGGTGGTCATCCTGTTTGAGAGCTTTGCATTCATATTTTGCCATTTTTCTGTACCTAGTATGAACACTTTTAAGCACAAAATGGACAAAGGCTGTAATGCTTTGCATCTTATTTAGTTTTTTTTTTTGTCTAGTTAAAGCACATTTCTTTTAGTGTTTCATATAAGCCTAAAACTGTTTGTTTCTGCAGCTTAAAAGTAAACTGTTCTGGCCAGAGTTATCTCGACTGCCAATTGAATACATTTATCTTTTGTTCCATGAGTAATAAAAACAAGCCTAGCAGAATGCATTTCTTAACACTTGAACAATTTTAGTGAATAAATGAAATCAGTATTTGGCTTGGTTCTTTTTATCTTAGTCATGACTTTGAAATAAATAAATGCTTCTCTTTTCTATGGAAAATCCTAGCTGGTATGGCTTTGTATTTTCCAATCAAATCTTTATCAATTACTAGGTTTTAAAAAAAAATTCAGTGATGTAATGGCTTGTCCTAGTATTAACAGGTCATTTACTGTTGCTCTTCACTCGTGCTGCATAGTAATGCTAACTATTTCAATTGGAGCGCTGAAGGTTGTAGTAGCTGATGCTGTAAAGCCTTGGTCTCTCTTGCAGCTGAATTGTCAACTCTGTACGACATTGGGATCATGGTAATGTGATTTAAACTAATTCCCTGAGTTGTTGTGCATTAGTGGTTTGTTGCAAACATATTGCCAGTTGTTAGGAAAAACATGTTCGTTTTTCATTTGGGGTTTATGTCTTTTATCTAATGAAACCGAACTAAAAAGGGTGTACCATTAAATTCTGCTGCTTTTATTTCAAATTAATGTTTTTTCTTTTTACTGTACACATAACTGAAATGTAATAATTACCTCACACATTTTAAAAACAATAATTGTATATAAAAAAGTCTTATATGTAAAAGTCTTTCTGGAGAAACACATATACCCCTTTTTGCTTGTTTGACTTTCAGATTAATTTAAGTGCAGTAGTTCATCCACACAGTATCAATATAGTCACTGCTTGGACACAGTGGGTTCCAGTAGAGATTTAACAGTGAGTAGGGGTCCGCAATGCTGCTGTATCTTTTAAAAACTTGGAGTACTTTTTTTTCTTTCTCCTTCGAAAAGAGAAAATAAATACTAAATGGTAAGCTTCTAACTGAGCAGAACAATATAAACAACGTGGTTTCTCATTAATGAAAGGGCAGTTTTTATTGTTCCAATGACAAACAATTAAAAAAAATAATAATTAAACAAACAAACAAAACAAACATTATATATAATGACAGTATGCAAGTGAGGTGCCTAGACAGGCATTGTGTCCTCAGGTACCAGACATGTACAGTATTTGGTATTTACACGAATGATAATCCCTCACTGAGACTTTATTGTCATGTTTAGTACATTTTTTAAGCTCCCTTGTGTCAGTAAACATGTCTAATGCAGCCGACAAGTTGCTTAAAACTACCACTTCTCTGCATGTTGTTCTCTGCTGCAAAAAATGTACAGAATTCATGATTTTTTTTTTCTACTTGTAATTTATATTTAAAAGCTTGGTGTTTTTTTTTTTTTTTTTTTTTTTGTACCAGTGTTTTATTTCTTTTGTAAATAAAATGCATTATTTGAAAACAGTTGACCTTAATGTTATTAATTCACTGGAAAAAATAATGTTTTTTGAATTCAAGCAAATATAGTAGATTCTATTCTACATGATACACAATGGCCCATATAAATCCTGAGAATTAGATATGTACATTTCAGAATGGAAAGAAACATTATTTTACAATTGCTATAATGTTAATTACAACATCTACTAAACAATCACTTATTTTTTAATTTCAAAACCTACAGCATTCTTTACATTACACAGCTATATGGGGGAAAATACATCAGACAAATTACCTGTAAGATAACATTATTCATTATTTCAATATTGTTATAGTGTGCAGTTGTCATACAAGAAGCTGTCTACAGAACAAAAACATGGCATTTTGAGGGATTGTTAGTTTGGTTTAGAAATTGTTAGGTTTGCGTGGTCTCGATTTCATTCAGTACTACGTATTACAGCCCTGGGGTAATATTCCTGCTCAGCATATCCTTCTACTCTGTGCTGAGTCATTTTCCAAGCCCAAACACTAGGCTGGGGTTATCTAACTCATCCAGCCATGACATTCATATCCGGTGCCTTTGCTGCAATGAGTCTCTGAACTCCAGAAGACCATGTGCAATCATCCAATTGTTTCAGCATTTATTGAGCATCTCCCAGGAATGAATCGCATCCAATGAGTAACGAGCTGGGTGAACAGGCTGACAGCCTATCGACTCATTTAGAATAGAACGAGTCGAGGGAATAGAAGAAATACTGTCTGTGCTCCAGAGGGGACACAACAGACCAATAGGTTAAACCTGGCTACAGACAAGGGAAAGGGTATCAAAAGCCAATGCAGCACACCTCATATTCTGAACCATGCAGTACCTAATAGCAAGGTCCACTGCATCCATGCAAGTACCTGTGCAAAATATATATAACACTATATATGCTAACATATTTTAAACCGCAATTATCCTGAAAGAAACCCAACCTACATTTAATAAAACAGTCAAACCTAGGCTGGGCCCCTAGAATATTTGGCCAAGTCCCAATGTCAGATACTGTAACTAAGCCCTAGAATAGAACATTGCTTATCTAGCACTGCCGCTTCCTGACTCCCTTTAAAAAGCGTTCATAGTTTTAGTTTCAAGCACTTTTGAGGCGTTCATAGTTTTAGTTTCAAGCACTTTTGAGGCTCTTTAACAGTTGCCAGACTCTCTCTTAAAGGTAAGAAATGTATCTTTGATAACTACTTACTTCACCTGAACTAAAGTTTAGATGGAATATTAATCAAGCAGTACAATAAAATATTGTAATTGTTATAATTTGTTTATTCTATAAAAATGGTAGTAAAGAATTTAAAGCTTAAATAATAAAGCAGTGTGTTTCCCCACAGTGCAAATAACACCAGACTTGCTCACAGTGCTGAAAAGCATTATCATACAGTAAGCAACAAAGTACTTAGCAGGTGTTTTTTAAGATCACTGAAGGCAGATTAATATTTAAGGCAAAATATTCAAACTATTGTGCCATAATGACAACTGATTACTATTATATGATCAGTAATCAATGTTGTTTCACAGAATATTGTGGTTTTTGTTTTCTCTTTTTAAGTTTGTCTCATACTTGGTCGTCAATATGAGGATCCCACTTCTGAACTTCATATTGCTGGCACCACATTTTCTTCAAGTCAGTGGTCTCAGGTGTCCCTTAAGCTGCCAATGCTATGAGAATGACAGTGTTTTCTGCACAGGCCAGGAGATTACAAGCATGCCATCATTTTCTCCTCCTATAACTTTTTTGAAGATAGAGAAAACTCAGCTGAGGGAATTGAAAGCCAATAGTTTTAACAGTTTGCCTGACCTATCACGACTCCAGATAAGCAGCAACCCATTGACAACCATTGCTCCAGGATCTTTTCATGGTTTGCAACACTTGTTGTCGCTGAAGCTATCAGACAATCTGTACCAGCGGCTTCCAAATGGATTGTTTGACAACCAAGTGGATCTCCATCAACTCTTCCTTGATAATAACAGACTGGACGACATACAGTTAGGTATGTTCGATTCCCTGGTCAACCTGACTGAACTTGATTTGAACTCCAACAGGCTCACAGACCTCCCTGAGAAAATCTTTTGGAAACTTGGAAAACTAAGAGTCCTTAATATAGGGAAAAACTTGCTGAAATCTCTTCCTGCGACCATCTTCAATCCACTGACCCAACTTCAAGAACTTCTGCTCTACCGCAATCAGCTGGCTGAAATTCAAGCAGGAATTTTCAACAACCTCAGCCAGCTCCTTGAACTTAAGCTCCACACCAACAACATCCAACAAATTGCACCCATGGTCTTCTGGCATTTACCTAACTTAGTAAACCTAACAATATCCTCCAATCAACTAAGCCGGCTGCCCTCTCAGACTTTTTTTAACATGCCCAACCTATCTCTGTTAAAAATATTCAAAAACCCACTGTTGGAACTTCCAGTGCATCTGTTTGGAAGCATGCCTGGACTCAAAGAGCTAATGTTGTACAACACCAAGCTTGAAACCATTCCTGACAATGTGTTTATCAACCTGACTGGACTACAAAGTCTCTCTATTACCTTAAACAATCATCTCACTGCATTACCAAGGGGCTCCTTTTGCGGTCTGAGAACACTTACCAGGCTGTCTCTGCACTCCAATAATCTACAAACTTTAGAAGAAGGGGTCTTTTCAGACCTTGTGAACCTACAGAGCCTTGTACTTAATAAGAACAAATTACAAAACCTTCCAAGAGTTGTTATCAAAGGCCTGCCAAAGCTTGCAATGATTTATCTGGAAGAAAACCCTTGGTTTTGCAACTGTGACATACTGGACTTTACAGACTGGATACGGGACAACTTTCATAGGATCTACAATCCCAACCTTCTAAATTGCTCTGAGCCACCGCTCATTAAGAATACACTTCTTTCATCAGTGACTGCTGGTAGACTTCAATGTGGACTTTTTGCAACCGACAGACTACAGTCCACCCCATCTATGGTACCATTTGAAGAACTTGGCAAGACCACACCAGTGAGTGCTGATTGGAACCCCCCTCACTCAACAGTAGTGAGTGCTGACTGGAACCCCCCTCACTCAACAGCAGCGAGTGCTGACTGGAACCCCCCTCACTTAACAGCAGTGAGTGCTGACTGGAACCCTCCTCACTCAACAGCAGTGAGTGCTGACTGGAACCCCCCTCACTCAACAGCAGCAAGTGCTGACTTGAACCCCCCTCACTCAACAGCAGGGAGTGTTGACTGGAACCCCCCTCACTCAACAGCAGCTGCATCTTATCCCACTGCTCCTGTTTCAACCGTTTCCCCAAACCATTCACCCAGCGATGAAAACTTATTAGAGTGGAGCACAACATTCACATCCACGACTGCCATCCCCGGGACGCAGCTTACATCGACTGCGATTGGCACCACACCTGACACAGTGACCCAAGTACTCTCAGCTGGGTACCAGGCCAGGCTGATCCTTCCTGTAAAAGTTCCTTACTGCAGAATATACTCATGTTTCCATGCTGCCTTAGCAGCCTTACAGATTGTTGCTATAGTAGGCATGATTTATTTGCTGTACAAAATTTGCCGATTAACGCAGAGTCTAGATTTTCTTGTTAGGCCTGTTGTTCTTGTGAGAATCATCAGTGAAGCTGAAAGTAAGCCAAACAGCACAGATGTTGAAAATCCAAAGTGAGCATCATTTAGTGAATGTGCGATTGAAACTGGCACAGTACCATGACAACACACAAACATTCGATCAACGCTGAACCCTTATCACATTACGCAGCTCTTACTGTATACTGGGAACTATTCTGTTTATATCTAGACAGTATTTATTTGTAAAACACAATTGTTTAAAAACGTCAGGGTTAATCATTTTAGAGAACTTTTATTAATATAATTATTTTTATTTCCCTGTGTTATTTGTGTAAAAAATTAAAAAAAGAATTTAGAGAAAGCGTCTTTAGATTAAGGGGACTTCTGAGCTCTATAAATGCAATACGTTTTTAGATTGATTCAGCCAAAAGAAATCCTGTAATGTTTGGAAGCCCTAGATGGAAAGAACATAAAAATATTATTAGGAACATTCTTTTAAAGCTGACTGCTTAAAATAACATCTACAACATTCAACACTATTGCTACATCGGCCTACATCCTGCGTTTCTTCACAACAGGACACAAACAAAATGTACCATCGTTATCAGCATTATCCCTTACAGTCTAAACTTCCCTTTTTCTAGTAGTCACATAACTACAGTATAAAGATAGATAGGAACACACTGGCCCTTCCGCAGCAACAACACTCATAACGATCAGTTCCACCTGATTCTGGTCAAATGAGAAGTGTCATTGTATTATGACAAGCTAAACTGACCTTTAACTAATTCTGTATGGATTTCAACGGATTTGTGTGTCATAGTGGCAACCAATTAGAATAGGATTTGTAGCAGTGCTTCTCAACAAGGTGAAGAACCAGGACTGTGTGCAGAACAAGCTGTTCCCTTCCTGCTGCTCTGGCTGGGTTTCTACACATCTTTAGACAATGACTTATCCGTAGTCACTCTGTTATTAAACCTGCTGTATTTTTCTGTTCAACACAGTCACAAACAGTGGCGACTCCCTTGTCAGTAACTAAGAATTATTACTCCAGAAAAACAAACCGTGGTTTCCTCTACCGTTAGCCAAGCTCATCAGTTGTTGACATAAATAAAATATTAATTTTATCATTAAAACTCAAATATAGTAGACTCTTGCCAATCCAAACCAGTTGGGAGCAGATGCTGTTCTGAGTCCTCGTTGTAATCTGTACACTCCTTTCAAAAGTTTGAAACACTGCTGCGCTCTCAGTAGAGTGAGCAAACACCTTTGAGAGCCTGTGTGTGGCCACATGGATGCCTTAGGGTTTTACAGTCACCAGGATGTGATGACTGCAGATGAAAAGGATATACCAACAGAATCTAAAAGAACAGGAACTGTACATGAAACAAGAGAACTGCGATATCATACCCATACCAAGTTAGTCTTTACTTCAGGATGTATTATAACTGTTTCTTGTATCTTGTACCTGATTTTACTCTTATAAGCAAATATATTTACTATAAGTTTAACTGCTCTTAGTCGAATTCGCTTTTAAATGTAATTATTTACTGTATTCTTTATTTTACTCTTATTTGAACTTGATCTTATTTTACTTTACTTTATACTGCTTGTATCTGTAATGTGATATTCTGTACTGTGATATTCTGTAACAACTGTACATGGCCCTGAGTAAGGGTGTCTGCTAAGAAACACATAATAATAATAATAATAATAATAATAATAATAATAATAATAATAATAATAATTACAATTGCCAGGCAGTTTTACGGCTTCCAAGCTCAGTACCAGTTGGAGATTTTGGCAAGCTGTAGCATTGCGGCACAAGTGTGAGCAACAGATCAGTTTTATGGAACAGTTTCAATTCAAAATACTGCATTATTTCATTATCTCACGATGCTTTATAATTTTAAACACCATAGTAACCATGACCCTATCTACACACTGTAAGGAGTTATAAGCTAATTTTACATTTAACCTTAAGGAGAAGTCAAAGGTCATAATCAAGGTAATTTTTTAATAGAGCATATATGGGTTCCTAAATGTGTTGTATAGTAGCCATAACCCTAGGTGCACTGTAAGGAGTTATAAGCTAGTTTTACATTTTAACTTAAGGAGCGGTCAAAGGTCGCAGGTAAGGTCAAACACCATTTTTGAAAAAAGTCAATTGTATTGACACAGGGATGATACTTGTCAACTTTGGAGTTAATCAAATAAACCATTTTTCAACTGAAGCAGTTTTAAATTTAAGAACTAAACGTAGGACTGGCCGCCATTTTGTTTTACAAAAGAACACCATTTTGCCATATTTGAATTCCATTGTCCCCAGGATGATGCCTACCAAGTTAAGAGTTAAACGCTTTGCAGACAGAAGCAGTTTGATGTTTGTGTAGCGGGTGCTACCTGTTAAGTAAGTTTCATCACTGAGAGAATGTGGCAGGTGTAATTGATTAACTGCATTCAATTGGATAAATTGTTTCACCTTGTTACCATTTAAAGGGCCGTGTAAACGGAGACATGGGAGATGCAAGGCTGCGGGAATGTTGGCGTCACAAGTTTGTTTGCGAGTATGAATGGAGGTGGTATAATCGTTTTGAGCTTTCTTTTGGTTTAAACTGTTGCGTGCAGTTAAAGCAGTGTATGTGGCTGTTGAGCAGTCTGTGGTTGTAATCAACCTGTTCCTGCTGCGTGAAAAATTTGAGCTGATGTCATTTGACAGTCCTTATGGAAGTTAAGCTTAAACGTGTTGAGTTGAGTTGTGTGCGTCTGTGTTCCCGGAGCCTTGCACGCTGCCTGTTAGGAAGGAAAACGTGCACTTCCTTAGCTTACATTACTTAAAGGGGTAATCTAAACTAAGGAATATTGGGTTAGAGTGAATTTGAGTAATCCAGTGCTTACTATATTACCCCATGTTAAGACATATTCTCATTGAATGAGAGTAATACTGGTAATGATGTTATTGGAGAGTGATTTGCTGTATTGTGGGTTATTTTTGTTTTGGTGGATTATTATTATTTTGTGTGATATTCATTTGGTTTGGACTGTACCAGTTATTTGGTTGTAGTATCATGTTTAATTGTTTAGTGTACTAATTGCTTGTTTTACCACAATTGTCCAATTTCTAATTATCCCATTGATGTTAATTGTAATCTACTTGTATTACTTGCCTGCTATTGTGAGTTGTGTATTTTAATCATTCATGTGATCTTTTAACAGAAGCCGTGTTTCATAAATAAAGTGGTATACATTTATCTCTTGTTTGTCGCTCCTTGTCTTTGCCCAATATAATCATTTATTTCTTAGCAGGCACCCTTATCCAGGATGACTTACAAGATATTGCATTATACAGATATTATTATTTTTACATACAATTACCCATTTATACAGTTGGGTTTTTACTGGAGCAATCTAGGTAAAGTACCTTGCTCAAGGGTACAGCGGCAGTGTCCCCACCAGGGATTGAACCCACGACCCTCCGGTCCAGAGCCCTAACCACTACTCCACACTGCTGTTTTAATTGCCCTATATAACAAACCTGTGTATTTTGAGTGATCTGGTAAATTCTGAAGGCGTGATACCTTCAGTGGTGTAGTCTGGCTTCAGGGTTAATTGGTATACATGGCTTCCAATTGTCACTCTCCAAAGACCCACCCACTTGCTACATTTGGGTGTGCGTTTTGGCGAATTTAATAGTAGCCATTTTGATAGTAATTTGTCGCAGCAACTTCTGCTTTGCAAACTTTAAGCAGGTTTGGTTGCTGATCACGAATGCGAAGTTTCAGATCAATCGGTTCACCGGTTCCAAAAAATGCATCAGGCAACCATTTTGGTTGACACAGGCAACCGAAATGCTTCTGAACTGTAATCTACACAGGGTGATACCTGCCAAGTTTCATGTTGTTTGGTTACACCGTGTGCGAACAGGAGCAGTTTAAAGTTTTGAGAGGAAAAACGACAAAAAAAAAAAAAAAAATCTTTACAATAACAATAGACTTCCCAAACCAGCTTGGAAGCCTAATAATATAATACCAAAGCACACACACACATCTTTACTTCGTTTTTGAAATGTGCATAATGATACTCTTTGCTCACTGCTTGCTTTAAACCCATGGAAAACATGACTTCATTATTGGTGCTATGCAAACCCACAGCTTCTTATTAAGGGTGTTTCAAGCAATTTCATTGTGTTTGTGATCAATATGGAAACACAAGAGTTACACAAAAACTCAACGGTTACCAAGAGTATGATGAAAGCTTAACAAGTGTTGAAATACTGTAGTACAATTCTTTCACACAAGTCTTTATTATGCACAACCCTTTATCTACTCGTCCTGTATTCTTACATTGCCTCTGAGCGGCATGTTTTCTGACACCGCAGTGGTGAAGCGTGTCAGTAGAGTGAAAAAGGGTCTGGCTCCTGAACGTAGATAGGTCCCTGTGATGCTAACAAAGAGCGCTTCAGAAAGAGGTTTTCAGAACAATATCTTAACAGAAACACACCTTTCTCAACGATTGGAGTTTTGTCTTGCCCAGTACCAAATTAAGATGCCACGTCTTAATACTATTACAATTACAATTTTAACAAAAAAAAAAAAAAAAAAAAAAAGACAGCCGCTGCGGTGTTTAAAGTGGTACTTCGTCACAATGTGGTGAGTGTACCAGAACTTGACCCGTGTAATGTTATAAAGTGGTACGCTGAGAGATTTAGGTACGGGGCTATCAATTACGATGGGATGTGTTTTCCTATTGTCAAACAGAGGTACATTTACCATTAATTATACATTATTTTTTTTTGCAAACTTAAACTGGAAACCGACAATCAGTTTCTGTAAAAGAAAAATCAATTCACGACAAACAAGACAAAATGAGAAATCCACCGCAAAGTTGCACAAGTAAAGAAAAATGACGCAATGTATTGCATATGATAAATATTTGCGTACTATTTTCTTGATGGTGGAAAAAATACGATAAATTAAATTTAAAAAAGATGAAAAAGACCGAAAACAGCGTAACATACCAGATTTGAACGAGAGCTTCTGTGCTTTCTAAGCATGGGCGAGATTTATCCGCGTACCTGAAAAAAACATTGCACCGGCTCTAAATGTTATACACGCTTCACACCGAATCACGATATTGAACTAGTTCCTATCAAGCACGCATTTCACTTTGACAGTGTGGTTCTGAGTATACAGTACCGACACAAACTGTGAACCAACAGGGGATTTACAGAAAGACTAGGGTTGGGTGTATTGTCCTGGGCAGTGCTTAACCAGAAACGTATTTCAGGGTAAAATGAAGAGAAAATGCCATACCCAATTCTGCACTGGTGGGGACTATTTAGGGATACTACAATATGTAAGGAAGAGGTCTGAGTGAGAACAATGGGAAATAAAAGAACCACCTCAGTCACTCTGTAAATCAGCCCATACTGTAGTTAGGCTCAGTCTACCAGGGTTTGGATTGGCGTGAGTGGAATGTATTCCATCACTACAATCACTCATCTTACCGTTTTGCTCCAAAGTAGATGATTCCAGAGGATGCACAGCAATGTGGTGCCTCACATGCACAAGTCACTAGTGTTGGTTTTGGCCATTGGCAAACTTGCAGCTAAAGACGAAAACGGCAGTGTGGAGTAGTGGTTAGGGCTCAGGGCTCTGGACTCTTGACCGGAGGGTTGTGGGTTCAATCCCAGGTGGGGGACACTGCTGCTGTACCCTTGAGCAAGGTACTTTACCTAGATTGCTCCAGTAAAAAAAAAAAAAAAAAGTATAAATGGGTAATTATATGTCAAAATATTGTAATTGTATGTAAAAAATAATGTGATATCTTGTAACAATTGTAAGTCGCCCTGGATATGGGCGTCTGCTAAGAAATAAAATGCCACCGTCTATTCCAGAAACACGGATTTAGTGAGAAATGACTAGCACTGCCAACGAGTTACAGAAAAAAAAAAAGAAAACGTTTTGGCACACTTGCGTGGTGGGCTGTTCATTTAGTTAATTCAAAACAAAATGTAAAAACACATGCAATATGTGTGAAAGCAAGTATCTGATTGATTGTCAGACCTTTACATCCCCATGCTCACAATAAACACGTCTGAGTCTCTGAACTAGTAGACCTCGCCTTCATCTGCAGTTGACAGATACGCTTCCCTCTCAGCCCTGTGGCACTGCACCCCCACTGCTGCTGTGATCAGTCTTCTTTAACCTTTGTGAGGGTCTCTGCTTCTGAAGTCAGCGCTTTCACAGGAAAGAAAGGTACGTTTTTAAGGTTTTCATATAAAATAAATGTTTCATAGAAACTGACTAATGTAATGCCACCCTAAATGAGACAAATTAAAGAGTTTTTTTTTGCTTTTGAATTTGTGTTTTCATAAAAATGTTTCGCTTTTACTGATTTACTGAAAAAGTTCTGCTCTGTTTAAAAGGCAAAACTTTATATTTAAAATAAAAAACAAAACATCTCTCTAAATAATTAAGGAGAATATAAAGCAATTGTTACTATAGTTAAGTAAAAGAGTTTAAAGACCAAACTATCTTTTTTTCATTTAAAATTAATTTAAAATGTTTTATTGGAAAAAGGCCATATGAGCTATAACGGCGACCAACAGCAGCAAATTACAATCACATAAAACACACGGAATACACATTTCAAACTCTACACAACATCATACACAGGGCTTCTTCAGATAATGAAACAACTCATTTCAAACTCTACACAACATCATACACAGGGCTTCTTCAGATAATGAAACAACTCATTTCAAACTCTACACCTCATATACATACTTAGGGCTTCTTCAGCATGTTTTATATTTTTCAAGTGTATGGAATTGGTGACCGCACCTTGTGTACAGTTGTACAGTAATATGGAGACAGCATGATGCAGCTCGCATGCTCAGTATTAGTGACATCCTGATCTGACAGCATGTAACACAGACAGCTCTTATGATTTCCATACCGTTTATTCTTCAGTAAAAACACGTTTCAATTGCAGTGAGTTCCTTCTGCTATATTAAACACACCACAGCAAGTACATTGTCATATATTTTTATTAGCACAATCAAGTACACTTCCTAATTACAGTCCCAAGTATTTCTGTGCGTTCTGCTTTCACATTTTTAAAATGGTCAGTTTGAGAAATAAACTTTGTTTTCCCTGCAACAGCTGACCCTGCTTTAGTACAAAGGTCACGCTACATGCTGTTTTACATAATGGTATCGGTGCTCATAATTACTATGCCTGCTTCTGCAGGAGACAGCTGATCTCGAATCTTGTGCAATTAAATCTTATTTAAACTGCTGACGGTAAACAATTTAACTAAGTCTATTATATCGCGAATGCAAGACGTAACGTACGTGTTGACTCAAAACTTTATTTAGGCACTGCGATTTGACTGGCGAAAGATAACATTGGTTTATTGGAGTCTTTTTTCAGCATGGTACGGTAACCTTTTCGCGTCCTTGTTTGTTTAATTTTTACACGACAGTACTCACACGTTTGGTCACAATCAGAAGTGTTGCAAGAAAACGGGGTTCCGTTTTCTGCTGATGTTAATATACCTCTGCACTTACAAGCATTTTTATTCGATCAAATTGTTACCGTCTATATCGCATTTATTTTATTAAAACATGTGATATGCGTTATGCATATATATATATATATATATATATATATATATATATATATATATATATATATATATATATATACACACACACACACAAACACACACACACACACACACACACACACACACACACACACACACACACACACACACACACAGAGACCGACGTCATGTCGCATTTATAAATATGGACACTTGATAAACTTGAACTGTCTGATTGCTTGCTGTGGTTTCACAGTATGTCTGTATTCTTATAGCTATTTGCTGGTATGAAGTTTCATTTTTAATTTAAAATGTGTGTATCCTTTCTCTTAACCACTGCACAAAGGAGTACTGCACATAGAATGAAGAGAGGTCAAATATAGGGACATGCTGGTGTTGGCTGTACAATACTGGAAGCCATAGTTTGATTTTGCTTGAGGTAATTTTCCTTTCAGTAATGAGCCAGCGATTGAACTAATTGGTAAACATTTCCTGTGTATTACAACATACACATCTGTCACCAATAGAGAGTGGGTTCTTTTTTTATATATATATAGGAAGCTGTCTGAATGTTGTTTTCAGAGAGTTATCACAAAACAGTTTTAACTTTCCCATGTCTTTTTAATTATTTACACGCTTCCCTGCTAACAGAGCCCAGTGATTTATTATCTTGGCGAGACATCTTTAATGACGTCCCCCTGCATCATTAGCAGAACATGCTGGACTGGCACACAGCTGCAGCCAGCGTTAGTCACTCTCCCCTTATGCAGGGTTACTTCAGAGTGAGTTCAGTCTGCCATGCAGCTGCGGAAGTGGCTTGCCTGCTCTACACAATTACAGATGTTGGGGAAAGAAAGAAAGAACCAGGGAGCGCAAAGGAGCAGTTAATCAGAGAGCCTCAACAGCCTCCTTGTTTGGGTTCATGCTCACCATCTCAGTTAGTCTTTGTTGAATAAACCAAAAAAAAAAAAAAGTGGTGAAAAACGAGCATGGTGGCTACAGTCCAGTCAAACTCTTGCATTTAGAAAGATTAAGTGTGGTGCTCAAGAGATGTTCTGAATACGGGGGTAAGGCCTGCAAACTAGTATAATCACTTTCCAGTCCTGTCTTAGCCAGTACAAGGGTTACCTGGCAAGGTTACACTAAATCTTCTTATTGTGTATTTTTAGGCTCCATGGAGGTGGCATGCTACATATATTTATTCATCGGTCTTCAAGCTGCATCTTGTGTTCTTGGCTGCCCAGATGGATGTAAGTGTTCAAATCAGCGTGTCACATGTGCAGGAAAGGCAGTGACGCGGGTCCCGTCACCACTGCCCTTCGATACACTTCGACTTGATCTAATCGGCACCCAAATCCCATCTCTGGAAGCGAGCACGTTCCAGGATCCTCCTCCAGCACTTACTGCACTTAATGTAAACGAAAATGAATTCTCTCACATCTCACCCGGTGCATTCGACAGTCTAACTAACCTTCAGTATCTTATTTTAAGTTCAAATCAACTGCAAGAGTTACCTGCTGGGCTGTTAAATAAGCTTGTGAATCTCGAGAGACTTATGCTTTTCCACAATAAACTGCAGAAAATCGACTCTGGCCTGTTTGCTACACTCTCTAAACTGAGAGACCTCCAACTCCAAGAAAATGAACTTAGTGCCATACCAGAAGAAGCTTTCCACCAGCTGGTCAGTCTCCAAACGCTCCACCTTGGCAGGAACAACATTACCCACCTTCCAGCCAACATTTTCAAAACACTGACCAAGCTTCAAACCCTAAAACTTCTAGATACCCAACTGAGGCACATTCCAGCTGGAAGCTTTGATAACTTAAACCTGGTAGAACTTTATTTACAAGATAACCATATAGAACACCTGCACTGGGGTCTGTTTTCCAAGCAGCTGAACTTGAAGAAACTGTACCTGTCTAACAATCAAATATCCGTGCTGCCTGAAGGAATCTTCCTTAATTTGCCTAATCTCACCAAATTTACCCTTTTTGAAAATCAATTGACAGATCTCCCCAGTGGCGTATTTGGTCCCATGCCCCACCTCAGGGATCTTTGGCTATATGACAACAAATTAGTTCACATTTCAGACAACGTGTTTAGCAACTTAACCAATTTGGAAATACTGATCTTGAGCAGAAACCACATCAGCAGCATCTCCAAAGACGCATTCAGCGGCTTGACCAAACTTGCTGAAGTGTCTCTGCACACTAACAAGCTGACCAGCTTGGATGAAGGCACGTTCCGAGGCATGGACAAGCTCCAGAATATCTCTCTCCAAAACAATCACCTGCGGTCACTGCCGCGAAACCTGTTCAGAAACCTTTCTAAATTAACAGAAGTCCAGCTTCAAAATAATTCCCTCGAGAGCCTTCCACAGGAGCTGCTGGACTCCTTTGAGCCACTGACCAAAGTGAATCTCTGCGATAACCCCTGGAAGTGTGATGAGAATATTGCACCTCTCAGAAACTGGATGATATCGCACCGGTCCAAGGTGCTCAATATCAGCCGAGTTACTTGCTATAGCCCTGATTCCCTGAGGGGTATTCCTATTACAAGCTTAACAGATGACCAGTTGAAGACAAGCCAGGAAGAACAGACCACTAACACAGAAGAGACTACAGTGATAGCTACCACTGGAGACATGAGTCACAGTGTGACAGCCACCTCATTCCACCCACAGGCAACCAGATCCTCTCCCACTTTGAAAACCTACCCCTCTCCCTCATTGAAAACCACACCCGCCACCTCAAACAAAGGTGAAGACACCGAGGATGAACATGGGCAGAATAAGGGCCTCAAGAAAGAGGTTCTGATCACAATCATTGTGCTGGTCTGTACCGTTGTCATCTCTGCTGTGATCATCTACATAGCATGCCGGAGTAAAGAAATACGCTCTGGTGCTGAATTAACACAAGTGACCAAAAGGAATGAAGTCATTTAAACAAACAAACAAAAAATGATATAATCATGTAACTATTTCCAAAGCTTACCTGTAGTGGACCAGTGGGTGAAACAGTTTTATCTTGTATACTGTCTCTTTGAAAACAATTGCATCTTCATCATCTCCAGTCATGCTTGTAGTGATTAGAGCAAACGTATTCTATGTTAACGGGGAAGGACTCTGGTTGGAATCTAACAAAATGAATGGTTTATCTACTAATATCTATAATACCATGGTTGTTTATAGTTTGCTAGCTTTATTTTATTTCTGTTTACTTTTATTTTTTATTAAAAAGAAAATTCAAGTATATGTTGCATGCAGAAGACCAATGCAATCTGAAAATACATGATGCTATTTTTGTATATTACTGTTCAGTACATTAAAATAAATGATGCTATTTGTGTGTAGTACCGTTCTGTATAGATATAGATATGTCCATTATAAGTGGTTACAACAGAAAGTATAAAGTAAATATATGACCTAATCAACAACACATTCCAAATGCTTGAATTTGCCACTGTCATTTGCCACTTTCGTGCCCTTGACTTTTATCAGTGCTTTAGATCAGTTTTGCTCCCAGAACACACTGATGCAACTGAAAACAACCTGGCACTGTAAATGGAGGCAACATGGTCTACCTTTAGTGGATTTCAAAATATTGTTTTAATGTTTCACTGTTTCCAACTCGCAGGAGTGTTACTATTCAACAAGCATGCAGAATAATCAAAGGGTACAGGAACAGTATGATTTGAGTTTTTTCTTTCTTTCCATTTTATCTTGGTCGGAAAACATGGAAACCAAAAGCGCACCAACTCCCTCTCCCCTTTGCCTGTCCATACCCTTGACAGATTTGAAATGATTTACTGTGAAATCGTTATCTTTCAAACAAGGGCACTGTATATGATTCACATATTTTTCTAGTATTTCTACAGTGCAACCTGACCCTATGGGGGTATGGGGGTGCGTCAAGCTTGTGAAATAGCAGTAAATGGAAGTAACTCCAATGTTTATGGATTCATATGTTCTAGAAGAGAAACATACAATTAGATCATGAAAAAAAAAGTTATCTGAATATTTAGAGTTTAAAATATGCAGTCTGGAATCCACAACATCAGCCTACATGTAAAGTGCATTACTCCCAATAAGAAAAAGGAAGCAGAGTCTTAAAATGTACTCCTTTCAATAGGCTCAGGAGTAGATTATTATTTAGCAGACACCCTTATCCAGGGCAACTTACAATTGTTACAAGATATCACATTATTTTTTACATACAATTACAATATTTTTTACACATTATTTTTACATACAATTACCCATTTATACAGTTGGGTTTTTACTGGAGCAATCTAGGTAAAGTACCTTAGTCAAGGGTACAGCAGCATCCCCACCTGGGATTGAACCCACAACCCTCTGGTCAAGAGTCCAGAGCCCTAACCACTACTCCACACTGCTGCTCTTGAAAATATGATGCTTAATGGTAATTTACTAAAGAATAATTAAATTAAATTCAGAATTGACCAAAATATATTTCACAAACCATATTATAACCCCTTTAGACATCTTAAATCTATCCCTTGTGTTAAAGTACAATGCTTATTTCTTGAATGCTACATTATTGATTTTGATTTTGACAGTCCCTGTCCAGAGCAGAATGTTTTCTTCTACAAACTTCATGGAACTGTGAGGTAAGCCTGAAGAGCTCTACAGTATTTTACTCCCATTAATGAAGAGGCAAGCATATACAACAACCATAACATTAATTCTGAAGTACTTTGAGTCACACACAAGAACAATGGCACTGAAAAACAAATGTCATTAGAGCGCCCTCTAGTGGAACAGTGCACAGACAACCAGCTCAACAAACTGCAGTGGAATCAATAAATCAGCAGGGGGGTGTCCAACAGAAGCTAATGCATAACAAACCATTTTCTAGCAAAAGGTTTTAATTTGCAGAAAATAAAATTCCATGATATACTTCATGAATTTAAAAGTGTTAATTTTTTGTCTTCAAAAGTTGTTTGGAATACAGAACACACAAATAAAAATGCAAATCCGAGCCTTGTATCATTGTCCACGAAGTGTCGTGCAATGTAATGTGATAACATGCTTAGGACGTCAATGTAATGTGATAACATGCTTAGGACGTCAATGTAATGTGATAACATGCTTAGGACATTCTTTAGCGACATTGAGAATGTCAAAAATCGGGGCATATGGAGGCTGTCTATCTTACCCTGACTGACATACCTGTCCACTGTAATCAATACACCTTAGAAAATGAAGACTGCTGTGCCACTTCAAAAGGTACGATACAGACACAAAACAATAAAACTATTTTTTTGTGTTTTAAATAAAACAGATAGTTAGATATCCCTTCTGTGAAACCTGAACCTTTTCCAAAGTTCAGCATTTCTTCTTGTCAACAGGAAAGCGTTTTAATCATAGTGCAATTTGGTCCAGGAAATCTTATCTGAGTATTTACTGGAAGAACCCTGTACCCTGCTCCACACCCACTGTAATCCACTACAGTACACATTGGTCTCTTGTGTCTTCAGATGCCCTGGCTTTCTCACAGTCACCAAGGTAAGTGTTCATATTTCTATTTTTAAAAACAGGTGGATTAAGGTCCTGTATAGGAGAGACACAACATGAGGTAAAGTAAAAGCATTTGCATGTACTGTACACTGTTAAATGGCTAGTTTATGCAGATCTGCATTTAGATTTATTCTACATTTATTTAAATGTACTTTTTTTTAAAAAAAATAGACTTAAGGACAGCTGGACTACATTATATAATACATTGTACATCATATATATGCACAATTCTATGGAGCTGTGAACAGTTTGCATTCTGCAGCAAGATTGCCAATGTATAACCAGTTATGTGCAAGTACTTGAATCTCAATATATAGGCTGAGGAGCTACTGCTACACAATATGTGCAAAATTAGGCTCGTTATGTTTACACGTCATATCCCATTAAAATAGGAACACTTATTAGGGGAGCAGGTATACTTTTGGCATGTGAAAAAACAAAACAAAAATGGGAGCGCTTCATTGAGCTACCCAGTATACAAGACAAGACTAGATCTGAAGGTTATAGAGCATTTACTTTAATAATGGAGGATTTGTAAACACATCTCAGACAAAGTTATGTGACAGCATAGGAGATATAACTGTATATGCACCTTTCTCTTCAGTACAATGACTGCAGAACACGCCCTCACCCTCTTGGTAATGGTACAGCTTTGTCACAGCCTTGGCCACAGCTGTCCTGATGGATGTCACTGCTTTACACCCTATAAGGTTTTCTGTGCTGATGAGGAGATCACTGCTGTTCCACAAAACATATCCGCCAGTGTGAAAGAGCTTGTGATGGTGACTACCAGCCTGAAACTTATCAAAACTGGAGCTTTCAAAGATAGCCCAGGACTTTCCAAAATCATCCTAGTAAACAACCTTATAACAGAGGTGAAACAGGGAGCCTTTGGTGATTTGCAAGAACTCCAGGAACTGGAGATAAATGGCAACCAGCTGAAAGAGCTGAGAGTTGAGGTTTTCAGCCCATTGACAAGCCTTAAAAATCTGAATCTCAACTTCAATAAGTTTCAGGCACTGAATAATGGTCTGCTTGATCCACTGATAAACCTAGAGATTCTTCATCTGAAGGGAAACATCATAACTGGCCTTCCAAATAATATCTTCCATCAGCTCCATAAGCTCCAGATACTAGACCTTTCTCAAAATAGGATCGCTGTAATTCAAAGAGAACTGTTCAAAGCCCTATCTGACCTGCAAACCCTGAGGTTAAATGAGAATATAATAGTCACTCTTGATGCGCATGTTTTTGATGATCTTTTAAGTCTGAAAGAACTTTCATTACATGGTAACAGAATTATTGTGCTTCCAGACAACATTTTTACAAAGCTGAATGTTCTGGAAAACCTATACCTCCAAGGCAACTACATAAACTTCCTTCCTTCTGCAATATTTCATTTTTTGCACAACTTGGAGCTTTTAGACCTTACATCCAACCACCTGAGAAAAATCCAGCATTTCAAGAACATGCCGAAGCTTACCAAACTCTACCTGGCTAAAAATCAACTCAGAACTGTCCCCGGTGAAGCATTCAGAAACCTCCGTAAGTTACATGAACTTGCCCTGTCTGAAAATCAAATTACCCATCTGCCAAACACAACATTCCATGGTCTGTTCAAACTAGAAAAACTCTACCTGCAAAAAAACAACTTGACTTCCCTGGATGAGGGCTTATTTCAAGATCTATCCAATTTACAATTGCTCAGTCTTAACGAAAATCTGCTACATACAATCTCTGAGGGTCTTTTTGATCCAATAGGAATTATGCCATATGCAACCTTACATGATAATCCTTGGATATGTGATTGTCACTTGCTGTATCTTCATGACTGGGTTCAGTACAACATAGACAACTTAATGCATTCTAAGATGGTTTTATGTGAGAGCCCAGAGCACCTGGGAGGACAGAGTCTGATCTCATTAAGGAAGAAGCAACTCATCTGTGTATCTGAGGCACATCCCCCATGCAACTCCCAGCCACAGTCAGAGAACACTCCTGCCATTTCAACCCCACCACCTGAAGCTATTCCAAGCCAGTGCTCCCTTACTGACGTAGATGGGACTAGCATTATAAACTGTGTGATCTCTAAATGTCCTGTGATCAAGGTTGAATCCCAGATATTTGATGATGACTATAAGAATAGATTCAATCACAGCCTCTTTTCTGATTGGTCTCAATCCTCTCAGTGTGCCAAGGCTACTTTGACCATTATTATTAACTAAACCTTGAGGTCAACTTGAAATAAAATAACAGTTTGTATGCCTATATTGTTAGTAGTGGAATTATTATGCAGAAACCGCAGTTCAAGTTTAATTCAATTCTTATTGTATTTACTGAGCATGTATGCTTTTATGTTGGCATACTTGTATCTGAAGTTATAATTCATTTTTATTCTGACCTTGTTATTGACACTTTACAGAAGTACCTAATAAAAACAGTAACACTTATAATTGTCACTATGTTATGCCAAAATGCAAATGTGTGCTCAGAGTTTTTCTTGGTAATCTTTTCCTGTCCATAACAAATGCTTATAACTATATTATGCATTACTTCTAAAAAATAAAAACAAACTACAAGAATTAAAACAGTTTTCTGTTGTTTTATCTAATGTGATGGGTCTCCTGTCACTCAAGAAACGTGGTCTTATTATGTTTCCAATTAGCAAGGGAGGTCAATTATTTTTTTTTTTTCATATTTCCAAAAAGCCAAATTAAATCTGAAGAAATTCATTTAAATTAGGACCAGGGTTGGTGATTTTTTTTTTTATTAAAAAAAAAAAAAAAAAAAAAAAAATGGATTTGTATGATTTAAATGTATTTATTTATTTATTTATTTATTTATTTTTAAATTGTAGTACCCTAGTTCTACAGTTCTCCAAACTGTAAATTTAAGAATGTTGGAAATGGTGGTTTGTGAATAGTTACATACCAAATTAAATTACTCAATCTTAAATGAATATATAAATAAAGCAAATTATTTATCATTGTGACATCATCTAAATGTGAACTACAAGAACTGAGCGATGGAGTACGCCTGAGAAAAATCCCCCTCACTCATCCCAGTCATTCTTTTCTTTCTTTGAGTTCCTCTTTCTGTGTCAGTCCAAACACACGCAGTTGTTGCTTTGGACTGCTTTGCTTTTTATAGTGTGTTCAGTTGTTAAAGTTCCTGATTGCACCACTAAATAAACACAGAGCTCAGTTGTCTATTTGGGACCCCATTGCACTGTCATCAGAATCGCTTCGGTGAATATGTTAATGATGGGGCAGGCGCTCTGTAACGGGGCAAGACACGTCTTCAGAATACCATTTCAGTGCAGGATTTATTTATTTATTTATTTTACCGTCTTCACTCCATTTATGCGCAACAGAATCACGGGCAAGCTGCGTTCGCATTTGCACTGTGATCAGAATACAGCCCTAAGAGTTTTAGTTTATAGACAGTAAGAGTTTAAGATGTTTGTGTTAATAAAAGGTTTTTAAAATATACTTTTCATGTCTTTTCCTTGAGAAACTATATAAAATAGGTAGTAAATGAAAAAAAAAAAAATTAAATCAATGATTTATTTATTATTATTATTTTTTTTTTTAAACCAAGTGATTTAAATCAGCAGACCCTGATCGGGACATTTAAGATATATACTGTATATATATATATATATGTATAAACTTCACCAGATAGAGCAATTATAAGCCACGAAGCACAGGAAGCCAGAATAAAAACAATTGAATAATAGGAAGGTCAAAGCGAGTGTTGCCTTATCCTCTCTGATAAGCACTTTAAGCATGCTGTGTGCACTTCTTCCACTTACTGGAAACTGGAGCCATTACTCACACAAATGACTGTTGCTTTTCTTTTTTCTTTTTTAATAAAGTTACAGTATCTGATAGATCCTCTGCAGGCCTTGGGACTGCAAATGTGTTCATGTCACCCAAGGGTTTTCATATAAAAAAAAACAAGACTGAAGAGGATGTTTAGTTAATCAATCATGTACAATCATTCATGGTAAAGGCATCAGTTTAATGCCACAAGTATGCAACATTGCATGCAACAGGGTGTGTTAAACAAGGGTTCAAAATATGTATTCCTGGATTAATGTGGGGATACAGAATTCTATGGGGTAACGTTTCAGAAATCTGCGTAACACCTGTCAGAACAATTTGATTTTGAGATACATGCCTCAATCATTAGTGAGCAGAGGTGGGACATAAATAAACTAGGTTAAGAGGCAACAATAGCTGAATTTTGCACGATTTTGTTAATATAATAAAGAGTTATTATTGAGAATTACTTTGAGAACATCAAAGTAACATTTAGAATTCAGACTCGGAGCAGCCTACAGGGGAAGCAGCCACACAGATGGCTCAACACAGCCTAGCCCTTGAATAGCCATTTAGCCCGTGTTTATTGAGGTGGGGTTTTCAAACAGGTCAGGGTGTGGCAAACAGCAGGACCAATCCCATCTCTCTCAGATCTTGTAATGTGGGTTCACAGGTCTTGTTTATTCTGATAGATGATGATTGATCTAACCTCTATTGTGATGCAGGTTGTAAACTGTCTGGATGGAGCTGATCTGACTCGACTAGGCATTAAGACCTTGTCAAGCTAATCTGGTCAAGGTAGAGTCCACTTCTCAACAAACTGGATTACAAGGAGTCCAAGAAGAATAGCCACGAAACTGCCCTTGTTCAGAGTCTTTGAAGAGCTTTGACATTTTTATCTGACCTCCTCTACCTTCTGTCCCTTGCCTCTACCTATCACTCTGTGGCTCTGTCTGTCACTTTGAGATTGATTGATTAATTGTGTAATGGCATTGGCTATATACATAACAAAGTAAATGCGTGCACACCATTAAAATAGGGGTTGTCCTAATGGAATAGCTGTTACCTTTTGTTTTTTTTTTATTATAAATGCAGAACGTTTGAAACAAACTGCTGAGAACAAAGAGCTTTAAACTAGGTCCTGGATCAATGTTCAGTATGGGACATGCCAAAATACAGAGTGTGTTGAAATTCAATGAGAGGGAAGAGCACAGTGGGCCTTTGAAATTGTGATTTGTAACACATTTAGTTACAGCTAGGTTTTAAGAAGAGGATTGCTAGGGAGGTTTTGGATTTATACATACAGTACATGTTTTAAAAGTGCAAATGTACAAAAGCCATGCAATTAAAATAATATATACAGAAGACGTCATTTGGACCAGCTTACTACAATGAAGGAAGTTTAGGCTAATATTTGGATGCTCAGCTTCTTTTTTAAACTTTCAACTGTAGCTGCACCCCCGTTCCCATGCTTGTTATCTAAGTGGCTATCAAGAGGTCGGAGGTTGAACCGACAACGCAAACAACCCATGTTACTGCCATATGGGGTTGAATTAGCTGCTCAAGATTCCCAGCCCGATAAGCCTTTCCCTGCTCACGTCCCAGGCTGGTCAGAGTACACTGCTTGCCTTGGGGGGGATTCTGTTAGCAAACTACTTACAGCTTCAATTACTCCTTCATTAAGCTCTGATTGTTCACAGGTGTTTGGCACAAAACTCAATTAATTATCCAATAGGAAAAGGGTTCAAACAGCCTGTGATCGCGTCTTCTTTGCACACAGAATGGTTCCATTGTGCACGTCGATAGCTTTTTAGACTAGCACGGTCAGACATGGGGCTGGAGAGAAGGGTACTCCAGCTGCTGAGACACACTGAGCCAGCCTAGTCTGTGCTACAGTATGTGCATAGTATAAGAAAGCCTACATTCAATGCACCTGCTCAGTTTACTTTGTTTTTATTGCACTCTTCAAATCTTTAAGTGTCCTTTGTATTACACAAAACCTTACATTAGGGTTTAATGGTAGGAGTGCACCTGTATCTCTTATCAGTTTGACTTGCCTAGTCAATGCATTCATGACTGCAGAATGAATCATGTCTTGTTACAGTTTTACAAGCTGCATCGAGCATTCAGAAAAACTGAGTTCATTTAGGATAAAAAAGAGGGTGATGTTAGTATACACTAGTATACTCAATCTAAATATAACAATGTATACAGCATAATTAAAGGTTTCGCAGAAACGAATGTACAGTAAGCATTAGGTATTCAAAAATGTTTGCGAATCAGGGACTGAAACCATGTGAATGCAGAGCTGTCACCGGAAGTCCAAGAGTACTTTAGAAGGTCCATTTCCCCCACTAACCACTAGATGACGCCAATGTCCAATGTTTGTCTGTTTTTTTTTTCTTTTTTTACACAAAAAAATAATTTTTACTCAAATACATTAGTATTATAACACTGGCTAATGTAACGACTTTAATGGATTTTTTTTTTAAAAATGCATTCACTCATGATATAGCTGTTAAAATTACAAATCAGATTAAAAAAGTAAACTTACTTTGCTTATTTGTACTGAGCTTACTACCCAATTTCACTTTTTTTTTTATTGGAATTGCATTAGTTTTGTAAGTTCACTACGCTCCCAAAAAATAAAAAAATAAAATAAAAAAAATCTTCAAATACGGTACCATATAAAAAAGGAATATCTTGATACGTTAATGAACTACTAGTCATTTATAGTTGTTTTATTTTAAAGATATTTTACTGACGTCTCCAAACAATTATTGATATCGTTTGCCCCTAAAATTCGGCATACGTGAACCGTACCTTACATTTTTTAATTTTAACCCACTGGCCTACTTGTGACAGATTTTAAATGCAATAAGAATTTACCGGAGCTGTTGCACTTACCTATCACATTATTATTATTATTATTATTATTATTATTATTATTATTATTATTATTATTATTATTATTATTATTATTATTTAGCAGACGCCCTTATCCAGGGCGACGCTTACAGTTTCACACGAACATTTTTACATCCTATTCAATTATTATGTTTTTCTTTTATTTTTCTATTATATAGGGTAAGTATCTTCATACTATTTAAATATTTATTTGTTTGTGAAACTGAGCAAAATCAACTATCACGTAAATTAAATAAATCTTCAAAAATCTTAAATGGAAACGCACGAGATTCAAAACCACGAGAAATCATTTGAAATCAAAAGGTTATGAGCTCGAGCTGAAACATGTATTCACCGTACAATTGAAATGTCACCATTCTGTTGTCAAGCAGGTAAACTCATAAAGTTATAATAATAATAATAATAATAATAATAATAATAATAATAATAATAATAATAATAATACAATTTGGCAGTAAACCAGAAATAAACGTTCACCAAGCGATTGCCTGTGGTACAGGCTGTTTACACAAGGTACTTATATCTACAAACGTGCCGCTAAAGGCTGGTAACAGCAGTTAACTGTTGATAGTGTGTGTAATCAACTGAATCAATCAACAGGTGTGTACATCAGACTGGAGACTATGCGGTCTCTCTACAAAGAATGGGATACCGGTATGTTCTTTTCCACAGCTAACAAATGAAGACACCTGAAAATTTAGCATATAAAGCCAATGAAGCCAGTCCCAAACACAAACCTTGTGCTGCACAATGCTGGCTCACAATCCTTAAACACATGTTCTTACAAGTTTTGTTCTATTTTCATTAGTTTCTTTAACTCTAATTTTGGGGGCTTATGCACAAACACGCACACACATGGTGCAAATGTTCCCTTGTTAAGTAGTGTGGATTACACTGCAGTCTCCCAGCCATGGTTTCCAATTAGATAAAACAAGCAAACAGAGCACAATAAATAAAGAAACTACTTATTATAATCTTTCAAGTTTTTAAGTTTGCTTACTGCATGCATGCCTTAAAGAGATCTGGTACAAAAGACGCCACCACACACAATAGCTCTCTTTTCAGGCTTGCTTTCCAAAAACTAAAGCCATGCCCCTTTGTTGGATGGAAATCTAGCTATAGCTTGGGGGGCAGGTTCAATGTCTTTATCTACTGTACCGCAAACCTCCAAAACCTTGCCATCAAAAATAAAATTGCAACTTCCTGTGCTTTTCACCTGCTGTCCCCATGCGCATGTCATTTACAATGCTTACATGTGCTTTACCAGGCTATCGCTACACTTTTACCATACTTTACTACACTTTGCTAGGCTTTTACCATGACCTACCACAGTATCAACTTGTATAAGCACAGCTCCACTGCCCGGCTCAGCATGGTAGAAGGTGCAGCTCTCTCCCCCATGTTGGTACCGGTGTAGGGCCAGAAAGTGGTACATCGTCAGAATGCGGTATGCATCCCCATTTAACACCAGAATGTGGTACATCATCAGAATGTGGTATGAATCCCTGTTTAACACCAGAATGTGGTACGCATCTCCTATGACTGACTACTGCACAAATCACTAGGAACAAGACAAGCTGTTCATTCACAGAATCGTATATGTTTACAATTTTAGATAACCCAATGTGTTGCTCATCAGTTAAAGTCACATACATTTGCTGAATTGTGGGAAAAAATTTTTTTAAAAAGGACCAAACTCAGTACACCGTATCCCTTTCAGGTGGTTGTTTCAGGTGGTTGTTTCAGGTGGTTGTTTGCCCAGGTAAGCGTAGCACATGGTGTACCACGTTTTAACCCCAGACCGGTGCACAGGTATTAGAGTTTACAGCATGGGTAAGTCAATAGGTAGGCATTATCAATACCAAAAAAGTTGCATGCAGTATCATTGCATGCAGAATGTAGGCTTTTGCCCACCCTGGTGTTGACACCTTATTTTAAGGATTCTTTCTGTGTGATCAATAATGCACCAATAAAAGGTGCATTATTGCATGTTTCAAAGCTTAACCTGGATTTTTAAATGGATTAATAATATTGAATTTTCTTAAGCCAGCGTGGGCGTTTCTCACACTGCGGCCTTAGTTCTTGCTGCCAGCGATCAGATCTGTCCTTTAAGCAGTCCAACTCCCATTTGAGTAAAAAGCCAGCTATCATCAGGCCTAAAGAGGTGTCTTAAATGGGGAACCAGAGCCACGGAAGCATCGCATTTGTCAGGAAAGAAAAGTGGTGGGAGTGGATTTTTTTGGCCCTGCTCACTTTTGTGCTGGACTTCACTCCCAAGTACAAGCGCACACGCTACACTGGACAAAGCGCTTTCAGTGGGCTGTATGGGGCCCAATGCATTAGCCAGCACACTAATGCTTTGTGAATACGGCCCATTGTGTGAGGGGAGGGACAGAGACAGTGAGGCAGAGTAGACCTGCGTGGCACGCACTTGTGTGCCTCATAACATTCATGTTTGCATAACATAAGTGTCATTATACACAGACCTCCAAATATGGGCTACTGTTAAATACCTTTCAGAGCTGGAGTATCTAATCATGGTGCTGGAGTACCGTTAACTACTTTAGGGTGTGGATGGAGATTGAATTGGTTCAATTAAACAATTTAGAACATGGTTGGAACCAGGATAGAGAGCAGGATTGGAAGGGCCAGCTTTGTCCACCCCTGTTTTAGAGCGTACCATCCTCTTCCCCATGGCCTCCTGTTGCTATCTGCAGAGTTTCACTGCACTCTTTTCCCCTGGCATTTCCATGAGCTGGTCAAAGTGACTTTGCTATTGATATAAAAAGCACCTTACTGTACACATATTTAAAAGAGGTGCTTTCTTACGAAATCATCTCCCCATCACCCCTCCCACCCAGCCCCCTTTTGTCAGTGATAATCAGTGGGATAGCAAGTGTTTTGGATGATCCAGTAATGAGGCTGAGTTGGGGGAATGAATACGCTGGTATTGTTCTGCCAGGGACCATTAAACCGCCTTGTTGGCAAACAGGAGCAGCCCCCTTCCTTTATTGCAAAGGGTTGACCGGCTGAAAGGTAGGGGACAAAGGGACAGAAGTAGCGAACTGTAAGCAGGACCAGAAAGCCCCCCTCCTCCCTTCCCCTTCCAGCTGGATGTGAGTCAGTGATTTCCAAGCAAGCCTGTCTGCTTGCTGTTCTGTCCTCCAGACAGCGGAACAGTGTGTATGTCATCCCTTCCCAAAGAGCGGTGCATTCACAGGCCTGCCCCCATGACCATACAAGCATGCAGATTGAGCTTTTCAGTGCTGAGTTCAGACATCACCCAGTGCTTTTAATGTATCTTTTTATTGACTTTATTATGCTCGAAATGTGGGCTCCCGACTCCTCCACAGCTACACCTTGCCAGAATACAAACCAACTTACAGAAAAAGACTTGAATGTTGTGTCAAGGCAATATCTGGTAATATATAGTTAAAAGTAGTTCTTCACAGTGACGGTAACTATAGTTTTACTGGCCTATTTAAATGTAATTTAATTAACTATCATGCCCCCAATTAACAATCAGATATAAATAATGCTGTGATGTCCTTGAACTGCAGGCTGTTTGTCCGAGACTCATTCTAAACTGATTAATTGAACAAATTAATCCTCCAGCCAGCGCTCAGAGGATTTTATTGCAAGCATGAATATAAATATGGTTTGAAATTCATAAAAAAAACTGTTCGATACTGTGTTGAAAGTTTCAGAAATATCAAACTTGATTCATTTTTGTTCATTAAATGAAGTTTTAAAAAACAAACAAGTTAAATCTTTGTGAACAGGGCACATGGTTGCTTACACAAGTGGTTCAGTCGCTTGTTTCCTTAATTAGTTGAGTGGTTTAACGGCACACAGGTTTAATGAGCAGCAGGATGCTTTTTTATGGTAAAACTGCGACCAGGGCACCAGGGCTGCCTCAGTCTCAGTTAATGCAGCATGTACACTGTTACAGTGTTATTATGAATATGTACTTATGTGTCTTTTGTTTTGCAGGATATATCCCTAACCCTAACCCTAACTCTAACCCTGCATTGTAATTATGTGTAAGTACACATATATTTACCAAGTAACTACTATGTAAATACACAGTAATTAGAGACACTTCATGGAAAGTGTTACCCAAGTTATTAATCTCAGAACTGGATTGGTTTGGGCACAAAAACAACAGCTTGACTGGCTTGTTGTTGTTGTTGTTTTTTCTACCCAGCACACTTAGGGAAGCACACTCTAGACCAGGGGACCCCTCCCTCTAACCCTGCTTCTTCGGGGTTGAAAAGACTTTGATGGAAAAAAAACAGGGCACAGTCGGCAACCATCACAGTCCACTAGGTGGTGTAGTCAAGAGAGGTCTTAAGAGAAAAATGAAAAGGAGATCATTTGGTGTCCAGCGCTCTTGGATTCAGTTAGTGAGAGGATAAGCAGAGTGCCATGGCATGCAGATGGTAACACCATGAATACATTGCAAAGAGCTTGAGTCGGTGTAATCAAGTTGAGATGCATGACTGTGCATGCCCTTTATTTAAACAGCCAAACGTTTTGATTTGTTGAGATTACTTACCAGGAACCAGGCAAGCTTTGGTGGTCTTAATGGCTCGTTCGTAGCTTTTGTATGTTCCCATGTGTTTTCATCAGTGCTGACTAAGCTCATTTTGGAATTTCTGTTGTCAGCTGATACAGTAACATCAAGTAAGCTGCCAACATGCAAAAGTCGCACAGGAAATATTGCATCAGTTTATTACAACCTATTACACCAGGGAGAGCTAAGATGCACACAGTAGCCTCAATTTGTAAGCTGAAGCTCAGGAGCTAAATGGAATAGTTGCGGGGTCACTCTCTGAGTTTGGGGTTTAGCTGGGATCTGAATCTAGGGTCTCCTGGCTCTCAGTCCTCTGCTGTAGCCCAGCTGTTAGACCACAAGTGTCAGGCAGTGGGTCCGTTATTAACGAATTACCAGATCAAATGTGTCGTCTCCTGAGGAGAGGTTAAGCAGCGGGATCACGGCCTCCCTCGGGCTGGCTCTCTGCCACCGTGTCATCCTTCCCCAGGCCTAATCGAGTTATCATATCAACAAATCTCTCGCTGACACTCTCCAAGAAAGAAGGGAATTGCCGGACAAATCTGTAGCAGCAGGATGTTGGAGCTTTCCTGCGAGGCAGGATAAAAAGCACCTGTAACCCCGGCTCAACCTCTCCTCTCCCTCACGCTGAGAGTTCAGTCGCAGTGAGCACCATGCTGCTCTCAGGAAGGAATTAGCCTGGGAACGAGGCGAGGCGATGATTGGAGGGAGAGGAGGGGGGTCTGTTATTTACAATGTAAGACACAATAGGCAGAGAACACAATGCTGCTGCCTCTGTACAGAGCATCCAGTGTTTAGAAACTTAGCAGTGAACTGACAGCGAGTCAGAGCCACGTTACAGCAATCCATGGTAAAGGCCTCATCAGCAAACGGTATTCACTAATGAAATCATTAGCTTCCAGGAGTTTACTGCGTAACTCTTTGCACAAAGAGGTCACGGATATACTACCTTTATATAATTGTTGTCTAAAGAAATAATTAGCTGGACTGTGCCATCTGTGACACTAAGTCTTTGTTTTTTGCCTCTTGTGGAGCTGTACACTAGTTGCCATGTCATCGTATTTATTTTATTTCTCTATCAGATCCCCTTTAATGGAATTGCATTACATCTGTCATCTTATTGCATATTCTCATTTATTATATCTAAGACTCAACCTTAAAACATAGCTTTCTCTTTATAAAAACGTACAATTAGTAAGATGGATTATGTCTTTCAGTACATGCACAGTACATTTCCAGATTCAGAATTAATATCAATATAGTGCACCCAGTAGCAGCCCCCTGTCCAGGCTGCAGTCTGGATAGGCACAGCTTTGCTGGTGTAAGGGCTGTTCTCTGCTGGGGTGGAAGACGGCTGCCCCACTTTTGTATTCAGTGGATCAGGGTTCTTGTGCAACAATAATTATTCTGCACTGTGGATCCACTGGCAAATCCTATGCCACCCTTCTCTCTCCCTCCCTCTTTTTTTAATCTGCAGTTCCGATGGATTTTTCTGCTTCAACTGATTTTTTTTCTTTATTTTTAAAATAAGAGCAGTTTTCCAATCCTGGCTAGCAGGGGAGGAATGATCCATGCAATATCCTGGTTTCTGGTCATATAAAGGGACACATTCATCAAGGTCTTTACCCAAAAAAGCATTTTCTTTTTTTTTCTGTGAAAGGAAAATCAAATCCGACAATGTTACATAACTGGCAACTTAGACCTTGATAAAAACACGTTGTGATCCATACACAGGGGTATGACATCATCATTTAAAAACAATGTAACCAGCACATCTCCAAAAGAACTAAAGCATTGATCCATACACAGGGGTATGACATCATCATTTAAAAACAATGTAACCAGCACATCTCCAAAAGAACTAAAGCATTGATCCATACACAGGGGTATGACATCATCATTTAAAAACAATGTAACCAGCACATCTCCAAAAGAACTAAAGCATTGATCCATACACAGGGGTATGACATCATCACTTAAAAACAATGTAACCAGCACATCTCCAAAAGAACTAAAGCAAGCTAATAAATCATCTCCTGCTTCTGATATGTGTTTGTGATGGTACATGTGTGCATGCATTATGATTGCAAGTGATGTAAAGCCTGCCTTCATGTTATAATGTGCACAATCACATCCTGGCAGTATGCCCTGAAACGCCATGCTGGCGCCTCTTCTTTCTTTGGGACTAGCAATTAGATTTACTAATAAGACTGGATTTAGCCCATCTACGCATGCCTGGTTCTTGGTAGCTGATTGATCCCAAAACATTTTTTAAGTCGGCTTTTGAAGGAGCCCAATGATTTAGCATTTACAGCATGGTGTGGTATTCCATTATTAAATAAATGTTTTCTACCCTCTGTGTCCACTTAAGTTTGTGTTGACTTCATTTCCAACTGTGTCCTCTTGTCCTGGTTTCTGCGCTCAGTTAAATCTCTTTTTCACGCCTGCAGTATGGTTGTGGTTCTGATCCAGTCGAGGTCTATTGTCCACAGTTTCATACATCATGCTGCTAACTCTATCAGTATGTGTATGCGTGCATGTATGGAAAGTTATCTTCACTTATATGCTAAAAACGTACACAATGTTCTTGTCAAATCTTTGGCAGCTGGGGCTGACATCCACCTAGTCCTTGGTTATCATAACATAATGCTTCAGTGAACGATTTCCACTTGACATATTTTTGTGGGCTGCATTAATTAAACTTGCTCACCGCAGGTATGAACATAAGGAATCCAGCCAAAGACAAACAAAGCCAGCAGAAAAAAAAACATCAAGGGTAGAAAAAAAACTGAAAAAGAGAAAGCCCACCAAAATATAAATAAATAAATAAATCAACGGCAATTCAAGACAGCTCAAAACAAGCTAAGGAGGCCTTTACAACAGAGCGGTCTGTTTTCAGCCCCCCAAGTCAAGGACTTCTTTATCTGCATCAATTGGTTTCCTTTAAATGGTTTGTGTAAAAGAGCGCTGGTAGGAGGCACCAAGGCTCTGGTATGGAGCCTCTTGGCTGGCGGCTGACCTCTCACCTCTGCGGGAGAGCACACAGGGCCTGAACACTGACCCAGCCAGCCATCGCTACCTGCTGCTCCCCACAAAGAGACCAAATCCCGAGGCCTGGCCTGGAGAATAAAAAGGAGACATCTACTGCTCTCTTTAACTAAACAACCCGTGCCAAACTCCCTGCTTCATAAAAAATGGTGTGGGGGAGGTTTGGGGGGGGGGGGGGGGTAAAGAACTAGCAAGAAGAATAGGCTTTAGAATCCATCTTAACACACACGGGAGAAATAATGTCAACATCTGTGTCTCTTTCTGGAAAAAGCTTAGCAGGAATGAATAAAACAGGCCGCTGAGAGCCATTCTCTGGGAGGTTATTAAAAGGCTACAGTTTTTGTAGTTTATTAAAGGGATTTTGATGAGGGTGCCCTTTCCCTTTTCAAGCGCTGTTGAACCGTGCTCTAATGTTCATCATCGGCGTTGTTAGACTCAAGAGCTGGTGGGGGGGGGGGGGAATAGGGTACAAGTGTTACTTTATTCTTTGGTTCTTTTTGCAACAACAAAAAATCTACAAAATAGCAATAAAGATCTACTCAAGCACAGGCGGGATCTCACACTAACTTAAGAAGAGATTATTGCAATAATCGTCATATAGAATATGATCATAATCAGAAAAGGCTTTTAAGAAGGGGTTTGTTTGACAACAGTCGTCTTAATGTGGAATTACACATACTTGTCAAAGAAAAAGAAAAGATCATAGGATTGAAATATCCACACTCTGACACAAAAGAATGATTCCATGAGGAGACTGGATGCTGTACAAGAGCTAAGGCTGGTTTAGGATTTCCACATCAATTTCAAAGAAATCATTACGATCCATCCCAGCTCACTTTCCATAAATTGGTTGCACAGAATTCTCTGCATTGTGAGCTTGTGGCAAGCCAGGTGCCAGCAATTATGAAAACATGTTTCTCATAATGGCTCTTGTGTCTGTGCTACCCTGCATGTACAGTATATAGAGAGGAATGTGTTGATAGAAGGATGACAGTGTATTGAAGTTCTTACTAACCCATTACGTCACACAAGCAAAAAACAGTACTGTCCTGTCGCTAGTTCAAGTAATAACAACAGATTTATATTTTTACAATGTTTTGTGTTGAGGCACCTCAAAGTGCTGTGCATATACAGTAGAAAAAAAACAAGTGATGGGAATGCTTTATTTTGAGTGGCAAGTATTGAATTAATATGCAATTAACCATTTGCTGAAGTTTAGTTTCATGTTAATACACAGTCAGTAGATATTCCATGCATGTGTTTATCTATTAATAGACTGCCATTTCAGCTCATATTTCGTATGCATGTTGGGTCTGTTTTTTGAGACTTGGTAGTTTCCTGCTCCAGTAAAAAAAAAAGACATCCAAAGACTGGTAATTAAAAACTTGTGTCTGAATATCCCCCCAGTCACTGTGTGCACAATTGTACCATGTTAAGAGATCCTATCTATAATCTGTATATGTTTTGTTCAAAGTTATGGCAGTGCAACTTCTCAAACTGCATAGAGTTCATGCAAACCAGGATATATTGTAAATGCTTTTTAAAAGAATAAACAGCAGTCCCAGAACAGGACTAGCATCAGTCATCCCTGTCTTAGTCTTTCTATTCTGCTCTGTTCTGGGGCGGAAACTTGGGCATTATTATTATTATTATTATTATTATTTATTTCTTAGCAGACGCCCTTATCCAGGGCGACTTACAATCGTAAGCAAATACATTTCAAGTATCACAGTACAAGTAACAATACAATTAAGAGCAAGATAAATACAATGACTTTGGTTCAAGCAAGTACAAGTGTGACAAAATACAATTCAATAATACAGCAGATAACAGTGTCAGTGATAGTTACATCAGGATATGATTAAATACAAAATACTACAGTGCATCAAAATGGACACGAATTGGTGTTGCAGACCAGTCCAAAAAGCAAAAAAGAGAGGACAGTCTCTTTTGTGCCGGGCTGAGACAATTCGCTTAACTGCTCCTTTTCATTATTGTGCCACTGGCTTTACGTGCCAGTGAACCAGGGTCTAATGCTCACTCCCAGTGCTTTGCTAGACTCAAGCACTCTGAGAAAAGAGTGCAGGAGAACGCTTTGTTCAAAAGCGAATAAAAACGAAATAAGGAACGGGTGACCTGAGGCGAATGTTGAGTGAGATTGTGATTTTATTTTTTCAATAAGATAATCTCCTGTATTATTACCCCTGTGTTCCTTTTCCCTGCTCTTCTGTTGGGGTAACAAGCGATTCAAGCTCTTTATTGGAATTACATTTACTGAGGGAAGATCAAACACCCTGTTCAGTAGTGGCTCTTGTTCTTTCTGTTAACACCTCAGATGAAGAGCTCCTGATAAACGTTACATAGATGTCTTATTGCAGATCGCCTGAAGCTGTATTACGGCAGAAATAAACCTTCACTTGTTAATGCCCACAGATCAGATACTAAGTGCTCTGTCCTGTTAGACTGAGTAAGTACCAGTATATTGCAAGTTAATACACTGTGTGTTTCTTATTGTATAAGAGAGGTCTTCTTGTGTGGTTTGTGTGAGAGGACCGCAAAGAGAATCTCAGACTGTGCTAAACGATGTATCCTGTGTTACTTGTTTTCTTTGTGAATTGGGCTGTATGTTCATGCATTAGGGTTGCATCTGAACACAGGATATGATGTGGGGGCAGCAGTGTGGAGTAGTGGTTAGGGCTCTGGACTCTTGACCGGAGAGTCGTGGGTTCAGTCCCCGGTGGGGACACTGCTGCTGTACCCTTGAGCAAGGTACTTTACCTAGATTGCTCCAGTAAAAACCCACCTGTATAATGGGTAATTGTATGTAAAAATAATGTGATATCTTGTAACAATTGTAAGTTGCCCTGGATAAGGGCGTCAGCTAAGAAATGAATAATAATGTAGTGGAATTCTGATAAATCTTTAATGGTTGATTTCTCAAGGGTGCTTCATGATACAATCAAAAGAGTATTTAATGAATATCAATTAGGATTGATAGTGTTGAACTGAATTAGGAATCTTGCTTATCCTAAGTAGAACTTTTGACAGGGAGAAGTAAATCTATGTCTTTCAGACGGGCCGCACATGTGAAGCAGCATCTCACAGAAAGCTGAAGATGCTTCCTGTGCTTCAAAGAAAGAGCGGCCTGGGTAATGGAGTGTTTTGTGGGTTACCAGGGAAACGAGGCCTTGTCGACTGACAGGTCCTGGAGAAGCGGTTCTCTCATTGTCTGCACTAATGAGCTCTTGGCAATGAGATTCATTTAGTCACTCTCAAAGAACAGAAACAAAACTCATAGGAGAAAGGCGAGCATACAATTCCTGATCCGTTACTACACCAGTTACAGTAATTCCAGTTTATATTAGCTCATTCTGAAAGCTGCATTGTCTGAGGTTTCAGGAATATTTAGTAATTTGGTCTTCTTTATGAATGCAGCACTGGGGGATATGTAAACAGAGCAGCCTTTTGAAGCTGCTTGTTTATTTACAAGAAAACTGGCCTATGCTGGGAGAAGTAAAGCTTGTTTTTAATTTAAAAGTGTTGTAAGATCTTCAACGTACACAAAGCAAACAGGATGTTAAGCAAGGTGATGTACGTGATGAAACAGTGTGGCAGCCCAACACCAGAGACTGACAACAGAAGCGCCCACAAGTCTGCATTCAACTATATATGAAAATGTTACCAAGACTTCTTTTTACCACCTTCATAAAATTGCACGTATTATCTTTGTCTTTTGGTTATCAGATCTAAAGCAACATTGGTCCCTGCTGGTGATTTTACAACATCCCGCCTCGGCAGTTCTTCCTTCTAGTTCATTGCACAAGCTTTAAATACAGAGCAGAAATCAGATACTGACAATAACCGTGTGATGGTTCCCTGGTGGTTGTCTGAGTGACGTGTATAAAGCACTACTGCTCCACTAAGTGATCTCTTTTAAAGCAGAGGTGGCACATTCATACAGAAGTCCTGATGACCCAGGTTAGTGTACCATCAAAAAAACAACAAAAACACAATATCATCACTTTCTTCTTTGTGCTTGGCTTGTAAGAGCTGCCTCTCCTACAACGAGAAGCTCAGAAAGCTGTGCAGCAATCCAGAAGATCTCCTCCTGTGAGTGTGTTTTTGCGGAGAGCGGCAGTGGGGTGTTGCTGGTGGGGTCCAGGAAGGAGATCAGGGCTCCCCTGTCTCTACATGAGAGGCTTCAATGAGAGAGAGGGTAGCCTGCTGGGAGTAATCCCATCATTAAGCAGCAGGCCTGGGGAGCACAGGGGATGCCTGCTCTGTGGGGTCCTAATCTCCCATTTGGAAGACTTGTTAGCAGCTCATTAGCACCAAGTAATGTGTGTGTGTATGTGTGCGTGTGTATGTTCACAGTACAAAGGCTGTGCCACATGTGCAACATTACGACCAAAACATGTAACTGAAACATATTATACAGGCTGTACATTTACCTGTACAGGGAGATGTGTGTTTACTGGATATTATGAGGGTCTTACTTATAGTCCATATCATAAAGCAGCCATATGACCTGTCACCAAAACTGTCCTATCACTTTGGAAGGTGAAAAGAAAGAAAGAAAGAAAGAAAGAATGTAATGGGCAACTGATAAAAGTATTGTACATACACTGAAACTCTTTACACATCCTATGCCAGATAGATAAAGAGGTAATTAATGTAATTAATGCAATTAACCCAATTTAGGAAAAGTGTTGGTTTGATCAGCACCAATACCCACCCTCACCCTGACAACCTCCAGCTAACAGTTTGAAAGTGTTGGCACACGTGAAGCTCTGTCTCCACGCTTACCTGTGCGTGAAACATTACCCACTCTCTAGGAAAGGTGTGCTGAGTGATGGCTTCGGCAGATTCCTTCAGAGATCTTCGGGGCAGGCAAGCTTCTGGCAGCCTGTCTCTTGTCTGCAGCCTCTTAGCGCTGACGTGTTCAATATCTCCGGGGAAGGGGGAGGTGGGGAGTGTTAACAGCAATGATAAAGGGGGCCCTGTGGACAGACACTGCCTCTGAGGCAGAGGTGCAGATTGAGGGCACACCACCCTGCCAGTGAGCTGTTTCAGCATTCATTTGTGTGTGGGTGTCATTTTATATAGACTGAACATGCTTTATGATCTTCTAGGGTACCCTTCATTGGAAGTCCTCACAGTGCAGAGAAGTGACACCAGCATTACAGCTATCAGCACATTAGAGCAGGAGACATGCATGACCCTGCTTCTTCTGAGATCACACAAGATCACAATTCACATGCTTTTAGCAGACTACTAGCACAATACTACTACAACATGCTGAGAACAGGTTATCCTCTGAAAGGATTCAAATCTGTGACCTTGTATCCTAAATCTGTGAGACTGCAGCTTCCACCTGATGATCACCCACTTAAGTTTAATGCACCAAAGTTGAGACTTGTCCTAAAAGAACCGGGGCAGGAGTCAGCAGCTCTGAGCAAGTCCAGCAGGAATGGCTCATGTCTTTTGTTAAGACTACCTGCCTTTGAAAAGCTGTCACTTAGTAAACGAGGGATCAGAGGTGGTTTAGCTGCAAGCAGCTTTCTGCAAAGGGAGAGGTAGCGGTAAGACAGTCCGCTATTACTGCCTGTCATCGGATTGGCTTTGTTTTGCTGTCGACGGTTGAAATTTGAGGAGAGCTTTTGAATGACTAGAAAGGGCTAATATTTCTCCTGAAATGAAGGCAGCCCTTTCATAGGCAAAACCCTACTAATTATCTGGGGCTAATTAACTAAGATATGCACGCTTAATTGCTTCTGAATAGTTATTGATCCAGCTCCTTACAGCTTTAGATCACTCAGATCAGTGTTTACAGCCATACATTCATAGTAATAAAGGCAATGCCCACAATGTTAGCGTGTTTAAACCATCGTCTCATTCTCTTGAACATGTATGGCCAGCTGAAAACCAACACAGCTACTGATATAAAAAATATAGAAAATAAAAATTATGTTTTGTGAGGTATGCCAGTGTATTGCTAGAATATGCCTCCCTGCCTAAGATCCGTTTAGTTTGAGTGCAGTAACTATCAAGTTAAAGTATCTTACCTTCTAAATTTTTTTCGTCTCTTGGTTGGGTTGGGTAGCTATTTCTGGCATAGTAGAAGTGTTGAGCATGCACAGTGTGCAAAGGTAGCAAAAGAGCATGCGCAGAGCATGCACAGTTCCCGAAGGAAGCAAAAAGTGACAGGTGGCAAAAAAGGGCAGAACACCGCACAACTAACTTCCAGGAAGAAGAAAACATAAAAAATAATCATTTTAATTTACAACTACTCAAGGGGGCTTTGGTGATGGTGAAGGGAGGGGGCTGACATGGCCCTTTTAATAAAAGCCAGACATCCGAATAGCTTTATACCTTCCAGCGCTTGCTTGTCACATGCAACAGGGATTGAGTATGGCAAGCAGCTGTGGAGGCACCACTGTCTCTTTAAACACCTCATCTTGATCTAAAACTGCGTGCTGGAAACTCGCTGTCGGCTGGACTGCGAGAGTGGCCCATATAAGTTTCAAGCAATCCAGAGATCAAAACGAAGCAGCTCAGGTTACTCCATGCAGACAGCCTGCAGTCGCTCCTCGCTCACTTGGCAGGCTGGCAGCTCAGCCGAGTCACACTGCAACAGTGTCATCTCAAAAGTATACGAATGTGGGTCTGGAGACACAGACAGTCCTGAAAATATCAGGCCTGTTCATTATAAAGAATAATTCAGGTTCCTTTAGAAGCTCCTACACACAGCAGTTTTGCATGAGGAAACCCTCATTGCTTTGGCATGCCTTCATACTGACATAGACACACCAAAACAAACAACAATTCAATGACAAACATTTTGACTCGTTGTCTTTTTCAATGTTGTCAAATTTGAAAAATTATTTTTCAATGTCTTCAACATTTTGAAGACATGAAAAAGACTTCTAGTTGAAACAGTTTGTGTCTGAATTTTAGTATTTCTATAGTCATCATTGTTGACTTTTTAAAAGTTATAGACGATTAATCCTGACCTAAACAGAAACAGAAGTATATCATGGTGTTTTTATGTCCAATCCGATGACAGGGGTGACTACTGTAGGTTGCAACCAGTTTGTCTTTTGCAAAAACTATTTGTATTACACAGGGGCAAAATTCTACATTCTACATACAAAAGTCTGATTCTCTACAGAGGTTAAAAATGAGACAGATTCACAGAGCAGAGCAGTACAGCTGTGGACCCCCCCCCCCCCCCCCCCCCCGGTTTCAGTCAGCAGTGATCTTGCCGCAGGCTGTATGATAAACACATTTCCAGTTACAGGCTGGAGGAGAAGTCAGAGGGCACTCAGGTTACACAAGGCAGACATGGTTAGATCTCCTCCCAGACTCCCCACACGTGTCCTTTAATCCAGACCAGCGCGCCTGATAAACGAGGCAATAACTTAGTCATTTACAGCAGGGCTATCCACAGCCGAGGTAAGAACTGCTGCTGCCACACTTTGATGGGACACCTGCAGAGTAACAGTATCTTTATAGTTGAAAAACGTAACCCTATCTGACGTGTGAGCAAGGCGTTATGCTGGCCAGGGAAACTGAGACCCACAGACCTGTCAAGACAGAGTTAGAGTGGGTGGTATTAGTCACAGAGTGGTACTGGTGAGATGTATACATTATACTGCATGTTAACTGCATATACAGTCATGATCCATACATGGTGTTGGCTGGCGTGTGCCTTTGTGTTTGCTAAGCCAATGCATTGTTTGCAATAGTGTCCCCATAGTTAATCTAAAGAGATTTACTTTATTCTAGCTAGGCGGCTTCAAAGCTGCTTGTTCCCGGGGAGAGGAGAGTGAAGGGGGAGAGTGTGACTGCGGTGGCCAGGGGGAGTGTATCCTGTCCTGGGGTGGGGGTCCCATTGTTGTCCTTGCTCCTGCATCTCCAGGATAATACCCAGCAGGCTCCAGGACAGGAGAGCAGGGCTTCTGTCAATATTGGTTTTTGAGATGGTTTTGGAGACGCCTGTCTGTAAATACCCATTGAAGTCTTAAACTCTCCCCTCCTGGACATTAACAAAGTTAACAACCCCCACCACCCCACACACTTACACCTCCCCCACCAAACTCCTACCAGCATTTGCAATATATTCACATTTCACGGCTACCTGTTTTTCACCAAGGGGGAGATCAAGTTTTGAATTTTGTTGATTTTTCACGGCTTTATTATTTTTTTTTGTCCATCCGGCCCCTGGTAATATCCAAAGCACCTGGGGAGCTCCCAGATTCCAGGACCTAATCAGATTCACACAAAGACTTCATTGCTGCCGGTAATGGGTGATGGTTTAAACCCTGTCGACAGGGCAAGCTAGCCATTAATGAGGAAAACATGCCGTCAATCTGGAGCTGGAGAATTGGAGAGCAGAGGCAAGCCAGAGGTGAGAACACAGACACAGCCCGGTATGTTGGAGATGGGGATTGGGAGGTATGGGAATATGAATTAGTGGAGCGTTCCAGTCTGTACTGGGCTGTAACACACTGAGCCTGTATAGAGGTTAGATTCACAGATTTTTAACGTATTGATAAAGGATCCAATCAGATGTGGAACCCATTTTATCCCCATTAAGGATTTGTGGCAATTGCAGAGTTCATACTTAAATGTTGAACATCTTTACATTTATAAAAGGTGTGTGAAATGAAGGCCAAGTAGTTGTTCTTTTCAGTATAACCGTCTGCAACAGCACAGCTTTCATTTCTCCAACATTATGAAGGTGTGCAGAATTTTTTCGATCAATCTCAACTAAAGTTAAGCTTTCATCCAAACAAACATCCAAACATCAATATGGTACAAGAAAACCTATAAAAAATAACCTACATATACAGCACGAGTGCCTCCCCCCCCCACCCCCCCACTCCCCCCCCATACAGGAAACCAGTAATCCTGGATTGTACGTAGTGTTAAAATGAAAGCAATTGAAAGCAAATAAATAAATCAAATAAAACAGGCAGACTTTAAAGAGAAGAACGAATATCAGCTTCTCACAGCAAGGCAATGCTCTCCCTTGAAGGATTAAAGCCCAGTATGGTGGGTTACAGCTCTTTGAATTCTCATCCTGTAAAGGTTTGTTGGGCTGTTGGGGCACAGCAAGGTAAGTCTTCTAGTTTTGGCTTTATGCAAGGGCAGCATAACACTTGCTAATTCCAGAATTCCTTAAATATCTCTCTATATATATACTGTAGCAATTGTGTGATGTACGTATTGATGTTTACCATACTGTAGAACAGTTATTTTACATTGTCTTTCAAATGAAAATATAAAAGTCTATTGTGACTTTGTTTGTCATGCTTGCAAGATTATTATTTATTTCTTAGCAGACACCCTTATCCAGGGTGACTTACAATTGTTACAAGATATCACATTATTTTCACATACAATGACATTATTTTTACATACAATTACCCATTTATACAGTTGGGTTTTTACTGGATCTAGGTAAAGTACCTTGCTCAAGGGTACAGCAGCAGTGTCCCCCACCTGGGATTGAACCCACGACCCTGCAGTCAAGAGTCTTGAGCCCAGAGCCCAGAGCCCTAACCACTACACACACACTGCTGATATATAACAATGCAATGCAGAGTGTGTGGATTGAACCGAATGCAACGAAGTTTAAGGACGAGAAAGTGTGTCCGTAAAAGGAACGGGTAAATAAAAACAAAAGAAAAACGAACAACTGACAGTGAGGAGAAAATATTATGATAGTAAATAGATACGTGCTGTAGACAATGGCATTTTGTAGCCCTGAAACTCAATATAATTGAAAGTTGGGGCTTGTTTTCGTACAGGTTACAGAATGAAGTGGCAGGGCTAGACTCAGTGAGTCCGGGCAGCTCAGTCCTATCAGCTTTACCTGAATGGCATTCCTCTTAAAACCCTTCTGAAGCGCAGCTGAGCTCCTGGGTTCACTGCTCAGAACAGGGGCTGAGGCTACACTGATGGGCTTATCCAAACCAAGAACGGAGCATGAAGATTAACAATACACCAGCGGGATTAGCCCTTTTACTCCTTTAGAAATAGCTAGAAATTAAAAGACAATCCCACAGCTGTTTAGCATGTAAAAGTGCAGTCCGAGATTGGCCATGTACCAGAAACATGGTAACAGTCAAGTGAGCAAAATGACAAATAAAAACAAAAAAAACCCTTTTTGTTATAACTAAGAGGTTCTAACTCTAACTCTATCCAAACCCTAAACCCTAACCCGTCATTCTGCACTAGGTAAAGAGTGTGGTCCATCTTCTGCACCTATGTCGATTAGTCAATGGTAGGGTTAGGGTTAGGGTTAGGGTTAGGGATAGGGTTAGGGTTAGGGTTAGGGATTAGGGTTTAGGGTTTGAATAGAGTTAGAGTTAGAACCTCTTATAAATTATTTTGTTATGTTTGTATACAGCACCAGGAAAGTATAGTAAAACATAGTACAAACCATAATTAAGCACAGATTTCTGATTCTGCTTTTCAGCATTCAATGTCCATCACAGGATCTCCAGCAATTAAAAACACACACACAAAAACAGATATTGCAGCTTCTGCAAAAGAGCCAGTGGAAGCCACCTGTGCTGTTTGCTCTGTCGGGACGTGCTCACGTGTGGAATTCAGGATGAAAGGCTGCATACTGTGAAGGATGGGACTCCTCGGTTGAGCTGCTGTACGTGGCAGCCTATCCTAGATTCCCCAGCTTAGTGTCGATGAAGGGTCAAGGTCTGGCCTCACTGATGCTAATCCATCTTCAGCATGTGTCACTGAATCTGAGGTAAGCGATCTGCAGCATTTATCACAGAGATGATTAATCTCCCGCACATCGCACAGGAACAAAGTACCTTTTTCCAGTGGCTAGCCTGAACCTGTATGGGAAAAGGTCCCAAGCATCTCCTAATGGAACCTTTAATTCCTTCCAAGATCTCTTTGCCGTGGCTATGCTGTCAGTTGCTTATGCTGCCAATTGATGTAATTCAGACATATACTTTAAAATCCCTCAATGCATGTTTTTATCACACAACCCATATTCAACTTATGGACTGGACAAAGAAAATAGATGCTCCTTTAATAACACTGATAGCTTGATAACAGGAGGACAGTAGGAGCTTCCTCCCTCATATCCAGGACTGCACACATTACTGAAGCTTCATAAGGAAGAGACTCTTGATTCATTTTTGGTTATTCTAGGGAGCAACTTTGCTTCAGAGGGCCACATAGCCCTCCAGAATAACTCTTAAATTTACTCGCCCAACATGGGAAAGGGGTAGAAGCTCCATATTAATGGGGTGATATTAGCTTTTAAGGAATCTTCTATTTTTTACGTCATTTTACATCCCAAATATGTTATCCCTTGAAGAGACCATTCTTCAGCCTACTGTGCATTTGATATGCTTTGTAAAGGCACACATTTCAACAGCTGTTTCAGATGTGTTTGGAATGTGTTCCTGTCCTCAGGCTTCATCAGATTGGGTTTTTTTTTTGTTTATTTATTTTTTAATATTTTTTTATCATTTTACAAAAAACTGTTTTCATCTCCTGGCTGTACAATAATTGTTTTGAAATGTTTCTATTTGTATGACTGCTGTGGATGATGTCATGTGAACCACAGATGTTTATCAGCTTTTAAAAACAAAAGGGGATCGTTTCCAGTGGCTGTTCTGCCAACGAGGGTGTCTGTGCGAAAGCTGCTGCAAACCTGGCCTCCCTTAACGGCATTTTAAATGAATACATATTCTGTATACGCAAGCACTAAACAAACACACCCACCCACACACACGCACGCACACACACACACACACACACACACACACACCCACCCACACACACACACACACACACACACACATACACACACACACACACACATACACACACACACACGCACACACACACACACACACACACACACACACACACACCCCACACACACCCCACACACACACACCCACACCCACACACACACACCCACCCACACACACACACACACACACATCCACCCCCACACACACATACACACACACACACATGCACACACACACACACACACACACACCCCACACACACACACCCACACACACACACACTCACACCCCCCACCCCCCACCCCCCCCCCCCCACACACACACAAATAATTGTTTTTACCTGCACTAGAGCCTGCTTTGATGAATTAGAAAAAGAGTATTATATTAGGAATTTGTCACATGTTTCTATCTATTTCAAAAGTCTAAAGACTAATAACATTGTGGCTGAGCTTTGCTACAGTACTCAATGATAAAAGGTTGATATTGCAAGCTTGGGAGGGGAATCCCCTAATTGGGGATGAGGTTCAGGCTATAGGCTGTGTATCTCTTAACCAAGAACTGTCTGAGCCGATGAGCAACTCCACCTGTGCAGCTGGCCATAATTCATACAGTTGCTGACGTGTCATCATCACACATTCCACTTTCAGAAGACGGGTGGTGTTTCATTTATTTTTCCCTTCGCTCTCACTACCTTCCCTCCCTTGCTTTCCCCATGCGATAAATACAGGCAGAGAAAACCATCATTCACACCCTTCTCCCCCTCCTTTCCCTGCAGCGGCCCAGAGGAAAGTGATAGCGTTTCTCAGGGCGTTCTGCACATGCCTTTGCTAAGAGTTCCCACACTCTGGGCTGTCTCGGCCCTCCTGACCTCTGCCAAGAACAAGCCTGCAGTGCATGACACCCCCTCACATCCCTGAGCTGCGGTTTGGACAGCTGCAGCCAAGGTGGCTTCTCGTGTCCCAGGGAAAACATCCGCCACACATGGAGAGCTGGCGCGCTGCCTCCCCCAGCCTTGTGGACTCATGTTCCTTGCTCATGGCTCACCACACTAATCCCCTACAACATGGTTCCAATTTAAACCTCTCCCCGATCAGGATGTGTAATATAAACAGGCCAGGGGCCACTCCATGTCTTCTCTATGTGTTACAGCTGGGATTGGCCAAGGCGCTGCGTGTCAAATACTCCATACGAGACTGAATCAGTTTTGGAACATGCTTTCCATGGGGAGGTGGCATATGCTCACAACATTTAAGGATATTATTGGGCTTGTAGACAGCAACAGAAATTGGGAAATACACCTACTGCTAAAAAAAAAAGCTCCCCAAAACTGTCTAAACCAAAGTCTCAAGCAGATTTTGAAATGGACAAATGTACGGAATTGAAAAACAAAAGTAAAATCAAACACGTTTCAATTCAGTTTAAAATACCCCTCTGCCAGTGGCAGGTGAAAGGCGTTCTGAGATCCATGCCGTTGCGCATTGTTCGGCATTATCTCTACTGATCCACACCTCTTCCCAAGTTCAGTATACATTCGAACATCAAAACAGGTATGCACAGCTTCAGAGATGGAAACAATTACTGTTCAATTCTGCGCGTAATGAGAACACTGCTCTCAGCACACATCTGGGCATGGTCCCATCAAGTGCCATCAGATACAGGGAACTAGAGGTTGCCTCTTAACAGTATATTTGCACAGTAATTAATGTAGTATCTGTTTATTCTATGCAATTACTTTTTTTTCACCTTGCTTAATCTTACATGACAGTGATTTACCATGCTTAATCTTACATCACAGTGATTTACCGTGCTTTCACTATGCTGTTTTGTGTACAGCACTTTGAAATGCTTTTACAGCGGTTATCTGCAGCAGTTCACTTTTTTTTTGTTTTTCTTCCAGTGAATGTAAATAAAGTGTTACTGCTCCGAGCGGTGAAGGCTCAACAGTCCCTGGAGCTCAACGCTTTCCAGACTCCTTACCCCTCCCGGCTGCAGGAGCTGTGAAACTGAGCTTTCTCACTTCAGAGGAAGCGGCTTTCAAGTGAACCGATCTCAGGGGCTACCCATGCTTAAAGGTCAGTGTCAGCTTGTGGTTTAAATGCCTCAGCACAGCTGCAGCAGAAGGATGTTATATAATGCAGACTCAGAGGACGGCTTTTGTTTCTCGTTTATCTGCATGTCTTTTAATAGAAACGCAGAGTGACGTTTCAGATAAGGCATTCTAGATGCATCGTGAAGAAGCACGGGGCTGCCTGTAGCGTGGCAGCCTTTTCAATGCACATGGTTTAAAGGGTGCGCTTTCTGCCCTGTTGTAAGTAAAAGTTAACTCGTGGATATGTAGGAGGTACCACGAGACTATGCCATTCTCCGCTGAACTTTAGCATAGTGAAGCTTTTAAGTTGTTTAGTAATGCATCTTCGTGATTTAAGACTTTCTGTGGAAGAATTGTGATTTTGAGAGGGTGCTGTTTGAGACTGCGCCTGTCACTGACAAGTGGATACTTTAACGAATGATTTGCTTTTTCATTTCGCGCTTCTGTTTAAACATTGCTGAAAGTTTGTGCACTTTTTCTGTTCACCATCTCCTCCTTGCCGCCTCGAGCACCGGTAACCCCCACGTCCGTCCCCCTGCTGGGAGCGATGAGACTGGAGCAGCTGCAGGACCCCTGCCCTGCCCCTGCTGCTGCCTGGAAGTGCCTGGTCCCCAGTCAGCAAGGGCATACCTACTGTGGGAAACCTCCAGGTCCTGCCCTGCACCACCCCAGGGGGTGACAGCAACCCTCTCCATCACCGAGAAAGATGACTTGAGATCTGCGAACACTATGTATTCACATCGAGGGTCTGAACCCCTTGGAGAGAAGGGGCTGACGCAGCCGAGATCTGCCAGCCCCACTTGTAGACCTGACTGGAAGCTCTTTCACTGAGCCCAAAGCTTTCTTTCAGGAGACAGACAGCACATGCAAACACTCACAGTAAACATAACCCTTGTCTGAAAGTGCAGTAACTTAGGGACTTATAGCTGCAGATCAATCGTGGTTAAACTGCAATTTAACTGCTTATTTTAGCACTATCTACACTTTTTATGAAGCTTTAGGTTCAAAATACTGCAATACTACCCATTCCTATGGAAACAGGGACTGATTCTTGTGACATCTTGTTTACAAGTGCTGTCACATAGCAGCATGTAGAGGTACGATTCACATTAGTATGAAATCAGAATTGTGTGTTCTGTGAGGAATATGGCATTTTGTTTTTTCATTTTCCTAGAAAACGGTTCCAGGATGCTGTCAGAAGTGGACCACTTGTGATGAATGAGTCTTTAATCTCGACTGCGAATACCTGCCAGAGAAGAAGACAAAAATGAATTGTGGGGCCAGGGCAGAACTAACTTAATTCTTGTCGTCCGCCCCTTTGCAAGGTATGGGAAAAATAGCATCAAACTAACTTTCGGAGCAGAAAGAATGGGGGGAGAATGGAAAGAAAGGATCTGGGGTCTCAAAGGGAAAGGAACTCGCTCAATGGAAGGGGGCCGGCCGATGAATAAACCATGCAGTCAGTCTGCAGTGTTGATATTTCCCTCAATGCTTTTCTAAAGTTTGAATTTCTGATGCCTTGACACACTGAATTTGTCCATTGTGCTGGGGGAGGGTCCGGACTGTTAGAAGGCAAGGTGAGGAGGCTCTGGGGGCAGATGGAACCAGCTCTGTGCCTGAATAGCCCCTTCATTCATGACAGTGAAAGGGAATGGCAAACCCAAGCTCTTCGGATGATCCAGTAACTAGACTGTGCTGGGTGAATGTGCCGGTATTGTTCCACTGGGGACCATTAAACCTCCTCCTTGCAAACAGGAGCAGCCCCCTTCCTTTATGCACAGGCTATGAGGGTAGAAAGGAGGACAATTGGGAGAATCGTTCAAACATAGAGGGGGCCTGCTTTTGTTTTGTGCCTTTTTTAACCTTGTCAAAGTCCACATCTTGGAGGGGTGGCACCCGTGTGCTTTTAGTGGGTTTTGGGCCATACTGCCTCACTCAGTTGTTTGGCAATGCCGAAATGTGAACTTAATTGACTGTACTGTTGAAAAAAGGAGGACAGAGATGGATGGCCCATTTGTTTTTTTTTCAACATTTATGGTACCACCACTCGACCAAACTTAAATAAGAGACAACCAAGTTACAAAAAATATAAAAAAGGGTAGCCAACTTATGCCAAACTTTAAAAATGAAATAAAACAAAGATATATAATTAAGATATTTCCTATCGATGCAACATGGTGTAATTTCTGTAGGAAGCCTCTTTGACTAGCTTCCACACTGCATGGATATCACCATCTTTTCTTCATTCTATACTGACAACAAGAGGGTGAATACAGTATAAAAACAGCCTGACCATCTGTTTATTTCTGCAGGCATTTTCATTTTGGAACCCGATTATTGGTAAAAGAAAGGCTAGTGTCATGATCTACAATTAATCAGAACAGATTACACATGTACAGACGTGCTCAAATTTGTTGGTACCCCTCCACAAAAAACAAAGAATGCACAATTTTCTCTGAAATAACTTGAAACTGACAAAAGTAATTGGCATCCACCATTGTTTATTCCACATTTTTATTAGAAATCAGACTTTGCTTTTGATTTTTTATTCAACATAATATTGTAAATAATAAAACAAATGAAAATGGCATGGACAAAAATGATGGGACCGCTAACCTAATATTTTGTTGCACAACCTTTAGAGGCAATCACTGCAATCAAACGTTTTCTGCAGCTCTCAATGAGACTTCTGCACCTGTTAACAGGTAGTTTGGCCCAATCTTCCTGAGCAAACTGCTCCAGCTGTCTCAGGTTTGATGGGTGCCTTCTCCAGACTGCAAGTTTCAGCTCTTTCCATAGATGTTCGATAGGATTCAGATCAGGACTCATAGAAGGCCACTTCAGAATAGTCCAATGTTTTGTTCTTATCCATTCTTGGGTGCTTTTAGCTGTGTGTTTTGGGTCATTATCCTGTTGGAGGACCCATGACCTGCAACTGAGACAGAGCTTTCTGACACTGAGCAGTACGTTTCACTCTAGAATGCATTGATAGTCTTGAGATTTCATTGTGCCCTGCACAGATTCAAGGCACCCTGTGCTAGGCGCAGCAAAGCAGCCCCAAAACATAACCGAGCCTCCTCCATGTTTCACTGTAGGTATGGTGTTCTTTTCTTTGAAAGCTTCATTTTTTCGTCTGTGAACATAGAGCTGATGTGACTTGCCAAAAAGCTCCAGTTTTGACTCATCTGTCCAAAGGACATTCTCCCAGAAGGATTGTGGCTTGTCAATATGCATTTTAGCAAATTCCAGTCTGGCTTTTTTATGTTTTTCTTTCAAAAGTGGAGTCCTCCTGGGTCTTCTTCCATGGAGCCCACTTTCGCTCAAAAAGCGACGGATGGTGCGATCAGAAACTGACGTACCGTCACCTTGGAGTTCAGCTTGTATCTCTTTGGCAGTTATCCTTGGTTCTTTTTCTACCATTCGCACTATCCTTCTGTTCACTCTGGGGTTGATTTTCCTCTTGCGGCCGCGCCCAGGGAGGTTGGCTACAGTTCCATGGACCTTAGACTTCTTAATAATATTTGCAACTGTTGTCACAGGAACATCAAGCTGCTTGGAGATGGTCTTGTAGCCTTTACCTTTACCATGCTTGTCTATTATTTTCTTTCTGATCTCCTCAGACAACTCTCTCCTTTGCTTTCTCTGGTCCATGTTCAGTGTGGTGCACACAACGATACCAAACAGCACAGTGACTACTTTTCTCCATTTAAATAGGCTGAATGACTGATTACAAGATTGGAGACATGTGTGATACTAACTAAAGAAACTAATTAGTTTGAAATATCACTATAATCCATTTATTTATTATCTTTTCTAAGGGGTACCAACAAATGTGTCCAGGCCATTTTAGAATATCTTTGTAGAATAAGCAATAATTCATCTCTTTTCACAGCTTCTTTGCTTTATTCTATGACATACCAAAGGCATGCAAGTATACATGATAAAATAGCTTTTAATTTCATCACTTTTCAGGAGGAATGAAGCATTATTTCAATGAGCTGTAAGGGTACCAACAAATTTGAGCACGTCTGTATGTGGTATATTAACATATATCCATTGATAAAGACTTTTTGATATTTACAGTCAATTACAGGTACACATACAAATACTGACCTATAAAGAAGACAGACAGTGTTTTGAATACATATTGATAGATAGATAGATAGATAGATAGATAGATAGATAGATAGATAGATAGATAGATAGATTGATTGATTGATTATTCTGCTCATGAAGCTGCTGGATTAACTGCAGGGGGCTGGCACCATAGTCTCTTCTGCGTGCTGCTGTGCCCTTCAGTGGCAATGCATGCTTTGCTATACTTCCCTATGCGCATTCCTCAAGCCTGGCCTGGGAGTGGTGAGAGATGAGAGAGCAATTCAGTCTCAGTGCCCATTCAATTATCATTCATTCATTATCTGACTGCCAGCAAAGGTGCCTAGTGCCAGTTATGCTGAACTGGGTGTGGGTTTGTGTGTAATCACATTTATGTATGTATTTATTTTTTCAGACGCTGTGTGTGTAACGGGCAGTGTTGTGTGATTCTGTCCTGTCCCGTCGGTGAGATGAGATAAAAGTTCTAAAACTACATATGCAGACAAGCCCAGCTCTTTTGCATTGTGGTTAAGATGTGTCCTAGTTTCCAGATTTCACATTGCTCTTCCTGATATCCTAACAAAGCAGGATGCCACAGCCATACCCAGCCGCCCCCGGAGTGTGACCCATGCTGGCTATTTGTCCGCTGCCAGGGGGGAAGATATTAACCAGATCAAATGTGTCATCTCCTGAGGAGAGGTTAAGGATCACAGCCTCCCTCGGTGCTGGCTCTCTGCCACCATGTCATCTTTCCCCAGGCCTAATCGAGTTATCATATCAACAAATCTCTCGCTGACACTCTCTAAGAAAGAGGAGAATTGCTGGACAAATTTGTAGCAGCAGGATGTTGGCGCTTTCCCGCGAAGCAGGATAAAAAGCACCTGTAACCCCGGCTCAAGCTCTCCTCTCCCTCACGCTGAGAGTTCAGTCGCAGTGAGCACCATGCTGCTTCAGTTATTTGATTACCCCTCTGCTAAGTAGGTAGCTCTGTTCTCCTAACTGAGAGAGCTGCTAGACTCCCAGCAGGCTATATCCACCATTGTGGTAATCTGGTAAAAAAAGAAGTTAATTTGTACAAAATAAATAATATGCCTGTCTACTTGGCTTTGGATAAATGGTTACAGTCAAGATTGTTCATCAGGAAGTATGACTTAACTGCTAAACTTTATCTCGCTGGCCTGGGTCCAGATTTAAACAAATATAAGCACTCATGTAATCACATTATTTTGTGGCACAATAGTGGTGCTACAGTATATCTATACTTTTTAACATATTATTGAATATGTGGAGTAGTGGTTAGGGCTCTGGACTCTTGACCGGAAGGTTGTGGGTTTAATCCCAGGTGGGGGACACTACTGCTGTACCCTTGAGCAAGGTACTTTACCAAGATTGCTCCAGTAAAAATCCAACTGTATAAATGGGTAATTGTATGTAAAAATAATGTGTTAAAAAAATAAATAAATAAATAAATAATATAATTGTATGTAAAAATAATGTGATTTCTTGTAACAATTGTAAGTTGCCCTGGATAAGGGCGTTTGCTAATGAATAAATAATAATAATATTGAATGCCTGTGTTCCAGTGATTAGTCTGTAAGAAATGTCTAAACTCCTAAAAACAAGCCGAATAATACTTTTTTTGCATGTCGTCTTCAGTATCAAAACATCTTAATATTAAGCGTGCACGTTTTGCAATGAAGTTCGAAATGTCTGTACTAAAATATTTACCAGCAGCACAGTTCATTTCATAGAAAACACTGCTCTAGATGATACTCCAGCACAGATGGCAGGGTTCTTTCAGACAAATTACCAACGAATGTCAAGGAATGTCTTTATAAAAAAGCTGGCCTCTGCGAGCCTCAGGAATGGATCTATCAACGTCATGTTTGCATTAAGAAGAAACTCATTTTGTGGTTCTTTAAAACGGGCTTAGGGTTCAATAGATTCTGTTCTAAACTAAAGACTTCTACAATTGTTCTTGCGAGAATTTTTAACAGTTACCTTTTGCACCCCCCCCCCCCTCCACAAACAAAGAGAAAAAAGGGAGCGTAAAAAGCCTGTATTCAGAAAATAAATGTGATTTTCAGAATTATCTGCCACTCAGTGACAAAAGCTCAGGTTTGGAGCCTCTCAGCTTGATTCTGACCTCTCACATCTGAGGGAGAAAACACAGGCCAGGCAGCCCTCCACAATGGGGGGCTGGACTGAGAGCTGACCCCGAGTGCCAATGCTACCTGCTGCTAGGCACAAAGAAATCAAGTCCCAGGGCTCGCCTGGAAGAAAGGGCCAGGCAGTTTCATCTTCAGAAAGGGATTGTGGTGACCACTTTGTCTGCCAATGAATAAGATTTATGCTCATTTCTTTCTTTTTCTGTTTTTTTTTTTCTTTTTGGAAAAAAATCTTTTGAATGTGTTTTTTTCTTTTTTTTCTTCTTCTGAATCTGAGGGATGCTCTCTGAGCATCACTAACTGATTACAGCCCTTCAATGGAAAAGAGTGCTCCTTCTCTATTAGATTATGCTGCCCTCAGCAGTTATCTGAGAGCAGTCAAGTGCCTGGTAATGCCAAACAGTCGCCTCGCCTTGGAAACCAGAAGAAAAGTTAACACCAAGATTTTCATTTCACCCCATTAACAGCCTGCGTTTCTTCTCCGAATTTCAATCGTCTCTCAAGTTGCTAAAAAACAGGGAACACTTTAATCCCCTAAAACCCCAACAAGACAAAATCCCAACTGCCCGAGATGCAGTACCAGTGGATGTTTAGTCTGCCAGCACTTCTAAAAAGTTATTATAGATTAAAACATTTGAAATAAGTTTGTATTTTAACAAAGCTCTGTTTTTTCTGTCTTTCTTTCTCATGAGTTTTGTATTCAGACAGTTTTCCTACCTTGTGTCCTGGTATTTTGTGACAATAGTAGTAGCGATAATGCAGTCAGCGTTTGATCACACCTGTTGTGTGTGACCTAATCCATCCATCTCCAATGTATAAAACAAATGATCAATTAAGACAGGTTAAATGACGGGGGGCTTGAAAAGTGACGTTTTAAACTGTTTGAATCTGTTACAGAATGCTTTGCTCAAATAAATACACCGGCAATGAATCCTAGGCCTTGCAACGGCACCTTCATCACCACTAACATTAAAAACATAACATTATTATCTCATTATCGCTGTATTCCTAATTGAACTAATTGTCGTCTTTCTGTTCTGGTGTTAACACATTTAATTTAACAAGTATCCGCAGATTAATTAGCATGCGAATATGAATTATAGGGCCTATGTAGCACAGAACAATACAAATTGGAAGTTGGGAACATGAGTAATTTAAATTATGCAGTGCCGCTGTCACTTATCGCCAATTTCTTGCCCATAAGTTTTTAATTCTCTTGTACTGCACTCCATGAACGATCAAAGGAATCCATGTTTCCCCTCTTCTATGTTGTGTTGTAATCCTATTTGCACCGCTATCGCTTCCCACAAAGGATGCTGCTCTGTTGGAGCTCCTGGGCACAACACTAGATGGAATGCACTTCCCATTAAGTTATGATTAGAATTTCCATGTAGCGCAGTTATGCCGATTCCTTTGTCAATAGCTGAATTCGGATTGCATTGTCTGCGGAGCAGGAGGAAGCAAAGGGGTGACAAATAGAAGCACTACAATGAATTACTCAACCGGAGAAGCAGAAAGCTATCTATTTCTTTTTTTCAGTACAGGCCAGTACGGTGTTGAAAGTGCTGAGGTTTGCGATGCCCATTAAAGGCAAATGCTAAGGTTCACTGACCTCTCAGTAAAGGGACGAACAGCAGGTGTCCTTTTTCTGTAGAGCTTAATTAAAGATGAGGCCGGACCATATAGAAGGTCTAGCAAATCACATACGAATGGCTAGCATCAGCACACCTCTTCTGCAATTGAATTGTTTTATTGGGCTGTATTCTGGTGCTTTAATGAGAAAAATGAAATCTGCTAACCTTGTCTGTCAATAAAACTTCATACAGGTCTTTGGTTTCAAGGACTTCTCAGAGTTAATTTCTAAAGCAATCCCATTACAGTGTCACTTTTATTTATACCCCCACACACACAAAAGGAGTCAAGTCTCAAGCACTTTGAGTATGAGAAAACTGCCACCCCTGGTGAGAACAATTTTTATAAGTGGGTATTATGTACAGACTTGGGTTCTAGGCATGCCAAACAGTGGCAGCCTGTTTTAAATATGAAAGCACACCAAACCCTATTAAAGTGGTTTGGCAGCCAACCTGCTAGAAGAGAATGGTGCTCATCTGATGCTAAAACCACAACCGATTCACTGGGGCTCAGACGCTCACTCACGTCAACTCTCTCTTCCACACCTCTCACTCGTCAGTGCGCAGACCTGCTTTGTTTGTTCTCTTGATCCTGAAGGGGATGCTTGCTACGCAGGTGGTCTCAGGACTCAGAAAGCCGTATCACAATCAAGGACAGTTTCTTTTGCACACAATTTTCTAGCTCAGTGCCATAAGCAAACAGGAGTGCGACGGGGCCAAAGAAAAGGTAGAAAGGAGGATAAAAAAAAGTTTAAGAAAACAGATGACACATGAAACCGGCTCTCCAGCTTCGCTCAAGGTTTCAGGCATCATTAACACTCAAGTGTTTCTGTCTCCTACTGCTCCGCCTTCTCATCCTGTGAGATTCTTTAAGAGGTTCTTAAAGAGGCCCTGTCGCAGGTGCGAGCTGATGGAGCTTAACTGAGGACTTGCAGGGCAAACTGAGGCTGCTGATTTAAAATAAATAAGGGCTCTTAGCCTGGGATCTTGTCCGGTCTTCTTGAACAGAGAAATGTTGATTTTTATGAAAGGTTAGAGACAGCGAAGCATGCACATTCTCCTGCTCTTGTTTGTAGTTCGGTAAATGGGGCAGCAGTGTGGAGTAGTGGTTAGGGCTCTGGACTCTTGACCAGAGGGGCATGGGTTCAATCCCAGGTGAGGGACATTGCTGCTGTACCCTTGAGCAAGGTACTTTACCTAGATTGCTCCAGTAAAAACCCAACTGTATAAATGGGTAATTGTATGTAAAAAAAATAATGTGTAAAAAATAATGTAATTGTATGTAAAAATAATGTGATATCTTGTAACAATTGTGAGTCGCGCTGGATAAGAGTGTCTGCTAAGAAATAAATAATAATAAATCAGCTATTTTTGAAAGAAAAAAACCCCAGCAATTAAATTTTCTCTCCCTTATGCTGTATGTTGTATCTATAGTATGTGAAGGGTTACTAAAGGACTCCATGTACACGGGGACAGCTTGGGACAGTTCAGGTGTTTTTAACTGAAAGGGACCCTTTATTTCTCTTTGGCCATTTGATTCTCCAGGATTACTCAAGCGAATCCATCATTACAATGCAACTCTCCTCCGTCCCATCCTCACCTTGCAGTACACCTGATGCCTGGCCACTAACCCACCAGTCATCACACTATTTTAATATTGCCCCGGTCTAGAGCCTGCACCCCTTCACCTTCAGCCCTCCCTGCAGTAAAAGGGTCTTTCTCTGGGTCACGCTTGGCTAGTTGAAGGAAGCCACGCCTGAGGTTAACGAAGCGCTTCTGTCCTCACTTTGCTGCATGCCCAAACACAGCTTCTGCTTCTATGAAAGGAGCTTGTTTACTCTTATAAGGACCAGACTCCACCATAAACAAGAACTTTCTGGGTGTATTTTTAACCCTCTGCAATAAAGGCGAGGCTGGATGCTTGAATAAACAGTTGTAATAGTTGTGATGTGTGTGGTTGTTCAGCTGCCTGTTGTGTTTAAAATTCTCCTGTTTCTGTGGATGAGAACAAGCATAAGAACATAAGAACATAAGAAAGTTTACAAACGAGAGGAGGCCATTCAGCCCATCTTGCTCATTTGGTTGTTAGTAGCTTATTGATCCCAGAATCTCATCAAGCAGCTTCTTGAAGGATCCCAGGGTTTCAGCTTCAACAACATTACTGGGGAGTTGGTTCCAGACCTTCACAATTCTCTGTGTAAAAAAGTGCCTCCTATTTTCTGTTCCTAATGCCCCTTTATCTAATCTCCATTTGTGACCCCTGGTCCTTGTTTCTTTTTTCAGGTCAAAGAAGTCCCCTGGGTCGACATTGTCTATACCTTTTAGGATTTTGAATGTTTGAATCAGATCGCCGCGTCTTCTTTGTTCAAGACTGAATAGATTCAATTCTTTTAGCCTGTCTGCATACGACATGCCTTTTAAACCCGGGATAATTCTGGTTGCTCTTCTTTGCACTCTTTCTAGAGCAGCAATATCCTTTTTGTAACGAGGTGACCAGAACTGAACACAATATTCTAGGTGAGGTCTTACTAATGCATTGTAAAGTTTTAACATTACTTCCCTTGATTTAAATTCAACACTTCGCACAATATATCCAAGCATCTTGTTGGCATTTTTTATAGCTTCCCCACATTGCCTAGATGAAGACATTTCTGAGTCAACATAAACTCCTAGGTCTTTTTCATAGTTCCCTTCTTCAGTTTCAGTATCTCCCATATGATATTTATAATGCACATTTTTATTGCCTGCATGCAATACTTTACACTTTTCTCTATTAAATTTCATTTGCCATGTGTCTGCCCAGTTCTGAATGCTGTCTAGATCATTTTGAATGACCTTTGCTGCTGCAACAGTGTTTGCCACTCCTCCTATTTTTGTGTCATCTGCAAATTGAGTTCAGCTGTCTAGACGACTGTCCTTGTTTCCAGAGAAGACCTGTCTCCATGCTGGCTGTGTGGAAGTGACATTACTGGAGAGGCATCTATCCAGGGCGCCAGGGTCAATACTATTACAGACCTCCAGGAATCGTCCAGGGATCTCTTAATGCCCTCAATGCAGAAAGACAGCATCATGGTTTCATGTCTCATCCAAAGAAGGATGTCTCTGTTGGCGAATTAAACCCGTTCAGTGGGAGGGTAATGCTGATAAACTAACCCTAGGATTGTATATGAATCTGAATCCTCAATGTGGGGACCCACACTGTTACTCTACGCTATCCAGCTGCTCACTGTACATGTTCATGCCTAGCCCCTCCAGATCCTCTTCTTTAATGCATAGCATGTAAGTACAAACCCTGTAGGGGCAGGAATGTATTTCAATGTTAGTTCCTTTTGAGTCTCTCCAATGTATACAGTACACAAAGACAATCTAGAGTGCTGGATGCATCGTTTATTACAAATAAAACCTTTAACGAAAAAGTAAAAAAACTAATGTCTAAAACCTTTCTATTGTAGCCAGCTTACTAAATGTAGCATTACCGTTTTTATTGGCTGCAGCAGCCTTTACGAGAATCCTGAAAGGGGGCCCTTGCAATGTCTAGCCTCTTTTGCAGCCAGTTAAAAAGGGAAAGTTTTTTTTATGAATCAACATGCGTGCGCTTTTACTGGGTTGCGCTGCTAACCAGACGAAAACGGGGCAGACTCCTTGGGACTGTTGGGTGGATGCTGGTCAAAAATGGAGAGACCAATCCATTGAAAATGTTTGTAAGTTCTACTGCAGGGCGGCATAGAATTGCAAACTGGGGCTGATGATTGTTAGAAATTGCAAAGCGATGTTTTTCAACATGCATCAGCATAGCGCTCAAGTTTCTCTTTCCACTGCTTTCCCGTCACTGTTTTATGATCACACAGGGATCACACCTTCCTCATTGGTATTGTGACACAGCTGACAGTCTGTGACCTCCCCCTGGTCCACCGGATCACTGCACTGGGTTGATGTAGCTTTTGATTTATATATCAGATCAGTTTAACACTCGGTTTAAGGAGGATGCTAGCTGATGTAACTGGGGCTTGACAGCTGGAAAACATAGTGGGGTCACTAGATAATATGGTATCTAGTGTCACAGCACAAAAACATGAGAAATTAGCTAAACATGAGCAACTCAAGGCTGCAAGTGCTGACTTGTTCATTGCAAACAAGGGAAGAATTTGCACATTTTCATGGCTAAATACAGGAGCATTCAGATTAAGATTTTTTATTTTTTTTATTTTTAAGTGCTATTTCTATGCTGAGCTCTATATGAATGGCAAAGCATTTAGTTTTTGGGAATAAATGCCTGTATTGGTTGACTTTGTTATTGATTCGAAAGCGACGCGGAGTTGCATTGATGCAAATGTACACGATGAATAAAGAAATAAGTCATTCATTACAGTGGATCTCTATCTTGTGCTGTTAAGAATGCTGAAGGTCGTGTGTACAGAGGTTCGAATGTTTTAAAAGTATCAGGTCACAGGGACGTCTTCTCCACCCCCTGCTTGTTTCACTGGAATAATAAATAATAATAAAAAGAAGAATGCTTGTATCCTACTTCCTGACTCAGTGGAGCCAGGCCTGCTTTAACCCAGTAGGGGAATACAATGAAAGAGTTTCTCTGCAGCCTTTATTTCAGCCGGGGGAGGTTTCCAGTCCCCAGGCTTTGCTGTTTGTTTAGTTCCACTTGCGAAGCCCAAGGCGCCACAGGCGGTCCATAGTGCTGACCCCCTTCTCCACTCCTCCACTCCTCCACCTCTACCCCTTCCCTCGCCTTGTGTTCCTACACTCCTCACTTTGTGTTTCTCTCTCTCTCTCTTGCTCTCTCTTCCTTTCTCCTGTTACTGTATAAAATGCTGTGTATACATCACATCCAATATTTGTTTTGTCTAGAAAACCAATGCATAGCTGTCAACACTGCTGCTCTTAGAACTTGAGGTCAGGGGTTCGAATCCCCTGTTAATACACTCAGGCTTGAAGGAAGTTTTCAAACATTATTGTGTTGGGTTTGAATTTACAAAATAAAAAGTACCGGCTGCTGTTTTTTTGGATGGTAGCTGCAAAGTTCCTAAAAACTATCAGCTAGATCACATTAAGTCTGCTTGTGAGGAGTTTTCATTGTCATTAGTATATTGGCTTGGACACAGCAGACCCATGGAAACATACAATCACCACTTGATCTCATTGCCATTTTTTAGCCATCCCACATTACAAATGCTGTCATAGGTGTGCTGAAAGCATGTTGCATTACACAACAACCTCAGTCTTACTGCTTGCATACACTATTATGACTAGAGCATGCCTGTTTTCATAATGATGTACAATTGTTTTTCACAACCCTTCAACTTATATCGTCACATCTTGCAAAGAACTGGGACACTCGATTGAGGCAAGTACATATTTATTTGTTCAAGTGAAATTCAGCTTTTTTTCTGGCATGGCTGCTCTGCTAACCATCAGAGAAGCTGGCAGGTTGAGTGTAGACTTGCTGGAGCTAGATCACACGGCCTCCTGTTACAATGCAAAGGCACTTCAATATATCTATGCAACCAATCATCAGTGTCGTTGGGATTTTTCTCTTAAAGGGAGCGGGTGTTAAAAAAGATAAGAAAACAGCCAGGCTGGTGAGAATCTTCAAACTGAAACCACAAGGAAGTTGTGGGTGTGCCAATAACTGTGTGTCCCAGCAGCGTGACTCCTGATAAAACAGCTCCATTTCTAGGTGCTTGTTTAAGAGTGCAATGACAGTTTTGAAAAACTGAGATATCTCATTTTTCGGGTTATGATAACAAGTACGTGTGAGTTTGTTTCACATGTGAGGATATTCTCCTAAGATGTGTCGCCTGTTTTTTTTTTTGGTTTTTGGTATTCAGTATTGCTTGATGGCTCTAACATTTTATTTATTTCAGTACAAATCTGAACACAGGTACCCGGGTTAAGTTTTCAGGTCAGACCAGCATAAAACTAATGTCTTTCTGCATATGCTAATGCACCCTAGTTAGAAAGAGAAAGGGGATTTTTAAAATGCAGTCCTGTGCAGGAGGTAATAAGGGGGGGTGTCTGTACTGGCACTCTGCCACAAGGGAGGAAGGCCCCACGACAAGCAGCTCTGGGATCTCGAGAGTTGCATCTTGGGCCAAGGCACAAAACAAAGGAAAGGTTTCATTCACCCTGTAGATATGAATCTATCTGTTTTTAATCTTCTAAAAGTTTTAGGTTTCAGTTATCCCACACAGGGGTCTGTGGTCTTTCAAAAAACCGTTATAAAGCTGTTACACCTGGGGGCTGATACCTCCAGTAAGTTTTTAATGTCTGGCAGCTTGGCTTTAATAGACCTGTTCAATTCTGAGAGGTATAAAATAATTTTGATGATTGGCAAAAAACTACTCACAACAATAGCTGAACTGCTCCTTCCAGCAACCAAGTCGTTTCTTTCAAGTCTTATACAGGTGTCTGTAATTAAAAATGACTGAATCTCCTTACAAGTTATGGTTTTTGTAATCATCTGTTATGTTGCTCCTAAATTGAGTGGTTGTTTTTTTTTTTTCTCTGAATCTGTCTTTACCGGCTCTGAGCTGCTTGGTGCTTCTCTGGAGAATCCTAAGTGCCCTGACCGAAGCGACTTCCTCATTCCATTGAAATCATACTGAGGTGTGACCTTTCAACTCTACCAGCGCCACCTACTCTCTGACTATATACATCTAGAGCAGGTGGCACTGGGAAGGTCACACTGTTACATGATCTGAATAAGGTGAGGAAGGCTGGTCAGTCCTAGGGTTCCCAAGACAAACTCAAAGTTCAAAAGTAAGGCAGAACAATTATTTATGTATTGGAGCAACACAACCTAGAAGCACCCAGAATGACTGCAAACACCTAAATTAGCAAGGGGAATGTAAAAAAGAAACAATTCAAATGATACTGGCTCTTCAAGCAATGCCCGTTATCTCCTGTGGTCAGCCGTGCCGCAGCCGCAGTCATACCAAGTGGTTCCATTGCAAATGAGATTAAGCATTGGGTGCTGGAGCTCTAGCTTTATAAATACTTTAGATGCCTTGAAAAGGAGTGTGATAATGTTAGTGTTTTGTTTTTGGTTTGTTTATGGATTTAAGTTCATTGTAAACCTTGCCAAAAAGCAAAAGCTAGAGAATAAAATGTGTTGCACAATATTCAGAAAGAGAGCAGAGAGAGGGCTGCTGTGTCCATGACGGTCATCCCATAGGGTCTATCATTCTACACAGAAGTTTGATCCCACAGGGTTTATCATTCTACACAGAAGTTTGATCCCACAGGGTTTATCATTCTACACAGAAGTTTGATCCCATAGGGTTTATCATTCTACACAGAAGTTTGATCATCAAGAGGTCTGGGCTTGCCAGTAGTCTGATATTGGTTCCTGCATGGCTAAAGAAATCTAAAGTAACTTGTAGTGCAGGAGACAACCATTTCTACTTCTTCTGGACAATCACTCCTTAATGAAAGCCCATTGCATAATAGCTATGTTCTTATTTGTTTAAATGGGCTTGCAGAATACAATATAGCTCTGCCTTTAAGGGCTCTTCCATGAGTTATGCATGCCACACATTTAAAGGGTTATTCTACATATTCCTTGGGTAGTCAATGTAAAGATATTTAAATGTGGCATGTGTGTATTTCTTTCTTTCTTTCTTTTAACATGTATACAGTATTCTTCAATAAAAACTCCTAAAAGAACGACAGTCATTTGTTAGTTGATTAAACCAGGAACTGTGTTCATTTGAACACTACGCCAATTTGATGCTTTGTGTATCCAAACTATACCTTTCTTTTGGAGGACTGTGGACGTATGAAGCCATACCAGTAGCACACACACACATTTCAAAAGTGCTCTAATAAATATGAAAACAGCACTTGAATAGGAAGGGAAAAGTGTATTCTTCTGTAGTGTTACTATTTTTTAATCATCATCATCATCATCATCATCATCATACTAATAAAATGAATAAATTGCATTCAAAAGCATAGCTTTTTCATAATGCATAAACATCATATGTGCATTTTAATAAATTAACAGAATTGATTCACATAGATAGATAGGTACAATTGAGAACAATTGAAATGTTATAGTCTGCTTCTTCAAACAGAACCAACACAAAATACATTTTTTGTATTATTATTTTTTATATAATTAAAAAAGCTGGTCCATTTTGTCAGCTATCCCTCCAAAGATCCCTGTATTTGAAAACTTCAACAACCAGACAATTGCCTAACCCTCCGAGATCCGTATATCGGCGTATAGGACAGCAGTTAATGGCTGTTTGCTGTGTGTTTTATTACCGCGGAAGCTGGCGGCATTTCTCCCGCTTTTGCGTTGACAATGCAGTACAAAGCTAGTACAGTAATCCAGCGAAGGAAGCCCAGCAGCCACGCGGAAGCAGTTAAACTGTAGGACTGCGTCTCTTTGTGCTTAGTTATCTGTGTACTGTCGGGGCTATACAGGAACTCCGGGGCTGTTATCTTTTTTATGTTGGTGAAGAAAATGTCCGTTACTGGAACGGGCTACACTGCTTTTGGTCAATGAATCGACAGCCAAGTAAAATAGCGGTAACTAGTGTGACTTGTGGCTCATTTTGATGAAATAAAGTTGGCATAAGAAATGCTTCTTCTTTAGGTAGGCTGATTAAGAAATTAAATACAATTCAATAAATTAAATAAACACAACTTTGGAACGATTTGACCGAAATGTGAGCAAAATGAACTAATATAACATGAACAACCACTCTTCTTAAAAGCTGCAATTATTATTATTATTATTATTATTATTATTATTATTATTATTATTATTATTATTACTACTTTGACTAATAATAATAGTGAAAAATGTTGACCATTAAAGAGCATCAACGGTTAACATATGTAATATATATTATAGCGATCTCGGTTAATGCAGGCAGGCGCATCACACAGGACGAGGCAATCCAGACACAGGCGGAGGGCGGGCACGAACCCGGGACCTCTCGCACTAGCTTTGCGCCGATACCACTGTAAAAAATAACCAGCTCCTTTGCAAGGTCCTGGGGTCGTGCCCGCCCTCCGCCTGTGTGTGGATTGCCTCGCCCTGTGTGATGCGCCTTCCTGCGTTAACCGAGATCGTATATTGGTGTCAGAAGTGGACGCAGGTATACCCTGGCACACACTCGTCGGACTGCAGCCTGGTGAGCAAGTCCAGGGTGGACTTGAGGCTGGCAGGGGAGAGTGTAGCGTGCATGGGGCAGACAGCAGCAGGACTGGTAGGTGACGTTATCACACACGAAAACATATGCCCGATATACGCTCCTTGCAAAGGAGCCGGCTCTTTTGTACAGTGGTATCGGCGCTATGCTTTAGTGCGAGAGATCAGTATATTATTACACTGCAACAGAGAAAGCTATTTAACCATATGCATTTGCACAAGGATCACTTTGATTATGTGGCTTCGGTACACAAAGCGGTTATCAAACTTTAAACTCCCATCACTTTCCAAACTGTTAATCTTCCACGCTGACTACCAGATACCAATTCACAGTAGGCTGTATACTAGAAGACACGACCATCTTCATTAAGTTAGTTACAAACAGTAAACTCGTGACCAGCTCCATACAAAGATGGGGCCCGTTTCTCAAAAGTCCGGCGACTGCGATGTGCTTGCGAGGACGCAGAGGTCGGCGCTGTTTGCGTTTCATAAGCACCTCCCAAGTGCTCTTTTGCGATCTGCGATGAATGAAATCACTACTCGCTAATCCATTTTAAGGCACAATGGCAGTGTTGCAAAGGAAAGCTTTTTTTTTTAAATGATGCAATTATTGAAATGGCTGGTCGACACAAATCCGTTCTATTTGACAAGTTTTCTGGAAGTTTTAGTCATGGAGAAAAAAAAAGTTGCAGACACTGATGCAGTAAGAGCAAAGAACAGTAAGCCGAAATAAAAAATAAATGGATCGATCTAGCGAGCAGAACGAAATTAAAAGAAGGAAAAAGAAGCAGATGAAAAAGCTTTAAAATTGATCGAGGAAAACCAAAATACCTCACTGCCTGCTGCGTAGAAGTGACAGGCTGTACTTTGAAGTTCTAGACATAGGCCTACATAAGGAAATCCCCACTTCTTCAGCTGTGTAGAAAAAGGTCAACGCTGTGCAGCAAACGTATTTAAAGACAAAGTGTACTGATCTGTGTTTACTTTTCTTTCTACACAGCTGAAAAGGTGCTTTTGGCCGAAATGTATGTAGCCAGCTGAGCACACTCGCTACCTTGACACTTTTATTAGTCTTTATTAGGGGGCATGCCTGATAATCAAGCCGCGTTTAGCCTCATTATTTAAAAGTGTGGGGCAGGAATAACATGGGAGGTGGCTGCTGTAGTGAACTGCAGCTGAGACGATAAGATACAGAGACTAGTTCATATTGTCATCAGAGTGTTTTACCTGAGAAATCTGTTCAATAAAGCGTACAGTTCCACAGCGAGCTAGTAGAGCGCCATGGTACGTCCTAAAACAGGATCTGCGATGAAAATTGCTACTTGCGGCTGCTGTCTGGCAGTGGCAGGTTTCTGATGAAAATCGCCGATGTTGCAGCCCTGCAAAACTTTTATGAACCCCAATTTTTTATTTGCGAGGTGCTTGCGATTTGGAATCGTCGCAAATCGCTTTTGTGAAATGGCCCACTCTCTGACTAGGGTTATCAAAAACTCGATTTTTACCAACCACGCTACTGGCTGTGGAGCGTTGAACCCCTGCCTAATGTTCCCACACCCTGCACACCCTCGAGGGATCCATTCTATTGAATAAATACATTGTAGAAAAAAAGCTATTGATTAAGAAACAAACACATAAACACAGTAACAAGAGCAATTACACTACAGAGAAACACTGGCATAGACATTGGCACTTCAGGTCCTTAATTATTGAATTGAATCAGACAAACACAATACAAGGGTTCTGAAGTACTTTAATTGCACCAAGTAAACCTGGAATGGACCGGTATTCCAGGATGCTAAATTCAGTGCACCCTGTATTTGCTCTTCTCCCTTCTCCTCCTCTCCCCAGCGCTCAGTGTGGCGTGTTTCAGAGCAGCACACCCAGCTTCCCTTCTTAGAACAACAGCTGCGGTCAGTTGCACAGTTTTTTAACCAGCGGCCTGTAAACCGCTTTGTGCTGGTCTCATGTTACTGGTGGCATTACACAGACGTGGCTAACATGCACGCTTATAATAATAACCCGGCTAGGGGTTAGCTGTCATTCATTACGATTAACTTTTCCCACACTCCTCGCAAACAAACCTCTTCTAGCTTCCTCCTTGGCTCTTAAGTGTTACCATATGGTGCAATCTTTCTCCCTCACTCCCCCCCCCCCCCATTGCTGCCTTTGATTGCAACCCAGACAAGCACAATCTTTATGATTTAAGCTGGGAGCTCTGTGTACCAAGCCCTGGGCTGGCTCTGTGACCAAGGTGGATTTTATTTTCTCTACAGTTGCAAGGGAAGGCTGTTTTCTGGCAGGAAATGAATAGCTCCCAGATGAGATCAGGAACCTGAGAGGTCGTGAGAAAGAAGCGAACCCCTCCGCAGCCGGCACGCTGCCAGCCACCCGGGGAATGTGGGAGAGCGCCTTTCTGACACACGAATCAACTCCTGCTGCCTGCATGGAAATGCTGACGGTCAGGGCCGGGCAGCGCAAGGGCCGGGCAGCGCAAGGGCGGGCGTGAACACCGGGTCCTACAGCGCCACCCACCACGCTTATTAATCGGTGGGTTCAACCCACGCTCAATCACCTCTGGAGTATGTTTTATTATCAATATACATATTCACAATTTAGTGGTCACAGCAGAAATTATTTACAGTATTTAAAAATATATGCAATAGGCTATTGTAGTCTGATGATGCTGTTTTTAGGCGATACAGTGCGAAATACACAGTGCTGACTTACAATATTTATGTCCAATAGCAAACCATCCTACCTCTGCCACTGCCACTGACTGACTCACTGTGTGTGACCCTGAGCAAGTCACGTAATCTCCTTGTGCTCCATCCTGCAGATGAGATGTTAAATCAATGTCCTATTGTAAGTGACTCTGCAGATAATGCACAGTTCACAGCCTAGCTCTGTAAAGAGCTTTGTGATGGTGGTCCACTATGAAAATAAAGATATTATTATTATTATTATTATTATTATTATTATTATTATTATTATTATTTTCCAGAGCTTAATTGTATACCGGGGTGGAATTTAAGTGACATCCAGTCCAGATTTTTAATCCAACCAAGTTAGGAAGGAGGTAAATAATGATTTAATCATGTCAATTAAACCCGGAGTAGGATTGCCCTTGAGGACCGGAGTTGCACCCTGCAGTTACACAAAATGTCTTCAGATGAACCTGCAGAGCTGGGCTCACTCAAGTGTTTGACTCACACGGCCCGCTTCTGACTGTCCATGCTTACTCCTTAAACTAGCTGAAGGGATGTTGTAATGTATTAATGTCATGCATTGGCTATTATTATTTTGTTTTAAATATATTATAAAATTATATGTATTTAATATATATGCTTTTTTAATATATATATATATATTAAAAGAGCATCAATTGTTTAGTTCCCGCAGGCAGGCGCATCACACACGGCAAGGCAATCCACACGCATACGGATGGCGGGCGCGAACCCGGGGTCTCCAGTTGCAGTGTTAGAGACATGATAGCACATAGAATTGCAGCTATAATGCAACCACTGCTGCCGAACAGTCGCCCCCTGTTGGTAGCACCAATCAACTGCAGTGTATTGAATCTAGAATATTTTCATCTTCTTGTCCTTTCTGCACAGAGATCCTTATGGCGATCAATTGAGTTTGTCCAAGTTACCCTTAGGTTGCAATTAAGTCATCAATACACTCTGATTTCTACTGAACCACCGATACTGTTTATGAAATGCATGAAACGGGTGCATAGCTGCACCGAACAGGAATACTCGCTTGCTATTCATGTTTATGGTATTAAATATGTCTGCTGGACTGTGGTCTCGGCTGGTGAAGAAAGGTCTCAGTAACAAGGTGTTGTTCCATTGTGATTGTGTTCAGTGGTGTACAGATGCTTGGAAACGCTGCGCAGGTGCACAGAACCACGCCACTCTCCCACAGCAGTACTAAGAATAAGATATAATACCGCTTCGAACTTCAGAAACGTCACTCTTGGTCTGAGTCATGTTTTCAGAAAGAGAGGAAGTGGTCTGGTTTGCATAATTCCAAAACTGATTTAGTGGAATTCCATTGATAACAATTTATAATAATGAATTGTTTTGTGAAAAATGCCTGTACACTGTATAATACTATGGGTCACTTATTTTAAGCGCGTATAGATTTTAACTCCAAAATGAAAAACACAGAGACCTTGAATTACTTTCGGTTATACGTTTGTATTAGTATTGTATAATAATAATAATAATAATAATAATAATAATAATAATAATAATAATAATAATAATAATAATAATATTAATCGTGTTTTATTTTTCTATCAATACTGCTAACAGGTTTTCTGAGAAATGCTGGTTAACCTAATCAAGCATTTCACAGATACACGAAATTATCAAGTATGAAAGCAAGTTGATGCGTAAATAATTTGTGAAAACATAGTCCCTTTTCTTTATCACCCCTGCCCTCCCCCACTGTTTTGTTTTTGCCTTTACCACAAGATGAGATCATGTCTATTCCCAAGAAATACAGATAATGCGAATCGACAAAGTGAATCATTCCCTCCCTCAAGCCCACATTCCTGAAGACTGCGCCCCCTCCCTCCACACCATCGACGCCTGGTCCAGCGCTGCTTCCCAGCCGCACGTTACTTCATTGTGGCATCATGATCTCTCACAGATTCCGTGTGTAAAATGTGGCATTTTTACTAGGTGGCGCCAGTGGTCCAATAAATCGCTTGTCCCTGCAAAATGACTTGATGCAGGGTTGTTTAAGTTTTTGTTATAGTTGTAGTTAAAAAAATAAATAATAATAATGATAATAAAAAAAAAATACTCGCGAACATAGTTCCTGCTTAACATAAGATGTAAGAGATCCTGGTTGTGTGTGTGTGTGTGTAGGTATGTATGTATTTTGTATTTATTAGAATCTTTGAAATGAATGTACAGACATTAGAAAATTCATGATGATGACGATGATGATATTATTATTATTATTATTATTATTATTATTATTATTATTATTATTATTATTTAAACATCTTTAACGTTGACTTCAGCAAGAGTTTGCATCCCCTGTCTCGTTCATGCTGTATTTATATAGTTGCTTGTTCTTCATGCCACTGCTCGTTTTGCAGGTGTTAAAAGCGCGTGGAACCGAGGCAGGGGGTGACAAAGCGATTAAAGCCAGGACAAACTATCTGATAATCGGTGTCTGGGATGGGATTAGGAACAATGGTCCCCCGAGTACACAGTTTCCAATAACCGATCTGTATATCAATCTGACTATTATCATCTGTTCGTTGAATTATTTATTTTAAAAAGTGCTTTATTTATTTCTTTGGCTGGCTGTTATCAGCGCACCTGCAAATCTTTCAATACGGGTATTCATGTTGGATAATGTAATCGTATTTGTATTTTTAATAAGAAGGGTACGGGTATTCATGTTGAATAATTGTTCCGAATGATGCCTTCCTCAAGCTTTCAACCGCAAGGTTAAATCTATTTTTCTTTTCTTTTTTCTTGGTCCGGATGGGTTTCAGTCCTGATTTGTTTTCTCTTTTCTTTACTTAGCCTGTCTGGTCACGCATGCATTCATGTGCCTTGGTGTTTTGTGTGCGTGTGCGTGTGCGTGTGCTTGTGCGTGTGTGCGTGTGTGTTTTCTCAAACACCTGGATTTGGTCAGACACCTGGGCTATCCAGGACACAATCCAACAAGTCCTCGTGGAGGAATTAATCTGATACTCTCCAGTTGAAATGTGGAACTGTTTAAATGTGCCCCGCTTTGAGTTAGGACTTGTTCAGTATGAGGTTGAGCGAGGCGGAAACCTGATGCGACCGCTCGTGGACTGCATTTTATCAGCGCTCTCATCTCTGATGCGGTGTACGCGTTTTCTACACCGTTTGGCGTCATATGTCTGAATAACAGGCGGTACTTCTAAAGAAAAAAAAATGGTACAGTAATATCTCTACACTTGTGTGAGAAGATAACTGGGTGCTTTTGGTCATCACACATTTTCATTTTCACACGTGTTTTCTTTCTTTTTTGAGGGGATGGTAGATGACTAGGCTACAGCCTAGGACATGTTTTGCAGCTTCAGTTTTGAAACGGCCCATATCTCATCTGTTTTAATAACCTGGTTGGGGTAACGTTTCTTGATTACTAGAGTGTTTTCTATTATTTAGTTTTGAAACTGTAGCAATCTTATTTAATGTTTTATTGGTGATAAATTCACTTAACAAGGAATACCTGGATTTGAAAGCAATAATTCTGTTAAAAACATGTAGAGGCTTATTTGAAATTGGAAAGAACGTTATTTTAAAATGCGTTTTTAGGTAGACTTTCTTTTAGCATATATTGTACATTTTTTCATAAGACCGTTAGGGGACCTGTCCAGCCTACTCTACGATGTGCGGGCAACTTTTCGCGGTTATTTTGAACCAGCTCAAATAACAGACATGTATAAAAAGCATCGACACACCAGGTATATACATATTTCATTTTTTATTATTATATTTTAACCTTCCAACAGGAAGAAAACGTTTAAGAGCATTCAACATATATCTTTGGCATCGCATAATAGAAAACAGGATACCGCGAATATAAAAAATGCAGTTCAGAAAACTGACTTTACAATACAAAACTCATTTCAATATGAACCTTTTTTTTCAAATATTTACAAATATAGTGCATTATCTTCACCTTTAATACATTTTAATACAAAAAATATGAACTTTAACAAAACCAGCTTTTATTTTAGTTAAGAAATGTTTAAGTGTCGTTTTTTTTGTTTTTGTTTTGTTTGTTTTTTTTAATCTGATACAGTCATTAGAAACACTTTGTTATTCTCTCCTTGTTTTTACCAGGGCCTCCAAACCGAATCAGCGGTGACCGGGGCGCCTGGAGAGACTGCAGCGGGCACTGGTGTGGTAACGCTATTGGCATAAACTGGGATCACGGGTCCGCTTGGTGCAAATGCTGCATTTGGGATCAGGAAGGCAAACTGTCCGTCTGTGGCTGGAACAAGCTGGAAGCCGCCATACAGTTTAGTGGCGTCTGTGGGTGCGCTGAGCGCCGAGCCAGCTTTACACGGCATCCCGTTGAGGGGCAAGACGTTGGGCTGTGGGGACGCACCGGGGATTTGTACCATGGGCTGGCCGAAGGCTGGATGTGGGTGCCCGGCGGGGATCTGCGGCTGTGTCGGGTAGTTCATGGCGTTGATCTGAGACATGCAGCTGGCTAGGTGCCCCAGGAGCCGGGTCCTGACCTCTGTGTTAACTCCTTCACAGGTGGAGAGGAACCGTGTCACCTCGTTCATGCACTCGCTGAACCCAGCTCTGTACTTGCCCAGGACCGTGGGATCTGTGTTTAAAGCAGCTATAAAAAAAGAGAGGAAAATTAAAAATATGTTTAAAATGTAAAATGTACACATGCACACACATTTGTCAACAGGTGAATTATTAAAACAGTGGCATACTGTATTCCTTGAGCAGTGTGTTGAGAAATGTAGGCAAAACGCCCTTTCGTTTTTTTTTTTTTTTTTTTTTTTCTCTCTCTCCCGGAACAAGCACAAGTCTATAAATAATCTCAGACCGTGGGAAAGGCACAGCCAGCCAAGTCAGAACCGCTGCTGGATACCAGCTAAACCGCAGAAGGAAGTCTGGAAGAAATCAGCAATAAAATATTCAGGGAATAAGAGAGACAAAAGGAGGGCTTACCAGTCATCTGTGCTCTCTGCAGGTTTCTGAGGTGTTTCACTGTCATTTCAAGGATGTCAGCCTTCTCCAGCTTGGAATGCCTGGAACTCTATGAAACATACCAATATGAGATATGTTACAGCTTGACAGTGATGTGAAACGCATGAGCACCGCGATTTCAACACCTGGACATTTTATTATTATATTATCTGACTGAAGCAGAACTACAGGTATATATGTAGGTATGTATCTACATTGCACTGGATAACAAATGTATAGTTTACTTTCCAAACCGGTGCTAATGTATATATTTGGCTTATGCAATTATACAAATACAATAAGGTTGCTGTACAGTGAATAAATACTTACATCTTTCTTAAGCGCGTCCAATATGAGCGTTTTCAATTGCCCCAGGCTTTCGTTGATTCTCGCTCTCCGTCTTTTCTCCATAATTGGTTTGGAGGACTAAAACAAGAAAAGAAACAGGCAGCCGTAAGTACATGCATGTTTTTGAGAGCGAAAATGATGCACCTTGAACAAGCAAGCGCGGAGCTAGGCTGAGACTGAGTGTGTGATAGTTACCTTTCTGTGCTCCGAGGCTGTCTTGGGCTTATCCGGGGTCGTGTTCATGCTAGCCGGGGTGGCAGCCACGGGAGAACAGGACGTTTTCTCCATATCAGCTGGCATTTTATGTTGGCAATATCCCACAAAATGTGCAAGAACTGCAGCAGCGCTTCTGGGCGTTCTCCCAATGTTCTTGACTCGAGCCGTGGCTGTTGCTGTCAGAACCGCTGTCCAGTTGCTTTAAATCCCCAGTTTATTTACACAAAAAGAGTCAAATATCCTTCTCGTATGTTTGTAAAAAAAAGTATTTTTTTAAGCGCTTTATCGCTGGGCAATGCCTTTTCTTATAGTGTATATAAAGTAATAGTATGCAGTCGCTTTGCCTTCGCTCTGAGCTTGCCAACGTTGGATATGACTAGAAACAGCACTTGCGGCTCTTATTTATATCTGAGACTGCACGCGAACGGCTCGTGTGAAACTTCCCAAACTTTCTTTCCCACAGTAACTTCCCACCAATCAGCGAGAGAGGCACGCGGCCCAAGGGGAGGACGGCTCGTGGACGGCGCCCCCCCATTGGCTGCCTGGCGTAAGTACTGGCGGCCAATGACGCGCGGCAGGGCTTAGGGCACCACCGGGGCTCCACCGTCAATCATCCGCTTTACAAATTAACCCTTTCGTTCCTGGAGCGCAGCAAAGCTATCGACCACTTACAGGAGTGCTGCATTCTATTGAATTTATGAGTTTGATTTACAGCCAGCCTGGGGGGGATTTCCTGTCCGAAAGAACTCCTAGCAAACTGATCTGATCATATGATTTGGTTTATAAATACAGTTGTCTTTTAGGAGTGCAATTTTTAGGCTAACAACGTAGCTCAGATTTGTAAAATGATTTGTTTCAGAGGGCCGTACTGAACTGGGTTGGTAATTAAAGGTATTCAAACACGACTTTCGTACATCTTGAATACATACTTGCGGGGGAAGAAAAGATTATAAACCTGAACGCTTTAAAGTATGCGAAAGAGGAGTTATGTCAAACCCAGATTATAAATACAATTCTATATTAGTTCTTTGGGTATAGACGAGTATAATACGATTGCAAAGTTATACTATTGCCGGGCTTATATAGACAGCATGGTTAACAGGCATTGTCCCTTACTGAATCGGGGATAGTGCAAAAAATAAATAAGATTGAAAATATGTAATTTGTGTTCTAACTAAATCTATTGTATTTTAATCATACTTCCTCCTAAATGAATACATTAGCCTATCTTACTGATGTCTTTATCACAGTGTAATAGTCTTTACCTTAAGAAGTGGGGTCGTTTTTAATGTTTTTTAAGATACCCACCACCTATAATAATACTAATAGAGGCTCCCCTGTATTGCGTGTTTTAATTGCATGTTATACTGCATGCCCTGTATTATTGGCTGCTACGATTATTTGCCGCTGTCTTGCATTTCAATCAATGCATAGCTATCTCTTTAAAAACACGCCGCACTGCTCCCGGCGCTGCACAAGCCTGGCAGTTTGTCTTCTGTCGGCATGCGATCGCTCTTGTGAATGTGGAGCACGTGCCAGGACATTTTACAGCCGCTGTGGTTCAGGTTTGGCTGCTGGACTGGGGGTGGCGGTGGCGGTAGTTTATATTAGAGGGAAGGGAAATAGCAGCTGCTGTGTTAAAGCCTGGGAAAACCACACCCCCTTCGAGCTGGATCAGGGTTATTGGTATGGGAGCCAGTCCGAAGCGATTTGTGCGTTGATAAGAAGCTCCCAGGCAGAGGCTAGGCGCTGTGCAGTACCCGCTGCAAGCGCAGCGGTGGCGCTCGACAGCCATTTTAAAGTAAACGTTGTTAAAGGTGATAGGAAACATACTGCAAACATACCGGTATAAGACTTATTATGTACCGGAACGTGTATCACAGAGCATGCATTTTATTCACTTGTAACAATTCAGTCTTCAGTACATGTGTTTGGTTATTTTTTGCACCATCAATACAAAAAAATGCATTAGCTTCGTTAATCTTGCCATTTTCCTTCCATAATAGCGACTGTTGTGGGTTGCACCAGCCCAGATTTGAAGGTGTACGCTGGACAAAACATCCCGTGTGCGGTGATTGTAATACGAGCTTTGTTTACTTCCCTTGTTGTAAGTATCAACATGCATGCTAAATACATAGTGTGCTCCAAAGAGTCCGTTGCTGAAGCATATTTTGTCGTTGTTCAAATGTAAATATAATAAGCCTATGCACACAGATAGAGTCTGTGTTATGACAGACTTACAGTACAACATCTAACAGGATGTATCCATGTAATGTTTATAGTAAATTAATGACAAAACAACAATAATTTAAAATCACAATGACCTGTATATTATTTTTTTACAAATAATATTAATACCAATACAACCAGCGTGGATAAAAAAAAAAAAAAAAAATCATGATATCATCTCGATGACCTCATGTAAGGAATTGCGGTATATATATTTGCAGCTCAATGCGATACCCTGAGCCCATCTGGACCTGTTTATTTATTGCCAGGATCGTAGGGGCTGGTGTTTGCTCTGTAACCCAGCGCTTCTGTCAGAGCGCTCTAATGTAAACAGTTACTGCGTGGTATCCAGCTGCTGCTTACCTCGCGACACGTGGCGCGCAAGCGACCGGGAGAAGGCGCTCCTTCAGCCGGCTTGCAGCCTGCAGCCGCGGGGAACTCCACTCAGTTCTGCGCTGAGATCCTACATGCGATAAGGTACAAAAGATACGGTGTATAGCAACTGCCCCGCGTCCCCCCTCCAGCGATCTTCCAACAACTGCGTTTAAGTGCTTTGTTTCTGTTTAAGATATCAATCTCTCTATATGTACAGCCTATTTGAGTTCTTTCTTTCTTTCTTTCTTTCTTTCTTTCTTTCTTTCTTTCTTTCTTTCTTTCTTTCTTTCTTTCTTCGTGTCATGTTACCAAACAGCACTTCGTCTATTTTAAATCTATATGTTGAATGTATTTATTTATTTTGCTTTTTATTTATATTTTTAATATTTGGTGCAGTTTGTAGATTGTAATAATTACCAATTAAAGGTTTTATATCCTACTTAAATGCAAAAAACGACATCAATATACAAATAAAGACCGGGGCACCATATTGATTGAAAGAGGAGTCAAACAAACAGTTCTGTAGTGAATATATTAAAGGCGATATGGTTAACATTGCGGATAACTTTAGTTTTAGAGATTACATAAGCTATAGATATAAATAAAGACATCAATCAACTCTGTCATTAAAAATACATGCGCATCATATTATCCCTGCCTATTAAAAACAAAACAAAAAAACATCTAATTGAAATCTATGTGAGAAAAAATATATAATTCTCACATTAAATATTCTTATATATTAATTTAATTTAGTTAACGTTACAGCAGCCTTTACTCTCTTAAACTGGAGGAAATGAAATCCCCTCAAACTAGGTCTCCCGGTCTCCTGGAACCAGGTTTCAAACGCAGTTCCTGAAAGAGTGTCTACGTGTTCCCTCAGCTTACAGGGGGTTTCAAAGCATGGTGAACAATAAATGTCTGAGACTTCCAGAGGTTTATTGGTACACATGTAATTCATGTATTAAAAGGTATTATAAGGGCACCGTGTCTGTACCTGGCAGTGATAGCTTTAACGTTGCTTTGTGGGTTTGAACTGTATATCAAACAAATAAATAAATAAATACATAAATAAATAAAGTGGAAAGATGTTTTGCCTCAGGTCTCGTCGCTTCCCTTTCTCCGCTTGACTTAACTTTCTCACACTCGAGTTCTCATAAGATGCCTGAATCATTCAGCCAGAAGGCGCTAATAGAATAATAAATAATAGCAACACAAATCCTTTCAAATAACTTTTTTTTTTTTTTAAGTACACAAAAGTTTTTTTTTTCTCTTCCTCCACTGCTCTTATCTGCACCTGGGTGAGACCAATCCCACACGTATCACCTGATCTAAACTTATTATTAAACAAACCGTGAGAAAAATAAACCTATCCAGGAGAAAAAAACAAGAATCACATGACTTAAACTGACCTACCAGAGAGATAGAGCGTGTGTGTGCGTGTGTGTGAGTGTGTGTGTGAGTGTGTGTGCGTGTGTGTGAGTGCGTGTGTGAGTGTGTGTGTGTGAGTGCGTGTGTGCGTGCGTGTGTGTGTGGTGGGGGTGAGTGTGTGTGTGAGTGTGTGTGTGAGTGCGTGTGTGTGTGTGTGTGTAGGGGTGGGAGGGGCGGGCGGTGGTTATCTAATCTAAAAATCTAAAGTAAATGGTTTAAATAATGTTGTTTACTTCTTTTATAAGACTGGGCTAGGCTATGAGCCCAATTAGATACAGTACAAGCCACTGTAATGATAACAGTTTGATTGTGACTATTGTTAATTTTGGTACCAACCAGTAAGGGTAAGACGGCAGTCTCTGTCCATGGGGATGTGAACATCTGCCTTATTCAAATCCTGGGCCTCTCACTACCAGAAAACCTTCTACACAACTTTGGACCAAGCCTGCCCACAAGCTCATTCAGACCTGCACTGGTCCAGCTCTGGCTCGGAACAGGGTCTCGTTTATAGTGTTAAACTGGGGAACAGGGTCTCGTTTATAGTGTTAAACTGGGGAACAGGGAAGGGGGTTGGATACCACTGTGCCACCATCAAATCCAATGGCGTACTGTGTCTTGAGATGGGATGTGGGACCTCGTGGTAAACCTCAGAACAAACACGTAACAACGTCCTCCTAAAACAGAAAGCTATGCGCGCCCGTCCCCAGTGAGCGATTAAAGAAGCACACCAAGCATGCATTCTTTCACTTGTTGGGTTTGTGTGGTGGTAACATGCCGTAACCAGCGTTTCATTGCTGCCTGCTCTGCACAGTAAATCTCGTTAGCATTTCTTCCCCTCAGGGTGGGGGATATTGAACTCGTCTGGATAATAACTTGGACGGCGTGTTTAATCCCAGCGCGGCCGCCCGCACAGCCCTCACATTCCATCAGTCCGTTGGAATGCCATGCCGGGCAGCTGGCTCTTAATTGCTGCTATCACATTAGCCTGCTCTGTCCAGGCCTCTTTCTCAGGCTCCTATCTTTATTGAACAAGGACCTCCAAACTGCAATAATGCAATTACCCAGCCGATTGCGGGATAAAGTACGTGGGAAAGTGGGAGATAAGGTCACACACAATCTGGTGCTGACCTCATATAAAACCATTGAGTCACTTTTTAATCTCTAACTGATTTCTGCATGGATTTATTAGTGATTTTTAACGGTAAACAACACAGAGACAAAAACAGTACTGTATTTGCATGGAAGTGAAGAACAGCTTGCTGGCTGGGGTTGTGTGGTTCAGGTGGACTGTTTACAGGGCAGGATTTGTTCATGGCTTTTGCAGCGTTTCATTTTGTATCCGTACCTTGAAACATGCATACCATCTTCAGTACAGTCATATAAACATAAACTGAAGTTTAGGGTTATGTTTTAAACTTATTATTACTACTATTAAAAATGATTTTGTATGAACCCAGAGAGAGTAGACTAACTAGACAAAAAAAAAAAAAAACAGAGAATGGCCTTAACAACCAAGCTGGAGTATCTATCCAAGAACTGCAACATGACTTCAGGAAAAATCAGCTGACATTCCTCCAAGCTGTACTCTGCTGTTTTTCTAAATCCGCCTTCGTATCAGTGTTACAAAGTAGCATCGGAGAGGAGGAGCGCTTAGCAGCAGCAGCAGGCGCTCGCGGGCTCGAACGCTGGATGCAAGTCGAGAGCACAGCGGGTCAGCCAGCCAGTCTGTCTGGAGGATAGGTTGAGGGGAAATATATACACATATATAAAAAAATAAAGTTTCTGTGCAACAGAGATTTAAACAAGGCATTTTTGGCCTGTCAAAACACCCACGACTGACTGAGATTACATTTCTACAGCTGATAAGAACCAGTGCATGAACTAACAGGAAAGAAGTGATGGGCGGCTTTTAAAGGAAGCATAAAAAGGCTTTTGAATATGAAATGTTAGGCTAGGTAACGACTGAAGTAGCTGCAAACAGTGATGTTTCATGGAACTGAAAAACTCCTTTTCCATTTACTGCAATGCATGATTGCATTGAGGACACAGTAATGTTTTAACGCAGTACAAAGCACAGCAAAACCATAATGGGTATTAATGCAAAGGTTACAATGTCCAAAATAGTGCAGCCAGTATCAGTGCTGCAATGCAAGGCAACCTTTGAAAGGTACAGTATGGGATCCCAGCATGTCCAGCAGAGAGGGTCTTGCTGATTTTGCCAAATTAAGCGAATTTAACTTTCAGGCACATGGACCCTGCAGCTGTTTACTCTGTGGGTTCAATACTTTGATAGGAGTTTCATGTTTATCTCTAGCAGTGCAATGCCAGGAATGGCTATCTTTAATTGATACCAGTGGGCTATCAGTTACCTGCGAGCAGAGGATCATGCTGATTAAAATACAGTTACAGCAGTCGAAAGGTAATCAAACACATTGTAATGTGTAACCCAAGGGAAAACAGTGTCACTCTAAAAATACGTGAAATGAACCCCAGATAAGAAAGAGCAGCAGCCTCTAAGTATTTGTTGCTGATTCCCCACATCTGGATGCATTCGAGCCCCAGTGTGGTCTATGGGAGAGAGGAAGAGACAGGCACTTCCAGATTTGAGGATGTCTATAAGCATTCTACTGCCCTGCCACAAAACAACCCCTTCCCTCCCCTTGTGAATGACAGCTGCATGACAGCATTCATCTAAAGCCCTCTCCCTGGACTGCATGGCTAGGCTGTCATGAGTTCATGGGTTATCAGAAGTCATCATACCAGGTTTCTACACATGGCTTTGTCGATTGCAGACGCGGGTAAACAGGTCGAATAGCCCGTTACAAGCAGATACAGTGCAATAGGTGTTGTGCAGATCCTCCTACGATGTGCCAAATGCTACAACATATTTCACGTCTCAATTGAACACTTTTCCTCCCTTTGTTTCCTGCTGGACTTTCACAGCTGTGTTATTTTTCGCCAGCAGTTTTTCTTAAATTCCTTTTTACACACGTCAGAGCTGACTGCTAGCGGACTGTGGGAGATCCCACCCGTTTCACTGGATGGAATTCACTGCTGCAGAGCAATGATACTTGAATAAAAAACAAGTAATTGCGAGCAGCTTTCTGATTCTTCTGTCAAACATGGTAGAGTTGCATGTACTTTTCAGGAGCAGGAGTATAATTAGAGGACAGCTCTGGGTTTTACTTTGCTTCAGCTCTGCCCCTGCCATCTCAAGTTATAAAGGACCTTGTGCTTTATCTGACTCTGATAATGTTGCTGCAATAAATAATATGAGCACCGTTTATCTGTCTCCAATAAGGGTCCGATCATCAAGATAACATTGAAAACAGTGCAATGCAACAGTTACACTCCGGAACGCAACCCAGACTGACCTTCAAATAGTCCACTGAGAGCCACTTCACTATTGCATGGGTACTGTACTTTAATGTGTTACATTACGCATCACAGTCTAATTTGCATCCATTATCCAGGATGTGTGGAACAATACCTGGTGACAGGGCAAACAAACCTGCTTAGAGTTAGAGTTGCTTATTGACAGCCAGCCTGATAGAGGTGCTGGAGATAAAGAGGCATTTTACATACAGTACAGGATTCTGCAGTCCAGCTCCACCAGGACAGACTGAACCTGTCTGCCATCCAATTAACAGAGAGAACAAACAGAGCAATGCTGTAAAAAGGGTTAATTTAAAATGACCCAATTTATTTGAGTTTAGAAGATCAATGTGGATTAAGATAGATGCAGGTGGTCAGTGAGGTCCCTGGACCTTTTCATTTATGTTTAAAATATTCATATATCCTAAATAATATTGAAAACCAATGCAGTGTTCTGCCTCTTGGGCCCCTGTAGTGCAATCCACACATTTAAGCTGCCATTGATCAAGGAAAAAAAGAGGTTTGAAGTGGTCTTAAACAGTGAAGGTGGTGTTGTTTTAACAAACTATTGATAAAAGTACCAGATTTTTAGACTGTCTTTGTAACTCAAGACATCACTTTCCTTCCTGAAAAGCTACCATAACAAAAAGAAAGAGAAAGACAATGTAGGTCAAGCTTTCAGACAAAGAAACATTTACATCCGGTTTCAAAGGCCCGATTAGCAGTATTCCTGGCGTGCCTCACCTGGGGTATAGTCAGGCAGTCCAAGGCTTGTGCGAATCAGGATCTGTGAAACCTCATCTTTGAACCATTGTTAGTGACTCGAATGTTGCTGTGCATTTGCTAAGTTGATTTTATGAAGCTAGGGTTTCCTCCAAACACCTTTTCCTATGTTGGTTAAGTCTGAATTTATCTTGGCTATTCTACTTAACATGAACCCACTTAATCTTTCATGTTGTCAAAAATATTTCTGGAAAAAATCAAGGTTGCCTCTGCTGGAAAAAACAAAACAAAACAAATACTACAAAAGCCTTTGAGAAAACGACAGTCACGTAATCCCAGTGAAGCAAAGAAGCCACAGTGAGGGAGAGTGAAAGACGATCTTTCAGACTGTTTAAATCTCACACTGTAAATGATTACATTACCGATGGACCTTCCAAGATTTCCAGTCTGATCTCTACCTGGTGGAAGGCGATACTTATCGTACACAGGCCACCTTATTGTACTCTGCCAACTTCAGCCGATCACTTGGAAGAAGTGCAGTTCTCCTACCTTTCCCGTGGGAGTTTGCGGAGTTGGGATAACCCTGAGACCTTGGCTGGTCCGCTGCCAGATACATTAAAGAGATTTCCTCCACCGATTACAGACGCATTATTCTGGTTTTCCTTTTATTGTAACGAAGATTAGATTTTTTTTTCTTTTTGTTAAAAAAAAAAAAAAGTGCTGTTCACATGATCCCCTGCACTGCCGCTATTATCTGAAGATTGTAGAGCTGCCAATTCCACTTTAACTGGGCTATTATCAGTACAAAAAGCTTCATTTGAAAAGTGGAAATCAAATTGTCCCTCCAAGAATGCTCGCTGACACTGATGGTAAACTAAGTATTTGGCGCAGAGCTGCACTTTGTTCTCTCTTTGTCTCTGCTGTTCTTCCTTTGAAGCTGCAGGGCTGTCATATTCCTTTAGCTTTAAAAAGGTCAAGTGCTGTTGCCTAATACATTTTAACATTGAAAATTAAACAAGACAACACACACAAAAAAAGAATGACACAGCTTGGCTTTCTCTCTTGCAAACATTTTCTTTCTTTCTTTCTTTCTTTCTTTCTTTCTTTCTTTCTTTCTTTCTTTCTTCTCCAGTAAATGTCAAATTGCCAAACAGCATGCATCCTGTATTTAAGTGCATTATTTATTTATTTATTTAGTGTTTTATTTAGATGTTAACACCCCTGTTTCCTTTTCACATCATCATTGGTGCGGTTAATAGATTGTAATCCTTCACCAATTAAAGCAATGTCATTCACAACTCCTGTTTGAAGGTTTCAAATGTTCCTTCAGCCTTTGCAAACTGTACAATATTCTACTGTTTAATCATGCAGTATCACACTTGTGCACAAATAAAAACTCTTAGCGATCAGAAGTGTGGTTACAAGCGGTTACTAAAACTCTTCAATGCTCTCCAGGCCTGTGTAACAAACACCATGAAAAAGTTTCATGAATTGAATATCAGATGATCTGTAATCAATCAAATCAGTCTTCTAGTAGGTGGCGTGTTAAAGCTTTGTGAACTGGGCCCTTTCTAATAACTGAGATGTTCAATCCGTGTCGAGAGCTGTCGTCTCAGTAACTGTAGGGTTCCGTTGCTGAATGCTGAATTCCAGCTCCCGATTCCCTCTAGGAGGATTCCAGGTTCTCATAAGGTCGCGATGGCGACATCATTTTATAAAAACGGGAGTTTTCAGAGTTCACACAGCACCCATTACCTCAGTGCTTTCCCCTGTGTGGTACCCCGCCCTGACAGGGGGCTGACTGTGCCTGCTCAGACAGAATGACTTCATACTCACAAATTTTCTCATGGTTTCAGCTTGCACCTCCTGTCAGCTAGTCTTTCAGCATGAATCTATTAACATCACCCTCACTGCTTTAAAACCTTCAAGCTGCTTATTGTCATCCAACTAGCACAACAGCTCTCTCTGACAGCTGCTTATAGTTAGACAGCACCTCCAGGCACTCCTGGCTTGTAATCAGCATGTCAGTAATACAGCGCACTGTCTAACGTGGGATAGGCATCGGCGAGGCCAGTACAATGGTAAAGTGTTCACTTGTAGGTGTTGGTTCTCAGTATTGCTGAAATGCCACTTTGGTATCAATCCACCAATAGCTGGTATCATTGGAGCTGCTCATGTGCTACCATTGCCGCTCAGAAAATAACCATTGCATTGCTAGCACTGTGCCGCTACATTTCTATTGAAGATCCACTTCTAGGTAACAGCAGGACTTACTAAATCAAACATGTGGAATAAGCAGATACCGCGCATGGCAATTGATGAAATTGATGTTAGGAAGTGACCATGTCATTTACAGCCAGTCCTCCACATTCCATTGCTCACCTGTTCCCATTTACCTGTCAGTGATTCAGCTGTCAGTCAGTGAGAACCCTTTTTCAATTTCTTAACAACTGAGAGACAAAAACAAACAAACAAATTAATGACCACTTATGGTAACCATCAACTCAAATCTAACAAAAAGAAAAGGAAAAAGATCTTTCAAATTTCCCAGGCCTAGAGCAGAGCTGACATGTGCTCCCTGCTAGAGAATGCGTAAAGCAAACCCGCTGCTTTGTTGATTGGAATTCTTTGACTGAGCCTCAATTAACAATATGATCGACAGACACGTTCTCTAGGTCTGCAGCAGAAAAATGAAAACACAGATGAAGCAAAACCAGGTGATATTCATAAAGCTAGTACAAGACTGCACTAGTGAAGGAAATTCACAGGTTGAAAAGTTAATGTGGGCAGGTAATTACAGTAATTGGGTAACCGAATTATCGACGGAAAGGGGAATTTTCAGTCCCCCCCCCCCCCCTCCCTTCCCCCCTGGGACACACTACTCCTTTAGGCTGAGCTGAAGTCAGCGGTGCTCTAGTATTGAAGATAGGTAAAGCCACACAGATATGAGCCCCCAGCTCCCCATTAGAGTGCAGACATGCAGGCAAAGCAAGTTCAAGCCATGCCTGGCAGGAAGTGGAGGCCGGTCAGACAGGATTTAGCAACTCAGTGGCCTGTTAAATCATCCAGCCGCTGGGAGGGATTCCAGGAGATTATTTTGAAAGGAGTACAACAGAGCTGATTTTCCCACACATCGTTCAATCACTCCTGGGAGGACTGTGTAATCCACATCCGCTTGCCTTGCAGGCTCTTTTTTGCAGAATGCAGAAAAAGCACTCCAGGTTTTTTTTTGTGTGTGTTTTTAACAAAGTAACTTTAATTGTCCTGGGAAAGTCATGGTGTGCCCCGCCACAGGGCACAAACTGTAAACTTTCAATTAATGTTACAAAAAAAGATAAAGGGGGTGCTGATTTGCTCTATAGTGACAGGCAGTGAATCGGGATCTTCTTGGAGGTAATGATCGCTGCTCTACTGAGTGACTGCATGGAATAGTTTAACAGTTGCAAAAAAAAATACTGGGGTCATTGAAGAAACAAGCAGATACTGCCATGGGGCAAACTGTCAGGGGACTGTGCAAGACTTTCAACAAACAGATACTGCCCTAGGGCAAACTGTCAGGGGACTGTGCAAGACTGTCACTGCAGGTGTTTGTAAGACGCGCAAGCCCCTCCCACCCCTGCAGTGAGTCGCAGGTGTACAAGTGGGAGTGCTGAATGATATATATATCCTGCCTCCCTAATTAACCATGCTGGTCCAAGCATACTTAAGTGTCTTTTAAAAGGGCTGTGTTCTGCAGTACTGGGTGGGTGGTGCTGACAGCACTGGAGACTAAAGTGACTGGTCTTTAAACACGTCCAACAACATCAATCCCACTGAGCTCCTCTAAGGGCTTTCCCACGCTGTGCATTGTAGAGGCTCGTCTTCCAATAACAGCAGCAGTGAATGAAATGACGCAGGTTCAATCAGGCTGGGGGGCACGCTTTCTTATTACATTGTTACTGTAACACGTTACAGTAAATTATAGTGACTAAATTTATAGTGACTTTTAGAATAAAAATAGTTGCATAAAAATACAAATAAAATACTCATAAAGGTGTATATTAAGTTAACATAAAAAATGTTTTTGTGACGCACCACTGTTGAATAAAAATGTAGCACATGTTTCAAAATGTAGCTCTTGATGTATGAGGTCGTGAGGCGTTGCTTTGTTATAACATTGTTACGTGGTTTTCTGGTTCTGGGAAGACACGTGTGTCAGAAATGGTTGGGGGTGGGTGATGAATTGACCAGGATTTCACTTCAAGGATGTCTCTCTAATATACAACCCACGAAGCTAGGTTTTTAGGTAACAACACAGCTTGACTGTACATATATTAACAGCTGTAGTTTCTGCTAAGGGATGGTGGTGGTGGTGGTGGAGGGGTTATATGGGGTGGTAATTTACCATCATTATTTGAATGCATTAATGAAGTAATTGCTGGCATTGTCTCGTGCTCATGCAAAATGAAATGACACGATAAAATACTCTCAACAAGGGGTCTCTGTCTTCTGTCAGCTCAAAACTGTGCAGTGTAACCAAGCGCTGACTGTAAAGTATTCTGCATAGGGGGGGTATGGAGGGTAAGCCAGACAGCCCTGAGGATTTCACACAGACTGGCTGCGGCAGCACCTGATCATGAGTCAGAGTGAGTGAATTTCCACACACTTCCAACCTGGAATCATAAAAACCAGAGAGCACCAACAGCTGCTTGAAGAAACAAGGACCAGGGGTCATAAATGGAGATTAGATAAAGGGGCATTCAAAACAGAAAATAGGAGGCACTTTTTTACACAGTGGCGGCTCCTTGGAGTAGTCAAGGGAGGCACTGCCACCTCTAAAGTTTCTGCAAAAAATGAATACAAAATCACATCAAAATTTCATCACGCAAAAAACACAGCAGAGGAGGCAGGAGGCGGGTCTCCTTCTGCTGTGTCTGCCAATCATTGGTCTCACTCTGCGCGAACTCCAGCATGCGTTGATTTGTGTGGAAGGCGGCACTAGAGAGAACGAGAAATGAACTTATTTTAATTTGTTTTGTAATAAGTTAAAAAAAAAAAACATAACCAAACATACAGATGTGTAAAGAAGTGCTTTTTTTCAAAAACACTTGGTTTTCCGCCCATAATTTAGTCTGATAGATAATGCCATGGTGTTATTTATGAGTAAGTTTTTTTTTTCTTTATCATAATTGTCCTCTTGGGGATTTTTTTTAAAATAATAGGCATAGTACTGTCTGATTATTATTATTATTATTATTATTATTATTATTATTATTATTATTATTATTATTATTATTATATGGTGTTCATGTTATTGTCTGGTTTCACGATTGCATATTCAGTTATTAGCGTGTTGTATAGTAAACAAACACAAGTGTTTAGGTAAATTGCAGCATTTGTATTGAATAACAATCAAATGTAATAGCGAAAAAGTCGGACCTGCTGCCAATATTTTATGCCTTCCCAATTTTTGGGGTCACCAACTGCTGCTGTTTTTACACAGAGAATTGTGGGAGTCTGGAACCAACTCCCCAGTTATGTTGTTGAAGCTGACACTCTGGGATCCTTCAAGAAGCTGCTTGATGAGATTCTGGGATCAATAAGCTACTAACAACCAAACGAGCAAGATGGGCCAAATGGCCTCCTCTCGTTTGTAAACCTTCTTATGTTCTTATGTTCTTAAGTGCAAGCAGCAGTGCAGGATGGATTCATGGAATGTCAGGAGCAGGGGTGCTGTGTTTTCACGAGATCTGGTGCTCTGTAGCAGCCTAGTGTAGAGTGCACAGGGATTTCCGAGTGGCTATGCCAGAGGGGCCATGCCTGTAGGTTTCCTCAGTTCCGCTTGGCTGTGGCTTCACAGCTTTGTGTTTCCAGCAAGGTTCAGTTTCAGCCCCGAGGTACAGCAGGTCAGGCCAGCGAGTTTTGATTGAACAGGAAACAGAAAGTCAGTGAATGCAGAGTACATGGGTTCAAACACTACAGTGCAATGAATCACATGTCGAGGATCAGTGATACCTACCTGCCTTATCATTTATGGCCATGAAGCCAGCTTTACAGTTGTTTTGACCCACGTGGAGAGTTCTGCTTTATTAAAGCAATGATTTGGCCTTCATTATAAATGATCTGGGGTCAGGGTTGGTGCTGGGGGAAAGGGTAGTGCTTATACCTTCTGTGCCTAATATAATTGAGTGTACGGTACATCCAGTGCTGAGCAGAGCCTGGCAGCTACTCAAATCCCTGCCTCTCTCCTAGCTGCTGGGAAACACAGTGCTTGCCACACACTTGGCCTCATAGCTGGCATGCATGGGAAATAATTGTCCAAAAGTGCTAGTTTAGGAAATTAAAAGAAAGAGCCATTCAGTTATTTATTTCCCCCCTGATCTTGCAAATATGTAAAAAATGTTTCCATACTTCTTTTCATGGAAGGAGAAGGGGAGCTAATCGCATAAGACGGCTATTTAAGTTGAAAAGAATTTAAAAAAGGAAAAAGAAAAGCAAAAAAAGAAAGAGGGTGCTCAATGCAGGGCAATGTTGTGAAGTCTGTTGTGAAGTCTTTTAAAAAGGTGTCGTTGTGCTCAAGGAACATTATGTCATGCCTGTCAAGTCGGTGTGATGTTGACAGGCTGAGCCCCTGTTCCTTTCCTGGCAGCGCTGTCTGCAGAGTGTGGGAAAGGGCGGCCCAGGCACGCGTCAGATAAAATCATACAATAAACGATCAGGCCCTCTGGGGCAGCCAGACGCTTTCATATGCAAACAGGCCTCCCTTGGCACGTAGTGCCCCTGCCTCCCCACTGCATGACTCACACTGCTTCTCCAGCAGCACAGCTAGAGCACTGTCGCGAGGGGAACACTCAGCGGGCCTAACTCTCTCTCTCTCTCTACTCTCTCTCTCTCTCTCTCTCTCTCTCTCTCTCTCTCTCTCTCTCTCTCTCTCTCTCTCTCGCTCTCTCTCTCTCTCTCTCTCTACCTCTCCCTCTCTCTCTCTCTGTCTCCCTCTCTGTCTCCCTCTCTCAATTCAATTCAATTCAATTCAATTCAATGGTGCTTTATTGGCATGACTAACAATTAGCAGTGTTGCCAAAGCAATTACATAATGCATTAAACAATATATCATGTAAACATTATGAATATTCATTTACAAAATAAATAAAAATAAATTGTTAATTGCAAAAATAAGTCTCATTGGAACTCTACATGCCTCCCTATACCTGGTGAGGGACAGCGGTCGTTTGAGCGCATTCTATAAAGGTACATTCACAAATAAACATTCTAACAACAGATCAGTAATATGCCACATGGGCCAGTGCAGTATATAACACAAAAACAACAGCATAATAATAATAATAATAATAATAATAATAATAATAATAATAATAATAATAATAATAATATACTTTATAGCCAAAGCAATAGATGGCAGCTACCTGCCCAAAATGCACCTGGTTCAAGGAGTAATAACCAAGGCCCATTGGCAATGTCTTGCACAGGATGATTTATCTTGCCACCACACTATAGATTCACTTCCTGTGCAGCAGTCTAGTAGAACACTCCTGAGCCTTACACCAGCTGAATCCAGATAGATCCCAAGGTTACACTGAGGCCTGCAATGACCCACCCCAGGATCCCACAGTGAGTCACTGGCTGAGCTGGGAAAGGATTCAAACCTGGGGGAACTTCTGGCTCGCAGCCCCCGTTGCTCAACTACAACAACAGCAGCAACAACTGCAAGAGCACCACACACCTGGGGGGAAACAGAAAGAGAAAAATAAAGCGTCTCTAATCCGCTGCAACATGTGCCTTTTCCTCACACAGATAATCTGTCAAGTGAGAGATGAGTGAACAAGCTTGCCATTCTTCTCTGTGCTATTTTCCCATGTCAAGACCAGACTGTACCAGAGAAAGAAATGTCGAGCCTCCCTTTCATCTTTCCACTCACTCCCCCCCCAACCCCCACCCGTCCGTCTGAACAAACTGCCTTTCATTCCCTGGTTACGCTGAGGAGAGCTCTACCAGAAAGCCTGTGGAAAGAAAAGGAGCGAACCCTTCCCAGTGTCAGGGGACCGGAGCAGCTCTTCATTATCCAGGAAGTGACAATGTCAAGGGGTGTTTGAGAACTGCCGGCCTGATCTCCCTGTTTGATTTCCCTGCTTTGTTGTCCTTTCGGGATCAAGATTAGAACTACAGCACATTTTTTTCTCCCTCCATGTTTTGATTTCTTCTGTGAGGCTGCTCAAAGAAGGGGCTCTGTAATTTGGAAACTTATATGTGTTCAAGTTGACCCGGGGGCAGCTTAATTGGCAATTTGCGATTCTGTAAATTCAAAAGCCGTCAGGCTCTCGTGACACTCCAGAGAAAAAATGATTCGCCCTCCAACCTTTCATTTCAGCACCTTGGGCGGCTTTTAAAATGGGGTTTCTAAATAAGGGGTCCTGGGTGGGCTGGGTATTTTCCAAAGTCCTAGCTAGCCCCTTTGGCTGAACTAAGTCTGATGGTCCCCCCCCCCCCCCCCCCCCAAACAAACCGTTCCTGTAACATCTGTAAGAGTAGCACACTTTCATGCTTTGTTAATGTGAGCCCCTTCAAGGATCTTTAGTGTGAATAAGCACCTTCCCTATTCTGTAGCAGGCTTGCGGTTGATCTAACAGTAGGTAAACCTCAGCCCTTAAATAAAGGATGCTGTATACACCTGTAGTAGAAGAGTCGTTTTCTTGATCGTTAGGTTTCCCATACATTATTCTCTATTTAAGCCAGCACCACCACACATTAGATGAATTACCTGTAGTAGGGCCCTACCTGAAACAAACATCTTTGTCTCCACATATGACTAAAAGCGGCATTGGGCTGCACGGGGAGTCAAATTGTTGCAAGACAAACAGGTTTCACTCAGTTTAAAGTGACAGTAAAGTGGAAAACTAAACAGAAAATCTACAGAGACCATAACGAGAGGAAAGTAATAACCCCTTTCAAGCAGTGACAGCTGTGAGTAAGCAGAGTTCATTGCAATTAAGACCTTGTGAACAGAATATCTCACAGTGCTGAACCCAGTACTAGTGTGTGGACAGCTGGCTGGTGACCTGAACACTGAACAGACCCAAGATAGTACATTCCAAAAATACACTCACGAGACATTAATGCAAATGTTTCAAACTGTTACTAATAATAATAATATCTTATATGTACCTTTCAGAGTGGACCACCATCACAAAGCGCTTTACAGAGGTAGGATGTGAAGTGCGCATTATATATGCACAGTCACTTACAATAGGACATTGATTTAACATCTCATCAGCAGGATGGAGCACAAGGAGGTTAAATGGTGATTGTCAGAGGTGGGATTTGAACCGGTGACCACCTGGTTATAAGCCCTGGATTTTAACCACTGGACCACACTGCCTCCTACTCCACAGAGTGTAGCTAATGAAAGAATACTTGAAGGGCAAAACCTACAGGTGTATTATCTAAGACGCACGCTGTTATTTAATATGGATGCACAATTAGGGTTAAAGGCTTAGTGCAACTCAACATGCATTGACTCTGCAAGCGAGTTCAACAAGAATGAATCTACTGTATTTTACGTGAAGAGTGTACACAGGAACAATGATTTTGTAAAGGATAATGTTCTAAGATGAATCTATCTATCTGTCTAGCTGTGTATCTATCTAAGCCTTTATTTTTCTGCTTCTTTCAGTAAAGAGTTGTTTAGACTGATGTGTAATGCATCCCATATCATGGGTTAAGTTTGACTTAAAACAATAGCAATCTAATCCACCCACCCACCCACACTGTAGACTTCATAACCTGTTTCAATTCAAAGGGGAATATCAGGAATTAACTGTACAGCACAGAAGGAACTGCTCCCTCCCTCCCACATGCACACTGCACACATACTTCCTCCAAGAGCGGAACCTGCTAATCAGCCCCCACTCCCCCCTCCTGCAGAGGCTGTGTGCCCTGACTGCCTGCCTAGCCCGCCGGCTGCAGGCTCTGGAATGTGTGAGAGCCATGTGTCAAATCCCCAGACTGTGGGAAAGTGCTGCTCTCTGCTGAACCCTCTCTCCCTCCCTCCGGCCTCGTGTGCGCTCCGCAGAGGAAATCAACAAGCTGCCAGCTTTACAACTCGAGAACTACAACTTCCTCAGCTCATTCCCTTCTGTGTCTTCTGACTCGGGGAGGGAGCAAACAGAACAGAACAACAGAAACAGTGAGGCGCTCTCTCTCTCGTCCCCATCCCTCTCTCTCTCCCTGTTGAAGTCTGCAGAGTGGGGGCAGAGCATCAAACAGAGAGCTATAACCTGGGCAAAAGGGGGCTGCTACTAGCTTCTCTCTAACTTACAGACAAGACCCTAGTCCTCAGCAAACCATACTAAATACGCAGAAATTTCATTTCAACCAGTACTTAATTGTAAAGCCCAGTCACACTCACACCCTCTGTAACTGTGTATATCCACCCCTTTTAAAACAATTATAGTGTATATATATATATATATATATATATATATATATATATATATATATATATATATATATATATATATATATACACACACTGATGTGCAAAAGACATGTTGCATTTTTCTACTCTGATGCATTATGCATTAACCCAGGACGTCTAAAAAGGATGAGCAATACCTGAAGATAATATCCTTAAGGAATAGAAAGAACACAAGCATTGAACCGACAACAGAACTGGCAGAAGGCTCAGGTGTCATTGTCCATCAAATCAACAGTACAAAGGTCACTCTTGAAATCAGGACTTAAAGGATGTGTTGCAGTAAGAATACCTCTTAAGAAAGGGGAACAAGACTAAAAGGCTAAAATATTCACAAGAACACAGAAACTGGACTATGGTCAAAGGTGCTTTGGACTGTTAATGGCTGGACAATGACACCTGTGCCTTCTGCCAGTTCTGTTGTCAATTCAATGCTTGTCTTCTTTGAAAGTCGACCACAAACTAAATATTTTGGCACCTTTTTTTTTTTGAAGGCATATTTAGTTCTTAAAAACGTGGTTTACAAAGTGGGGACGTCCCCACAACATCGTTTTTCAGGAGTTGCTATCTTTGTGGGGACATTTTCTCAGAATTTGTCCGCACATTGATAGTAATACCTGCCCCTGCCCACACACACACACATTCACACTCACACTCACACACTCACACACACACACACACACACACACACACACACACAGATCCCAGCACACTCAAATGGTAGGAGAATCAGTAAGTATTGTTTTACTGCCCTGTGCCCCTCCTGTGCTTACAATGCAGATTCTCAGGATGACAGCAGGTCAAGCCTCCTTTTCCCTCACTTTCTCATCTTCTCTCCTTCTAAAAATACACCAGGGCACCTGCCCCATTCACACAGCCGGCGAGCCAGCCAGCCAGCCTCCCGCTCAGGCCTTCCTGTCAGCCAGGGCCAGCACCTTACTGACAACAACAGCTGCTGAGCCACACGGGAGCTGCTGCCTTACCCAGGTTCAAGTGCAAGTGTGGTGAGCTGGTACGGCAGGAACTGCTGTGTCAGGGAATTGTAGACAATGTGGTTAAATTTCCCTGCTTGACAACACATTCGCTATGATCCAGTGCTTTAATTAATTTCACTGTGCACTCTTTCCCAGAAGAGTAACCTAGCTGACAGTCTGTTCCTCTTTTGGATAGTTTTAGCTCTAGAGACACACAAATAATCATGTGTTCCTGCTAACAAAAACAATAATAATAATATACAGCACCAATAGCCAGTTTTACTCAAAATGTATACAAAACATAAACAGCGGAAATTTACTAGGAAATTCCCTTTTCCTCATCTCTCACACCAGCCTATAACCACGTCCTCCATAGCAACCGCACCCTTCACAATTCTGGGCCCAGCTTACAATTAAGCCCAGGATGATCAGGGCTTTTTCCTGGCCCTCTTCATGTTAATGAGGCCTGAGGTTTGTTTGTTTTGTTCATGAGCAGGGAGATAAGTAATGGGGTATTGATGGGGAAGAGACATGAAGTGAGATAACAGGGGTCTGCGGAGAGACAAGGTGAGGCCATCAATCAAACTGACAGGGTGGACAACAATAGCTGCCATATGGTGCTGCACTGACAGTCACGTCCACTCACCTTTTGCCCCTTACTCCTTGCCCACTGTGAGGACCTGCCAGCCCCAGTGACACAGCTCCCCTTGTGTGCTGCTGGCTGAGCCAACCATGTGGAAAAGCAATATGTGTAAAATGTGTATACAGGTAATATGCAATATAAAATACCTAGGGATACATTTATCTGAACACCAAAGGTCTGAACACCAAAGTGCATTCATCGAAATCTAACTGTTGATCTTATCAATCTAGTAAAACAATGAAGGCACTTTTCACTTTTTATTACTTTCATAAATCTTGGGACATAGCACCCTAAGCAAGTACAAAGGCAACGGTAGATTCATAGAAAGGAACAACATTTGTGTGGAATAAAACCAGACAGAAATGACTTAAATAAGTTGTTAAAAAAAAAACAGGCTTTTAAACATTTCAGTGATTCTTTGTGTAAATTTAAATGTAAATCTGCTAAAAACAAAGCTTCCCTTTGCTTGTGAACTGACGGCTCCCTTGGTGCAGTTTGCAGAACTTACCCACTGATATCACAAGGCAAACATTTCCCTAAATAACTAATGTGACCCAGTCAACGATAAGCTCCTGCCCTGGCCCAGGCATCTCTGCTAGGGTTTTGGTGGCTTCCCTAACTGGCAAAAAACAACCCTGGAGGTGTGAAAAAAACAGCTTAAAATACAACCGAAGCAACTGTCACACAAAAAAATGAAATACCGAATATACAAATGGCAAATAGCACAGGAAATATGAATACTTTCCAAACCTGCAAAGAGTGTGTTAGTGACGTTGATGGAAAACAATATTGCAACAACGCAAAGCAGATTACATTTAAATATGGATCTAAATGTGATGTTTGTAAGACACAATCCAAAGTTAAAAACAGATTAATAAGATGGTCTATCCCCCAACACGTTTCTGTGCTCATAGTTAAAGAATGCCGTGCAGTGGAATGGTACATTGGCATGTAAGGGCCTGCATTACAAGCTTGTCATTCAATAGTGCTATGGCTTTAGCAGTGCTATTGTTTTTATTCTTCATTCAGGCACAGTCTTGTTTCCAGAGGGATCCCACACAGGTCCACAGAGTGCAAGTGATTTGACCCCATGAGGCTCACAAGTGGATAATTCAGCACTTTAAACATGTATCTGTGCAAACTGCATCTGAGCGCAGTAGCCTTTCTTCTAAATGAGGAGAAATTTAAAAAAAAATGTGTCCTTTCAAAAAGTTTCCGTTAACTAACATTATTGATACAAGTACTGGAAACAGGCCCTATTCTAAAGCTTTGTATTGTAATGACTGTTTTTTTTTGTTTTTTTTTTGAATGCCTGTTTTAATGTATTAAGCTTAAACTTTTTGAAATGGACATTGTTTTTTGTCCTCATCGCTTTGCCTTGATTGCCTTGGAGTGAGGTTTGTTTATCTTCCCGTCTGTATTCTGCGAGGACTCTTTCATGTCACTTCCCCTGTTCCTCTGTTTTTGTGTCTGTTACGTGTCTCATAAACAGGAATGCCAGGGTTAATGGCACGCAATGTTTACATTGGCAAACACGACTTGCTTTGGGTGAAACTGCTGGCCAGTTTTCGGACTGTTGTCTTGCCAAGGCCATTGAATGGGTATAACCAGTGATAGAAAGGACCTTACAATTTACTGAACCCCTTTAGGCAAGCTGAATGCAACAGCTGTCCATCAGCCAAGGTGAGAGGAGAGAGAAGGCAGTAAAGACAGACACAAGTGGCTCCCGTGTCAACAAGAAGAGGCTGTTCCTTCTGTGACGCTTGTTAGAACACTGTTCGCCTCCTGAGTGGCAATACCTTCTTGTTTAAGCAGGCATAATGTCAACTGGAAAACAGTTTTAATACATATAGTGTATGCTCTGCTTTACAGAAGAAGAAGGAGAAGAAAGAGAAGAAGAAGAAGAAGAAGAAGAAGAAGAAGAAGAAGAAGAAGAAGAAGAAGAAGAAGAAGAAGAAGAAGAAGGTCCATGGTTTGGAAACATCAGTGTTCAGATTAACAGAGGACTCTGACTGTGCTGCATGTGACTGACATGAAAGTCCACAGGCAGTTCTAGAAGTCGTGCAAATGATAGGACGAAATACATACAAAATAATTAAAAAACAACTGGGACACAGTTTCAGAAACCATGAACGGTCGGCGTTGGATCTACCAGAGAGCACGTCAAAGAAACCGGGCCACCCTTCAAAGATTTGAGTTTCATGGCTTCATTCTTCTTTGAATTTTGAAAGAAAAGCAAACGGCAATCGCAAATGTGACTTCTTTATTTTTACAAGCGCTTGGGTAAACTGTCTCCGGATCCTACAGGAGTAAAAAAAACAAAAACAAAAACCTTATTGACCTAACAGATGTGAAAGAAAACAGACAGGAGGCTGGAACACGTGAAATGAAATGGGCAAACCCCCCACTCTCACATCTTCATATCTCAGGAGCCAAGGGCTAAAAAGTCACAAGCAACTCCACCTGTAAAAATTACTGCATCAATCAGATCTAAGTCCATATTATGTCATACGTATTCAAAGTGATGAGGCTGACATCAGCCTTTTTTTTTATTTATTTACTTCACCTACGGGTGAATTTATCCATAAAATAGTCCATGGGTTTTATTGCCCATGTTATTTTTATGTAGTGTACAATTACCGAATTGCCTTTCAGAAAGCAATCACGATACCAGCGGCACACTTCTATCTGCCTTTCATGTGGGTGATAATAATGCAACTCTCTATTCTTTATTGAACGATCTCCCAGAGAGGACTCTGAGGACACTAGGAGAGGTAATTACTGCAAGGCTGAAAGAGCTGCACACAGAACCAGGTCCTCAGAAAGTCTGTCAGCTCTTTACACCAGCCGCCACTGTGTTTTTAAAGCAGTCCTTGGTGAGTATCTGAGCTATAGATCAGATCAGAGAGCAGGTAGTGCTTTACTACTTTCCCTTCTTCCCCTGAAGTTGTGCATTAAAATCTCTTTGATTTGTTACTCATTACCTTCCTTGCTAAAAGTGGCCTGTAACTCTTAAATGAGGACTAGGGAAAATGTTTTAATAAAAGGTAAGAAAATGAATTTTAAAAACTCATAGGAAAGGGCCTTCTTTGGGAAAGATTTTGCAGAGCACAGAATGATACTATTTGGGGAATCACGAATAGATAATTACATGCAGTTCTTGAGTTAATCGCCTTCATATGTGAAGCAGAACTGATCTTAGCAGGATCTTAGATCGTAACACACAGAAATAAGATGCACAAGTTTACATTTTTACACCGTGTTTTCAAAAAGCACAAATGCAACAGAATAGAACCAAAATAAAGGTATTTCATTGATGGCCTTCTAAGAAGTCTGAGGATGTTTCTTATTTAACTGTAATTGGTGTCTTTTTTTCTTTCCAGAATAGGAATTTGGAGTAAAAATCTGTAAGAACCAGGCTGTGGGCTGTTCTTCAGACATTTGAGACAAGCAGAATTTCTTGCTGTCAGCCGACAAGCCTGGAGAGGGAGAACAAGTGTACAGCACAAACAATAGACCCCCAGAGTGACTCCTGGTTTCGTTTCCCACTTGATCTCTAACATTCCTTTTCATCCTTCTACTCCAGCACTAGTAATGAAGCTCGGCATCTCAAAGCATTAACGGCATGATCTGTAAAGAGGGACCTTTGACTTCTCTCGGTATTAGCTGTAGGGAAGAAGAGCAGGTTACTTAAACAGGCCCTGGATTGAACTAGTTTTCTTGCTGAGATTAAAAGTTTTTTTTTTTATGCTTGTTGATATTTTCACAAATGGTAAAGTTCCACTTCATTAAGCTACTCTGAGCTCCTACATCACAGCACTACACTACAAGTGCTTGCCTCTAAATACATGCCAGCCCGCTTATTAGCATGCTGCTCCACCAGCGCTGCTTTCCCACACTACAAATCTTTTTTATTTTTCTTCCAAAGGGATTACGATGCAGGGCTGGTTTTCCTTTGCTGGGTCTCCTGCTAGGCCGCTATGTTTTTAAATACAGAGACCTTGATCTTCATGCCACCCCATTTGCTTTCATTCGCCCATCTAACTGGGTTTAGCTTTTGGTTGTTGTGACTGATGGACAAAGGGCAAGTATTTATATTGAACAGAACTGTGCATGAGGGGACAGGGTGTTAGCCTGCTCGATGTTCAGTGGACTTGTTGCATAATGAGACGGAAACCCCTGGGTGAAAGGAAAATGCCAATCTATTTTCTCATTCCATTGAAGGGAACTTTAAGATGGAGCTTCTTAGTCGCGATGGCCACCTTGCAGGGTTCTTCAGTTTGTAAAGGACAGACACATAGTCAAATTATTATAATATTTTTCTATATTTCAGCATAGAGCAAGTTTATCACTGGTGGTGTTAGATCTGCCACTGTTTGAACCATTAAAACACACCCCTCTTGTATAATATTATTTGTAAGTACTGTGTCTTTGGAGTGTGTAGTCTCTCAATTACCATTGCATTACTGAAACCAGGGGTATCATTCACAAAACTGGCAGCCACTTTACAGCTATCTTACCTACATCTCCTGTTTTATGAAAGGGGAACATTCAAACATGACTGTTGCAAAACTAACTAGACATTAGTGCTCGAGAGACATTGACTTATGCCACCTAGTCAGTTTCTTAGTTTGGTTCTGGTTTTGTAAAATTGTGTTTTTCTCTATTCGAGAAGGAAGAAACCCTTTTTGCTTTCCAATAAAAAACAAGAATACAACAAGTTCATAAGACTGTAAACATTAGAGTAAAGTCTAATAAATCTCTGAGCCAACGGATTCTGACGTTTTCATTGCATTAACTCACAGGCCGTTTATCTTGATTAAACGAGCCCGATGATGGTCATTAAATCGTTGGATCGTAAATAGCAGAGATTTAACATTGAAACAATGCAAAAGGAATGTAATAAGTGCACATAAAAAAGGCATTCTGCAAAGTTAGTCACATTCCTAATGTGCTGTGTAAGGCGAGATTAAAGTCGTTTTGAGTTTAATACTAAATCCAACAGAATGATGAGGACGGGTCAATGGCTCTGCTCACCACCACTCTCTTGTCTCTCTTGCTCAGCCACTTGAGGTTTGGAGTGAATGAGTCTGGAAAAGGGAAATGATGAATCATGCAGCGCTCCAGCGGCCCTTATCAGCTGTAAAGCATGAGCCTAGAGCTGTGGGAGTGGGCTGTCTCATTGTACACTCTGATCTATAACTGTGCTTTATAACACACTCCAGATCCTAATCAGTGTGGGAAAGACAAAGGAGAAGAAAGAGACCTCAGCCGGCCTCAGCAGCAAGCGGGGGAGGGGGGGGGGGACCTTTGATTTTCATAAACTTATCAAGGTCTTGCAGCTCTTGATAAGAACCATAAATAAAGCAGTCTGATGGTGTGGAAGCAGGCCCGCTGATTGCTGATAAAGGTGCACTTTGACCTCACTGCCTGCCCTCCCTGGAGACAAAGAACTAGTCTCTCTCTCTCTCTCTCTCTCTCTCTCTCTCTCTCTCTCTCTCTCTCTCTCTCTCTCTCTCTCTCTCTCTTCTCTCTCTCTCTCTCTCTCTCTCTCTCTCTCTCTCTCTCTCTGCTAGTTTAAAAGACTGAAATTCAACAATTTAACCCTTTAAATTCAAATAAAAAACAGGTATTTTATTGGCCTATCAGCAGCCAGGACATGGAGTGCACCTCCAGCAAGCACCTCCTTTCCAGGAAAATCAGCTATAGGATCCAACTGGAAAGGGATCAAGAATGTGTAGCTTCCAGTTGGACCAGACCACACGGAATGAGAGGGCTGCGATCCTGCAATCCTGGCTGGAACGTTTGGGAATGGAGCTCAGCTGTGTTGGAAGTCTCAAGACTTGGCTGTGGTTGGTTCTTCACATTTCATCCAGACCAGCATTTTCAAATGCTACAAATAGAAAGGGCTTGGGAATGGAGAAATCACCCCCAGGTACCGGCTGACTTTTAAAACACAAAGTACCAGCAAACAAAGTTCAGAAACACATTTATTTTTTAATAATTTATTAAATCCTTTTGACAATAAATCACATTTTAATAAAAACATTTATGCATGGTTTTGTCCAGGCTCATACTAGCCATGCATTGTAGTGTAAGTGGCTGTTGGTGATGGATTTCTGTGAGTTAGGGGCATCGCTGGTGATGTGCCGAATGCCCATGGGTGTGTATTATAGACACATGCACTCGTGGTAATGCAGTTATCTCCCTATTAGGGCTAATACGCTTCAAAGGTCATTGTGAACTAATATTTATCTATTGCTCTCTCTGAAGGTGTAGCACTAGAAGATGGGTGAATGAGGAAGGTGCAGATTTGCACAGCGCAGAGCTAATAATTAATAATTATATTGTCAGAGAGTTCAACGGTATAAGTTCAAAGACCTTCTTATGCCACTACTCGCTCGTGTGGCTGGAAAGGTGATTTTGCAGAAGTGTATTTAGTGATCAGATCTGTTCTAATATAATGGAACATGCTAATGGAAATCCTTAAAATGAAGTGTCTCTAATTACACTGTAAGTATACTGTAATGACACGGTAATTACATGTATGTTTGTGTAGTAACAATTTAACAACATGATAATTACTAAATGACAAAAAGGTTGACAGGCTTTTGTAATTACATATTACATAACAAGACTTTTAAAGTTGGTTGGTGGTCCTTACGCATCGTTTTTGTTACGAGCTAAAATTTAAAAAAAAAAAAAAACCTTTATTGTCTGTAGCTAAAACATCCATAAAGCATTGGGAATGATATCACCAGCTAATCACGCAAAGGTTCACCTATTAGCTGAGTCACAGAAGACTTCAGCTCAGCAGGAGACTGTATAAATTACCTGGAGACTGACCTGAACACCCAGGCAGCGTGGAGCCGAAGGGTGCTGCAGTCGCGCTGCACGCAATCAGGGGCTGGTAATGAGTAACTGGTGGTGCAGGGCTGCAATGAAGGAACTGAACATTATTCAGAAAGGTTCCCTCTGTGGAGCCCACCCTTCTGATACATCTGATATCATATCTTTTTATGTTGCTGAGCTGCAACCTCAAGGAATGAAGTGAAAAGAACCGCCCTACTGTTTGGATGCATTGACAATCTGCAGCTACATTAGTGCCTATTTGAGCGCTGACCGACAGCGGGGGCTGAGACTGAGCCCTGTGGAACAGCGGTCCTACAGGAGAGGGTAGGCAGAGTGTGACAGAGGAGAAGACAGCGGGGGCTGGGTGTGGAAGGAGCAGCAATCCCTCTCAGTGAGGGAAACTGTGTATTTGCAAACCTGGAAGAAACAACAGCCTTCTGGAGGTGATGGGATTTGCATAATCCACCTGGCACTTTGAAAGTGCATTTGGGCAAAACAGATGATCAGGACAACAAACAAAGCGCAGGTGTTCAAAGAGGAGGACTCGGGTCAAAAGGACCTCTTTATCCGGCACGCTTTAAAACACAAAGAGCATGAGCACACCTCTGTTTATTTACTGTAAACCCCAAGTTATTTTTCAGACTCCTCATTTGACTAACTATACAACACAATATACATCTCTATAGATCCTGTTCTGTTAATATCCTCAGGGTGCTCTACATGGCAGGCAAACCAGTAACTGGAAAAAGACTTTGATTAATTACAATGGAAGATACATGCATGCAGACTGATACACAGTTAATGGAAATGTGTTTCTTTAAAAGAAAAAAAACTACAGTAATGAAACAGATCAACAAAAAGGATGTTAACTGTACATTGTACTTTTTATGTCTGAAACACTTTGTAATATATATATATATATACTTTAAATCCAATAATCTCTGCGATGGACTGGCGTCCCGTCCAGGGTGTAGTCTCTCCTTGCGCTCTGTGTATGCCAGGTTAGGTTCTGGCTCATTGCGACCCTGTAAAGGAGTAAACGGTTAATGAATGGATGGATCCAATAATCAGGACTGGAGGAAAGGTCAGGTTAACTTAAGTTTAATCAGTACATTGTATTCTAACCTAACCTCTCTTGAAACAATGGAGCTGTAGTACAATGAAGTTCTATAACAGTAAATTAACCCAGAGACAACATTTGCCTTGCCTTCGGCCTATACTATTTCCATAGCAACTCCATCCTGTCCTTTATTACCAATGGCAACAGTACCACTCCCCTTGATAGCTAAAATCCTTTTGATCAAGCTGGTCAGTATCTGCCCTTTTCCTTTTCTTTATTTCTTCTCAGGCACGTAAAATCATTTTATTACCAAGTAGGACAGTTTATAACACAAAAGAGAACCCCATTATTTAAGATTCAGAAAGGAAAAAAAGCTGTTTTTGTTTCTCTGCAACACCTGTTGTTGTGAAAGTCATCCATTCTGCACTGTGTCATCATCCAGACTTCTCAATGTCCTGATTACAAGGAACAAAATCATTAACGACTTCTGTTCTTCAAACACCAGTTAAAAAAAACTAGTGTGTGTAAGTATATTACTATGGTAATGAGACTTTGCGTGTATGTGTGTTTTTAATGCATAACCCCCCCCCCCACTGCGACTATCCCGTTAAACATGTTGCAAATGTTGGCAAGTATGCATTTCTCCTTTTTATTCCTAGAAAATATTGCATCAAAGCACTTTACAGTTGCATAATAAGAAGTAGCCACCAGAAACCATATATTTGGAAGAGCTGTTTAATGTCATGAAGGGAAAAATAGAGTTGTAGTTGATTTTGTAAAATCTTTGCGGCTGCTATGTCAATAGAAATGATGAGTCACGTCAACCTGACTCATCTGTGGCACATAAAAAAAGATTCCTGAAAAAGATTCCTGAAAAGAAACAAAAACAATGAGAATAAAATAAAATTGATGAGAATGAATTAACAATGAAGATTGCACTGCAACCTAAAGATGTTTTATCTGTTTGGTGCGGCTAAGAATGTATACGCCATCCTGCGCAGTCACGATTAGGGATTCATCTGTATTTATCAGAAAATAATGGACAGGCATTGTTAAAATGAACAGCTGTCAGAAATATCCAACTTATTTATCTTTTACTGTTTATAAGTACAACAGTCTTTGATGTTTTTGAGCCACAGCATGCAACTTTAACTTTTTTATTCGTTTTGTGTCAGTTTTCAGTTACCACGGGATTCCCTTGATGGGACTACCTTGACAACAAGGGCTTAATGCCTAGTCGAGTCAGATCAGCTCCATCCAGACAGTTTACAACCTGCATCACAATAGGGGTCAGATCAATCATCATCTATCAGAATAAACAAGACCTGTGAACCCACATTACAAGATCTGAGAGAGATGGGATTGGTCCTGCTGTTTGCCACACCCTGACCTGTTTGAAAACCCCACCTCAATAAACACGGGCTGAAAGAAACCTGTGAGTTTCAGGGAGCAGTGGGGAAGACATCTGTGCAGTCTGTATATTGCACCTAAACAGACACCCCGAAGGGCCTTATTACATTTACAATCCAGGTCAAACAGTGGATTTAAAAAAAATAAGTAGATAGTTTTAAAGGGTTTTGTTTTGTGTTGAAGTGAGATACACTCTGCTCACTTATGATGCTCCAAGCACAACTCAAGGACACTTGGAAGCGTAGTGTGAATCCAGCATTAGTATTGCCTTAAGTATATCAGTTAATTAAATTACCAGAGCTAACGAGGAGCAGTGTGTGCACTGTTTCTATTCAATTACCACCCAGTTGATGGACGTTTTAATTGAATCCCAATAAAGCATCTCCCGCCAGACCAGAGGTTTATTGCATGGCCTCTTTGTATTGATGATCCCTATTGAAGAAACCACAGATCGATCCTGATGTACCCAAATGCTGATCATATCAGTCGATTTACCCCAGGTTATTCGGTTACCATTGACTTGCTTTATACCCTGCGGCAGATTAGTTTGAGATGAACAAAGGAGAGCCCATTGAGCCTTTTTCCACTTGTTGGAAACTACTGCAACACAGAGACCCCCTCATACACACACACACACACACACACACACACACACACAGATACACACAGACACACTTGTCATTGACACCACTTTACACTTAGATACTACCAACTGTTTACTGTATATTGAACTGGAGAAGTCTCACTCATAATTCCATTATGCAAGGCAATGATATTTAAATGTCTAATGGAAATTTGCACCCCTCTGTCCCTGTAAATGGATGCTAAATAGGTAAATGCAGGTGTCAGTATTAGCAGATCGGAAATCCATTGCATTCTCAAGGAAGGTGATAATGGATTTCACACCTGAGTCTCGGGACTGTCAATGCAAGCTCACTGTTATTTTAATTAGGATCCTCCCTGGCCCACTTCCAATGTATGGTGTGGCATCTGCGCTGCCTCAATTAAAGCTCCCATTATCCCCAATGGAAAATGAAGATTGCTCCTGCTGGTCTGCTCTCCCAGTTCCATCACCACTCTTCTCATGCTGAAGTTCACCCTGCCCTCGATACTCTCCTACATTTTAACTGCTCCAAAACAAAATCCCAAGGGTCTGAAGAATGCTTTCTGCCTTTATTAAAGAAAATAGGATCAGACACTTTGGAAGTCAAGTACAGAAAAATAAACATACATCACACTTCATAGATGCTTAGTAGATTAGCAAGTTGATAACAGCATTTAAATAGTATTTGCAGGGCTCAAAATGCTACTGTGGGGACTTTGTACGAGATGGTTTCTAGGGAATAAATAACTGGGTTATCAAATTACACAGAATTTTACTTCTGTTTTCTCACCATCTTTGCAAAAGTGGAAGCTAGTTTTATTTTCTGGCAATCAGATCATTTTCCACGTATACAAAGCAACTGTGTGAAAGAGAGCAGTGATGTGGATTATGTGGTGGAGATCCGATCTCCTCTCTCTGTCTCTGTTGCAGTACGGTAGCTTGGTGTCGCCTGGTATCTCTGTTGCTGTGTTAGCGCAAGCAGTTTCTCAATTTCTCAACAGCACGGCATGCTGATTTTGTTTAATTATATCAGATTTGAACTCATGCTATATTAATAATTATATACTGTATTTCTTTTTTTGTGCGGTATTATATAATTGCATGGCATTACAAGGTAACAGGCAACCAGAGCACACAAACAAGACTGACACAAGCAGCTTTCTGGCTTTGACACACAGAAACACACAACTTGATGAAGGCAACCAACTGTTATGCAAACAAAAACAAAACCTTCTTAATAAAGGGACTGGGCAATGGTTAGATCCTTAACTTCAAAGGGGTAAATGGTGTTTAATGAGTAATAAAGGGGGTAGCTATTAACTGGTCATAAATTCATCAAGTGATAGAATTTCAAAGAGGCAATCCATCCCCTCTGGGTTACAGGTGCTTCCAGCCCATTCCTAGACTTGACTACTTTCAAACATACAGTGGAGTGAAACTATATCAACTCTTAATTACAATTTTAAAGGGTTTGCTCGAATTACTCCTATTATTTCATTTTAAAGATGGAAATCCATATTAATGTTAATAATGAGAAACAAACAACTTCAGGGCGCTCAAGAGCCCTTGAATTATACCACTTTTTTATTATTATTATTATTATTTGTTTATTTAGCAGACGCCTTTATCCAAGGTGACTTACAGAGACTAGGGTGTGTGAACTATGAATCAGCTGCAGAGTCACTTACAATTACGTCTCACCTGAAAGACTGAGCACAAGGAGGTTAAGTGACTTGCTCAGGGTCACACAATGAGTCAGTGGCTGAGGTGGGATTTGAACCGGGGACCTCCTGGTTACAAGCCCTTTTCTTTAACCACTGGACCACACAGCCTCCTACTTTGTTGTCTGATACTTACCCTAGAATTCAATTTGAATTATGGCACCGCTATCCTCATAGCAGCTTCCAAAGAGTAGGATGAGCATGATGCAATCATTTAATCCAGTTATTTTTTATCATAGTTGCTGCTGTTTATTTAATATCGTTTTAATAGATGCTGTAAGGATAGGAGAACCAGCATTTAAATTGTATTTATGGTTTCTACAAATTAAAAGGGGTTTTTCTACTGTCAAGCAAATAGGACAAAACACATAAACTATAGTAACAATATTTACAAATCTGTAGGGTTCAAAAAGCTACCGTGGGTTCTATGGACCCCAGTAACCCCCATTGGGTATGGCCCTGCTTTTGGTTTAAGGCATAGTGACAAGGCAGCGTGTAGGAGGAAGCATTGTGTAACAGCTGGTCATGCCACACTTTCCATGGGGTTGAGATTGAAGGCTTAGGTCTGAAGTGTTATCAGCATTCTGGAGCTCAGGATCCCTTCCACAATGGAATAGACTGAAACAGATAAGGCAAACGGCAAACAGAAAGACATGTATAACCTGCATCTGCCTTTTTTTAAAAGGCTTTGTCTGTCCGGCGGATCTGACAGAATTACAGTGTCCGAGAGGCGGTGTCCAGGACTTAGTGAAGATGGCACAAAGAGACAGAAGTTGTAATTGCGGAGAAGGGACCACACTGCAGCCCCAGAGATTAAACGACCAGCCTGTGTGTACAGCTAGCTGCCACCCATGTTACAGTGTGTACCTTGCGTTGTTAATCCTGAAGGCAAAGTATCAGAGGAGAATAGGGCTGGCGCACTTCAATGCTGCTCTCCGCTCACCCAATCCCTCTTCCTTGTTTGCAGCAAACCTATTAAAATGTTAATATGAAGGGCCGGGGCAGGGTCAACTCTCAGATGAAACAGTGTCAGCTTGTGGGGATCCAACAATCTGCTCCTGAAGTTCCAAACATTAGAAACAGGATCATCTGCCCAAAGCCACTGCCTGGTGTTATAAAGACATCATTAATGGCTAGAAATGGGAATTTCTGAGTTAATAAAGCGCCTGCACTAGATTGTCGACTGTGCAGAATACTTCTTGATGTTAAGAGCTAACAAAGCATTCTGTATTTGTAAAAACATAATAATCATCCGTAGTTTTCTTTACTGTCATTTTTAATTTAACACACGGCTGTATTCCTAACGAGAATTGAGAAAAGAGAATATCTTACTCCGATACGCAACACCATACTCGCCATCAGGAGATTGTGTGACTAAAGTCTTTCTTGCAAGGGTCGAAAGTAAAGAGCGCATCAGTGAAATGTAATCAAGATTTAAAGCAAGACTGGGAAGAAGTGAAGGGCTTGTCCAGTTGTATTCTTTATGAGTAAACTCTGGAGAACTCCAATAGGGGAATAAATGGCACAATGCTGGAGTTACTCATGACACATGGGTCTATTACATTGCCCATTATTAAAGAAAAAATAGCATTAAAGTTCCGAAAAAATACACAGAACCAAGCTGAGAGGCTGGAGTGCACCCTTGTCTGCATATAATTCCAAGTGTCACCCTACTTTATCACCTCTGTTGTGAGGGGGACTGGCTGGCTTTGAAATCGAAGCTTCCCCAATTAAAGCCCATTTAAAAGCTCTCTTTATTCTTTTCATCTTAATTGAAACGTTACCTCTTTAAACCCACCCCCCGAACACAACTACCCAGCTCCCATTTGCATAGCAACAATGGAGGCCTAGTGAAGCCTTCCCCGACGCACACATTTTCTGCTCTATCATTTGAAAGCAGCAGGGCAATAGCCATCCCAAAGACCCGGGTCATTTCCGTATCTATGAGTCAGCTCATTAGCTAAGTAGAATCAACTCTTTTCCCTGGGGCTCATTTCAAATTGTGATGGGGGGCTTTGTCTTTCTTAAATGCTCCCAAGCTAGGCTTTAATTGCTGCCAGTTATCTAGTTAATACATATTTACAGCCATGTAAGGTTATAGAACAGATCCTGTAGTTTTATTTGGAGTGTTTCATCATCGCCCCCCATAAAATCATTAACAAGTTGTTTAGCGGGATTGTTCCCCTGGTTTTTATTTTGTAGTCTCTACCCCTCGAGAGTGTCGGGGAAGGCAGATGGCTGGCCACCATATGCAGAGGTTTCCCATGAAGCCCAAAAAGTAAAGCAAGTAAAGTGGAGATAACAGTTTACTGGTTTATAACTGAATGAATCCTTATGGACGATGGGCATTTGGGCATGCAGGCTTGTTCTGAAAAGAGCTTTCAGTGAAGTTGAGCTATTTAGACCTGAGGATGGAGAGTCCAAAAAGAGGTCCCAAGCTCTGGTATTGATTTTAAGGGTATTGAGATAAAGAGTAGCCTTTCATAACCTGTACCAAATTATCTTGAGTGGCGATGCCATTGACAATGCAATGGTTACGCACTTTGGGGCAATGGCTTGTTCCAAAAAAGGGCCTTCAGGGAAGTTGAGCTATTTATACTGGTGGATGGAGAGCCTGAGAAGAGGTCCGATGCCGGGGTATTGATATTAAGAATTTTAGTCTAGCCTTTCATAAGCCATACAAAATGATCTTCAGTGGCAATGTGTAGGCACTGCACTGGCAATGCAATGGTTCTGTACTTAGGAGCAGTGGTAACAAAGGGGCAGATACAGTCTAAACAGGGAGCAAAGCTGTGAATTGTGTTTATTAGGTGTGCAGCTGTGTCAATGCATGAAGAAGACAATAGGGGAAAGCTCATCTGCCAACAGACAAGGCAGGGGGAATCCCTCATAGGCAACTCAACAGAGATAACGCAGACCTAAGCACAAGTGCAAACCCCCCACCAATCCCCCTCAATACAATCCCGCTCCTAAACTATGCTGAGCCTCCAATTCAACAGTAGTAAGGAGGATTGCCTACAGATAAGCAAAGCCACACACACTTCATTTGATTCTCACGTGCTGGGTAGAAATGGCAGCAGATGATGGTGTTACAAAACCTTCAATCCCAGATTAGAGAGACAATGAGGTAAGAAGTGTAAGAGCAGCAACTGATGACTGGACTGGCCGGGTGAAGATCTGCAGTAGCTTAGTAAACGTCTTCTTGGCATCAGGTTACGCTTTAGCAACAAGTAAGCATGAATGCTCTGATTATCTTGCTGTGCATTGTTTAGGCGTGCGTCTGCTGCCCTGCATGCTCCTATAATGATTAAATTAGAAGTAAATGCAATCTGACATCAAACTACATTCATCACCATGTCAGATGCCTTTTGAATGGCATCCATGTGGAACACAATGCTTCAACTAGCAAGTTAACAATTAAATCAGAGTCATCAAGTTTGGATATTCTGAAACTTTTCCAGACTGCTGTTGATTTCTTTAACAATGGTTTAGGAAAGACAGAATGAACTTCTTCAATATGTATATACTGTGTGTGTGTGGGGAGGGGGTTGGAGCAGTTCGAGTGCTGAACGGACAGCAGCAGCACAGGTTTGTTTCCAGATCAGGAGATACCTTAGTAACTCACGCTCTTGAGATATGACTCCATCACAGGCATGTTCTCCTGGGTTTTCTGGCAGGTATCTGGCTGCTCTGGTGACCACAGCAACATGCACTTCAAATCTTACTTTAGGTATGAGGTGAATTAAAAGAGAGCTCTCAGGATCACAAAATCAATGCTTCTCGCCAGCTGTTTGCACATAGTTTAAGAGGACTATGTCTGTATTGCATAGAGCTGTGTGATATTGTCTTGCATTGAGCTCTGTTGTATACTGTAGTATTGTACAGCATTGTCTTCTGAAGTATAGAAAGGTATCAGTTATGCATTCAGAATACCACTCTGTAGAGGGAATTAGTCGCCTGTGGTATTGTCCAAACTGAAAAGCCATTACTGCAGATCAATCCCTCAGTCCCCCACCCCCAAACTAAAAAAAAAAAACTCACTAAATACAATACTGTGGGTAAGCAAGTTTAATGACAGCAGCATGCAGACACTCTGAACTTTGACAAATTGAAAATGACTGCCCCCAAAGACGAGGCGGAAGCCAAGGTTGAAACCCACACTGTCAGTGTTTGCCAAGAGCTGGAGTTAAAATCTTCTGGCCAGTTATTTGATTCTGCATCAACTCAGGTAGAGGAAGTCTCTTGGGATCTTGATAGCTACTCCTCTGCTTCCCCTCTTATGTTTCGGGAAATGTTGAAAGCATGCCTGCGAGATCAAGTGATCTCCAAGATTTCGGGTCTTGGACTGGCCAGACAAGAGCAGTATTCAGAATGTATAACTGAATCCTTTCTATACATCAGAAGACAATGCTGTACAATACTACAGTATACAATACAGCTCTGTGCAATTCAGTACACATCTATTGAATATAGTACAGCTCTATGCAATACAGTACAGCTCAATGCAATACAATACCACACAGCTCAATGCAATACAGTACAAGTCAATGCAGTACAGTACAGCTCTACGCAATACAGTACAGCTCAATGCAATATTCAAGTAGCTCCTTTACTAAAGAGGCATGTCAAGGCACTGAACAGAGATCAAACAACCACAGGTAGGCAACTCTAACAATTATTATTATTATTATTATTATTATTATTATTATTATTATTATTATTATTATTATTATTATTATTATTATTATTATTATTATTATTATTTATTTCTTTCTTAGCAGATGCCCTTACCCAGGGCGACTTACATTTGTATACAAAAAATACATATCAAGAATTACAGTACAATTAAGAACAAGATACAAAATACAATGACTTCAGTCCTAATAAGAGCAAAATTATGAACTTAGGCTAGTTTTGAAGAGTAAGCTGGTCTTGAGACAAACTGTAGAGAGAGACAGTAGTGTTGCAATCCAAGTCTACAGGATTACTGCAACAACAACTACTGCTACTGCAACAATACATTACAACTAACATGCACACAATGGAAAGCTCTGTCCCATTCTAAATTGATAAGATGATTACACATGGGACCATTGGGCATGATCAGCTCCACCAAGAGATAAAAAAGCTCAAGTAAAATAAATAAAGTACAAATTAGGCACATTGAAACAAGCACACACAGTCCCTGCTGGCTCTTACATTAGGGTTAATGTCCCGGTTAATGTCCCGGTCGCTAATACTGCTAATAGATTTAGATGGAAACAAAAGTAACCTAGCCATGGAAAGAAGTAAACTTTGTTCTCCGTCCATTAGTGCAAGTCAGTGCACCTGCCTGATCTCAATTATCCAGAAATCCTGGAATCCCGTTCCCCTGGTGCAGAGATTAGGACCCCACAGAGCAGGCATCCCCTGTGCTCCCCAGGCCTGCTGCTTAATGACGGGATTACTCCCAGCAGGCTCCCCTCTCTCTCATTGAAGCCTCTCATGTAGAGACAGGGGAGCCCTGATCTCCTTCCTGGACCTCCCTAGCAATACCCCACTGCTGCTCTCTGCAAAAACACACTCACAGGAGGAGATTCTCTAGAGAGCTGCTGGAGTTCTGCAGTGGACTTCCTGCCTGCCGGAGCCTGCAGTGTATAATGACTAGCTGCCTGGTTAATAAACGGGCAGCAGCGTGGCTTCGTGGATGACTCCTGCACAGCAAACAGCTTGAGACTGAAGTCAGAATGAAGTGGAAGGTAAGGTACCATTTCATTTAGCTCTGCCATTTCCCTGTATTAGAAATCAGCAATCTATAGCTTTGCCCAAAATTCCAAAAATGCAGGGGATGTTCAGAAGACAGAAACGTCTGCAGCTCTGAAATACACTGGTTTAATGTTTGTGTACATCTTTAGCACCACGAATAGCAATAAGAATAATATGCTTGTTTGTAGTTTGTAACTGAGGTTCAGCTGTAAATGTATTGCCTTTTATTGCAAAAGCAAAATATAAAATAGTGAAGATAAGAGAGAGGAGATCAAGGGGCTCTGATTCTTCAGAAAACCTTTTGATCTACTGTATCTATCTATCTATCTCTCTGTCTATATATCTATCTCTCTATCTACTATCTATCTCCGTATCTATCTCTCTATCTGCCTATCTTATAGTCCATCAGTCTATATAAAACCACATACATGCAGCTCAACATTAGGGTTGTCCGGCCTGTTGGCAAAGGGTCACTGCTTTACGGTGGTACTTTGGGTGAGTAATGGTCCAGAGCAAATCAATTGGCCGCTGAGGTTTAGAGATTAGGGGTCGTGGGGTTTTGTTCCGGGAGAAACTGATGACCCCACCATCCATCTCTGTCCCTCCACCCTCTTGAAAGGTTTGATAGCGGATTCCTTAATTAAACTCTCCTTTGAGAACAAGGGTAACAGATGCCACAACCACAGCCCCCTTTAGAGCACTTTACCCATGGCAGTTCAGAGGTAGCCTGCCCCTTCTTTTTTGGGGGCATCTCATGTACTAAAGAGGGTCTCAGCGTACGGATGATGGCATTGTACCTCTCATAAAACCAGAAGAATGCGTCAAGACCTTAAACTAACCTTCCCAGTGATGACTGAAGAGAGCAAATTATGCCACTGAAAAAAAAAAAATCAAGTCCACTGCAACAAAGAATGCAACGCAAAGCCTTTTCTTCGTTTTGTGCAAAATAATGGATGTCTTTAACAAATCAGATCAATTGATTTTCACCTTTGTTTCCAATCAGGGTTCGAATGAAAAATACTTTTAAGTGGATTTAGTTTATATTCTCTCTCTCTTTTAATATATATATATATATATATATATATATATATATATTATGATATAGATGGGCAAAAAAGACTGTATAAAATAAATAATACCAGTACTGAGCTATATTGTAATTTTCCAACATGTGGAATATATTTGACTTTATTAATGATTCAATGGAATCAACCAAAAATACACATTTCTCAAATTATAAATTTATTTCCAAAAAAAATGAAGTGTCACAATTATTGGCACCCTTGTTTTCAGTACTTTGTGCACCCTCCCCTTGCAAGGATAACGGCACTGAGTCTTTTTCTATAATGTTTAATGAGATTGGAGAACACATTGGGAGGGATCTTAGACCATTCCTCCATACAGAATCTTTCCAGATGCTTGATATCCTTCGGTCTGCGCTTATGGACTGCCCTCTTCAATTGAAACCACAGGTTTTCAATGGGGTTCAAGTCCGGAGACTGAGATGGCCATTGCAAAATGTTGATTTTGTGGTCAATTAACCATTTCTTTGTGGATTTTGATGTGTGCTTGGGGTCATTGTCTTGCTGGAAAATCCACTTGAGGCCAAGTCTCCTGGCAGACGCAACCAGGTTTTTGGCTAAAATGTCCTGGTACTGGTACTAGAGTTCATGATGCCGTTGACCTCAAAAAGACCCCAGGACCAGTGGAAGCAAAACAGCCCCATAACATCAAAGATCCACCACCATATTTTACAGTAGGTATGAGGTTCTTTTCTGCACACGCATCCTTCTTTCGACGCCAAACCCACCGCTGGTGTGCGTGGCCAAAGAGCTCTATTTTCGTCTCATCTGACCATAGCACCCGGTTCCAATCGAAGTGCCAATACCGTTTAGCAAACTCCAGGCGCTTACGTTTGTTGGCTGCTCTCAATAAAGGCTTTTTTCTGGCAACCCTTCCAAATAGCCTATTGACATGGAGGTGGCGTCTAATTGTAGATTTGGAAACTTGGTGACCACAAAATGCAACCAAGTTCTGTAATTCTCCAACTGTGGCCCTTGGATTTCCCTTTGCCTCCCGAACCATCTGCCTCACTGTGCGTGGGGGCAAGATACACTTGTGTCCTCTACCAGGCAAGTTTACCACTGTTCCAGTGGTTTTGAACTTCTTAATTATTGCCCTAATAGTGGTAAGTAGTATATTTCGTTTTTTAGCTATTGTTTTGTACCCATTGCCTGATTTATGAAGGTCAACAACCATTTGTCTCTTTTCATTTGTGAGTTCTTTGCCTTTCCCCATGGTGATGGATGACAAATGGGTTTCATATGCGTGTTGCCTCATTTTTATACCCCAGTGAAACAGGAAGCCATGGAAGGCCACAATACAGTTCCTTAAGACTGAGATGAACTTAAAGAAGTAGAATGTTAATGCAGATTTAATTTTGTTTGATTTTATTTATAAGAATCGTTAGGGGTGCCAATAATTGAGACACCTATCTTTTTGAGAAAAAATGTTATTACTTGTTAATAAAAAACTTTTTCTCCGAGCAATTGTATTAGAATAAAAGAATATGGTTTTTCCCATATATTTGAGCATAAAATATAGCTCGTTAGCTGTGTTGTTTATTTTATACAGTCTTTTTTGCTCATCTTTATCAAGGGTGCCAATAATTTTGGAGGTGACTGTATATATATATATCATTTTATAGCTACTTTCCAATATATAAAAAGCATGTATTGGGCTTGAAATAGATCCCTAGATAACTGAATCAGTCCACGTCTTTCCTTCTCTGGTTGCAAAGACTGTATTTGGGAATTATTTGATCTCTGTGTAAAGCTGATTAAGTTTGAATGACACATGTTTTTTTTGTGTTGCTTGTACATTGCAATTGTCTTTTATTGTTTTCCAGGACCTCCTTGTAAATAAGGCCCTGGTCTCCTGGTTAAATAAATAAATAAATAAATAAATAAATACAGATAGATCGACACAGACAGATAGATAGATAGATAGATAGAAAAAGAAGAGTTCTTGGCTCTATTTTGCTCTGCGGCGGGGACAGCTAGCGTGGAGAATCTTCCCATTTGAAGATGTCCTCCATCATTCTGAGAGCTGTGTCCAATCGAATTGTGCAGAGCAGCAGGTAGCCGGACATGTCAGGGGTCAAGCTCCAGCCAGGACAGGGACCCAGCGCTTTATTAATGGTGTTTACAGCAGCCTCTGAGATGATTTATAGTGGGGCAATTTGAAGAGGTCACTGTGATCTTCAGCCACAATAAACCCTAAGAGATTTCATTCATTAATAAAAGTGTTTTTTAAGCATTTCATTAAAAAATGTGTACGTAGTTTATACAGTACTATGAGTATATATCTATGCCAGTTTAATGTCTTTTTTATTTGTAACATGCTTTTGATTGTTTTATGAACTTTATGCGATAGCTAAACTTTGAATAAGACAATATGTAAATAATAATGAATACAATACATTCAGAAAGTATACTGGAGAGAATATAAATCTAAGAACATATTGGTAATGTACGCACTGTATGTGAGAAACATTTCCAGTACTATCAGTTCTTTAGTTTAGGAATGGAAAGTGTTGGGGACTTTGTAATGGCTCTGGTGAGTTGTATTAATAGGGGAAGAACCCTTACTGGAATGGTTTGTGTTGTTGTTTGTTTGTTTTAGTATCTGTACAATATACAGGAAGCCAGTTTACCCTTTACGGCAATTCAGAATAATATAAATTTGTTTATAAAGCCAATCATAAGTGCAAGTTATGAGTCAATTTCACAAAGCCTTTTAAAACTATAGGCACACTGTACCTAACAATTGTGGTTTCCGAAATAACCATCTGCCCTTCGTGCTGGTGATGGTCTCTATAGTTTCTAAGAAGTTTTCAACCCAAATGATTTTGTCTATTTAGTTCATTGTAGACAATCTCAGTAGAAAAACAACAGCAGTCCCTGGCATGCAATGACAGCTCTGTACAGAGGCAGCAGCATTGTGTTCTCTGCCTATTGTGTCTTACATTGTAAATAACAGACCCCCCTCCTCTCCCTCCAATCATCGCCTCGCCTCGTTCCCAGGCTAATTCCTTCCTGAGAGCAGCATGGTGCTCACTGCGACTGAACTCTCAGCGTGAGGGAGAGGAGAGGTTGAGCCGGGGTTACAGGTGCTTTTTATCCTGCCTCGCAGGAAAGCTCCAACATCCTGCTGCTACAGATTTGTCCGGCAATTCCCCTCTTTCTTGGAGAGTGTCAGCGAGAGATTTGTTGATATGATAACTCGATTAGGCCTGGGGAAGGATGACATGGTGGCAGAGAGCCAGCCCGAGGGAGGCCGTGATCCCGCTGCTTAACCTCTCCTCAGGAGATGATTTGATCTGGTCAATATCTTCCCCCCTTGCAGCGGACAAATAGCCAGCATGGTTCACGTTCCGGGGGGGCAGCTGGGTAGGGCTGTGGCTTCCCGCTTTGCTAGGGAAAATGTGATCAAATACCTGTAATACCATTACACAATAACTTAATCTCTTTGATAATCTTCAGACGTCATAAACTGACATTCATCTTGTAATTAGCTAGGAATGAAGTCCCAGTTGTGAACCTGAGTAAAATGTTTTTTGTTGTCGGGCTAGAGACAAATGTGAATCAATTTACTTTAGGATTTGGGCATCACTTAGAAAGTGCCCGAGCAGCTACTGAATATGCATGGTCGCTCTTTTTTTGTATCCAGATTTTTTTATTCAGTGTCCCATTGAGACTGAAAGATCTTTGCAACAGCGACCCAGCATGTAACTGTATGCTTGTAACAATATGTTCCTTAATTTACAAGAATTAAATTAATTGAAACTCCACCCACAAGGGGACTAATGCGAGCCCCAGTTCTTTGTGTTCGAGGCTGACGGGTTCATTTGATCTTTCTCCTGAACCAGACTGCGCAGAGTGGAGTGGCCTGGATTGATGGAGCGATGGATCTGACGGCTGCTGCTGCTGAGAAAGAGAGACAGTGCCGGAATGCCTCACTCCTTTGATCTTGAGATCTTTTTTCTGTGTTTAATTTTGGGGATGATTTTTCAACAGTTGGTCAACAGAGGTCCCTGCCTGGACTGAGGAATGCCCGGGACAACATTGAGGGAAGCAACAAAAGATCATTCCTCAGGAGTTGAATGAAAGTGATACTTTGTAACATTGCCGTGCAGTAACCAGTTTCTATCACATTTTTACTTTCAGTTTTCTAAAGTCAATATTAGTTTTATAATCCAGAGAGGGAGGGAATTGCCTGCAATTATAATTTTTGGCAGTAATGAACCCAGGCTCTATGTCCTATTCACTAAGTTTTATTTCATGAGTTATTTAAAGAATCTTTTTTGAATGGGGATTTTGATTAGGGTTAGGGTTAGGGTTAGGGTTAGGGTTTGGGAAGTGGCTGCCAGGACACGTGCCCTGATAAGATCTGACCATCACAATTGCAGGCATCTGAAACACACATTCACACCCAGACACACAAAAGAGCTTTTCAGTGAGGCAGGCAGCGTTGGCGCCCGTACAACCAAGCCTCCTCAGCGAGAACACATCTCCCCCAGCCGGCTTATCAGAGTGGAGGAGAACAGAGGGTCTATTATGTCATTTTCTCAGGAAAATAAGGGAAGAAGAATGAAAAGTGGAGGGCCTCCTTCCCGGGTGCAATTATCTTATCTGCACATGGCATAGAAAAAAAAAAACAACAGGGCTGTATGCATAAGCCTGCGAAATGATGGACCAATCTCTCCAAGGTGCTTTTTGTACTGACAGAATAACTTGAAATAGCCAACCAGGAGTGGTGTCCTGCAATGGGGTTGCCTGTCTGCCAAGAAGAAGATCTTACCTGCTTTATTAAACGGTTTGTTCTACACGTTACTGTGTTGTGTGTAGAGTGTCTCTGTTGTGATTGTCATGAGAGATCACCTGCAGTTTAGGCAGTCCTGTCTGCTCAGACTATCCAAAATGATTTCTGTTCTAATAAGAGATTGCAAAAACAAAGACTGTACTCACACTCAACTGCTATTAAACATACAAAAGTGTTGGTGTTTTTTTAACTTTAGAATTGTGTCACATGTTCTATGCATGGCGTGGCACCTATATACAACAAGAGATGTACTGCAAAAACTGTCGATTTGTAATAGGATATACAGAGAACCTGAGCAGTGCACTGTAATACAAGTCTGATTCAATATGTACGTCTACACAAGCCCGGGAGCAGCACCCATGGCTTCCTAGCCTGAGGGCGCCAGTAAAGCTCTCCAGTGTTTAGTTGTTAAGCTTGTCTTGTAATTAAAAAGGCTTTACATCCTCTATCTGATTTTGGGGGCGGGGATCAATGAATCCCCTCCTGAAATGGATTCATTATCCACAGCTTCTTATCAGCAGCCACTCCACTGATTTCATAGCTTTACAGCCTTTCTGTGTTGTGTGTTCACGGTTGTTGCTGGGCGACTTCCTCTACCCTAACAGAAGAGAGATTAGCATGGTCCGCACATCAAATTGTCATCCCGTCCCCCCCCCCCCCCCCCCCACCCCCATGCTCGCAAATACATTCCAGGAGGAAATTAGACGAGGACTGGCGACTGGGGGCTCCCAACCTTTTCTCACACCAGCACGCGTTAGTTTGCTGGTCTTTTAAAACATCGATAGAATTGTAATCAAGATATCTTCAATACAATCTGAGAATCACCATACGAAGCAGTTTAATCCCATGCTGATGTGTGGAGTTTCACATGATTCTTGTAATGCTAGTTCATCATTCCGGCAACTGAATCTTTCAGATAGTAATCAAGTTAACTGAAATATGCACTGGCCTGCCTACAACAGACTCAGCAAAAAAAAAATACATAGGAAACAAAAAGGTCCCTAAGCCAACCCCCCTTCATACACACACACACACACACACACACACACTGACACACACACACACACACACACACACGCACGCACACACACACACACACACACACACACGCACACACACACACACGCACACACACACACACGCACACACACACACACGCACGCACGCACACGCTTTGTAAACACACCAGTCAGAACAAGAGCATTAGGAAAAGAAAGAAAAAAAAAGGCGGTGCTGTAAAACAAGTGCAATGTTGGCCTCGTGGTTGACAGGACTAGGAGGCATGGACACGTATCCTTGTGTCTTTTAGCCAGTGAGAACGGGGTTACAGACAGGGCTGTAACTGAGGTATAAGTGTCTGTAAACACCAGCGTCCAGGTTTACATTCCACAGACTATAGCTGCACTAATCTGGCTCTCAAGATTCCTTCCAGGCCAGGTCTTTATTCCAAGCTGGTCCTAAATTAGTTAATTGAACCTACTAATGGTCAATGAACTCATATAGGACCTGATTGGCTATAAACAACCCAGAGCGGTTCAGCACTGAGCCAGGCACTGCAACTAAACCGAGAGCGGTTCAGCACTGAGCCAGGCACTGCAACTAAACCCAGAGATCGGAGCGGCTAATACATTTTTCATCTGATGATGATAGCAAAACAATGTACGTCAATAATAGCTAATTAAAGTGGGCCAAATGAAACATGCTCGTGTACCACGGGAGACGTTTGCTCTCAGTGCTGGACTCCACTTGAAATTAGAGATCTCGCGCTGGTGCATCATTAGAAGAGTTCAAGAACTGAGTGTTCTTGAAAGGTGTAATCACGCAATCAGCATTATGCACAGAGCGCCGGGGGATCACCCTCTGATTTATATTTCTAAGGAAGCCTTTTGTTAGTAATCCCAGACTGGCTAATACCTTTTCACAAAAAAACAATATTGACAGAAGCCCTGCTCTCCTGTCCTGGAGCCTGCTGGGTATTATCCTGGAGCCGCAGGAGCGAGGGCAACAATGGGACCCCCACCCCAGGACAGGTTACACTCCCCCTGGCCGCCGCAGTCACACTCTCCCCCTTCACTCTCCTCTCCCCGGGAGCAAGCAGCTTTGAAGTCGCCTGAGCTGGAATAAAATAAATCTCTAAAGATTAACTACAGGGTCACTAACAAACCTTGAAATTAACTTTTTTTCTCTCTCTCTTTGTCTCTCCACATTAAATTGTTAAAAAAGGGCTACTTTGTTAAACGGATCAACACTGCATAAATATATGACAAAATTTATAATTATTCAAATACATTTTATTTAATGACATGAGTTTTTGTTGGATTTAATTAAGAACCGGATAAAGCCTCAACCCTAATCATAACCCTACTCCAAGAAAAAAAAAAAAACTTTAAGATTTTTTTTTTTTTTTTAATGATATTTTTTATATTATATTCTAAAAATTAATTTACTCTGGAAAACTTTATATGATGCATTTCTCAGCGGAATAAGTTGCATCTGTAGGATTTAGAAGACTTAGTTAGACATTTGAATTAAATAAAAAGGCTATTATTATTATTATTATTATTATTATTATTATTATTATTATTATTATTATTATTATTAATAATAATAATAATAATAATAATAATTTCCGGTCTAAAAAACTATTTTAAAAAAAGAGACAATAAAATAAAGTGTGTGACATATCTAATAGCATCAAAAATGCAATCATTTTGCCATTCAAATGCAAGTGAAATGAAAATGAGGTGGCAGTCTAGTCTAGCGGTTAGAACAAAGGCACCAGGAGACCCTGCTTATAAACCCCATCTCAACCAGAGATGCATTTAACCATTGTCAAAGATGGCGTTTGGTGCTACACTTTATGTGGCTTTGAGAGCCCTCAAAGACATCATTCAAATTGTGGTTTCCAGCAAGCTAAGAAATGGATTGGAATGTGCATAAACCCAGACTCAGAACCAATTTGTATAGCGCTGGTGATGCTTTTGGTGGGGGTGACAACACACCACTCTCCTGACTGAAAGGAACGCACCTGCCACTCAGTCCTGACCCTCTGCAGAGTTGAGTTGCCAAATAAGTTGAATTATGCATTGGGTTTGTTTGTCATATCGGCTGCCACAGAGGTTGAAAGCCCAATTTCATCTTAAGTCTCAAGTGGCAAAAGGACAGTGCATTAGCACAACGCAAAGCCTATTGCCTGACTTAGATAACATCCCACACCAGAAAGCCTTTGACAGTGCTCTAACTTCTAATAGCGCCATACTGCAAATGCCAGAGAAGCCCTCTTTCACGGAAATGATCCGCAGCACAACGACTCTCTTAGGAGATGTTCTGATCTACAGTAAAAGGCATTACAACACTTCAGTCATCCTCGTGGTCCGCAGCCAATGGCTACAGCCTGAGAACGCAGTCCCTGTTTGCAGACCGTCTCAATCCTCTGTAGTGACAAGCATAACTCTCCTGGGCTCTTCTGGGTACAGAATCTGCGACCACAACTTAGAGATGAGAAATAGTAGAACAAATCGTTTTGACAGCCAGTGGCGCCACACACATTACATCCATCACATTAGGGTTTTATTAGATTTTTTTTTCTAATGAGACCGTGGCGTGTTAAATCTTCATGGGATTTCTTTTTATGAGTATTGAGGTTTTAAAGCTTTATGTCAGCTTTGCACTCTTCACAACACAATGCCGGGAATACATTAGGAACTCAAGATGTTATTTGATGTGCCAGTCCTCCCAGTGTCCGATCACAGCCTGGAGTCTGCCTAGTGTGACAAGCTTTATTCAGGAATATTTATATCTGTCTTCGCAGTAAAAAAAAAAAAAAAAAAAATTACATTTAAATGCACATCCAGCAAATGTTGAACAATGGATGCTGCGAATGGAGCACTGCATATTAAAATGATGAGAGAATGCATGCTGGCATTTCCAATAGACACCCAACACATGGACATATATCCTGACCACTAAAAGACATCAATAAATAATAGATTGGATTAAGAAACTGTTCCCCTGTGTCTCACACAAACCTCTCCAGCACTCTCTTCCATATTCCCAGAGCGCTTCAATAACAACGTAGTGAATCAAGGGGTCTGCAATGACTTGTACAGGCAAAGCTCATTTTCAGCATGATTTATACAAAATGCAGGGTTTCTAATACACGTCTGTACAGACCCATGCTCTATTGCCCATTATTACCAGTTCTACTTACACATCAGGGTCTAACCCAACCCTTCCCCAGCGCCCACCCCGCCACGCACAGCCCTGCAGCGTATTATCAGGGTAGCATTACTAACACAGTCCTGTTTCTATTGCTTCTTACAGATTAACACAAGGAAGGGGGTTAAAACCGCTGCAATCATTTGAACCCTTTTTAGGATTTGTTTGCAGAAATATGTAAGATCGACCTGCTCGATATAAAGACCGGTTTAATATCTGTCCCTTTCCGTAAAAAAAAAATGACAAAAACAAATGCGGAGTAGTGAGAAGTTTGCAAACCTTCAGATTAAAACTTGTCGTCTTCGTTCCTAAGTATTTGAATCACTCCAGCAAATACTCTGACAGTTTTAGAATGCGATCCCAAAGGGATTTTCCAGACGAGTTGCCCAGACAGAGCAGGAAGAAGAATCCCGGAAAGCCGAGTGCTGCCGCCACCTTTACACCCCCTGAGCCAGGAATCTATAATGACTAATGAGTGTCAGTCAGTGGGCTTGTCAATATCCCCAGCTGATTACAATGAGGACAATGAAGCCGAGAGCAGAACACCTATTACTGGATGCTCTGCATGATCTTACAGGAGGAGAAGAGGATGAGTCTCAGGAGAGCCTGTTGTGGCCATGATTCAAAGGGTTATCAGGTCGGATATTAAACACACAGGCACAGAATAATAACCAGGAGAGTTAGACAAAGTCGGTCTCACTTCACACTTTAATGGGATAGAGAGTTTTGCAGGCTGGCTGTGTCCTGTTGTTAAATCTACCATAGTGACTCTCCCCACAAACAAGCTGACCCCCTGTGGAAATAACCCAGTATCTGGAGCCATCCAGACAGCCAACAGCCTTCCGTGTAAAAACATCTGTGTGATCTGCGGACTAAAACAAATATGTGTAGCAGCTTAAGTGCAAACCTTTTTTATTATTATTTTTTTTGTTGTTTGCACTATTTAGAGAACTCCTCTAAAATAAATTAGTTTTTACCCTGGAAAAAGATGTACCGTGACTGTGCAAAGAGCTACTTAGTGCGTAAGCAAACAGGGCTGAATGCAAACTTTTTTTTTTTTTTTTAGCTCATTCGGTTATCACGGCATGAGTTTAATGTATTGTTTGTACTGAAGTTAGGAGAGGATTTTTAACACTCAATAGCCTGAGATCCCAAATAGCATCTAAAACTATCCATGATTACTAAACTACTACAGCACAATAGCGGCAACTTTAGAAACTTAAGAAGTCTTTTTTTTTTTTTTTTTTAATGATTGAATGAAAAATGACTAAATAGCAACTGTTTATGATAAGAGAAGAAAACAAAATACCTGTATGAGACGGCTGATTTGAGAGCCTGTGTTTTTAAGCTGTTTCATAAACAGGAGTTTTTCTTGATTCAGAAAAAAAGTCTTTGGATTAAGCTTTAAAAATAGACAACAAATCTCCTCCGATTCCACACATTTCTTTTCTTCACACACTGTTATTCAGATGTAGCCTTCCAAGGTGCCACCAAGACATAACCTTCTGCTTTGTCCTAACTTTGTTTTCACTGCTTTTTGTAATATTTCACGTAGAAACTATATTTAAGATATGTGGGTGCAGGAATCTGCCCCTTATTGACAGTACTAATAAATCATAATTAAGTGACAGTGACCCCCCCAGCCCACGCTCACTCTTATGCAACAGAAAAAGAAAAAAAAACGCTGATCTTTAAATACCCAGCCCTGATTTAAATAAGGATTCAGAGACACCAGCAGCAGCTTTTGTGCTTCCTGCATCCGCAGCGGCCCTATAATCATCAGTCAGTTGCTGAAACCTTCCTTCCTTTAGGAAATTAGCCCCGATAATACTCTGTGTAGCTGCAGTCTTTCTCACTGGACACCTTCCAACCGGCCTGGGACCTCGCATAACCACAGGGACAGGAGTGTCCAAACAGGCAACTAATCCATAAATAACAACATACAAAACAAAAGTGTATTTCTAAAAGAGTCTAGTCAAGGGGGACAGGACTAATGTGTTTTGCAGGTGTAATGTGCCCAGTGCCCAGCAGGGGGCTAATGTAGAAAGCAGATGCCATGTAAGTAGTGTGGACAGGTGTCCAGAACCTACAGAAAACACTGGTATTATTGTGAAGCAGGCTTGAAACAAGTGGATGAGCCTAATATAGAATGCATGTGTTTAGTGTACAGCAGGTGTCTCGGAATAATGAAGTGTTTGCTGGGAGTTAATGACCTGCTGTAGCAGGAACAGCTAAACGACCCGCTGGTCTTAAACTGCCGAAAATCACAGTTTAAGAAAATCTACAGAAATCAATAACTCTATTAGCTATCAGAACCTTTTGTCAAAACAATGGTTATTTTTGTGCAAGCCTTGCATTTTACTCTTACTTAAAGTAAATGTGTACAATCTGACATTGGAAGAGCGATCTCCGATCCCTGTTTATTACATATCAGATTTGTATGTAGTACTTAATCAAAATAAAAATGTATTTACCAGAGATATCAAAAGGGTTACATACTCTATGAAGAGATCCTGATCAATCCTGATCAATCCATTAATAATATTGATTATTAAATATTCTAACTTCCAGAATCATTTTGTGGTGCCGCTGCATCACTTTCAGGCAATAGCACGTGCCTCTCGCTACCAGCATCCCTCAACATGTGGGTGAATACAGTATGTTCTATTGATGAAAAGAAATACAATTTTGTTTAAAATAAATTAATAAATCTAGCATAGCTTGAATTTCTTTCTGGGTTACTGTGAGGTCTCAAAGTCAATCGGAGTTAATGCCTTGCTTGTAATAACCCTGACTAACCTCTTCTGAAACCAAATAAAAAGTGTTTGAAGTTTGTGAAAGGGTAGTGGTCAGAATAATAGGAGTGGTAACTTCACTTTTAGAATGAAAGCACCTGATTTTGTGACAGTGAGGGCTGACTCCACGTTGCAAACCCTTCCTGCATTTGTTTCCTGCTAACTGTATCTCCAAGGGTCAGACACGCTGGGGCATGTCCGACAAGGGGCGACATGTGTCCTTTATTGTGAGCCAGAATATTCAGCAGCAGTTGATATAATTACCACCAATAATGAGGAGTCGCCCACACGCTGTCAGGGCTGTGAGTGATGAGCTGAGATTCAGCTGTCTGTCTGCCTGTCTGGGCTGAAAGGCTGGGGAATCTGTAGCAGGACAATGCAGGCTGCAGGCTGGTGTGGAGGGCTGACAATATCGATAGAGGTGAGGGGGCTTCCAGCAGCCAGTGGTTATCAGCATGCAGAGTAATGCAGACATGATGGATTGGCAACAGTTGGGGGGCTGATTGGCAGCAGAGAGAGGTTCACACAGAGCAGGGAGGAACTGGTTCTGTTTTTTTTTTTTTTTGGTCTTGCCAAGCACTCCCCACATGGAAAGAAAATGCAATTTGAATTTGAAATGATATGTGTATAAACAGAATATGTTTTAAACTTGTACATTTTATTCATCTGTAATTAGAAAAAAAAAATTATATAAATATATATATATTTGTCATATATTTAAAGTGTTCACCGTATGTTTGGTAAAGCATTGTATTTTTTGTAAACCTATATATATATATAAACCGAGTCCCTGTTCAAACTGAACTAAACTTGCTGGTCATTCACCACACAACCTCATCTTTAGCAAATATTTGTAAAAGTTTCTAATTTGTTTAACAGGAGGCAAACGTGTCAGTGAAAGGAGACAATCAGAGACAGGATTTCTACTGCAGTCTGTACCACATGAGCTGACTAATATATTTCACATCACCTGTTGCACCTGTCATCAGAGACAGACAGGCAGACAGACAGACAGACAGGCAGACAGATTGACTGGTGTGCTTGTGCAGCCTCTGCTTTCACAGTGAGGCGTCACAGGGTTCCAGTGAGACCAGCTGAATTTAAACCACTCCGGGCACAGGTGGCAAAGTGAGTATCAATGTTCTGCTTCCTTATAAAGCCTCCGCTACTTCACCTCATTAACCTTAATTCTCTCCCAGTGGCTGTTAGAGTGGAGAAGCATTGGGCAGGGTCAGGGGTTAATTTGTGCCAGATCGCGACATCTAGGAGTAAGAAAAATACTAGGTTTTTTGTACACCCCAAATGGCGAAACGCCAAAAAACTAGCGCTCTTAACAAGAACAGTGTGGGGCTCCTGTTCATCAGATTAGTCGGTATGCTACTGTCAGATGAGAATCTGAAGCATATATGGAAGCTACTGTAAATCAAGGTCAGTACATTAGGTCTATAAACAGAAATACTATCGCTCTTCCTTAATCACAAATGAACCTCTAAGCAGAGTGGATGACAGGATAACATAAGAACTAGTTTGAAGTATGTGTGTGTGTGTGTGCGTGTGTGTGCGTGTGTGTGTCCAAGAATAAAATACTCCACTCCACACAGCCAACCAAAACAAGCAACGGGTGCCTCCCTCACTTTGCTGAGACGAATATCCACCTATGGTCACCGCGGGGAATATGATTAGGAGGTGGTGCACTTCGTGACAGAAAGCAAAGAGTGATGAGCTGAAACTCATCTGCCGTTCCCGGGGACACTGACCAGGGGGAACACACGACAGCACAATCTGGAGCAGACAGCTGAACCCCAAACAGAGGAGCAGTGGTAAGCAAGTGAAACAGGACATATGGGGCCCCCCTCATGGCAGAAGTGTGCACCCGGGGCAGGTAGCCATCCCAGGAATGTGGATGGATGGGGATCTGACCAGGGGACTGAGTGACGCATCAACAGACTCCCAGGGAGCGAGGAGGAGGCTGGCTAATTGTATTAGCCTCTGCTGCTCCCTCTCTCTCCTGTGATGTTAAAGCGCCAGGGTTTTCAGTGTGTTCCGTGGGCCGGCACGCCTCTCTCTCTCTCACCGCCTACACACAGACATGCATGCATAATATCACAGGAAACAAACAGAGATAATCCTGTTAATTGGAGATTCATTCCGAGTCACTTCAAATGCTTTTACAATGGCCGTTATGGTTTAGTTTGCTTTTAGGTGACTTTGGTCTTAATTTAAAGGCTTTTAAAAACTTAAAAAGAAATGGAATGCCTTGAGAATAGTATTTATTATAAGCCCAGTTGCTATATACACTATTTGCTATATAAATATCCTGATTGTAAAATAGCTGACCTGAAAACAGCTAGCCCTGTTTTCAGTTCCTGAGTTTTATAAACTGTATTTTGAAATCTGCACCAGTTTACACTTGAAATTGTAAAATGGGCCAAGGTACTAAATGAAACTGTAGGCCAATTAATTTATGCCTGGGCACTGGTTAAGGGCTCATTCTCACCTAACTAACAGTGACATCTACATTATATAATCTGTTTCACTTCACATATTTAAACACGGCATGCTATAAGTCATCAGGGTTGTTAAGAGTAATTCACAGAGAGAGAGAGAGAGAGAGAGAGAGAGAGAGAGAGAGAGAGAGAGAGAGAGAGAGAGAGAGAGAGAGAGAGAGAGAGATTACTCTTAACATATTGCAAAGCCGTCCTCGCTTGTAATAGACAACAAAGCCAATTTATATTGAAACTGATGACAACAGATATGATTGTAACTAGCAAAGGCAAAGTCTTCAACAACATCAATATTATAACACTACAGCAAGAAGGAGAAACTATTTATAAAGTGTTCTCTGGAGCTGAGCAGGCCCTTTGATAATGTATACAGCATCCTTCTTGTACTTGTATAGCAAGTCTTAATGTCTTCATGAGGGCAAGCTTTGCACTTGTGGAGAAGCAAGTCCCATAAATGCACTGTAAATGGGAAGAATTATCCAGGGTTCGGGTCGGGTGCGGTGAGATGCCGATGCACTGGCTCAAGATTCCGTCTGCAGTCCTAAACCATCCCAGAAACTCAATTACAGCTATAACTTCAAAACAACCAATTTCCAGAAAAAAAAAAAAATGTATGGGCACCCAAGACTCTTAAAGCTTTTTGTTGTGAGAGTCTGCCTCTTATCACGGATGGTGGTTATGATGGCAGTTTAATTATAGCTTGGAGAGAGTCATACCATTGAATTTCATACACTAAACACCCTGATTTCCACAGAGTGCAGCAATTATTCTTAGAAGGGTTGCTGGGACCAGGACAAATGCCCAAGCTCCCTTTTAATGTCATGCACTTATTATAAACCTTGTGGATCGTCTCAGGTTCCTAGCAGAGCTGTCGTTACCCTACAGCAGATGTCCTCTAAAAGCTACAAGAATCTTGAAACTTGCTTTAAACAGCAATAGGAATTTCAAGCAGCCTATGAAGTTCAGCCCAAAATATACCGGTAACCGAAAACCGCATTAAAACATGCTTTATTCATTCGGTTTATAATAAAACTAATATGACAGTCATTAAGTGTAGATAACCTGGTCTGAAAATGCCAGTGTGGGCAGTTGTCTAACATGTAATGACCTCAATATCAGGCATTAATACTTATTTATTACAGAAAAACGATAACTCAAGTTAAAACGATAAAAGTTTGCTGCAGACACTGAAAAGGGCTCTCCGCGTGTTCTTTTTAGATGCATGCACTCCAAATCAAGATTAATTAGAACAAACACCCACTACAAAGATATACGAGTAAGCATTCCACTGCAAACACGTAATGTTTACCCAAGTGCTGGCGAGCTGCTTGATGCACCACACAGTGAAGTACATTTTTGCCCCCTTTAACTGGATTTCATCACACAGGATTATCCCCTGTCGACAAGGTGCTGATCCCTGCGTTGGGAGGCGCACAGCAATGTCACAGCCTCAATCCTGCAAATCTACAAGCGCCTCACAAAGGTCTAATCCATCATGTCCTGTCAGGACATTATGCTAATCTCCACCCCCCTTTGGGCCTGCATTTGCCTAATCCAGAAGGTCCAGTTTCATGAGAATAGGCCTACAGCAGGCCTCACCCAAGCCTGGAAGGCCAACCATCACCACAGGGAGCTGTTTTAACATCTGTGGTCCTGAGACACCAGGGTTCACCTCCAGCCCCACAGCACTCTCAAAATCACATTATACATACACATTTCAAAACAGTTTGTGTGAACTCTATGAATTTGGAGAAGCCACACTGCAGAAACCTAGAAGAAAATATCTATGCATTAAAAATAGATAGATATTAGGCACGCAGTGTCTGAAGTGGAGATATATACATTTCTGCTAGCGTTTGTGCCAACTTAGCATACTTTCATTGCAAATAAAAAAAAAACTGTTAATATAGGCTTCTGCCTGTAGGTCTTTACAATTATGCAGTTTTGTCATACAGTTCTATATGATTGGTAGGAATGCTTTTCTAGTGTATGTGTGTGCGTGGGGTGATGGAGGGGAGTGAGCTGCTTTTAAACCATTGAAAGGCAATTCAAACGAGTGAAATAGTGGGGCATTTGGCACTATTCAGTGAGAATCTCTCTGACGTAACACCCTGTTCTGCGCGGCCACACACAGACTCACAGTTACTAATAAGTGCGCTTACATGTTGACATTGGCATTGAACAGCTATCGCCTACTGTAGTTTATTACCAGACGACACACAACTGCAAGCTTCCTAACTTTGTTGACTTTATTCTGTCTTTGCTCTCTGAACATTCCCAGAGGAAACTAACCAAATGGTCCACTTGTTAGTTCACATACTTTCAAACCATGGGGGGGGGGGGGTTCAAATCCACCAGAGCGAGTACTTATATTAGCTTCAGTTTCCTTACTGGTATCTTATTCTAACCATGATTCTCATTGTTTAGTTTCTTATTCCTGGTACCGAAACAGCATTGGTTAACCCTTCTTCCTATAGTATTACATTGGGGTTCGTCATGATTTTAAGGGTGAAGTAGCTGTCTGTAATTAGTTGACAAAGTTAACCCAAGCCAATACTTTAGACGCAGTGAAGAAACCAGGTGCCAGTGTTTGTGAAGAGCTGGTGGAAGTGAATGAATCTATTCTCCAATAACTGATTTTACAGGAAACTGGAGTTGCAGCCCTCAGTCTTTTCACTACCTCTACCTTTTAAACATCCCCTGAACGCAACACCGAATCATTTTAAAAGAAAAAAACAAACAAAAGACAAACAAAATGGATTGTTGTTTAATGGAACATTAATCATGAAAAAAAAAATTGCATTGATGCAGAAACGACAAGAGACGAATTGTAGATGGATCCAGACATGACGAGGGGCTTGGGAACCTGCGCAAGCCTCCTGGAATCCTGGAAAATGTCTACAATTTCATAACAACCCGACTGCATGCTTTGAAGGAAAGGGGCCGGAGGCACGGGGGTGAAGCTCTTCCCGCTCTAGATGTGTTTAAACTTGAGTCTTCCCACCTCTCCTCCAGCTTTGTACTGCTTCCCCCACCCCCTCCTGTCCCAACTCCTGCATGCCACATTCTTCAACTGACGGGTCCACGAGGGGCCTTGTCCAAAAACTCTGCACCTACTCAAACAGTGACCCCTGAGAAATACTGCACCAGGATGGGATGCTTGAGTTGGAAAGAATACAAAACAGAAGCTATATTCAAGCTGGAGTCTGCCATTGTGAAAAATATTGATCTTCCTAAGAGGCACACACTGTCAAGCTGTCGAGTTCGGCAGCAGGAATCTCTTCAACATACTGTAGAGACAATTCAAACAGAGAACTGCTTTAAAGCAAGTGTCAAAAATCCATTTCAATATTCCTTCAATCCTTAAACCTGCACCGTGACTAATACCTGCCTATATAAAATTTCCCTGGATAAGTATAATAGATAACTCTATTACACATGCTTTTTCATGTACCTCAAGTCAGTCATCCAAAGTTCATTAGGGTTTTACACCACTAGCCACTGTTTTTCATTTCTTTCAGCAAGCTATTAGTAGGTCTTGATAATGTTCAGTAGATAATGTTGGTGTATATAAATGGTTTTCTGATTCCCAGCTGCAGTTGTTGTAGTTTGGGATATAGATGCTCCTACTTGTCGGAGAGCCAGAACCAGCTTTTTAAACTCTTTTTCCCATTCCAATTACTGAGATCTAAACAAACCAGCAAAAAGAAGGGATAATGTTTGCTGTGTTCACTGAAAATGCTTTCCAGAACTGGACTGTGGACAGTGAAGTACTCTCCAGTACTAACAGCACTGGACCCAGAACCTTAGGTAAACTACGGTTCAGATGGTACTCACAGAAGTGGACTTGTCAGCAATAAACCAGATGCATAGTTGAGTACTTTTTAGACAGCACATTACGTCAAGTGCATTCAACTAAAATGTATGATTTTTAAGGCTCTGGAGAATTTTGTCTTTTTGAGATCCCAGCTTTACTTAATTTATTTATTTAGTTCAGCCATTTCCTCTTTGTAATTCAAGCTGTTTCTTGAAATACCGACAAGGATTTGCAGGAGACGCCGCTCCAGAACACCACAAAAATGTCGTCAAGAGATTTAGTTGCTCTGTTTCTGTGATGTATTTACATCCCATTTGGTCTATTTATAGGGATCAGTGAATTGTCAATGTAAGTTCATGCTTTCGTTGATCATCTCTGTCTCTTGTGAAAGTGGATACGGTTACATATTAGCAACGAGCAGAAGTCACGCTATGCTGGGTCTGCAGTATGACATTGCTTTTAAAAATGTACAGTGGTATACAATGGAAAAAGAAAGCTGATTGCAGCAAAGCATGTTGAAAGCATTGTTCAAAGCATGGTACAGCAATATGGTCATTATTATTAAAAAACAAAAAAACATGCATAGCTATGGAGAAAGGAACAATATGAGTATGGAAAAAACTAAATTACCAAACAAAGCCACTGTGGTAATCTTTTAATCATCCTGACTATCATAAACGCATGCTTCAAATGTAACCTCATTCTGGCTTTCCTATAGAACTCATGCTAAAGCCAAGATGCCTATGCACAAGTCTCTTATACAAGCTAACCACGGCATTCTTGCACAGTCATTTAGCATTTCCCCCTATGCCTTTCCCATGGTTACACTATGTATTTACTATAGTTTAATATGATATGCTATATCACACCTCTCTGGGCTCTGCAATGCTTACCTATGCTTTACCATACTTTCACTTTGCTATTACACTTTGCTTTGCTTTTTACTAAGCTTTTTAGTTAGCTTTTATAATGGGTGCAGCACAATTCGACGGGCAAATAGCAAGCCCTGCACAATTCTTATTTACTTTGAAGATAATGTAGGCAATTTATTTAGATATTTACAGAGCTTTAATTTATGAGACGAATACGATCCCCCTTATAACGTTCCAGTACTAACGTTTCAAACGCCACGACCGAGTCGTCTGCACTGATGACATATTAATTAGGGCGATGACAGACAGAGTAAGAAGCAGGAAACAAGACAGGGAGATGAGAGACAGGAATCTGCAGAAATATGATGAGCAGCGCCTGGGACAGACAGCAGGACTTGGCACTCAGGAGGCGGGATTACATGAAGAAACAGTTCATTCTTGCAGCACCCAGCAGTGCGTCACCTCACCATCGCCACCTGCAGGTCAAAATGTGCCATGACGTACATCCACCTCCATCCAGCTCATCTCGCAGGGTAATCTCAGTCACCATGTGATGTAGGTGCACGGAAAATTCACGGCATTTTTTTTTTTAAAAGAAATTCACGAACAACAATCAAATTAAAAAAAACCTCACCATAAAACACATTTTCTATTTACATTATATTCTACTGAAGTTGCCTAAAACGTGTTATCGTTGATAGTTCAAAAGTCGCTCAAACAACCCGAATGACAAATTCAGCAACAGTTTTGAGTTTGGGTAAACCTTTAAAAAAAAACTTATGCTGACACTTTAATTAAAATTACCTATTTTGCTGCCTCTAATCCCAAAATAGTAAACACGGGAGAAACGTAATTGCAAACCTGAAATGACAAAACAGAAGCTTTTGTGTTATACACGCTGTACATTTCTATGTAGAAATGTCATTGTGCAATATGAGGACTTCACCAATGATGAAGCCGGTATTTGTTAGACACCGTTGTTGTTGTAGTAACCAAATGACGCCGTACTATACAGCTACTGTAGTGCTGCTTGTACTTGATGAAAATATGTCAGGAACTGGGTAGTTAAAGAGTAATGTAAACTAATGTAAGGTAAGCAAAATGCATATTTTTCACGGTAGGCAGCCAAATACACGATTTCTGTGAAATTCGTGATGTGAATTTTCCGTTGCCTTAGATTTAATCAAGGCACACAGCCTTTACGTCATTGCAAGCTTCTATACTGGCAAACAATACTGGTTCGACTATATCAACAGAAGCAAGTGAAGGAATAGGAAGCATTCTGCAAGTTTTAATTTGACATTTTTAAGTTTTTTTTTTTTTTTTTTTTTTTTTACATTCTAATGCAAAGAAAATGTGTTATTTTGTTCAGGTACTGTCAATACAGTAGCTGCTGTTACATAGTCAAATAAACACATGGGATATTGTTTGTTCTGAAGCTGCTATTAGTAGTGGGGTCCTTTAGTTAAAGTTAAACAGTGTACACTTTTTTGTTTTGTTTTGTTGTTGTTTTTTCCTCACCGCTAACAAATGTGGTCAAAATAGCACTTAACATACACTTGCCTGGGAGGCCTTCCATTTTGCTTTCCCTCTTGTTGCTGTGGTTACCAAGTGCCAAGACCTCCCTCTTGTGGACATTTCGTGACATTGCCTCATTCCTGCTGGTTACAGGGCAGTCATTTCTTTCTTTCCAGTGGCCGATAAAATCTGAGGATCACATTTATTCAGAGTAGTCCTTTGCTACCCATGTAAATCACATCTGTTTGTACGAATAAAGCATCCCTACAGAAAATGTTTCTCCACACTGGTTTTATAGGAACCTTAAAATGGTCCGTATTCCCTGATAAACTTTAGCTGGATACTGGAAGCAACACTCAGGACGAATCTACAACATGCACTCATTACTGCACACAAAGTGTACTATTTCAGATAAGGCCTTGAGCTGTGAAATGTTTGGAGCTGGTAAAAGGGAGCGCATCATTCAGTGCTTTTGGTGGCAAACTGTCAGCATGCCTATTCAATGCAATAATGACATCTAGGATGACAGAATGGGGCAAGAATCCTTGAGTGGGAATGAACAATCAGCCCTGGGGGGGGGGGGGGGGGGGGGGGGGGGCCACGACTTTTCTGCTTGTTTTCAAGGTTCCGTTTCAGATTTTAGCATTTCAAAGCAAGTTAATGCTAAAGTAAGACAGAAAACATACTGATTAAAATGCAATGTATATGTTGACTTCTTTGTCAACTGCTAGCAAACTTAGCATTAAACCTGGACTAGACAATGCTACTTTATGTACGGTACTCCAAGATTACCAGTAGGGCTTTAGGGTCTGTGAAACAACATTTTAATACCTAACTGCATTTTTATTCAACGTTAAGTAACAAAGTTAAGTGTCTTTGTGAACAGGGTCCTGTATTATTGTGCTGAAAATAGTTTAGGGTTCCCATAGTATAGTGTTTTTTCCCCTCGTTCTCAGTTTTTCTTTGCTTTTAACCCTCCCTTTGTCATTAAGCACTCTATTTGAAAGGTTTAATTTGGAGCTTGTGAAGGAGCTGAATTGTGGCATTGGTGACTGGACTCCTCAGCGTATCAGTGGTGACAATGTCAGCCTCCCCACTGCTTCACTTCAGGACTCAGCTTTGCTGAGCAGAAGGAGGGTGCTTTCTTCTCCATGGCCCGTGGTATCATTGGTCTTTACGACACCAATGTTCTCTATGGGTTTGCACACTGAAGAACTGATGGGACAGGAGACAGGAGCTTGAACTGCTAAAGCACTGTTCCTTGGGTAGATGTCTTGAAGTATCTTACAGTATAGGGGGGTTCCTTGTTTTGTGCGTTTTCATATCCATCAGTCTCTGCAATACAAAGGGGGTGGACTCAGTCGAAAAATACAGTGCACATAATAGAAGTGCATGCACTCAAGAGAGAGAGAGAGAGATCTTAATAAAGAGCTTCTGTGCTGTCATTTGGTCCCGGTGTTGTTAAGAAATGTTCTCATTTAAACCCTTTTTTGTCAAACCAGAAAAGATTAATTCCTATAAATCCCCACTGAAGGGGGAAGGTGGCTTCTCTTATCTTCTCATTGGAAAACCTAAAGCTGTTCAAAATACAAATAAAAATCTCACTGGCAAGACACCAAAACGATTTCGATTCTTTTTCTCTCTTTACATTTCGCAGTTATTAATTTATTTGTACGCACGTGTGGTCCATTCTTCACTTGTGTCTCTCTTTTTTCTCCCTCTCATTTGTTAAGTATCTAACGATCATAATCCCGGCTGAGCGTGTTGCTGCCGGGATTCCGGTAGTTTAAAGTCCCTTAATCCTCTAACTCATTTCCCATCACGCTGCTCCTTCATTGCAACTGGCTTGCCCCCTACCAAGGGGAGAGGGTTCCTGCCCTGGATCGCAGGCTCCATTCACCACTTCCTTTCGTTTGCAAAATACAATTGAATTTCAGTTTAGTTAGGTCTGCGTTTATTTGATTTTAGGAATAATAGCACAATAGCTGGTCCAGTGTATAAAAAAGATATGGTATTTATAGTGTTTCCATTGGTGTGAAGGCTAACAGAAGCCTTTTCATGCATTTCTGTATTGAAATATTAAACTGAGAATATCTTTCTGGGGGTGGGTTTCTTGCTCAGCAGTTAAGTGCCAACCCTGGCCAACATTTAGATATACCGCTGCATTATATACATGGAGTTTTCAAGCATGCAATGAGGATGAGAATACAACTTTCTTGCAACGTTCTGCACTTGACTGTACTCTAAAGGTTGAAGTATGCATTTGTTTGAGTGGCTTATCATCACATATAGCCTCATCAGTAAACAAGTCCATATTGAATGTATTGTAATGCACACTATAGAGTGCATTCAAGCAGTAGGACAGACAACACAGTACATTTAGAATCAGAGCTATTTTTTTGCTCCTTTTGATCACGTGCATTTTTTTTCTTTGATAGACCGAAATACATTTTAAAAAATTCAACATTTTAAGTATAAAATTTAAAAACTTGGCATACTAGGTTTTGGGAATATTATTATTATTATTATTATTATTATTATTAATAATAATAATAATAATAATAATAATAATAATAATAATAATAATAAATTACAGAGAAACTTGAGAGATCTTTTGAATTACGAATTAGAATCTATGTTAAAATATATATATATATTTTTAGGAGTACCCAAAACAGAGAAAATCGTCAGATATTAAGAACCTTTTTTCTACGTTTTTTGGCTGAATCCAAAAACGAAACCCATACAAGCTGCTCCTAGCAATTTCCTTCAAGATCCGTTCACACGACCAGAGGGGAGACACAAGCTTGTTGTACTGTGAGGGGCGTGGCCTTGTTGAGTGGAATAACAAGGTCCGCTCGCCCTCTCATCATGCACCTGTTTCATAACTATTCCGGTTCTCAGGCACTGCAGAAAGACAAAGCATTGTGCTCGCGATGCCGTCTCTGCATTATATCACTGCTGAGAGGCAGCTAAAAGGCACCCTGAATTGAGACGGACAGTGAGAAAGCCCTGCACTCCCATTATGAGCAGCCCAGTGCAGATAGGCCAGATGTGTGAGAGTGAGCGTACTTCAATGTTTCATAGATGGCTCTCCTTGTTATCTTGCACTTCCTTTGAGAGTCTCCAGGAGAGGGACTTCCCATAGCAACCTCTGAGGTGGCCTGCAAGCCTTTTGTAACCCTCGGCTAAAATTTCTGCTCCAGTGGCCCTAGACAAGGCTTCCATTAACTGCAGGCCTGTGTGGAGAGCACATGGGACAATAGGCCCAACACTGTGTCCCAGCCCTCAGACAAGACTGAAAACAAATGTTACAGGAATTTGTCAGAATAGAATCATCCGGCCGATGTCACTGAATACATTTACCTACCTCAGAGCCCATTCACACATTTTTTTGTTTTATGTTGGAAAAAGAAGGGTGGGTGGAGGGGTATCAATAGAGAGAGACATGGCAAGAGAAATAAGTGGTCTCCCTAGCAACCGTTCCACAGGAAATATGGCAGCCACCACTGCGGCACTGAAGGAAAATGTATAGGCACCCGGCCTGCTCTTAAGAGATAAGGGTTTGTTCTAAAACAAAAGCCTGGGTTTTGTTTTGTTTTGTTTTAAACAAGGCTAATTAGAAGTTTGGAGAGCAGAGCAAACTGGAAGAAACTCTCAGGTTTTAAGAGTTTGTGCAAAGAATTAAGAAGTGCATGTCAAAATGTAGGCCTAAGCTGCAGTTTGTCAACAACATTAACATGTTCTCCTGAAAACCAGAGACCCTTTCATCTGAAGAGCATGTGGTGGCTTGCTTCCCAGTGCTGCAACAACAAGAAACATATGGGAGCTTCTCCAGCTGGGCTGAGGGGAGTATATCACAGCGTAAAGCAACACAGTGTTGCAACACTTTGTAAAAGTGCCAATTACTGTAATTAAATACTTGTGTAGAAACTGAAATCTTTTTACTGGACTGAATAGTACTGAAGTTGAGCATCATTTCATGGCGCATTCCACCTCATAATGATCCCACCTGTACCTTTATTCACGATGATCAGGGTAATCGATCAATGTGAATGGTTGTGTACTTTGTATATATTTATTAGGAAACCACACATAGGATCTTATGTAATAACTTTTGACTTATCATTAATGGCAGTGTCCATTTTTCCATTAAGTGTGTAACTAACAACATTAAATCTTGACTATTACATCAAGATTCAAAAAGCATTCATCACTCCCAAAACCATTTTATTTCATAGAGATCAGAGAGCACCTAAAACTAGCATGATAAGCATGAACAATGATGTCTGAGATTGCTCCACAAAATACACTATTTATAATGGATCATCTGTTTATTGATTGTGTATATATTTGTATAAACTTAACCTCATACTTATCTGTTGCATTTATTTTAAAGTCTAAAAGGAATCTAAACGCGCTTCCAATAACCCTGGTCTTGTCAAGCCTACCCAATGAGCTTGGCTTCGTGTTCTATTCATCTCCTTTTTCATCTTTGCCTTTGTTTCATTCTATAAGTCACAAACCCAGATCCTATGCAAACAGCCGTGTTCCTGAGATGTACAATAAAAGGGATTGTTATAAGTTCATACTTGAATACTTGTGCATTCAAAGCCCTGGCTTTGGGGGAATAGCTTTTTTACTCAGAGCTGTCACAGTGATTATATTACCGGGCTTCCTCACTTTTGTAAAATGCACGTTGGTCATTGTAGCTCATTTCGTGTTTCTTGCATGTTGACTTTGGTAAACTATTCCTTAGAGTTAGTTTGCATGCGTCTGTGTGTTCATGTCGTTCCATGGTGATGGTGATTGTCTTCATCACAGTACATGAACCTGTGCTTTCTCTATTCTCTCATGTTATAAGGAAGGCAGCACGCTCGTGAATACAAACCCCTTCAGATCTAAAGGAACACATAGCCACAAATGGTAAAATGCATGAGACTTTTTAGATGTTGTAATAGATTTGCACACAACTGGATGCTGGATCACAAACTTCACACCTCCACTGCCAGCCCCACACACATGTACAATTTATCATTGAGTTATAAACCAACACGTTTTAATATATCAGATATTTGCACTCAGTATCTTGCAAAAACGGTTCCTCTTTAGAAATGACCGTGCATGCTTAATAAATAACTTTTTTATAAATGACAAATCCTTTAAACACACAACACTTCTCAGTGCAGATACTCGGTGCTAATCACACCATTACAAATTCCCCTCGCTGTCGAAAGTAATAAATTAGGAGCCATTGAGCTGCTACCTGCGTGGGACCTCACTGTGCGAGGAGCTGGCTTCACTGCGGCTTTCCTGGGAACCTGGCTCCCGGCCCAAGAGGCTGTTCAAGACAGACCATCAATTAGCCCTTATTAGTCCACAACCTGTCATCACAACCAGCAATAGCCTGTCAGTACAAGACTGGCAACAATAAGAGCCCTTTACAATGAAACCCCAGTCCAAATACACAGTCATGACCAAAGCGAATTAACCACTTCATCCCTGTTTGCAGTCATTCCGTGGGAGTCATCATGACTACCTGTTTAGCTCCCTGCTTTATAACTTGCCAGACAAAGGTAAAGCAAGGTAATCCCATTTTACACATTTGGTTCAAAAAGTGAGTGCCATAGATTACCCTACTTTATCACAGTTTTTACCATGCATGTTGTACTGCACTTTGCTGTGCTTTTACCGTGATGAACTCTGATAAGGGAGCAAAGTAACTGAAAGTTCCTATACCATATCCTCTTCACAGAGCCAGGAGCTGCAGTTGGTGCTTCTTGTGATGCTGTGTTTACTGTGGTGTATCTGTTCATCTCAATCCGGGTCCCTCTGGTGATGTGTTTCCATTCCCTGCAGAAACTCCAGTTCCTGTGCACTGTGCATTCAGCCCCTGACGTGGGGCTCGTGTCTCAGAGTGAAAGGGCTCTTCATGCCCTGAGGCTCACAAACATTCTCCCACAATATATCTGACAGCTCGCTCTCTCTAGCTAGGAAAGCGTTCAGCTTTACACAGCCTTGCCTCGCTGCAGGCACCCAGCTTGTGGAACAAATCTCATCCTGCCTGATTTTTTTTCTAGCTTGTTTTTACATCTTCAGCTGTTTCCATCCAGAGGCATTTTTTCTTTTTGTCTTCGTGAGGGGATTTGAATAGTTTTCTTGGCACAGAAAGTCCTATACATATATATGAATTATTGTGTTGCACTGCATTCTATTACATGTCTTAAACATTTGCATCTAATTTCCTGTCAAATTGTTTTGGTTTTTTTCCAGCAGTTCCCAGCTTGTCATCTTGGCAACTGGCTGCAAGAAGCATTGTTGGCTATCAATGGCATTAACAATAAGCACCTGTGTGGACAAACCCGCTCTCAACAAGAGCCGAGCTGCTGGTTGATGGAGGCAGAGGGTCACTTATTAAAGGGGAAGCATTCCTCTAACCCAGAGCACACAAACAGAGGCCCGCATGATCTTGGTCAATATTAATCTGTCAGTGATATATTTGTAAAGACGTGCACAGCAGGATGAGCAGCAGGATACGAAGATAAAACATTTTTAATTAAGTCAAACATTTAGTGGATATTACCCAAATGTAATAGCGAAAGACTATGATAGAAGTTTGGTGGGAGATTTCTGGAAATTCAAGGCAGTTGTTATGTTTGCCATGTAGAGCGTGACAGACAGTCTGACAATATCAGCTTATAAGGGCAAACATTTTCAATAAGGAATGAAGGCTGTTTAGTCAAGAGTGCATAAGCATTCCGCTTTTTCCTATAGCTCTGTTAGCAGCTGTATGAGCAAAGCAGTTTGTCAACCACATCACTGCGTGAAAGAGAAAATCGATGAAAGCTGAGGAGATGGGAGCTAGGCATTCCCTGCCTTTGCGGTGTCCTGCCTTGTAGTCTCTGACCCAACCTCCCAGAGAGGGCGCCACTGGTTTCTGGCTGATGTGGTACTTGCCGAAAATGGGTTTGTCACCGTTTACTGCTAATTACAGCGGAGTAACCTGAGCCCCGCGGGGGGTGGGGTGGACTGGGGTGGGGGGTTCTCATTGTATTCCTCTCTCATTACCAGGAATAACACATCCATTCACAGCAATGCCACCCCTTTGACAGGCTAGTTATGAGACCCGGGCTCTCGCAGGGGGCTTCATTAGAACACACTGGCAGAGTTAATGAATGGCTCTGGTGGAGTGCGCACCGCCAGGCTCAGACACGTCAATTCCTCCTGTTAGACACAGGAGCCAGGAGAAGGTCTTCCACAGCATTTACCCGTTACTGCTGTGTCCCCTCTGAGTTCAGAAAAACAATTTAGAATCAATTAACACGTCACTGACAGTGTAATTGCTCGACACTCGTGCCTTTAATTGCATCAAGTTAGAATTTCCCTCCTCGTTTCCCTTGAGCTAAAACGTAATTTGTGTCAGGCTCAATTGAGTTGTTACATGAGCGATATTTCTAGTTACTGAATGATTAATGATGTTGAAACAAATGTCCATTAGTTTATTATTAAAAGGTAGCTTAAGAGAATGCTGATTAATTGTGGCAGCTGGGACAACATCAATGGTTTAAGTTAAAATTTCCACACAGGCTTGTTAACTCTCTGTATCCTCTAACATTCACTCTGAAAAACGAAGGTTATCGATGATCAATGTGGATTTCAGCCATTGATTCCCATCACTAGGAATTCGTAGTGGTCGTGCTGGTGGTGGTGGTGGTGGGGGGGCTGCAGGTCAGTAGCTATAGGTAACCAAACCCTCAGAAGCGCTAGACGTCGTCGTCACCTGGGACAGTCCCATGTGTGGAGCTCTGGAATTGATCTTTAAGAATGTTCAGGAAACTGGAACCCTGGGGCCCAGAGGGGGGACAAACAGGCTGCTGTGCTTGAGGCTCAACAGGTAACACAGCATTTACCTGGGGGTCATCCCAGGGTGAGAACAAGGTCAATCCTGCCTGGAGACAACCTGGATTCATTTGAACTGCCTGTACATGCATGCATGGTGTGTGAGTCGACTGTGGGTACATGGTTATAACAACTGACTGCATGCCCAGGTGAAGAAAAAACAAACACTTTTGACATGCTTGATACAGAGAGAGGACGTATATACTGAACATGCACACTTAGATTCATCAGAGTCCTCACTTCAGACAGACCGGAATGTATTTTAATACAATATACAACATAAACAGCACTGAAATCTATACTTTTTTTTAATATTATTAATTATAGGCAGCCTAGAGCGATTTAGTTATCACTCAGTTTTATAGCTCCTTAAATGCAATTACAGCTCTTATAAAGAAGGTGCAGTGAAAACGTATGAGTAGTAAAACTTATTACAGTGAAGTAGCAAAATGTTTCAGCTCATTTCTTTCAACAGGTCCAGTGTTAAATTGCATAGGTGTTACAGGGCATTCACAGTACACTGATATTAAATGATGCTTACACTACTGTACGTAATGCTCAGCTGTGGTCTGTCTTGCTTTAACTCGTTTTCACTGCAGCTGAAGTGCAGGTGTTTATTGGGGGGCAATTTCTGTTTAAACTGTTTTCTTTTTGTTTTTTTTTAATAATAACTTCTCCTCATATATTCTGGAAATGTTATTTGCCACAACTGTTGTTGTTTTGTTTTGTTTTGTTTTGTAAGTCAGCCTTAATCAGCCAATTTCAGTCCACCATGAGTCATTTATCTTGTGTTTTTTTAACCCGAGAGACAAAGGCTGTTATCAATAGACGAGGGGGGAAATAAACTGGTTTATTAGTCGATAAAGCGCTTGACATCTGTGTGTACCAAAGCAACACTTGACCTCCATGTTTCTTCTCTAATGAAGCCAGAAAAGCAGGTCCCTCTTGCTGCACTGCAGCACTGGAAGATGATTCCAAGCTAGGCTCGCTAATAGGAGCTGCCACTAGGGTTTTCCAGGTCACAAACCAAGAAGAGCAATTAAATCAAATTGGAGGCTTCACTGAAGACCCGGACTCAGAGGGCCCAGTTGGCCGCTTAATCATTAAACAACCTACTTTCTTTCTTTATTTTTCCCCACGATGATAAATTGTAGAGGAGAGTGAAATCTGCTGCTAGTCATTAATCTGGGGCTAATCAGGATGAAAGCAGAGTTCTTTTATTTCTTAATTAACTGCTTATTTGGAAGAGAGAGAGAGAGAAAAAAAAGATGCATGCTCCACTGCTGGCCTATAATAGAGTTGCCAAGTTGCAGATAATAACAACAGAAAACAGGCAGGGAGTCTCATTCATGTTTTTTCAATTACATAGCCCTCGGTGGGTTCTGAATAATGGCTTGCAGGTTTGCATTGACACTCGGAGATTATAAGAAAAACAACTTCAAAAAAAAAATAATTAAAAAAATAACACAAACACACACACACACATGGTAGTTCTTGTGCTGAAAGCTGGCAATTGTCCTTTCTGGTCTCTAAGGGGGCTTTGAGATCGGGTGGCCAGCCGTCACAGGTTCTGAAGCACTGCTGCAGCACTTTTTGTTTGTCTTGTAGAGGGAGAAAGCCATAAAAAAAAATTGAGATTGGGCCTTTTCACCTCCGGAGGTCTGGGTTCAAGATCTATCTCAGATCACAAATAAAACGAGTTGACAGCAAAAAAAAAATAAAAAAAATAACAGAATTCAGCTTGAACGTCACTGTTGCAGTGACGTATCTTTCTGTTTTAGGCGTTCTATCTGAAACCATGCAGGGGGCTTCATGATTGGTAAATGGTAGTTCAGAGTTTATAACTAGCCTGTAAATAAAACAGCAGTTTTCTTTTTTTTTTACATTATTTAACAGGCTTCCTGCATCTCAGTCACTGCGCTCAGCCAGGTGTGCTGCAGTGGGCTGTCAGGGGACAGGTAGCCCAGCTGCCTGCTTAACTGATAATGGCTTCTTGACAACGATTTCCTAAAACGATTAAGCCTTCACAAAAGGGAACCCGTTTGCAGCAGATTGACTTATCAGAGCTGGCAGAGGCCTGGAGCAGACGCTGGAGCCTCCAGCCAGGAAACTGGGTGGTGGCGGTGATGATGGAGTGCCTGAGATCGATCTGATCAGAGCAACGCAGCCCTTGTCACTCAGGGAGGTCTCTGCCACAACAATCAAAACTCATAACGACCGCGCTGTTTTTTTATTTCTGTTGTAGCCCTAACTCCAAACCCCTAGAACAAAATAACTGAGAGTGTTATTATTGGCATAGATGACCTAGAGGCTGGTTACCAGATACAGGGACTTAATGTTGCTTTTTTATTTACATTAGTATTTGCTTTGGAGTCATGTGATCACTTTTAATGACATAAGGGGTTTGCAGTTAAGTACGTTCCTTTGTGGGACCTTATGAAACTGGACACTAGTCACTTGAAATGAACTTTACTGTCTGGATTTTGTTTTCAGACATAGTAGCTTTAGAGGCCTTTACTACTGTCACTGGAGTTGTTTATACTGCAGAACCATTGCAGTGAGACCAGAGGGAAGTATCGAAAGCCCGCCTGCTTCTCATGTTTGGCAGGTTAAGACTTTTCGGAGACTTCATGTGGATATAAACTCTCGGGACTCTTCCAGATTCTGTCTTGGAAAAGGTGGCTTCAATCAGGGTTCAACAATACCACCAGGGCAGGCTTGACACATTTTGCTGCCCTGGGCAAAATATAAACATCCCCCCCCACCACCACCACCACCCTTTCCTTCACACTCACAGACACACACTACTACCATAAAATCATAATTTAAAAAATGTACCAACATGATAATAATGATTTTAGTTAGAGAAAATCCTACAGATTATGAAAACATGACTCTTCTGGCTTTTTTGTTTTGTTGCTGCAAAGGCATGCAGGGATTCCTTCAGATCCAGTTTTTGGAAGTTCATGTTGAATTGAAATTGTTGCAAATCTGTTCAACCATGTCATTGTGGATCGCAGGTAGTTTTATATTATTAGAAACTGCGCTCCCCACTCACAGCATCAGCAGTATTCTCAGCTAAATAAATGCATTTGGAATGCATTGTTTTTGCAAATGTATTCCAATACATCCTTAGGGTTGGAACCCAAATGTGTTCTTCTGGACATAGCTTTAAGCTCGTCGCATAAGTCAAGTGTGTCGATTTCTTTTGAATCTCCATGGGTGAAAGCCATTTCAATAACGTAGCACTGGTGGAGTAAATAGTATGTTCCCAATGCAGCCAGTTCGGGGATGTTGTACAGGATTTTGAATACATCACTGTTCCTGAAGCTGAGAAAAACGTTCTTTGACTGATTGTATAGCAGAGTCCAATACCTGGTTAAAAAAGGGAACTTTGAATCTCTGTTTTGGGATCATTGATAGGCTCGTCTTATGCCTTGTAGTGGAAGTGTTTCTTTTTCTGACAAGATCGAATTTGTAGCTCAGGTGGAAAGCAGGCATCAATGTGAAGTTCCTGTGCTAACTCGCTACAGTATATTTAATTATATTAAACACTGATGTGCGGCACGTGGCACACCAACACAAATTTGCTGCAGTTTCCGTTAAAAAAAAACAAAAACAAAAAACTCTTTCATTTTGCCGCCCTAGGCGTTTGCCTACTCTGCCTATCGGTAAGGCCAGGCCTGAATACAATTGTTCATACGCTGCAAAAAGTGAGTGCAATAACACACAAGCCACTCACTCTCTTACCGAGGGTGCAATTGCGTTACACAAAAACATTCCCCCCAGGAAACATGACTTACTACCTATGTTGACTCCTTTACTTTTAGTACCTTCAAAAGTAGCTCAATAATTGACATCTAAAGAACGCATTGAACGGTTTTATTATTTCACTTTGAAACATTGCACTTAGTTCACATTCAGTTATTATCTATTGCATTTTATTTCAAGTTTCTAATTGATTAACTTTTACACTTCGTTTGTCATTCAAATCAATACATGCTACAGTGGTATCAGAACTACAAAAACGTTTCAGCTAGAAGTCTGTTATGAGTGTTACACATCTATCAGACATGATAAAGATTTCTACTGTTGATCTTATGACTGAGTGTTTAAAGTTGTTCTTACATCTCGCGTTTACCTTATTCTTAGTAGCATAGGGGAAAAAAAGAGAGTTGCTTGGTCTTTTGAGGGGTTAAACCACCAGCGTGCGGTGTAGTAGTTGAGCGAGAAATTAGGGCCACACAGAAACTTCTGATCCTCAGGGCTCTCCTCTGAGGGGTGACTGTGGCAGCAAGCGCATAAAGCCAAGGTCACAGACCACCAGGACCCTCGCCCAGCTGAGCTGCGGATCACTGCTGTTTGTTTGCATAAGCTTGGACACAAAAATAGCCTTCCCGAGAGCTTTTAATCAACCTGATTAGAATGTGGAAGGATGAAAGCATGTCTGTCTGCCTGTCTGCCTGCTTTCCTGCTTGTCTGTCTGTCTGCTTGCTTGCTTGCCCACCAGAAATTAGAACAGAAAGGTTGACATGGAGATAGGCCTGAAGAATGTGAGATGCTGTCTGTTCCTTTATGCTTTATAGAGTCATTGTCCGGCTTTAAATGAGGGATGAGCCTGTCATTGATTTTGATCTCACAAGCAAAACTTTATATATTTTATAGTATTATGTCTGAACTCAGACACAGAAAATCAAACTCCTGTAAGACAACTGCTGATCGGCCTACAGGTGCAAGACGTGGCTAGTAATTGATTGGGGAAGAGGACGGCTGCAGAGGACTGTGACACAAAAGTCCAAACACTGAATGCAGGTAGAGAGCGAACTGTATAGACCAAGATGGATTTTCACCAAGTAGCAAGTAAGAACACCTAGACAAGCTACGACATGAAAACAAACCGGGAAAAGCTATAACTGAATTACTTAGAGAAGACTGTTTAATGTCATCACGAGGCTATTTCTAAAAGCAGACTTGAAACACATTCTTGAACTAACTCGTGAGTTCAATTTTGTGAATAGGAACCATTATGCCAGCTGGGTTGCAAAGGTGTTCCGTATTAATATCCCATGTACACATGCTTTAAATCTGCTGCTGAACTTAAAGCTTGCAGCTGGACAGATAACAGAAATTAAAAGAAGACAAGGATTCCTGCATGTTCCCCTCCAGCTCAAATAGTTATTGGATTGGGACACTTGGGGTACATGGGTATTGTTTCTCCTTTCATCATTTTGTGATTGTTGTAAATTACACCAAAAGCTTTGAAATGAGCCTCTTTCATCCCTGCCTGACCTGGCCTTTGAGAAGGTTCAAATACTGTTTCAAAACAATGACACTGGGTAAACGCTCATTCCATGTAACACAATGATGCCCCTGCAGTCCGCCTCCGACTGTTCTTCAAATGATCCCCAGTAACATAGCTACTCCAGCCCGTCCAGGTAGACTGCTACAGGTTTTCATTATTCTCTGATATTATTTGTACAGTCTGTTGTGAACTCCCCTTTCTTCTATACAATGCATGCCTTCTAGTCCTAAAGCGAGCTTGAATATAACACGGGTTGACCTTGCCTGCACTTCCTAATCTTCCAATGCATCTCACCTTACTGGGGTGACTCTAACCTGTCCTCCTAACTCACACTGCACTATAGTCCTGGGATTAACCTGGCTGCCCTTCCATGCTCTTTCTCTTCACCTGATCAATTCAATGGCTGTTGGATGAAGCCCTTGCAAGCAGAGGCAGGTTAACCGTTTCTTTACCCAGGAGCGTAATAATTCCGGCCATCGCATTCACTACTTCACTGTCAGCCTGCTCTTCAGCAGAATCTCAAAAGCCATCTCTGCGTCCTTGCCAATCACACTTTGACCGTGTCCAACAATGGGTCAGAATGACTTCTAAAGGCACCATTGATTTTGATTTTCACTGCAGACGTATCTACTTCAGTGAAGAGAGAATCTCCCTTGTCACTGGTGGCCAGGTCACATTTAGGTAAAAAAAAACAAACAAACATGAACTCCAGGCTTTTTTTGTGTCTCTATTTGCACATTTTATAACTGAGCTTTTTTTTTTTTTTTTTTAATTTAGTAGTCGCCAATATTTTTTTTTTTTTTTTTCTCCCAATTTAGAATTTCCAATTATTATTTAGGCTAAGCTCAGCGCTATCACCCCTGTGCTAACTCGGGAGAGGCGTAGACGAACACACGCTGTCCTCCGAAGCGTGTGCCATCAGCTGACCGCTTCTTTTCACACTGCAGGCCCACCATGCAGCCACCTCAGAGCTACAGTGTCGTTGGACAACGCAGCTCTGGGCAGCTTACAGGCAAGCCCACAGGCACCCGGCCAGACTACAGGGGTCGCTGGTGCGCGGTGAGCCGAGGACACCCTGGCCGACCTAACCCTCCCTCCCTCCCCCCGGGCGGCGCTCGGCCAATTGTGAAAATCTGAGACATAGTTTACACTGTGCAGCCAGATCAGAGTGTAGCACAAAAGGCACAATTACAATTATACATTTACATTTAGTAGTATGACCACAATAGAGCAGTTGGAAATAAAAAAGAAAATAACAACATTTTTGGAATCGATAACCCTTTTGTTGTTGTTGTTATTATTATTGCATAGCACTGTACACAAGGATTGGTGCACATCTTCTGCAATTCTGTGTCTGGTGAAAGAAAGCATTGATGTCCTTCACACTAAGTATTTTCAGTACATGCCAGCTATATAAAGTACAGTACAGTCCCAGATCACTCAGAGTTTAGTCACAAGCCCTATCTAGTCTTAAAGAATGACTGCATTGTTATCAGCCTGGCTGAGGAGACAATGTGTGTGAATCTCAACAACGTGTAAACTGTGAATCACCATTGTTTCTCTCCGACAATGGCATCGGCCCACAAGGTATTTCACTAATACCCCGCGCCTTTCTCTGGGTGAGACTATAAACCACCCCTGTTAAAAGGAGCTCATAGTATGGATCTATCCCAGCCAATTTGTTTGCATAGTCTCCCAATTAAGTCAGCAGGAGGCCTGTGAAATGTGCAGTGCTCTGCCAGGCTAATGCATTCAGTGAGAGATGGTAACAGCTGTGGTTCGTAAGAGTGAGATCTCTGGATGAATGAGGCAGTGGAGGTGCTGGTAACAATCACATCAGGGAGGATGCAGAATTGAAGAACATGCAGCATGGAAACCTTATCACAACTGGCTATCCCTATCTGGCTGTCCATCTAGGGCTTCAGTGGCTCATTAGTTAGCCCCTTAGCTCCGGGCTGGAAGCTGAAAAGGTCACTGGTTCAAATGTTGCCTGGGGGTAAGCTCAGCTGAACACTGGTTCTGGAGCACCAGTCTTAGAGTGACAGCACCATTCACAAAAGTTTTAAGGCTTGTTTTTAAAAAAAAAAATATATAGCCTATTTTGTTAAAACCATTTTTAATTGTTTTCACAGAGGGTTTATTAATTCTCAATTTTAAAAGCACTGTTTAACGTAAGAGAATTGGTTGACCACTACTTCCCATCTGTTACCAGTCCTGCAGAATTATATTATTATTATTTATTTCTTATCCAGGGTGACTTACAATTGTTACAAGATATCACATTATACATTATTTCACATTATACAGATATCATTATTTTTTACATACAATTACCCATTTATACAGTTGGGTTTTTACTGGCGCAATCTAGGTAAAGTACCTTGCTCAAGGGTACAGCAGCAGTGTCCCCCACCTGGGATTGAACCCACAACCCTCCGGTCAAGAGTCCAGAGCCCTAACCACTACTCCACACTGCTGCCCCTTATAAAATATAAGTGTGACTTTCACTGCAAATAAAATTAGACACATGCATAGACATTGCATAACTTCTTTTCAGCACTATTGTAGACTGAGAATATGGACTAGTGATGCATCAATATTGTGGAATCTTGGTGTGTTCTTAAATAACGGAACAGTGACACCATGGAAACAAGTGAAGAATACAGAATGCTGGTCGTCTTTCAACGAGGATCGCTAGGAACCCGAACCAGCATTTCTGTGAGGTTTCGTCACATTAAAGTATGCCAGGTGAGGTGATACTGTATCAAGGGACTCAAAACTGACACGAGGGTGTAGAGCATAAAGGATCACACACACACACACACACACAGACACACATCACTGCCGATCAAAGGAAACAAGACTGATGCATTACACAGTGCTTCCCACCTGTGCTTATTGTGCCATTTTAAACCACTTCTGTTTTCACAGATTAGTCATTAGATCTCACTGGTAGGTAGGCTATTAAAATAATAAAAAGCAAAGCACCACGCTCCGTATGTATACAGGTATGTATGAACAGGTATGTATGAACAGGTTTGCACGACCGTATTAATCAGATAAATGATGGGTGTGCTTGAAGAAACCAGTACAGCATCAGAAACAAGTGCAGGTGGGCACAGTGGGGTATCCCATTGATTCTAGAGGTAAAGAGTTTCATACTATGTAAGAATGATATGCTCCCTGTAATACTGGACCAGGGTCCGTGTGACGCAGGGTAAAAGAGCCCTAACTAGTCTACTAGTCTATTGGGATTGGGGAACAACCTTACACAGCTATTAAGCTCAGTAGTTATTTACCTTCTTCTTTTAAATAAGGGCTGTATGTTAAGATGAAAGGGAAGCCCTTGAAGACGAGTGATGTTTGGTTTAGAGTGGACAGAGGGCAAACATTCCAAACCACGGCTCACAACAACCTCTGTGTTTACTGACACACACACACACACACTCTCTCTCGCACACTTTGAGCAGAGAGAAACCGCCAGCGGCCTGGCTGGGGCCAGCACTCAGGCTGGACAATGGAGACAATGCTTGTAGCCGATGCTTGTCAACACTCTTAGGAGTGTTACAGTGCCCAAGACTTTAGTTCAATATTTGTGGAAAGCCCCCAGAGTAACAGCTGCTGGTCGCTGCTGGTTGGGGTGAGCGTGACGCTGCTGGCTTCTGCGAGGTCAGATCGGAGAGCTGGCACAAGCACAGGGGCAGGTGAACAAACAGGAAGAGAGGGAGCCGAGGTGTGGGCTCTGAATTCATCAAGGCTTGCAACCGTGTGTCTCAGTGCTGTTAACTAGAAGCATGCTTCTTTCGAAAAGATATGTAAAGCTTTAAAGTAAAGAGCTGTTTTGAAACCTTACAAAAGTTTTACCGTAGTTAAACACGGTAAATTAGACAGGTATGCTAAAGCTTAGAAAACACATAATAGAATAACATGCTGCAGTTCAAAATTACTGGGATCATTTCTGTTTCTTTCTTTCTTTTTTTAAACAAGGGAAAGGATGAAAAAGTTTGAAATCATTACCTTTGACACTTTTAAAATTTTTTTACATGTATGTTGATTACAGGTGCCTCAGTTGAAGCCACCTAACCTGATGAGAACACGAGAACTTATGTCTGGTGCATTTAATTCAGTGTTTAGACCTGCTTTTGCTGTACCTTGCAAGTGCAATTGAAAAGGAGCAGAAGAGCTGTGTTGTAACTGCAGTTACAATGCACTGAAACAGCACCACTGCTTTTCTTGTATACAGATCAGCTGCTAAGCAACTAGAAAGCACTATTGTTTCTGAGGGGTTCAGTCTCTAAGAGCGAACAGATAACCGATAACCGTGCTCTCCCCGTGTTCAGTGACCCTCTCGATAGCCGTGCTCTCCCCGTGTTCAGTGACCCTCTCGATAACTGTGCTCTCCCCGTGTTCAGTGACCCTCTCGATAGCCGTGCTCTCCCCGTGTTCAGTGACCCTCTCGATAGCCGTGCTCTCCCCGTGTTCAGTGACCCTCTCGATAACCGTGCTCTCCCCGTGTTCAGTGACCCTCTCGATAACCGTGCTCTCCCCGTGTTCAGTGACCCTCTCGATAGCCGTGCTCTCCCCGTGTTCAGTGACCCTCTCGATAGCCGTGCTCTCCCCGTGTTGTGACCCTCTCGATAGCTGTGCTCTCCCCGTGTTCAGTGACCCTCTCGATAACCGTGCTCTCCCCGTGTTCAGTGACCCTCTCGATAGCCGTGCTCTCCCCGTGTTCAGTGACCCTCTCGATAGCCGTGCTCTCCCCGTGTTCAGTGACCCTCTCGATAACCGTGCTCTCCCCGTGTTCAGTGACCCTCTCGATAGCTGTGCTCTCCCCATGTTCAGTGACCCTCTCGATAGCTGTGCTCTCCCCGTGTTGTGACCCTCTCGATAGCCGTGCTCTCCCCGTGTTCAGTGACCCTCTCGATAGCTGTGCTCTCCCCGTGTTCAGTGACCCTCTCGATAGCCGTGCTCTCCCCGTGTTCAGTGACCCTCTCGATAACCGTGCTCTCCCCGTGTTCAGTGACCCTCTCGATAGCTGTGCTCTCCCCGTGTTCAGTGACCCTCTCGATAGCCGTGCTCTCCCCGTGTTCAGTGACCCTCTTGATAACCGTGCTCTCCCCGTGTTGTGACCCTCTCGATAGCCGTGCTCTCCCCGTGTTCAGTGACCCTCTCGATAGCTGTGCTCTCCCCGTGTTCAGTGACCCTCTCGATAGCCGTGCTCTCCCCGTGTTCAGTGACCCTCTCGATAGCCGTGCTCTCCCCGTGTTCAGTGACCCTCTCGATAGCCGTGCTCTGCTTGCTTACCTGCTTGTAGAAACAGTAACCTGTATACACTGCTTATCAGAGCTCTCACCAGGACTGTAAATAACAGAGTTTTTCAGTGAGGTCCCAGTGCAGACTGCAGTGAGCTAAAAAAATACACAAAATATACACAGCATGTCATAAGCTTGCAAGGAAAAAAAAAAAAAACAAATAGTTCACTAACTGAATGGGCATCAACTTACATATTGAAAATTAATACTGTAGTCTATTTGTGCTCTTGTCTACTCGAGAAACCCTCCCACACTTTAAGGAAGCCACCAATTACACTTAATATTTATATATTGCATACAATGTACACTGTATACATCATAGATTTAACATAGCCAACATCTCACCCATTTTTCTAAATATTAATGGTCCACTAATTGGGGGGCTTAAATTAGGATCATTTCAAACATGCTCCACATTGCTATATATAATATTATTATCTGTAAGGCTTCAGATAAACAAGACAGTAACCCCTAAAGCTCTACAGCAGCCACTGCACCGGGATATATTGTAAACCAAGGGTGTCCAATCACAGTCCAGGTTTAACAGGTAGCATTATATAATGAACTACTTCAGGGTCTGGATGGAGGTTTCATTGGTTGACTAAACAATTTAGAGCAGGGTTAGAACAAAGACCAGGAGTAGAAGGGTCAACTTTAGACACCCCTGCTGTAAACGCAAAATCAATGTGTACCATTACTAACCATGTATTAGCACTGCAATAACTCATTCCTGCACTTAAAAATGATGTAATGACACGTGCTGAAAAGCAACAAAAGATGGAGGAAAAAAAACTGTATATAAAAAGTAGCAGGAGCCTGCTTGTGTGAAGCCTATACATAAACGCCAGCCCCTTCATATGTTTGCACAGGGTTTAAGGACTGCTAAGATACTATTCTTGCCAGTTAAGTAATGTCACCAGACCTCTTCTGGTTTTGCCGCTCAACAACACTTTAGAAATGAAAGAACCGGTCCGTGCCTCCTGCTCAGGACAAGTGCTGTGCCGTCAGCAGCAGCATTGTGAACGAGATCGGCCACACTGTGGCTACACTTTCATCCTGGCAACCGAGGCCCTTTATTACACTGTGTTTACCTAAAGGATGAGCTGCTAGGCTCAGGGCCTCACCTGCTTCCCTTACAGCAGTCATGAATATGCACATAATCCTCCTAAAACCATGCATCCCACCAGCCTCGGCATCGCCAACATACTCCCTTTCACTAGGTTGTTTGGCTCGCCCTTATCCATGGCAACTCTCATCTCCACATGAAAGTCGGCTGTCATAAGCCAAGCCTGTCCCTTTCCCCCCCATGCTCATTCTCTCCCTTTATCTTGTTGTATCTATTGATGTTTACCTTCGAGCCTGGATGATCAGTGTCCAGTAAATCGAATTCTACCAGTAGTCTTATTCTCCTTTGTTAGAAGAGGCTTTTTTTTAGTGTGTGAAGAAATGCCAGCTTTACCGAACAGTCCAGGAGAAAGGATATTGGGCTCGGAAGATAGCATCGGCATATGAAATTTATTAAACTGACCCAAATCCCTTACAAAACTGAATTTGTTTATAATAATCTAGCATTGCTATATAGGAGGTAGTTGGTTTCCCCTCTGCTCCAATGTTTACCAGTTCAGGAAGATTCACTAGAATGTAAAGGAATCTAATTACACCACTGAAATCTGAACTGTGTTATGTGGTTCAATGTAAGGGCACATTTTACAGCATGCAAGTGAGTTTGATGTGATTATTAGCAACAGAAACACTTAAATCAATTGTGATAGGCTCGAAAAGATTATATGCACCCTTCCTTCCTAAATTCTAACGTGATTGACAAAAAGCATAAATACAAATTCATTTTTCACCAGCTTAATTTTCAATAAAGTTTGGTGCTATTTTTCAGCATGAGAACAGATTCTCTTAAACAAGTTTGCTAAACCAGAGGGGATACATATCTTCCATATTAATACACTTGCACTTCACCTATCGCAATACAATTTTTTATGTATTTTTTAAAGGAATTTGTAGAAGATTACTGTATATTGTACTGTGCATTAGTTCACAAAGTAAGAATTGTCACTTTGCTAATTGTTTCATTTTTTGGTTTTATCATCACTATCAACTAAACTGGCGCTATGCAAAGATATTACAAAACTGGTGAAGGCCAGCTAGTTCTCAAGGGGTATGTATAGAGTGATAGCATAAGGATGTCTGCTCTTCAACCATAAGGCAGGAATGACAGTATATTTCACTTTGCAGAAAAGACTAAAGAATGGCTTGTAAACATTAAACTGATGACTGTGTGGGTCAGTTGATAGAAGCTGCATTCCATAGTCTTATTATACCCAATTATTCTTAACTTGAATTATTCACAAACTGGTAAGACAGGATGAAATATTGACAGTTTTTTTGCCTAGGTGCAAAAGTATACAAGAAAACTACAAAACAATAACCCAGAATGTTAATTTAGGGGTTCCGAGTGACACCAAGAAAAAGTATGGGTCTCATTTGCATTTGGTTTTTAACCTATAAACAAAACACAAATTTAACAAGAGCAAGTTCCTTGTGTTTAAACGCTGTACTTGTTAAACAAACCGAAACAATCTTGACTTGCAAGAGAACTTATCGGCAGAAGCCCATATCACATCCAAACAGTGACAACCTTGCTAGGCAGCGCAGGTATAGAGGCCTATTGTTAATGAGGCTGAACAACAAGTGAAGGCTGCAGGATTATTCAGTATGGGCCTCCTGTCAAAACAAGTAGTTTCTTTCACCCTCCCGAACGCTCCCAAGGTGGTCGGATGTGCCATGTGCTGCACCCCTGTGCATCTCGGCTCCCTGGCTGTTCACAAGGACCTCCATTAACTCCCAACCTGCGTGGAAACCATGCGAGACAAAGGGCAGTGGGAGATGTCCCACCCCTCTGACAAGGCTGCAAACAAACGGTAACACGGATGCAACTGTCCGCCCCCTGCATCACTGAATTCATTTACCTACCTCAGAGCCCATTCATGAACCTTTTTTTTTTTTTTTTTTTTTTTTTAAAGATAAAAGAAACATGACAAAGAACAGAGCCGCTTGTACAAGAAAAGGGGAAATAAAGCTTTGGGGCCGTCTGTTACATTACAGATTTGACAGGCCTGCACCAGTCTTCGGCTTCTTTGTGTCGCCCACATAATAGGAAAAACACAAACTGAGCAACAGCGGCGTCGTGGTTCGACTACTAGTCAGCGCGAGGGCCTTTGCAAATGCTAATTGTCGGTATAGTGTATCTCCTCTGGTCTGAGAACATCGTCATCTGATAGCACAAAGGGACAGAGGGAACTTTTCAATAAAAAAAAGGCTGAATGAAGTCACAAAGTGAAACTCTGTCTTTTTAAACAGGGGGAATATAATCATACTCTTTAAAACAATGGTAAGCTAGCGAGAAGAGCGTATGCCACACAGAGACTGACAGTGTGTTTCTACGGGACAGTGATACCAGGAAACAATGGCACCCCTTGTGAAACTCAAGAAGAAACCCACAAGTTAAAGCTTTACTGAAAAAACAAGACCTATACCCCTAAAGCTATCAATCAGCTCGCTAGCACAGCCATTCACATTGCATGTTTCTGAGCAGGGAAGGGCAAACGGGGGGGGGGTTTATAACATGCACCCCTTCTGCATAAGTCGGGTCATTTGGAATGTGATCACAGCATTTTGTTTGCTCTAAAACTAATTATTATTGCATGTGTGCTAGTTAAAAAAAAAACTTGGCATTTAGGAAAATGTGTAAAACAATCCTGTTTGGCAAAAAACGTCTTGTTCTATTGTAACTATGCATGTTCTTTTGCATGAAAAGGGAAGTACGAGTCTAATTTGTTGTTAAACCAGCAGCAAATCACTGCTAGACAGAGAAGCCCCCTGGTGTGCTCCTGTCACTAGGTTCAGAAACAATGCCAAGGGGCACCTGAGCAAAAGGCACTGAAATCCACCTTTCAATTGTGGTATTGCAGTACAAAATAGGGTTTTTAAACATAATGCTTATTAATGATATATTATATATATATATATATATATATATATATATATATATATATATAAAATACACACACACAGGGTGATTAGAAAGTACGTTTGCCATATGATAGATAGATGGTGTGTTGATGTGGAAAACATACTTTCAAATCACCCTGTATATATTATATACTTCAGGTCTGCGTGTGTATAGTAAATAAAGCAAACACTTCATGTGTTGATTTTCATGGAAAATGGCATTTTATTATTAGTTATTACTACTATTATTATTATTATTATTACTGCTGTTTCTTGTTTAGATTTTGTTCTGCTTTTTTGTTTTTTTAATACAATCAATCACATTCAATAAATACATAAACTTTGATGGGATAAGGTCAGAACTTTGATAAAAACAAAGGAATTCAACAAATGAAATGGAAAGAATGTGTTTTTGGCGTATGAGAATAAAAGCACTACAGATACTGGAGTGGCGGTGTAATGCCATTCCGAAACTCTTAAATGGACACATTGAGAGACAATTTATTCCTTTTAAATTTCAAATTTACAGAAATGACATATTCCATGATTAGATTTTCTATTTCCTACTGGTTTCTGCTACCACTGATCCTCATGCTGAAGACAAAGTCTGGCCAATCGAGTTAGAAAAAAACAAAACAACAACAGCAACAACAAAACGATTTGAAGCCCATCTCAAGATTTTAGCAGCGTGTGACTTTTTCCAAATCAAAATCAACCTTCATTTTGCAATGCAGGGGAGGACTCAGAAGGCCTTGTAGAATATCTCAAACAAATTTAGCAAATCTGTGTTTTAGATGCATACACCTAGAAGAATGACAACACAAGTCTAGTCTAGTGCTTTGAACATCTGTATGGGGTGGTTTCAGGCCAGGTACTCTTCCAGGGTGGATTTGTTGCTACTGCATTGTAGTTCTTGAGCAATTTAAAGAAGACCATTCACAATCTGCAGTCACATGTTCTGTGGCAAGGCTCACCTTACACAGTGTGTGTGAAAGAGATTTATCCCAAAAAAACAAATTACATGCTTCCTGTCTGCAGTTTTTTTTTTTTTTTTTTTTTTTTTTTTTAAAGACTGCCAGTGTTCCTGGGCTGTAAGAACAGGTTTGTAAGAGAATCCAACGCTGCATTTAGGTTTGTTACTACAAGGGGAGATTCCGTTTGGTTACCCCCTCACCTGTACCAACTCGCCTGGACATCCCTCTCCTCCTCTCTCCTACAGCACGGAATACACTGAGTGAAAACGAGAGGAGAACAAAAACAAGCAACGACGCAAACCCCAGACAGTGCCTTACAAAACTCCTGCTAATAACATCGCTGCTCTGAGTGCATTGAGCAGGCGACTGTGCAGACTTGTGGCAAGCATGCCTATTTAATCTGCTCCACAGCAGAAGTGAGGTACCTCCATTTAACAGGCTTCACTCAAAAAACAGAAACCCCAACCCCCCCCCCCCTTAAAAAAACTAGATAAGTGCAAACTCAGTGAGTGTAAGAACGTGGAAATACTGCTAATCCGAACTGCAGCAGTGACCCCCAATTTTTTCCCCCCTTTAATATTAAATCAGGCCGGCACAAACTCCCCTTTCTCCAAACCTTCTCATGTACTGAGAAGTTCTGCTAAAAGGAGGTCCGCTGTATACATCAAGATCATGTAAGTGCTCTAACAACTGAAATGAATTCCCTTTATTTGTCTTCTAGAGTGAGTTTAAACCAGTGAGATCCTCCAGATGTGTTTGAAGTGACTACTTTACATTCGCACTTTTATCCCTGATAATATATACACACACAGCATACACATGGATACAAATTCAATAAGCATCCTGGCTACTGGATTGCTCTGCTGCTTCTCAAAGTGCTCTATAGGAACTAGCTTATAGCAGCTGGAAGGTAATCATCTAGTTACATCTGCAGTGTGAAAATAACATATACAACACTGTACAAATATAATGACCTAGGTTATCACACATCGCACTCCATAAAGATCCTGATCTTGCTATTGGAGCTAAACAAACAGCAGATCTAACAGGGAGGAGGCTGTCTCTAAACACAGCGGTGCTTATCACAGAGTGTGTGCTTGTGAACGAGGACATCCTGCATCCTGCAACAGCCCCTCCTCTAAAAGCACACAGCAGTATGGATTTATGATGAGCAGTTTTGTGGTCTTGCAGAGGCTCTTCTTGGGGAAAGGGGAACACTGAACGCTAAACGACATCTTAGGTACTCAACTGGTTTCACCCTACTGTGAATTTCTAGACATTTCAAAGTTTGTTTTTTTTTGTTTAAAGGGTTACTCTGTATGCCAAGATAATTGGGCCATGACATTAAAAGCATATGCAGTGAAAAGAAACAGAAAAAGAGAGGCAATATAAATTTACAAAAACAGGAAAACGAGAGATGCTTTGTCTTCTTTGATCAGTGCATAATCAGAGTGGGTCTGGAGCTGGATCCAATGGATCTGCAACAGAGAAGAGATTGGAAAAAAATCAGGTGACAAAAAAAGGAATTCTAGTAATATTTAGATAATGTAGTGTATATGACAAAGTCAAGAACCTTTCCACAGTGCATTAGTCCCCACATATATATTCTTAGTACCAAGCCCCAAACATCTGGATCAAGTTTTACACAGCGGCTGTTCTAAGTGGAGTGGAAACGCCAAAACTTTGCTTATTTAGGGTGTTTTCAATTAATCTACGGTTCTTGGTAGCGTTTTTTTTTTTTTTTTTTTTTTTTTAATTTCTACTGTAATGCAAAGCTGCAGGCATTGTTTTTTTTCCCTACAGTTTGAATAGGAAGTAATCCAAGATTGAGAGCTTTGAAAGTAATGTTTATCAAGCCAGTCCACTAAATACTGAAAAATACTATGCTATGCGATGCTACACTATTCAATAAGCCATGGCACAACACACAAGCCAGTAGAAATGAAAGTGTACCTGTTAGACCAACTTTACTTCTCCTGGTGAAGGGCTTCAATAAATGCTTCAAGTTTCTCTTGAATTTCACGAACCTTTTCTACAAGACAAAAAAAAAAAAAAAAAGATAAACACAAGCAATGGATCACTGTTTAGCTATAGTGTGCAGAATGACCAAAAATCAGTAAAAAGTGTGGTTGATCACATCACTGTGAAAACACACAATCCAGTACTTCTTCCCATGGAACAGTTTAGCAGCATCAGTTTGCACAGGAATTACGCAGGAACGTTTTAGAATGGAAAGTGAAGAACACTGATTGCTACTTTGTCAATGAAGTAATGGTCCTGTACTAAGGAGCAGTGGCAGCACAAGGATAGCTACAATGGGATGTGCCACTAAGTAAAACAGTGGCTTAGCATAGGTTGACATACCAGTTATATCACCAATAAACACTGGTACCAGTATGCTACTGCATCAGGACAATATCTGTTCCAAATCCGACTTCAGAAGAACCTGTAGAGTACACTACCTGAAGCGTGACCGCGCCTACGTGACCTGCACCAGTATAAAAGCATGATATCATACAGAGGTTAAGTACACGTGTTCTGAACTTATCTCCCATGACGTCGCTTTTAAAGCTAATGCTGTAAACAGATATCTTGCTCCAAGACATTTTTCTTTCTAAAATAAAGAGCCGTCCACTTCTGTTATTCCTTTCCTACTTGAATCAGGTGTTGCAGGAGAAGCAGATGGCACACAGATCTACTGACTTTTAATACCTTAAAAAGGTGTACTTTGATGCTGTAAAGAGATATAATAATGAATGGATGGTGTAACATTCCACTCAGTATGACAGAAAAGCAAAACAAAACTCAGAAGGCCACATCAAAGACTGGCCTGACACGCTTTTATTAAGAGCCAAGACGTTTTTGAACGTACGTTGGATGAATATCCAGTACTCCTTAATTAAAAAGGGGACTTAATATCTTGCTTGAATAAGTGGCTTCATAATGACATCATCCGAATATGATTCCTGATAACTGAATCATTACATTACAACACAGACTTCAAAACGTATTCATAAAAAGTTTTTTTTCTAGATGCCAATATGGGAATACGCTTTGCAAAAAATCAGTAATCATGCATTTCAGTTTTACAAAGTCTGTTTTCATAAACAACAAAAACTTTGATATTTATAAAACTGTTATTTACTGTTATTCGTTATCAGTGGCCCAGAACAGTTTCAGGAATATCAAACTTGATTTTAGTCATAAAACACATTCTTTAAATAATAATGAGTTACAGCTTTGTGAATACAGCCCGTTGTAACAACTCTTACTACACCCCGGGGACTTGCGCAATAACGCGTCCGCATAATTTTACGCAAAAAACGCATCACCACGCATAGGCGCGTAATATTAAGTAATATCGCCGTTAACAGAGAAGGAGAGGGAAAAATGTTGGTTCACACTCAGGATAAAGGAACCATTGATCGATTTTGCCAGAAAATGCCACGACAAAGGTCCCACGTTGATTTTCTTTGTTTTGCTTTGTGAAGGTGGCACCCGATGTGATCCAGAACGCTCTACCACCAGGGGAAACTGAGATCGACTTGTTTTGGTCATCGACAGCGGACCGTCTTCCTAAATTTGAAAACATTAGCTTTCAGACACATAAATGCAGTAAGAAATACAGCTGATGCCGAGCGCAGCAACTCGCTGTATAATCTTGTCCTGTCAGATCGGAGGCGATCTCTTTCAGAAGACAAGCTGAAAGAGCTTTTATTTAAATCCTGGAATTTAGAAAGACTAAAAAAATCCTTTGTTCTCTACTTATTTCTTTTTTTATGCTAATATTTTGATATCCAGTATGAGAGAAGAACCCAATACAACTGTACAGTACTTTGTTACTTTGCACATACTTGTACAGAGATACCACATAATTTTGCATAATTTTGATTTTTTTCTGTGCATAATTCTCTGGGGTGTACTTTACTCATGATGTCAGAATCACTGCTTTTATGGGACACTTTGGCCACAGAACTCGCATGCTAGACTGATACAGAGCATGGCTTTGAGCCTCAGGTCTCCTGATCTAATGGCTGGGCTGCTTTCTACTTCGCTCAGTCCCCATTTCTGAAATCTACTGCTCATCCTCGGCTGTACTGCGGTCCCCCTGCGGGGGTTTGATGTTTTAAAACACATCCATTTAATCCACACAAATAAAAGACTTCCATGGGTATAAGAAAAAGAAAGGATACAAAAAGCACTCCTGATATTTAGTTGTTGCCAATCTCACACAGCATACCTTGCCTTTTTTGTCTCCTTCCTTGCCTACTAAAGTTAAATCCCCGCTGTGCTGTCTGTGCTTCCAGGAAGCCTCTGCTATGACCCTGGAGCTATATAAAGCCTCAATGTTATGCTAACATGTTGCACAGGCAGAAATACAGTCCCTTTATTTGTGTTTTAAATTCCAAAACACACAGTCAAGGCTGCAAGCATGCTGTGTGAACCGAACAGAAGATCTATTCTTGTAACCCAAAAGGAACCCTCGAAGGAAAGCCAAGCTAGCTGCAAAAACATCTTCCTTTACTTCAGTGTTCCTGCTCCTTTGATGCTCTGTTACGTATCAGTAAACAAAAGGACTCAGAAACAGATTACAACCTCTAATAAAGCTTAAACAGTACCAGGGAATACAACAAAGGTGTAATTAATTTATCCGAAAGAAAGCATGTAAACCACACATAACAGTTAATACCTTGTTCCAAAAAAAAAAAAAAAGTTTACATATATATATATTTTTTAATTACAAATAAAAAAGGTGCCTAATATATACCTACATGATTTTAAGCAAGTAGACTTTGTGTATCTGCATACAACTACAGGGTTATGATGTTTAGGAATGCCAGTACATCAAATCACAACCGTGTGTCAATTGGACTGCAGACTAACTGCAGCTGTTAAACCCTCCTCTCCACAACTTGCCACTTGTAAAGATATTTCCAGACTCCTTTTTGCTTTAATGCAGGGGAAGGGGTTAACTGCGCAGGTGCATTCGCCACAAACAGCACGCAAGTGGCACCATCTTAGGAGGTCCAGAAAGTCATAAATCTCCATGTCCTGGCGATTTCAAAGTGCACAAATAAAACCACTGGACACTTTCGAACAAACAGCATAAGAAGATACTGTTGATGGCATGTCACATCATTAGTCTTTTTAAAGACAGTGGATACAGCAAAATACACACATAAAGAATCCCTATTATAATTATTTATGTTGGTGAAGTTTCATAACTTGCCTGCCTTGAAAAGACACAAAGATTGGCAGAGCTAGTTTCTGCACAATACACTGTAAGCTCCTTAACCCACATTTCACCTTTCACCTTTGCACCAAGGCACGTCTTCTGAGGCATCAGAATTCCACTTCAGTTACAACATTTGACAAGAGCTCTAATGAGAAAACGGTTAAGGAAAGCTTGCCTAAACATGATAAATCACCAACCCCCTACCCCCATTTAGAGCCTTTTCATTTCTCTTAACTTGTGTCCATTAATTTATCAGAGGCTTCAACCGCTGACGCTCTTTATCTGGCAAATTATCATAGCTACTGAGACAGCAGTAAGAAGAAAGGAAGTCAGGCCTGCCGATGGATCTCTCAGTCAGGAAGATGGATGAGCACTTAGGAGCAGGGACTAAACCATGCCTGCCAGGTGGGGTGCTTCTTATCATTTTATCATCCGCTGTAAAACCCAGCTCACCTACTGCAGCCACGTTACAATAAAGAGGGGAGATAAACCGAGAAAAAAGCAATCAAAACGTGGTCAAAGTCTTGCTGTTCTTCTACATACATGATATTACATGTTATACGAATGATCCCTTTCTGTACATGCAAAATGTTCTGGTCACATCAAACAATATCCAAGAGGGTAAGCCCCACCATGCCATGTGGAGTAATGCTAGCCACACACACAGTGCTTCCGTACATAACTCCACTTTTCTAGAAGTAAGCTACAGTGCACAAACAGTTCTACAAGAGTCTACATGCAGAGTTCTACTTTAGAGGAGTTCTGGAATTCCATGAAAACATGGCAGAGAAGCAGTAGCAGCATGTCTCTGTTTGCACCTTCAGCAGGATTGAACAGAGGATGAAATCACAAGGGAAATGAGGAAAGAAATTCCTTCACTTTTTAGTTCCATTCAGCTACTGCGTGGAATGAAAACTATGTCTGCACATTGATGACAGCACACAAACATTTCAACTTGTTATTTTAATACAAATAGGCAGATCAAGCGTCACCTACTTTTAAGGAACAGGTTGATAGTTTAATTCTGTTTTTGACTTTAAAAAAGCGATGTTGTATTTCTTCCGTTGATGAGGCTTGAGTTATGTGTTGGGACAGAACGGCACCCAAATCTTCTTATTCACACTGAATCTCTTAAACTAGCCTTACGGTTTCATCTATTTCCAATGGTCTGTCAATAGGCACAAAGATTTTAACTTCAGTAGGATGGAGGAGACATGGAAGGGAGTAACGAATCATGAATACCGTATTAAAACAACTAATTATTTTTTCATTGCCATCTGTTGTAGTAAAAAAAAAAAAAGATGGTAAAGAAAAGGCTGAAACAAACCTTTCTTTATAAGCAGGACGCTGTACAACTGCAGAGACTCTGCTTCCCTCTACCTCCCAATACAAACCAGGATCCAAACTCCATTTAGCCTCTGTTTGCCTAAAAGATGAGCCGCTACACACATCAATTCATGATCCTCCCTTTATCTGGTCATGAATATTCCCATAATCCTCTGGCCTCTATCCCACAAACCCTTTTCATGGACACTGCGCGGGACCGCTCCTATTCAGGACACCTCTGAATTCTCCCATTCAGGTCCCTTTCCCCTGATCTCCACATGAAATGGGATCTCTTTCGCTCAGATTTCCCTCATTCCTGAGCCTCACACATGCCCGGTATCACAGAGGCTGGTAAAGCTTATAATTGATCTGTAATTAGAGTCTGAAACACTTTGGCTGAAGGGAAACCCCTGCTGATAAAAGGGAAAGCAGAGGCATAAAAGAAAAGTTCAGGACCACGGTCCTCTTGGGGGAGAAAAACAAAAACTGTAATCCATTCAATACAGAAAAGACCCCTCCTCGATATATCTAGGTGAAAATGTCAATCTTTAAAATTATAGTCACATTAAAAGGTGGTAACACACTCAGCTCAGGGATTTCAACAGCCTTTTGAAAATGTTATATGGATACTTCACTAAATTTACCTGGCAGTATGGGCGAAAGAATTACTTTTTAAAATAATCTGTATTCCTAGGAAATTAGTTGTATGCACCACTGGCAAGAGACATTGTACTGCAGAATAAGGTGTGGTATCACTGTATAAGGCAGCCTGGGAGGGAATAGCAGAGGTAATGCATTAAATATGATGACAACATCACAACACGGAGGCTGTGAAACAAGACAATAAAAAAACAGACCTCTTTTAAAAACATGCTGCAAAATCTGTGACTTGAACACAGGCATTTCTTGATAGCCTCAGGTCTAAACAAATCAAAAATGAATCTCGAAGTACCTTTTTTCTTTTTTTGAAGCGGTAGGATTACAAAGGCTGATGCCTTGCTAGGAGACACCAGACGCATGACAGCAGGTTTCTATGCAAAATATAAAGTGCTACAGCGTTTGTTATTTTAGTGCAAACCTAATAATAAAAAGACCACATAACTGAATGAATTTTATTTTTATTGCATAGTCAATATGGGCAACACAACTTGGCAAATGTTGCTCAATTTATAATATACTGTGGCAATTATACAATGCTAGCCTGGGCCAGATCCCTGACACTTGTGTCAGAATGCAAACTAATGAATGGATTCAATGAGACTAGACCACCAGTAGTGACCTCCTACTGTCTTTGTGCAAACAGTGACGCAGTTAGTATCTTCCAGTGCCTGCTGACCCCTTTGTTTTCAACAGCAGCAATTATTAGTTACTGTAATCTTAAATATAAACTGTGTTAATTGGTTATTTCCAGGACAGAATTGTGCACAAGGACATTAGCAACTACCAAATAATCAGCCTTTAGAAAGAGCCCCGTAAAACTGCTTGAATATGCAGGTTTTAACAAGTCTTTGTTGGGGTGCAGTTTCAAGCTACCTTTATGGTTAAATGGTTTGTTGCTGCAATTACTAAATGTGATTGGGTTAGTTGCCAGGCTGCTATAGCCTGCTGTTGGTCTAATGTATCACTGTGTGAATAAGTCTAATACATAACAACACTAATAGTTTTGTTGCTGCATTGTTTACAGGGGACTTTGGTAAACAAACCTTTATTTACCTGGCCCACAACTGACAGGAAAGAGCTTCCATCACACAGTTCTGTTCCTAAGTTTTATTTGTTATCATGTTATTATTTTATTTATTTATTTATTTATTTAGCAGACGCCTTTATCCAAGGCGACTTACAGAGACTCGGGTGTGTGAACTATGCATCAGCTGCAGAGTCACTTACAATTACGTCTCACCCGAAAGACGGAGCACAAGGAGGTGAAGTGACTTGCTCAGGGTCACACAATGAGTCAGTGGCTGAGGTGGGATTTGAACCAGGGACCTCCTGGTTACAAGCCTGTTTCTTTAACCACTGGACCACACATCCTCCATGTATCATGTATGTATGTATGTATGTATGTGTATATATATATATATATATATATATATATATATATATATATATATATATATATATATAATAGATGGGCTTCAGTCAGTTGCAGGAAAATAATTTCATCCAGGGTTTCAGTGTCGTCATAAATTACGAGATATACATATCTATATTGTGTGTATTCGACTATCATGATAATGATTTCCCCAAATTCACTAGATCCTGTCTTGCCAGCAGCAGATGTTATTCTTCATCCAGATGGTACTCTTCAAAAGGTATGATAAAGATTATTTTTTTAATACACATGTAAACTCTGACAGTGGGAAGTCTAACAGCTATACGAAACCAGGAGGGAAATACAAAGTCAGGCCATACAGTACAGAGCTCCCAGATTTACAGCCGTGGCACAACAGGGTCACGGTCTAACAGTAAAAACCTCGGAAGTGCCTGCATTGTTTTTCTACATCCTCCCCTCCGTCACATGGCTTTCATTCCCACTGGACGCAGCTCTCAGGAAAACTGGAAAGTTCCCTTCTCTCTCCGTCTCTCTTTTTATTTTTTATTTTTTTAAGAAAAAGGAACCACCCAGTGTGTTGCCCTTTTAAGAGGCAGCGCGCAGTGTGTTGCCCTTTTAAGAGGCAGCGAGCCATTCATCACCAGCGATGACAGATTTATACGAGTGGAGACCTCCCCTGGTTCCTTTAAGGCCTTGAAACAGATGGGGAGTGAATGGACAGTCGGTGGGTCAAGAAAACACCGGGGAGGTGGCTGTTTGTTTGCTGCCAGCGTGCTTCCCAGCCTCTGAAAGAGGGTCAAGACTGTAACCGCCTGGCTGGAAGCTGGAAAGGGCCTTTCTTCCAACTGTTAAGACCGACACTGTTTCCTAGTCCGCTGTCACAGAGCTATAAATATCGATTTGTCAAAGCCACCACTGAAATGTGCTTGTAACATTAAGGGTGCTGCACACCCCCGGTATGGGTTTACAAGAGCTGTGGTGTTGTGTGTGTGAGAGAATGTGGGGGTGATGGGGGTAGTGTAGGGTCACTTCTACCTTACCAAACCACAATCCTACAAAGCTAAGTCTAAAGTGCAGTCTGATTGGCAGTGCACAATGCTGGCTTTACTGTTTCATTAATGTTTTATAATAAATAAATACATATGTATGCCAGTGTTTTGGGAAAGTACTATAGCTCTTCTGTCTTATGTCCATGTCCTTGAAAAGTTTCAATAAACTTTGGCAATCGCTTTCCAAGATATAGCCCTCAATAGATCAGTCAGTCAGCACCAGATGAGTAAAAAATAAAATACTGCAAAATGCTCCCTGCTTTACTTCTCATAAAAAATACTTCTCTTAAAAAATAGTGAATCAATACAAGATTTTTCTTTATTTCAGCAATTGCGTGGAACATGTTTTTTTTTTGTTTTTTTTTTAAGGCTGCTGTGCTGCAAGATCAGAAGTGCAATGATTAATCGGTGCAAGGCAAAGAACGGAGTTGCTGCTCATTAATCTTTGAAGGAAGCCTGCTGCTTTCCAAAGCTTTGAAGACTACAAGGCCCCTGTGCTCTGGATATATCGCACGTTAGGCTGATGGGTTTGACATAAATTTTGCTTTCGATTGCATTTAACTCCTTTACGAAGTATAGGACAGCTGTAAAACAATGCACAGGGAAATCATTATCAATCCCAAAATTACTTTAAAACTAATATTCACAACTGGAAATGTACACTGCTAAGAAATAAGGACTACCACATATCCACAACCAGACCTTTCTATACTACAAACAGGAAGGTAAAAGCAAGTGACGCGGAGAGGGAAAACCAACACATTCATTTATTTAAAACTGCTGTTAGATGCCTGCAAAACGCAGAAAATGAGTTCACTGATGGAAATGGAAGCCATCGCCAACACCGTGCCTTGTTTTATTGCAAGGGACATCCAACGTCTGTTGATGGAGGTAAACCCCCCAAAACGTCTCTCCCCATATAATGCCTGTGTTCCACTCTCGCACACCCTTAGTGCCAGGAGATGTGGAAGCAGCAGTCAGTAACCCTCCCTGTGTGACCTACCTGTCAACAATACTTTTGATGAGCGAGGGGGGAAGAACAGGGCTTAGCCAGCATGATAAACAGCGATGCACATTTAGCACAAAGCTTCACTGTGGAGCGCGAAGCCCACAGCTCATGAACCCATCACACCGGCTCCCACATGTCCGCAGAGTAACAAGTAGAACACCCGGACTCCTGGCTTCAGATGCTGCTGGAAAACCCAGGAGTCTGGCTAGAGATTAATGGGCAGAAAATGAGCTTTTAGTCGTGCACTAATTTATCAGCGGGCTGCTGTGTTGATGTGAGCCGGCTTTGAGGAATGCACCGGGCTTACTGCGGATCCATTTGAGGCTTGTCTCCGCTGCTTCCAGGCTCATAATCAATAACTGCGCTCCGCACTGCATGCCTTCTCCTGCGGGGATTTCTCCACTACATAAACTGTTGACTGTCTTGTGGAATTTCAGCACCGGTGTCTTAAAGGCAACGGCTACCTTGACACAAACCAGCACCCCCTTATCTATGAATCCGTATCAGAAACAGTGCACTAGAAGCTGTTAAAATGTCAGCCTACAATATTGCCAAGGCTCACTAAAGCTTTTGCTGTAAACAGTTTACATGTGGACAGCACATACCTGTGATCTATACATTTGCATTCACTTTAGGAGGTGACCCGAGCAGCTCATCACATTTTTTCCAGCTAATGTTTCCTAAAACAGAATGATCCAGAGTCTTGGCTGCACCCAAGCCTCTCTATAACAAGATCCATTCCTCAAAAGGGGACTTGAAGCTGCTGGTTGGATACATTCCTGTTTTTCAAACATGCTGAAGATGGGGGCCACTATCAGGTACAGGAGGGACTGACGTCAATTGAGCCAGGCTCAGCTGACACACCTCTCTTGAAGGACCACCCCAACCATTAAATCACCCAATCAGAGACCGCCAATGGCACCTAGCTGTAGAGCTGTACAAACTGATTATTTGATTAGGTGAGTCATTGGTGTTGCTAATTAATCACTCCAAGTGAAACGAGTGAAGAGACAGCTACTTGATTTGTGTGAACTGCTGCTTTTCTTAAGACTGTAGAGAGCAGCAATCCACACAAATCCAAGCAGGTGTTTCTTTACTTAGAACAGTAAATCAGCCCAATTAACACCAACGACCCTCACCTGTGGAGAGCTCAATCCGAATAATAGATTCATGCAGCTCTACCGAGCCGTTTCAACCCCCTGGGAGAGTGTACCTCTGAACTGAAACCAAGCATTAAAAAGGGGGAAAGTCCAGCACATTAACCCCACTGCGTCACCTGGGCACTGTACAGTAAATACAGTTTCTTAATGAAACAGAAAACAGTTCACCTGACATTCTTGCAGTTGCTTAATACACCTGACAGCATATTGTGTTAGCCGAGCAGTTACAGTGGCACATGATCACTGTTCTGCCCATCCTTCCACGTGTCGTCCAGCTCATTCAAACACAGCAAGCCTCAAAATTCAGAAAGGAACAGTACACTACTAAAAGTAACAGAGTGTGGCATATACAGAATAAGGATTGCCTTGTAGCATGTGTCTCTCATGAGTCTGAATACTGTGAGGCTGTCCTCATTTTTTCCACACACAAGTGAGACAAACTGCTCCCCTCGGATTATCCTGATTGAAAAAGGAATACTGCGCTTTAACAAACTCATAGCCAGAGGTGCTGGGCATTCCTAAAGCAAAGCAAATCAGAGTAGTCCTGCCCCATTCACCGACACCTGCACAGGTGGCATCCCCTTGGCTTGCTGGGCTGACAGACTGACCTGGGGGTCACGCTTTTACTCTTATATACACACATAGCAACATCGTCATCAAAGGCACAGCTTTCTAGCTTGTTACACTAATGTTTTCCAATGGGTTAAATGCTTCTTTTTTCCTTACTTACAAACCACACAGAACTACCAGAAAAACAGAAAAAGAATCCGGTGCCGAACATGTAACAACAGTCCCATTAAGCGAGCACAAAAGCTGCTGAGAAAAATGTCTCCTGCCTTCAAAAGCAATGGGCTCAGGGATCTTTCCTGTTCAGTCATGCCGTGTGGATAAAGCCCTCCACAGTAACACGATAATCTAAAGCCTACCTCTCAGATCTGTCTGTGACCCCCAGCCTCCATTCCTCAAGAATAGAAAAACAACTTTTCAGTGAACTCTTGGGATTTTATTTTACCCCTGAATCTGAAACTATTACGAACTCAAGCAACAATAATAAAATACATTAAAAAAAGAATAAAAAAAAAAAAATCGAAATCCTCCTTCAGCTTCCACACTTGATTGTATGCAGATAAAGGCTAAGGCACAGACTTCTTGAAGCGTTTTATTAGAGACCAGTGTGATGTATTAAAAACAGCTGATTCCCATTGCAGGGCAAAGACACTGGGGGGACTGGAAGCAGCTCATTCCAGCACAGAAAGGGTTAACAATTTACACATTTGTTCATTAAAAAAAAAAGCTAGCAGAGATGCAGCATCTCAGCGGCCACAGGCAAAATCAACAGATCAAAATCCAGCAATATATTAGCAGTAAAGAAAGAAGAAAAAGAAACATCAATGTTAGAACAAACGGATTATATCTGTATAAAACAACACACATCCATGATATTCGAAGAAAGCTCAGTTATTTTGGTTAATGGTGTATCTAGAAGTCTCCTCGGCCTATCCAATGCCAAAATAACTGTAGCACGCTACACACTGCAAATCACAGAAGGGCCAATTTCTGCGACACCGGTTGGCCCGCCATTGCAGACTACATAAATCAATCAATCACAGACGTACAGACACAAACAAACACACAGCCCATACCAAAGTACACAAGCACTTCCTTCATGAAATGGCCCATGAAGATTTATTACACATGCACAGCAATGCCAAATTATTGCATGCTGGATTATTATTCTTTGTCTCTTTAGTTATTTGGCTTCTGCAAGAGTTGACAAAGGGGCCCATCCAGCCTCTTGAGCTCTCGTATCACAGGGAAATAAGAGGAGAGGTGAGGTGAGGAAATGAAATGAAATGAAAGGAAAGGGGCAAGTCTCAGCAAGTACAGAAATGCTTCTGGCAGCCAATGAGAAAACAGCCACCTGCTGCCAGGGTGATGTGGAGGCATCAAGCAGGATGGAAGAGTAAACAGAGGCAGGAGGGCTGGCGTGCTGCTGCAGACGCTTCATAATCCCACATCAAAAGAGGCAGCAAGCAGGGAACACATTGCCACCTTGTGCAGAAAGCATGCACACCCAGGCAGGGAGGATGTGTGCACCCAAGCCCAGAAACTCCTCTGCTTTGTAAGGGACTCAAGGAAAACGCTTTTGAGTTTATTTATTTTAAAAAAGGAAATAAAAAAAAATCAGCCCAGTCGAAAATTAGAGAGACAGCTTTTTGTGTTTGTTTGTTTATGTGGGCAACGTTTACAGGTGATAAAAAGCCACTATGATCACAGGTTCACTTTTTAAACTCCTATGTTTAGTGCTGCACTAAATTAGCCTGTCACATACTGTACACAGCCTGTCACAAAACGTTTGGCTGGATTGATGTTGGCTGGATTAGGGATTCTTCACAACACTAGTTTGGATCCCCACAAGTTAGTTGAAACAAAATATCTGGGAATACTGTGGGAAAGAATGATCCAAGGTAGAGTTGCTCGTAAGAAACACCAACACTAGATACTTCCTGAGGCTTAATGGCTGAAACGGTTAAAGTAATGCTGATCATATATATCCTCAGAATCAAACACATTCTCAAAGACTTTAATTTCACTCGCACCATGACTGGCTTAATATTGGGTTGACTTCCATGAGTCAGATGCCAATGTCATGCTTTTTTTACACTTCAATCAGCTGTGAACACTACAGTTAAAATATGCTGTCTAACGATCACGCACCTGTTCCAAAAAATTTCTTCTAATTTGGTGGTCCTAATAATAATTTCTGTTATTTGAAGCAGAGTCCAAAAAATTAATAAATAAATAAATAAATAAAAAGGATTCACAATATCTGTAATAATAAACTACCGGTATCTTTTGATGCGATTCACCAGAATTATTATTAGTATCAAAAGTTCTAATAGCATCTATGACAGCTCTTCATAATGAAAAGAGGGAAGCCCTAGACTACAGGGGGAGAAGGGGGGTATTTAACCACAATAACCCACGCTACCAACACCAAGCTAATTGTATTATATACAGTTAAACACTAGGATTAGATATCAAGCCCCTCTTAATGCTTAATCGTTTTCCAGTATCAATAGTCAGCTGTCCTACGTGTGTGTGTGTGTGTGTGTGTGTATTTTATGTGGGGTAGCAACCACTGCATACACACTTGCCTAGACATGCCTTCTTTACCAAATGCAGCAGGGGAAAAGCCTGCTCGGGAGGTCACTTGTAAATTTCAACACTGATGGACAATGGGCCCCCACAATAGGTTATTTATTACCGCTTGCTCAGACAAGGCTGGGTAGGTTGTGTATACAACAGCTAACTGCACTGCTGCACGAGAGCAAGCAAAAGGGTTGGGATTATTTACAAGAAACAAATCTAAATGTCAAAATAATTGTTAACTAAGGGTGTAAAGGGTGAAAGGACACATGAAAATACAAACACTGAACAGCATTTTACTAAAGGTTTTTTGCCTAAAAAGTTCGGTTTTAATGATGATTTTGCATTCATTTGCACACCTACTATTTTGCATTGCAAGCTGTAATTCAGCACCATGTGTAAAAATCAGTGCCAAATGTGAAAATAAATACAAAAGTAAAATAAAAAATAAAAAAATGAGTACAGTATCCACCACTTACACCGTACAGGGTTATTTTGGGCAGCCGTTTATATCGGACAAACAGCGTTTGCTGTTCTCATTGATTTCAATAACAAAGGCACTGTTTATACCGTGTTAAGCATGCCGTCTATTTCGGGCAAACTCAGCTGTTTGGATCTCGTTATGTGCCATTCCCATAGATTTAAATAACAAACACACTGCTTATTACTGTAGGAATCGCTCTTACTAATCCACCAATCAGCTGTTTTCACCTCGTTACCTTGCCATTCACATAGATTTCAATACAAAAGGCAGCACTTTACTGTAGTAACATCTTGACAGATCGATCATTCAGCTGTTCTCATTACTGAGCGATTATCCCTGTACTGTACCCTGGCTATTTAATCCCTGTATGCAGTGTCGGGTTTACAGTTTGAAAAAACAGCACTGACTGCAACAGCAAGCCTGGCTAAAAACATAAAAGTGATGAACATCAGCACGAAAATTCAGTGTAAATAAAATGTCTCTGTTAGATACTGTGCGCTTGCTAAAGAATGCTTAGAACTCTGTCAGTCAGCAACATTGCTTCAAATAAGCTGGGGTTTCTGTAGTTGAGGAGGAGAGTGCTGACGAGAATACAGCCGAAACTGAAACTCTGACAACACCAGTGGGGGATGTCAGAGGAAGAATTCTCAGCTGTGTTACCTTAGCGACCAGGAGGCTCTGCCTGAAACAGACACCGATGACGTAAGTGTGCGTGCTGCGCTTGTAACACTGCTAATATGGAGCAGCATCCGGACATAGAGTCGAATTGGGATTTTTTAGAAAACCCCAACAAGGTTTGCCAACCAGATGCGTATCACAGAGTTCTTCGCTGGAAACAATTTGCAGTAATGTAGCCTACCTGTATTGTACATTTCTGCATTACTTTATTTTTTTTGCACGCACTTTTTTATTGCTTTCATAGATTTTATTACATCTTTTTTATTAGTGTAACGAGTGTCTTAATAAAGATTTTTAACTGCATATACGCTTGTTTGTTTTGATTACTGTACTGGTGATTGTGGGACATTCTGAATGTCAGCTTACTGCAGGTGAATCACGTCAACACAAACGCGCCCGTTCTAAGCAGTGGCGACTGTGTATAAATGCTAAATAAAGTCTACTTTTTCACTGAAAATGTACAGGATGGTTTAAAAACTTCATGCAGCTCTGTTGCGACAAAACCAGTAAAATAATAGTGTGCCTTTTTTTTTTTTTTTTTTTTTTTTTTAAAGAAAAGGTTTTTGATACTCTTATTAAAACACAAAATCAGCCTAACCTATGAAATCAATTTTAAGCTACGAGGTGAAATGCAATGCAGAAGTTTTTGTTTCGTTTTGTTTCATGATTGTGGAAAGAAATGTTAAAGACATTAAGATGTGTTTACAGTCAGCTGAATTAACACTGAAGCGATGCTCTTTGGCTCTCTCTCTGCTGTAATCAGTATAATAAAAGGACTCACGCAGAGGCACAAGTCCAGGCATGCACATTCTACTGACAAAGACTAATGAATTTATAGCCAGTTCAATGCAAGCACCACGATTTAGAATCTACCTGCATTACCCTTCTCCACTCGTACAGAGCAGCGATTCAGACACCAGATGGGTCAGGTAATCTTTGATAGGGTAAACTCATTTGTTTCCATGCTGCACCCAAAAATCATTAAAGACCTTGAGATTCCTAGAATTTAATGTATGTTCTGATTTTGATTTCTGTGATGGAAGCAGATTTTGACAAACTAAAAAACAGAGAAACCTTGACTCAATAATATTTTATATGCTTAAGCACATATTCACTGTAAAACATATAAACTAATAGACATCACAAATTCCTTTTAAGAAAGCAAAAACATTTATATTGTACTATTAAAACATGTAAAATGTAAAATGGAAATCATCTCCTACACTAGAAAACGAAAACATTATTGTTAAATTAGAGACAATCCAAAAACGATACAACCATAAAAGAAAACAGAACAGCACAACTAACTCCAACCAACGCTACATCACTCCAAGATGTCTGAGACAACACTGCTCTCTGCTGTTCAGGGACAGTAACGCATGAGGTGTGTAGATCTTACTTGACTGTTAAAGGTGACCCTGACACCCAGCTTTGTGTCTGACATTTTGCAGTTTGGTTGAAAGCCACGGTGTGCCACAACAAAGTCTTTTAATTCTGAGCTGGTGTGACTTATGATACCATCAGCCTAACATGAAATTAATTTCATGCTACAAAGTGAAAAGCAATGCAGATGTTTTTTGTTTGGCTTCATTATTGAGGAAAGAAATGTTTAAGCGACAATTTGGTTGCAAGCCACAATTTGCCACAACAATCAGTGCGTTTACATGAGATCAAGTTTTCAGCAAACTAATGTAGTTGGAAAATTGAAAATCAGAAAATTGGTTTTCTGAAAAATTTAACTTTTCTGTGCTTGCATGACTTGGAATAGATAATTCAATTGCAGTGGATTACTTTTTTTGGAAAACGTAGAGCACTTCTGCAAACTCACTTTGGGGAATTTTCCGATACGTTTTCGGAAAACTGTGTTTACATGACTTTGATATCAGAATTACTTTTTGGAAAATTATATTATTCTGGAAAATATCAGAATTGTTATGTTCATGTAAACACGCTAAATGTCTCTAAGCTTAGAATTCCTAGCTAACAGTATATAAGAGAGACCTAAGAAAGGCCAGGGTTCAAACAGCAGTCTGTACTCACTGAGATCCTCTGCTAGCTGCACTCTCCTCCCAGTTATCAGATGGACCTTCTTATCGTTGTCTTCTCCAAAGTCCTCCAGCACCTCTTTTACGTTCTTCTCAAGACGGCGGACTGCAAAATGGGGAGGGGGGGCGATGAGGGCAGAACGGAGATAATGACAGCTATGTACTGTACATTAATCTAAATCCTGGGCCAGTTCATTGTTTGAGGTGTAAAACCTCAGCTGAGATTGGAAACTAACATCACTTTACGTCCCTACCTGAAATATCCTGACCACATTTTACAACAAATCTCATCTTTGGTGATACAACATTTAAATTGTGTGCTGCAAACTAGGAATAACCAGAAGTACCAAACATACAATGATATTGTATGCTGGGTTTACCCTCATATCCAGTTTTAAGTACTGTGGTAATACTGGGGGTCCATTAGATTAAGTTACACTATTCAGTCTATGAATAGTTTTGAATCCATCACTATTAATCTGCAGTTCCTCGTGATCATTGTGTGCTTTTTTTATGCTCTCAACACATGTGGGTACATACATGTGTGAACCTGATTAGAACACATTTTTGACAGCACTTCTTTTATATATATATAAAAAAAAAAAAAGTTTCCATCTGCAGCTGTAAAAGGAAACCTTTTAGACAGTACCTTCAGTGTTTGTGAGCTGCTGCCTGAGTGTGTTTGCTGTAATTCCAAGCATTCTCTGGATCCGCCAGAACAGGACCACATCATTACACTCCAGCTGCAGCAAATGCAGAAAAACACTTACTGTTTTGAGTTGGCAAGGGTTTCAATGCCTCAAAAGCACTCAATAGAACACAACGCAGTCTTGAGAATCTGTAGCCCACAATCCTGAAAAATCATATGTATTTCTCCTTAAATTTGCTTTTAACTTGATTCCATTGGGGATTTTTAATATATATATTTTTTCTCTGGTGGACTGCAATTATATTTTGTGGTGAAAGCGAGTTTGCACTCCCCGAGAATGCCTTATGCTTGTTTTAGCCTGTCCTAGCCTGTCCTGAAGAGACCACCCTCCTGGCTTCTGGATGGGGAGAGAAGCTGTTCTGTCTCCATGCCCACATACTCTAGGAACTTAACTGTGTAAAACAATGGGCACCAAATCTGTCTGCAATTCCACCTTTGGAACCGAGACAACCCAAAGACATTATCATGATGTCAATTTTTTTAGGCAATGAGAAACTCCTGCAGTTAACATGCTAGATAATCAACTGTAATAACAAGATGTTAACAAAAGGCAAGGGGGTAGAGGGCGGCGTATTTGTGATACCATAAACTGAAAAATTGATACTGGAGTGCACCACTTGAAGCTACAGTCATTACACTGAGATCACCTCATCGCTTTGAACCTGACCAGCCACAGTGAAAGCTTCACACAAAACAATAGTGATCAATAATGAAAGTGACCCACCTCGGAGTCTACAAAGTGCCGCTGGTAGTAGTAGAAGCCCCTCCTGCAGAGGTTGCAGTGAGACAGTGCTGTCCTCAGGAACTGCCGCCGGTAAAGCTGGTGCCACGTATCCTTAATCTGGCAAAGACAAGGCATCTTAAATGGTGCATTAGGTAGATCAATAACAGGATACATACTATGTATGCATGTGTATAAACATGCAGCCAATTTGTTTCAATCCTCAGCAGATTGAGGACTCTTCAAATGAAGCACACGTTTCTTTTATATGCCAGACCAGGGTTAAACCAGCAGCACTCACCAAAACAGGGTCCACTTCCACTCCTCGGGCTTCCAGATTTTTTCTCACTGTTGTGACCTCATCGTTAGCCAGATAAGCTGTGTGATCCTCGTTCACCTTCAATAGCCTCTCCAGTTCGTTTCTGGTTTCATTACGAATGTGCTGGAAGTAAAAAAAAAAAAAAATTAATTAAAAAAAAGGCATTTATTTATTTATTTATTTAGAGTTTTATGTATTATTAATTTCTTAGCCGACACCCTTATCCAGGGCGACTTACAATTGTTACAAGATATCACATTATTTATACAGTTGGGTTTTTACTGGAGCAATCTAGGTAAAGTACCTTGCTCAAGGGTACAGCAGCAGTGTCCCCCACCTGGGATTGAACCCATGACCCTCCAGTCAAGAGTCCAGAGCCCTAACCACTACTCCACACTGCTGCCCAAAATGAGCATGTATTGTACATTATATCAGTAATGACCTGTTCTGGGGAGCGTTTCATCCAGTACATCCACCTCTGTTTCCAGTCTGGACCCACCATGTCACTGATTACGGATTCAGCTGCAAAAGATAATAATAAAAAAACAAACATGATCTGTAACACTCCCTTTTTATCAAGTTTCCTCTTGTTTAGTGCTGACATTACTCTTTCATTTACAGGTCAGTACCCACTCCCATTCAGACGCTGTTAACTAAACAATGTACGTCCTCCTGGTCTGAAACCAGTTATCTGAAACATACTGTCGTTAAGTCGGGTCTGCAGAGTCTCCTCCATGAACTGAATCGCTGCATCCCACTGGGGTTTATCTGATATGGACCGGTCTTCTAAAGCATTGTGCTGGATAACTCTCTGCAAAGAAAATACACAAAGTCACTAAAACTGTTTAAATAAGATAGCCTCAGGGAAGTGTCCTGGGAAAGAAAAGCATCATTAAGAACACTTTGGCTTCACAAGTCAGTGTAATAATACAACACAAATACACATCAGTAACTTCACTACAAAGCATCCACGTTCCCAACTTCCCTACCTATAAAGGAAGACTTCAGACCACCACCCCAAGGACAGCTAAAGGGTGACCTGTAACAAGCCCCTGAAGGGATTCCTGTCAGCAGATACTTTACCAAGCTGTCCTCTGCCCTCTCGTTCCACTTGTGTCGTTTTATACTCTCGTCTTTGACGGCCTCTTTCAGTTTGTCGAAGATGTCGTCCTGGTCTTTGCCTTTGTACTCCGACATGAAGCGGCCAAACTCTTCCTGCAGCGTCTCCCAGGCTACCTGGATCGAGAAGGGGTTCAACACGGTGAAAATGCACTGGCATATGCAGACAGACCTATTGTACGCATAGCTACAGATGGCATTGCAAGAATTCACAGAAACTGTACTTACACTGTCTACCACAGCTTTCTTAATTAAACCAACAAACATAGTTTTATGATTAAGTGCTGGAAAGCTACATAAAATGTTATGCTTATCAGCAGCCTGAAGTTTGTGATAGATTTGCTCTGAAAGAAAGTTCCATGTGACTCGGCACAGCTGTCTGGCCACTTAGGGCACGCACACAATTGCTGCAAGCAGACTGGACTGTTTTTCGTTTTGTTTCAGTACTGAAGCAGCCCATGTTTTTACCTCCAGTGCTTTATGTGGCAGCTGCTTGTCAGTCCACTGCTTGAGTCTGATGTCCACCGTAGTGTTGAAGGTCCCTGAATTCATGGTCTGAGCTGCAGGGAGATAGATGTTTTCTATCACATGCGTGGAAACTCTCTCCCACAGCTTTTTCTGGAGAATATCCTCCCTAAGATTTAAAACAATACCAATTTATTAGAGGCAGAGACAATACAACGAGTACAACACTTTCTAAGAGAGAAGCATTTTCTCTGCTCATACATTTGGGAAGAACTTTGTGTCCAAATTTCTAGGTATTATATAAAAATGCAGTACGGTATAAAATGCTGTCTCTTCTCAATTCTACCAGGACCCATTTATCACAGTCTGATGCTCATATTTCATTGCTGCAGGCTAGCATGTTCTGCCCCCTCGTGTCAATATAGACATCTCCTAAACAACCAACTAACAGAGCCACCCAGACCAGGCACGCACACAATAGCTTGTATTGTGCAATTCATCATCCCATTGATCAGGCTGAATTGATAAATCTCTTTCTAATCCACTTAAATATTAACAGGATTCAAGCACATATTATATATATATATATATATATATATATATATACACACACACACACACACACGTTTATTATCATCTAGCAGATTTTATATCAATTTAAAAAATGTAATAGTGAGATGACCAATATTCGTTTTTAAAACTATATTAAATAATAATAAGACTAGACTTTAGTCATGTTTTCTTGGACCCACCCAGTGTTCTCCAATGAAACGTGCATTAAGCATACTGAATGCACTACTGTTTCGTGTTAGACTAGAAAACCAGTTTGCTTACCTAAATGTAGATTATTTTAGATATGCCTTGTGTTACCTGACATACACTCTTTTTCCAATAAAAAAATGATAGTACTTGCCAGTGTTTTGGTGTAACTTGACTCAAGCTGATCACTTCATCCAAGATTTCATTCTTGGCCTTTTCAAAGAGCTCATTCTAAACAGCAAGAAGGAAAAAGAAAGAGTAGGGCTATGAAAGTCCACGACTCATAAAACAGCGATAGAGCTGCTTGCATTCCAAGTATTTTATTGAACCGTTTTCTATTTATGTTTTTAAAATAAATGCTATTTGAGTGGAATGACAAACAAAAACATGAATATGGTGTAGAATATCACTCTTAATGGAGAGGCCAAAAGTCAATGATCGGGTGACGTGTGAAACAAAGAGAGGCTTTTCCAACAAGCTTTCCAGGGTTTCCAGGTATCAACGTCTTTTACACGTTGTATTGACTGCGGATCTGAAGGTCTTACCCTATCGAGCTCTCTCAGTCGAGGGTAATTATTCTTCCACTCTGTCTCGAGGTTGAAGCGCGAGGCTGGAAAACAACAAGTATACACCTCACAGTTAGCACAGCTGGGGCTGGGTTCTTCTAAAGAAACACACACATTTACCAGCCTGGCCAGATTACAGGGTCCTGCCCGGGCACTAATAAAAAATGGAACCTAGGTTGAAAGGTTCAATGCTGTGTGAAGTCAGTGCGGCAGCTGAGCGCGTGAATACAATGAAAACAAAAGGAACGGCAGACTCTGATCAATACTGCCTGAATGATTCGGTGTGATGCCGCTCTCGCTGTGCCACCCAATCCCCTTAATAAGAGCAAGCTGTTGATTTTCTACACTCTCTGGGATCCATTACCAGCCTCCCACTGCAGCAGAGGAACACTGTGCTCCTTTTTCATCCACAATAGATACTGTATTAATTGCTCTGTTATTTGTGTCCCCTGAAGATTTTCGTTCAACCTGAGATGTGTGCGAATCAATAAGAGCACAAAGGAAAATGGAGCCAGGAGCTGAAAATCATAAATCTAGCTTCAGCTTGCTGTCTTTAGTTAAGGGGCTATTAAAATCGCTAAACGGAAGCAAGGGAGAGAACTGCCAAGTTAACTCCACAGTTCTCAGGGTGACTAAACTATAACAGCTGTGCTAAAGTGTTCTTAGCCTAGTAACTTAACACAATTTCAACTGGAACATGGAAACACTGTGGGGTCTGTGTAAGTGATCTACAGGCTCCAGATCTAAATACCAGTGGTTTAAATCATTAAAATAGGATCATCTTTGCTGATTTACATACATACACAGATATATACTAAAGGGAGTCACATGCAGAGAGAGAGAGAGAGACTGACTGTATCAATCTAGCTGTATGAGATGCAATTAGCTTGTGTGATTCTGGTAACCGAGCTGGGGCAACCTCTTTATACCTTTATTACCATATTATTTAAGCTTCCCCAAAGTTATAAATTGCAGACACTCCATTTATTACAAAGCAGCTAAAACAACATTGTTTTGTTTTATGTTATTTCTTCTAAATGAGAGGCAGGTGATGCATGTTAGTTTGATTAGACCCGTCACAAACGACAGTTTGCAGAACAACCCAACTTCCGTTCATGTGGAAGGCATTTAAACACTGCTGTTGTACTGGTTCTATTGAAAGACTGCAATTTGTACGCAGTGTGGATAGCATGGGTAGATCATCTTTGCTCAGTCACAAGTACATACCTTTAAATGAGTCTGCCTGCTGCTCCACTGACTCGCGGACCATTTTCCAAAAGCAGTCTGATACAGCCAGGCTCAGGTTCTTAGTAGTCACCTGATGTGCCTTCAGCATTCCTGTCCTTTTAGGATACAGAAGGTGCAAGCCTCAGCACACAAGCCTTTGCAGTGACACCATGTATTTAAATGCTTGCAATAATGTGCTGGAAACCTACTTTAATAATCTGGAATTCTGGAAAAAGTCCTCTTCATAATCTTTAATAGAGTCAATACCCTCGCTGCTATTACCTGATCGAAAGAGAGGACATTTTTTTTGTAATCAAAACTATTGATTTCAGTGACAGAGTGGTCAGTTATTGATTTTGGGTGGACGGTTAGTTTTTAAAAAGGTTCCAGATGGAGACTTTTACCTTTTCCGGTCACAACAGCAAAGTACCCCAAAGCTTTCATTGGAAATAACCTTCCCTCAACAATTTGCTGAATCTGCAGAGATAAAAAGCAATAAAACATTGTGAAAAACAATTAAATATAAAACCTGTTCTAAAACATGACCATGTTAACTGTTTTTTTTCATAGTTTTGAATACCTTGATCTACACTAATCCTAGGCATATGATAATCATATTGAAATCATTCACTATTTGCAAATTCATCCCAGGTGACAAGACATACATGCAGACTGTGATCACGAACGGCAGTGCTGAGAATGTATCAATCATTATGAAAAATGTATCTCTCAAAAATCATATTTTGCTTGCCTTACCTACTATAGTTTACAAAATCACTACTAAATTATTCAGAAAAACACATTTTTATCCATCAGCAGGCCAACAGTTCTGCATGCTGTAAGCAAAACTAAAACATGACAAATCGGACTAGAGTAGCGCATCTTTTTCAAACTGAGAGTAACCGAATTACATGTACAAGAAAAGTGACCCACCCTACTGGGACTGGCCAGGTTTTTCTCAGCCAAGTCTACTTTAGTCAGAACAAAGATTGTTCTTTTTCCCTGGGGGTCCATTTGACTGACGAGGTCTGTTACAATGCTGCGCTCCGCATCCACAGAACCATCTGTAACACAAAAAACATTTACAGCAGTTAAATATACTGGAAAATCAGCTAATAATTATACAATTATTATTATTATTACACCATCTAAACAGTTCCAACCTTCCAACAGTACATAACCAAAACTATTAATTTAACTAAACTAAATAACCACCAAGACAATGACAAGTCTCTTCACCTTGAATGCAGAGGATAATGGCGTTGGGATTCTGCATATAAGCCTTGCTGATACTAAAAATGGTTTCCTTTGTGTCCGGGGCCATGCCTGACGTCACAGTCTTCAAGATAGAAAAAAAAAAATAATAATAATAATAATGTATTAGTTGAAATGTGGTGCATCTCTTTTGCATCTCCTGTGCCATACAACGATTGTTTACAGAACAAGTTTTCAATTTTGAATCTGATTTTACTGTTGAGATTATAGGTATGCATGAGTGAGCCTTATATTCCAGGCAAGAAGGACGTCAAGCTGAAGCTCAGTCTGTGACAAAATTAACAGATAATGTTGGGTTAAAAAACTCTGCCTGCTGCTAGTGCCAGCACCTTTATATATTCAGCAAATCAGCTTGCAAACTGTCTAGTCTAGTCAGTACTTACGCTGATAACACCTGGCAGGTCCACCAGTACCATTCTCTGTATGCCAGGGCCCTTCACGCTCAGGGAGATGGTCTGCAACAAGAGAATGAAATGTGCATAAGCAGGAATATACACACCATCCTCCACAGGGTCTACTGCACATGTGGCACTGTAACAATTACCTCGGGGCTGACAGTTTGTCCTTCTTTCACACTCTTCCTCATTCGTATCTCTATTTCATGACGAAGGGCTGCCAACTGCGAATCAAATGAAAAGAAATTAAAACGACAATAGAAAAGCTTGTCGGTTTCTGAAAAAGAGAGCTGTAAATATTAATGCTAGATGAATTGTGTCAGCCTGTATGTTTCCGTTATGTATTGTTTAACATGCTTACATCTTCTTCTTTAGTGAGGTCGAACTCCCGGGAACTGTCTTTAAACATGGCCACATGGTGGGGACCTTCACTCAGGGTCACCTAGGAAGATGAAAGAAATCTTTGTAATAAAATGGGAGCATTCCCGTAGAATAAGGGCTACGTCACATCAGATAGAACGGTTTGTAAAAATAAAGCAAAATGCAAAAGACATCTGCATGTATGGTTTACCATTTGCTCAAAGTCACACAATTAGTCAGTGGCTTTGCAGAGAGTCAGACCCAGTTCTCTGCTTGATTGGCTGGTCCACACTGTCACCTAATGAACAGCAGTGTGTCGTGTAACCGGCTCACCTTGACAGGAGATCTGGTCATCATTTCTCCTGAACCCCGGGGGAATATCCTGGCCTGAGCAATCATCTCCAGCACACTGGTCTTCCCAGCACTCTGATCCCCAACTACAACAACCTGAGTTAGAAAAACCAAACATTAAAAATGACTTTAAAAAAAAAATAATAATAATAATTATTTATTAATCTTAAACAGAAACATAATTTCAAAGTTCAAGTGGTGCATTTAACAAAAAAAGAAATGCATCAACCCTTATAGAAGTTTACCAGAGTAAAAGCCTAGCAAGGTGTACTAAAGCACATGGTAAATCATATTAAAAACCATGGCAAACCATGCTAATCTATCATAAATGCAAAGTATAAAGATGAAAAAAATGGGGCAAAAAATGTAAAAACTACCATGCAAATGAACTGCAGTAAACATTCATATGGGAATTGAGAATTAACACAAGCCTACTCAACACATCAGTGTGAGTCACTTTCCTGATCGGATGTTCTCACATCTCACCCATGGCTGGTGCTAAAGCTCACACTGATGCTGCTTTAGCACTTTCACATTTCAAGTCTTACCCTCGGCAGATGATCCTGCGTATTATAGTTGGAATCATAGTCTGAGAGGATGTCCAAAACCTCAGAGTACATGTCAATCAGGGACTTCTACAGGGAGGTAAAAAATGTACATAATAATATAGTAGTAGTAATAATAATAATAATAATATTTATTGGTACTTCACTGTATTTACAAATATTACTATGCTTCTGGAATCCAATTCAAAATTTTAAACTCGAAAGCCTTGGCTAAAGGGCTCTTTCCTGCATGAGGCAATGAGAGCCCCAGCAGTGTATACTCTTACCTTGACTTTCCTCTGGTGAATGCCTTTATCATCCTTCTGCAGCACCACTTTCCTCAGCTCCTTGTTCTCCTTTTCCAAGCGCTCCAGGATTCTCTGGTACTTCAGCTGAAGAAGAACGTTCAGCCGTGCAACGAGCAAAAAAAACAAAACTGAACTATTATGAACGTGAATCACGGTGAAGCGGCACCTGGTTCAAACGGCTTCCGTCGTCATTTCAGTATGAAGGAGGTAAAGGTGTATGCCCTTGCTATTCATGTTATAGATGATTCATATTTAGTGTAATACCAAGTAGACTTCCCCCCAGATTTCAACATATGAAGTATAATCAAACTGCCTTCTCCCTTATAGTTCAGGGCACATAATAGATTCATTCACTACCTGTGTTCGAAGAAGCTCCTCCTGCAGCTGGTCTGCTTTTTCTTTGTCTGAAACCTTTAAAAACACAATTAAGAAATAAGCGCCTCCATTAATAAGCATGGTCGGTCTAAAAACAAACGTGCATGATGTGATCACTGAAACTCACTCACTGCTTCAAGCATCCACTTTCGAAGAACACTAACAGAAAAGCTACAAGCAGCCACTCTCTGCTGCAATGTTCTTTTTTATTCTCACCTGAATGATAGAAATGCTCAGTGGTACAGGTGTACTGCAGGATAACAGCTGTTAAGAGGTGCTGCATTCTGCTGTTATTCATAATGATCATATCAATTAAAACACTTTGTTTGAATTACAAATCTAATTGATACTTTATAATAGTTAGGTCTACTCTGTATTTTCTATATAACCTAGGCCTGGATATCTACACAGATCTCCTAAATACAATATGGGCATAACATTTCAGGTTATGTAAAGTGCGCGTTTTAGTAACGTGCAGCACGCAAAGTCATTAGAGATGCAAGAAGCTTGTCGGTTCATTCCAGTATATTTTCAAGAGTAATAGAATACTTTGATTCTTGTTCTGTACAGTATTAAAAAGACACTTCAAAACGCTGAGCCGAGGTAACCTGCAAAAGACTTGTTATTGAGTATCTTCACAGTATAAAATATTGGGTTATTTTGAATGCTTTGTAAATTTGCACTTCACACCGACACTCTAGAACAGGGGACCCCACAAACACCACATGAAGACAATTCATTAAAATGACCACTACAAACAAAGGGGGATGTTGAGACAGAATGGGACATGTTAATGCAGAGATTGAAAGTGCAACTGCGTGCAATTCCTCCACCACAACTCATTTTACATTTTAATAAAAAATAAAAAAATAAAAAAATAAAAGAATAATTTAGTAATCAGCATGAAAGCATTCCCAAGGCACCCTTTTGGATTGTGAGCTGACATTCAACCTGTCGGTGTGTGGAAGGAACGACCTGAACTGCATGCTGTGGAATGATTTTAGGAGCTTGAATCAAGCAAACCCTCACCATGTATTTTATCTTACAGTATCCAAAGGCTCATTCTCCACTAACAGCATTTTCGTGGGTGGCAAGCTTTGAAATGCATTCAAAACTACTTCTGCGTAGCTCTTTATCAAGACAGAAAGTATACACCACTGCAGAGCAATGTGGTCCAATGTGTTTTCATATACATTTTAAGTTAAGGCAAGTGAATAATTAAGTTACAAAACCTTGTATGTAGGGTCTTAATGATCAAACTTTTGGAAAAAAATAAAAATAAATAAATAACAAATATACCACATGTTTTAATCAGGTAGAGATGCCACGGTAAAAAGTTCTTTATAATTTGTGCATGTCGGTGTATCCATTTCCACTTCTGGACAGCACAACAGAGACGCTCTCTCAGTAGTAACTATAGTAAGTGCAATACGAGTGGACGTTGCAAATAATCATCCTTGCTCGTACTTGACAGGCTGGAGAACGGAATACACGTCACTGCCTGGCCAGCGTACAGCGGTTTAGCCACCCTGAAAGAGCCTGTCAGTGTGAATGCAGCTGTGGGTTTTGAATGGTTTGTTTGATGTCTGTAAACCTTCACCTTGCGCTTCTGCTGTGAAGAGCCTGTGCTATACTGCCCTGCGGCCGTGCGTGCTGCCTCTTCATGCTCCCGGATTTGCTCCTGTATTAGAATGAGTTCCCCCAGCAGACCCTGCCGTGAGTGTACAAAGGAAGAGAGGTAGGAAAGAGGGGGCGGGGAGGGGGTGAAATACAAATCAAATAAAAAAAGAGGTGGAAAACAAGTTAAACATAAAGCCAGGTGGAAATATGGAAAGATGGGTAAAGAAATGAGAAGTGGTAGAATAAGAGAACTTTGATCCTTGACCGCCCTCTACTGGCAGACCAGAGTCATCATCGTCAACATGGTTTTACCAAAGTGAGAATGTAGGGCTTGATGACTGAAATCCATATGTTCAACGCAAAAGGGCTACTCAACTGTACATAAATCATTTCCAAATTATTATTATTATTATTTATTTCTTAGCAGACGCCCTTATCCAGGGCGACTTACAATCGTAATCAAATACATTTCAAGTGTAAAACATAAATAAATAAATATTCATTGTTTTATAAATGTGCTTACAGAAACGATATTTATGAATTTAAATCTATTACCTGTTAAACTAAATTAATCTCAAATCGCTTTTCTACAGGTTAGCATTTTTTAGTAACTCTGCCAAAACAACTAAATCTAATAGGGATCTTGAATTCCATCAACAGTTATTTTAAAATAGATTACATAAAACATAAGAGTACGGAATAGCTAAATGGTACTTGGACTAAACGTAACAAGGTCCAAATGAACATGCAACACACATATATGATATGAATGACAAACTATCATGGGTCTATTGTGCACTCAGGAGGTATGTGCCAGAGGTGAGCTGTGACACGCTGGTATAAAAGCACATGGTCCATTACAGTATGGCTCAACAGACCCCACTCACTGATAGATTATAAAGAAAGGGTTACGATCCCTGTGTCCCCAGTGTGAAGTGCTTCTGGTCACTGGTGAGACCACAGCCATGGGTCACCTGCCAAGGGTCATTATTATCTTGTGAAACGAGATTCTCCTATAGAGAGAAGCTATAGTGAAGGAACCCCCCCACACACACACTATACACACACTATACTGAACACCCCAACGTTACTCAAATATTCTCAGCTTTTTTAAACTTGCCTTCTTATACTGTTTCTCAGAGCCTTCGAAGCTGGCGTTTTCTGTGGCTTTGAATGTGGCCTCCCCCGATGATTCTGTACAGAAAAACAAAAGGTGCTGCTCTGTTAGATATGTTAGTTTTCATAACCTTGATAGACAAAGTTTGGAGGTATTCTGACTGATTGAATACACCTCATGAACTTAACTTTTTAGGGCATGCCTGTATAATACAAAAAGCATAGAGACATTTTATATATAATTACATATAATTAAATACACACATATATATATATATATATATATATATATATATATATATATATATATATATATATATATATATATATATATATATATATATATTCATTTTAACTTGCAGCATTGTACAAACTGTTTCATTAGTATGTACAAAAAATATATTGTCATGCTTGTTTATTTGTATGGGGATAATAGGATTTGACTGACTGATAATTAAAAGTAGTTGCGCAAAAGCTAAGCATGTTTAAGACACAATGTTTTCTTTCTTTCTTTCTTTCTTTCTAAATACATTAGGAGTGATTTTAAAAGCTTTTCTACTCCAGATTCTTACCCTAGTGTAAATTACACTACTTTTAATAGTAAATTATTGTAATAAAAAGATAAATAAAAACTTATCTTGAGCATTTATTTATTTAATTTTGTATGTATTTTACCAGTAAAAACACGTGTGGTTTTAGTTTTGATTTCACAATAAAAAATAAATTAATTAAAAAAATCAATAAAAAGGATTTCCATTTTGGGAGTTTAAAGCATTGAAAATCACCCACATTCATATTTATTATACAAGGCATGTCTATCAATCAAACCAGGGGTTCATTTTCTCTACGGCACACCTTACAGTGCACCCAGAAAAGCTGCAGCACAGGTGTAAACTAGGTATGTAGCAGAAGTCAAAGGAGGCAATACAGAAATAACACAACATACACAAAACAAACAAAAAACTACCTGTATTTGTATCTGTCGTTAAGTGCACCGCAAACCGTATAAATCAACTAAAACACTTTTTTTTTTTTTCTTTTAAACAAATCTTGCCATTCACATTGTTATTTAATTATGAAACAAAAATCAGAGCTGCAATTAAACCTTTTTGAATGCAAAGAAGAATAACAGATTTCCTGAGCTAAATGTAGTTTAATTTACCCAAGGACTGAATTGTCAGAAATACACAAAGTCACATTTGAAGTTTAGACAGACGATACAAGGAAGGCTGCGCAAGGCTAATGGTATGTGCCAGGGATAAGGAATAACAGGATTTACAGAACTCCAAAAAACATCATTCAAACTGAACTTGAATTGGAAGGTGAATGGGATCAGAAAGAATGGGGTTTACACACCTAACAACAGATGCAGACCAGAAGCTCCTTTGACTTCACTAACCAAACTCACACCTGTGAAAAATCAGCACAAAGGGGGGGAAATGAAATGATAGTGACAAAAAGAAATCTCAAACCAGTCTCAAAACACACGGTCAAAATCACAAACCAACTACATCATCAAAAAGTGACACACACACACAATTTCTGAATGAATTGGACAGTGCCTTTTAAAACCTTGGCACAACAACAGTCTGTGCATCTGGTCACAACCAAGGCATATACACGGAAAGGTTTGAATGACTCCAATATATTCCTACACGCTCTCAAATACCAAATAGAATTGATGGTTCTAGCAATTGTATCTGTTTTAGCAGAGCAGAATTGTAACTATCTTTATCACAGTATTGAGGATCACAGTGCCATAATTCAAACAGAATTTCAGCCGCTGTGCAGGTTTTTGCCCCCTGCTGTATTTACTGATTACACGTTAAAAGCAGCAAAGCTAATACTTGAGTAAACAATAAACAGATTATACTATTACAAACCCTTTGACATCAGGCTTTTCAGGAAACTGAAGTTCTCCCCGATCTTCTCAAAGTCTGGCAGCAGCTTGGCCAGGGTCTCTGCATCGGGCAGGGCGTTGGCTATTTTCTCTGCAAAGAAGAAATAAATAAATAAATATTGCTATTTAAAACATTTTCATCTAAGCAACACAAGCATAAGCTGAAACCTGACAGCTAAGTTTTAGTTTTTTGTCTTAAACTTCACGTTAACTATAGAAACAAAATATTCAACCAGGACACCAGTGTAATGTTATGAAAAAGAAAAAACAATTTAGGTAATATTTATTTCCCACTAAAACATAACAGAAAACATTTCCACAGTCCAGACGTGTAAAGTCTAGGAAAAATAACTCAATCAAAACTGCAGCTCGCTCTTGTTGCATAGGATAGATAACTCCATCCAAAACTGCAGACCAGTAAACTGATCTTGTGCATGCCCCGTTTTATTTATTCTTCAGCACAAAACAATGACGCTACAGTATGTGCTACCCCTTTATAACACTGTATTCTGGAGCCATCGTTAAGAGACTGTCTATGTGTGTTCTGCCTTATAAAGATAATGCAAGTGCTTGTGAAACAGCATTATAGGGAAAATAGGAGTCAAGACCATGCTGCATTACAATGAGGAAGCTGTGTAAAGGGCTGCCTTATCAAGGGTAACAGTGCAATACGTTTTCAACAGGTTCTCTTCCTGCATGTCACCGTGCAGAAAGAGGATCAGCAGCTCTCAAAAGACACAGCAGTGTCCCCTCAGCAGCAACAGTCATGTGAGTGCAAACCCACTCGTTAACATGGAAGAAGTCAGCCCAAGGCTGAGCTTGTTTTCAACAAGGTATAATTAATAAATAGGTTCAAGCGGCTCTATTATTGAGCTCAAGTCATTAGGATTAAACAGTCTACGCACAGCTCCTTAAAGGATACTGGATTACTGGGTCATGGTAATATAGCCTGTAGAAATACCCTTACCCAGATCAATGTGTTCATCAAGCTCCCATATGAAATCAGGCACTACCCATTTATATTCACCAAGATCAGGCAGCATATCCTTCCATTCTTCATAAGTCTGAAAGAAAACATTGAAGCATATAGTTGGAACTCAAAGAGATTGGATTTCAAAGTTTTACATTTCATTTACCAAAAAACAAAACAAAACATAAATTATTTGGGAAACAGCCAGCAGAAAGTGCAAATGATAATTTCTCTTCCCGTATTCTGGCACCTCCTCTGCTTCACGGAGTCTCATCTGCTATTCAAACACCATCCCACAAAGCAAGATGGGAATAAAACAAAAAGCCGACGTGATAAATCCGGTTCAAATCTGTCCATTTCTTCATACTTATTATTTTGATTTATTTTATATTATTTCATAGATGAACAGCTGTTACTGACTGACTGACTAACCGGACATGTGTCTAATCGGTCTGTTTCTATTTATAGCTTTTCAGATGTCTGGAGAACAGATTTAGTGAATTTAAGATTTGCCAATTCCTGTCTGCTGAAGCAATTAATCCCAAAGTGCACAAAAGCATCAAGTCTGTTGTATATGGAATTGCAATGGTCAGAAAACTCACATGTTTATGTGTGATTAATGATCAATCAAGTATTGATAGTATATCATCAGTGACTCACTTTTACAACCCTAATTTGAATTTAACTTCTCTTGATCACCCCAAAATCACCGAGTCCTTGGAGTGTTTTGTGACCTTTAGTGTCCTAGTCAGTAGTCTCTCCTAACTATTTTTCTACTGGTGTCCAGATAAAAAAAAAGCATAGTTTCAATAAAAAATATATACTTCAGCTGTAAATTATAGGAAATAATCTTTGTGGAACCAAGTAGCAGTTAAGAGCAGCAGAGAGGACTATTTATAGCTGTCCCAGATCTGCAAAGCTTCCTGGAAGGATTAAGAGAGAGCGTGAGTTTGTGCATGGGAAGGCTGGAGGACAATTGCATAGCCATTTGATCCATTCAGGTTCAATTAGTCATAGTGTGCAGGTTATTCTAAACTCACAAAACCATGAATGGAGCAAATTGCTATGCAATGGGAGTTGTTTCCATCCCTATCGTGATATCACACATTTAGGCCACTGTCATCATCTTAATCTGAAGGAAATGAAAAAAAAGTATCAGTAATAAAAGTAATAGTAACAGGGATGGAAGTAAGACCACACTGCATAGCAGTTTGCCTGTGGCTAATCAAGCTTGTAGTAAAACCTGGAACGGATGAAACTGCTGTGCAATAGGGTCTTATTTTTAACCCTGAATATGACAAGTAATAATAATAATAATAATAATAACAATAATAATAATAATAATAATAATAATAATAATAATAATAATAAACATTCAGAGGTAATACAATAAAGTTTCTTTAATGGAGGCAGTGTGGTCCAGTGGTTAAAGTCCAGGACTTGTAACCAGAAGGTCACTCGTTCAAATCCCACCTCTTCCATTGCCTGACTCACTGTGTGACCCTGAGCAAGTCACTTAACTTCCTTGTGCTCCATCCTGCGGATGAGATGTTAAATCAATGTCCTATTGTAAGTGACTCTGCATATAATGCACAGTTCACAGCCAACCTCTGTAAAGCGCTTTGTGATGGTGGTCCACTATGAAAGGCGCTATATTAAAATAAAGATATTATATATTATTATATTAATCAGTGCATTATCACCCCCGCCACAGATTCAAGAGCAGTACCTTTTTAGCAGTGTAGCCACCACCGACAGCTGATCCCAGAAGCAGGTAGCGAAGCTTCAGCAGCCGTGTAGCCAGTCGGGCAACCCAGAAGGTCCTGTGTGGCTGGTGGCCGTACTTCCCTGGCAGGGGCCTGGCTGGGCGGAGGGGGAGTCTGGAGAGCGAGGTGAACTGTCGGGCTGCAGAGTGTGGGGCGGGCCTGTGAGGGTTAGAGTTGGGGGAGTTGCGGTGGTGGATTGCCCGAGACAGGGGGTGAAGTTTCTGAAGGGGGATCCTGATTTTGACACCTGAGCTGTTGGTAACCAGGTTCCTGCAGGCCACGCTGAGGGAGGGTGGGAGAGAAATAAGGGAGCTGTCAGTGGATTGTTTTACCAATAGTCATATTGATAGTCGGCATAGAAGCAGAAAGACGGGACACGCTCTTTACCTGGTGCAGAAAGACAGGCCAATGTAAACCTATACTACATTCTTTTCGGATAGGGTTGGGCCAATTTAAATCTTTAGCGAAGTATTCTAATTCTCTCAGATGGTCTGTTGCTGGAAACTCTGGCCCGTCTTTCTATACCTCTGCCATAAAGTCTATTCTCAAGTCCAGTCTCCATAGACATAGACACAGCTCAGCTAGAAAATAATAGCCAATTTCTGCAATAAATGCTGGGATAGCCACAATGCAAGCTCCTCTACAATCTACAGCACATATGTACTGTACCATGCTGCCTTGTATAGTACACCTTGACTTCTAATTACTGCTGATAGGGAGGACAAAGTTTAGTAAAAGAACACTGCTACTCATAGAAGTGTATGCAGTAGGACTGGCAGAATTACAATGGGAGTCAGGACTTCTGAAAGCAATATAAAAACCTTGCACACGAGAAATCTTGTTTTATAGTAGAAGTTGTCTGAAAAAAATTATTTCCTAGTATCTAGTAATCCAAGTAGAAACTGCAATAGAAAAAAAACATACATAACAAATACCATGGCATTTTAAATGGTAAGAAATGTTATATTTGAAGTAACCATTTAATAAGTAGAAATGTTAAGATATGTAATGTTTTCATACAGGAAGGGCCTGGTTTGCAGATTGGACACTGGAGGATAGCACAGAGATAGAGAAAGGGAGAGGTGCAGTTTCTTAGGCAGTAACGGTACTCGATTCGCAGAATGTAATTAACTATACTTGTTGTGTACAAATGAAATTGCAAAGGCAATAACATAATTTATTCACACAAAAAGGTTTTGAAAGTAAAAGATTCCACTCTGAATAGCACCATGAATCTCTGCATTCACTTTCAATAGAATATTAGATAAACATTGCCAAAGTGAAAATAAAAACTCGAGAGCTTCCCCATAGCTGTGTAAGTTAGAAGTTATTCACGATATTTCCAGTGTGTCCCAGTTTAAGGACTTAAAAATCTGGTCACCTTATAACTACTGTTAAAGACCTCGCAGATAGGAGATGGTTGTTTGTGGTCGTGTCTACGATTCATGATGATAGAAAGTCATTGAACAAGCTTGTTCTGGTGTGCTGCTGGCACTGTCCATTAGGCCGCTAACCCCACTCTGGCCCAATTTGAAGTTCAAGACCAGATTTTGCATGCGTCTCTGCCTGGTTTGGGGCAAAACATATCCTTGTAAACAACAAAGCTGTTCACATTTGGACATTTAATTCTAGAAAATGCCCAATTGCAGCACCCAGTGTCTGACACCGACATATCGCTGTCAAAATACTGATCCGCCAATCAGGTATCGTACACATGGCAACGTCTTAAATAAATGGGAATTGCATAATGCGATGTCATTTAATGAAACACGTAGGAAACATGTCACTTTACGTACATTATTATGATGTATATGTATGCATTGTTGGCTATCATTCTATACCTCACTCCCCGTTCTGCAATGCCATGACAAAAAAAAAAAAATAGATCTAGTATTGGACGAAAATCTACTCACCAGGCAGCTCCGGTCCCGGCCCGTAACATTATGCCGTAATAATAGGATTACTGTTTGATATAAACCCGCCTATCAGGTATCAGATCATTTTTTTGTTTAATTATATGGTGTTCATTAACAAGGACACAGAGAGCAAACCAGTGACAGAAACGCGTCCTGGAAACCGGTCCGTCTACCAACTCCGTCCTGAAAAAAGAGAAACACTGGAACATTAGCAACAAAAGGCCCGGGGGGAGAGGAGCACGAGCGGTGACAATAGTCTTTCAAGGCATTCGAGGTTTTTTTTTTTTTTTAATTTATTTTATTAATTATTTAAATGTCATTGTCTTTTGGTTCATAAATCATTCTTTATATTTTTATATTTAAATTGTTACATATACAAGTTGTTGCATTGCCTTGTCCATGCTCTAAACTAAAGGGATGTTGTTGTAATAGTTCAGTCGTCAGCATATCATTGCCTGTCTATTTTAACTGATTCCATTCATGGATACGCGGTTTTCTTGTTTGTTTAAATGTCCTATAGTTTGGTTTCAAATGTGCTTATATTCAATAGGAATTATTATAGTTATAGACATTTTCGCACTTTTACCATTATTATCCATCATTATGTGTACATGAATTCCCCAGCCTTTATGTCTATCTGTGTCTGTCGCGATCTGCTGCAGGTCAAGATGGAAAGTACTCTGATATCTGTCTGTCTGTCTAGCTACACTCTACACACGTATTAGATGTAATAACTGTATAGACAGTGACTGGGATATCACCAGGGCTTTGAAGGTAACAGTAGAACTTGTTGCTAATTGTTGTTCATTTTCTCTGTTGTCTTGTTGTTGTTGTTGTTTCTCTTGCTTGGGAATGCATGCACCATAGACATAAAGGCAGTTGCATGCTGGTTTGCATGAATTTTAATCTGTTGCGAACTTTTACTGTACCAATGAATTACATAAATCAGCCGCATGGTGGTGCTATTGCACTGCATTAAATTGATATTGAGGGGGCTGTAAAGCTGTTTTAAGGACAGAGGCTGAAAGGAGTAATAATTATGGTTTCGTGTACACTAAATGATATTGATTACTTAAAAAAGTGATCGTCAAAGTACATCGCTGTAGAGAAGAGACTCAATTCCATTCCCCTCAGTTATCACTTTGAGCCTGTTAATATCTGATGTCATGAATGAAATGGGGTTCATCATTTCATGGGCTGGGAACTTGTCACAGATTCCTTGTAAACTCATGAGTGGAGCTGTAGTGGTTAGGGCTACAGGTACTTTGGGTTTGAAGAGTGAATACATACTGTAGGGAGTTCATTGTAAACAAGATCAATAATGAACTGCTGGAAGAGAGTGAGGAAAGCAGTTTGAACCATCTGTCTGTTATGAGAAATAAATGTCAAGACCACCAGTAAAATTCAATTCAATGCTTTGTACATTGTTTTATTTTCAAATTAGATACGCGTACAGCATTTTTTATGGAGTTAAATGACATCATCTGAGACTGCAGGCTGGTTTCACACATCCCGATTGCCACCAATGCTACCTTGTGAAAGGTAGTTCAATATAAGTGAAACCAGTCACATCGCATACTCGTAGCAGGACAAAACAACAAAACAAAGAGATGTACAGAGGCAAGCATAATAGGATAGTCAATATATTTAGTGTTGATATAATAAGAAGCTACAATTTACAGGGCTTGTTTTATCAGGAAATATGCACATAGTTCTCCTGGTAAAATAAAGTAAAATACTGTACATAGGATCATTTCCCTGATAATTCAATTTTTCTTTTCAATTTTATACCTTGCTAGTTTAGATACAATTTAGTTATGGATGTTTTAGATATAACACCTGGTTTTATGTGTTTGAACACTGAACTGTTTGAACACTCTCAATATACAAGTTTGAAATGGACCCTTTCTGCAGATGTATACATGCTGTCTGTCTATATATTACACATGATATTGAGGGTGACACATTGCTGGGGTGGTTGGAAAGGGTTCAGATCTCAAACACAGTACTTCCAGAAGCATGCTGCAGACAGACAGGGAAACATAAAGACAGTGCATTGCGTTACATTCAGCACACCATTTCTCAAGTCCAGGAAGCAAAGAAACATTCATAAAAACAAAACAAAAAACTCTTATTTGAGAGTATAAATATTTGAGAAGCAAAACTGAGTGTGATAGCGGGTGTGATAGTGGGTGTGATATAGTGGGTGTGATATACTGTGTGTCATATACTGGGTGTCATATAGAAAGATGTGGGTTTTGCACTGGAAAGGCATCTTTGTTTTCTAAACACCACTCATCTTCAGTAATAGTTGCCTGGCAGAGATAGTGATCAGGAGGATGTACCTCTTTTGCTCGGGTGTGCTGACTCCTTTCCTATTGCATTGGAGTCCAGCTGCTTCTCCAGGGCTAGGTTTTCTCTCAGTGCTGCCAGCTGTGAAATGATGCACTGCGTTAATACGTTTCATCAATACCGAATGCATAGCCGTAGACGCGTGGCATCATGATAGTGATAAAACCTGGATTCTAAGAGTGAAGCAGGGAGCTTACATTTGCTTTCTTGTTTCATTATTTGTACAATGATTATGTTTTCTCATAGATGTGAAAAGCTGTATTATTATTATTATTATTATTATTATTATTATTATTATTATTTCTTTTTGGTACTCTCAGAGAATGCCATATCATAGCAGTTTTACAGAACAGCACTTCATTATTATATAAATATATATTTGCATACCTGCTCCAGCTCTGCTAGCTTGCTTGCCAGCTCCAGATCTGTGACAGAGCAAGGAAATGATCAGTCCACTCGGAGCTATGAGATGTTTCAACTACCCACAATGAAAATAAATCTGTCCAGGATACATTAATAACACCTCAACATGATGGACCTATATTATAAATGTAAACTATGTCTAAATACACCATGGATCTATACACATCTGCTATATAGGTGTAGTTCTCATATAGTTCAGGTATATACTGTATTCAAGTTTGAAACAATACCTCTAGAATGCACATTAGCCCAAACCCTCTCCCATTCGAATGCTTACCATTGATCTCAGGCCTTCTTCCAGACTTGCCAGACAGACCTTTCTGCAGCAGCAGAGCTATGAGCTTGTCTTGGAAATCTGCGACGTCTTTTCCAGGAGCCAGCTGGTTTTCTGTGTATCCAAAAGCAATTAGATACACTTATAATATGTCATTTATAGAGCTTTTGGTATTTCAATGTGTTTGTCAACCTCTAAATAGCATTGTATAGCTACACTGCATGCACATGTGTTAAGATTGAAGCAAATGGTCAAAGAGGAGATCAATGGTTTGGCAAGAGCAGTCTATCACCCCTTCCCTCTCCAGCACTGTATACACACCGCGTCCATGTTTAACTAGGAATATACTACAAGAAATACCAGCAGCAATAGACAGGAATGAATTTCATCCCACACACCCCAATAGTACCACTGTAAACGCTTCGTGCAGGTTTAATAACATACTGCACGAAGTCTACTAATATAAGCAGGAGAAAAGCACAGTCAATTGCAAATTTGCCACAGATACATTTACCAAGAGTATATAGTATCATAATCAGTAAATCTGATAACATTACTGATGAACATTATTACTCATGGACAGATGTTAGCTAGCCTGGGTTAGCTTAGAGCAGAGTCCACTGAACCTTTGAACACCACTGAGCTGATCATTAAAAACGGATAGTTAGCAGAGCGATGTTCATTTAGATTGAATAAGCATTCAACTGTGGATTTATTCATAGCATTAAAATAAAATATCTGTGAACCCATTCCACTTATTGAAACAAGAAAAAGCTTACTAGTTCATTGAATTGTGCTTCAGTAAGAGTCTGAGCCAATGTATACGATTTGTATATGAATATAGCATCTTAGGAGCCTCTAATGACAATGCATGTAGCCCACCTTGAATCAGGAAACTCCTTCCATGCACTGCGTGAAGTTGGACCATCAGCAGTAGAGCCAGGAGGCCAGCGCAGAAGGGAGTGGAGAGGTCTCTGTCCATGGTGCTACAAGATCTCTGCTGGAGTCCCACTGGGTCTCATGGAGACTTTTGAAGCCGAAGAGGGGGGGCGGAGGGGTTGTAAATCAATGCCTGGGACATGGCAGTCTGTTTATCACCATCCCAGGAGCTGTCCACGCAAACACTGACAGATACAGAGAGCTCTAATGTCAGGACCCAGCCCATATATCTTCTATCAGGCTAATAAATAAAATCCGGATTCTCTTGCAAACTGAAATCCTGGGAGCGGTTGTCGCTTTTTTTTTTTTTTTTTAATTAATTTGAAATCCCATAGCAGCCAAACGTACTAGGAACTTGCTCTTCAATCTTAAGTAAGATGTATGGGATCGAATGGGATTTGTAGTATATTGAACAGGGCCAGCTACGCAATCTCAGTGCGTCACCGACCCAGTACATTGTGTTTATTGTCAGAGCGAAGGTGGAATGTTGAGAGCATCTTCGTGAAACTAGTGCCTTGCAGTTTGGTGTGGTGCCAGACATACTCTTGGTGGCTATAAGATAACTCACATCTTCAATGACAGGACATATCGTCATCAGAAGTTTGTGCACAAGACAAGTTCCGTGTTAAAAACATTCTTCTGAACAGTAATAATTCACTCCTATTTTTTGATAGAAGGAAAGATTCCTGTTCGTTTTTCAATACTAAGAATCTAGAAATAATCGAATATCATTAATTCAAGGTCTCTCTTAAGCACATGTGTCTTGTTAATCAATTTGTAACAGTAACATGGAATATTCCATTTTTAAAAAAGATTAAATAAAAAACTAGAGCCAATGTTTTAACATGGCCTACGTGTGAATGTAATGCATATGTTCCTAGCTATTGCAGACAATAAGCTTCGAGCCTATTTATCAGCATCAATAGAGGGAATGGTCAAAAGACCCACAGTAACGCTGTACCAAGGGTGTATATATCAACATATCTAACAGTGCCTGTGTGTGTCTCTTTTACAGACACATTTCAAAAGCCTGTTTAATAGACTCTGAATCTATAAAAACATGTTGCCAGTGTTAATGCTTTGATATTGTGCCTGGTTACTTTTTTGCTCTATTTGATAGGTTAATTTGCGTGTGCATCAAATTAAATTCAGTAATCCTGTAAATGATCTTAGAAGAAACTGCATCAACAGATCAACTGCTAGATCAATAAATACATTTTTGACTGAAATTTACCATTCACATTTTGTCCAGCAGAGTGCGCTGCTGTCTCTGCTAGAATTCTTTTCCCAGCAGGTACTGCTGACTGTAGCGTAAACGCTGTATTTTGCGTCAGTATAATCGACAATTAATTACGTCACAATGAGTATTTTCTTCTATATTATTTTTTTTTTTTTTTTTGCAGTATAAAATATATGTTTAAGTGTCCAGTGCAATAATGAGGAATGGAATTACAGGGCACATTTTCAAAGCATTTACTAAATATTCTAATTACTCCTATTTTGTAAATGGGGAAAAAAATCATGGTATTGTTTAAAAAAAAAAAACATGACAAACAAACACTGTGAAAGTGACAAAAGGGCTTGAATTATGTTATTTAGTTGTTCGTTATTATTTTGTGTCTCCTTTAATAAAAAATAGGGGTTCATTTGTCATGTAAGTATACACTTTGGAAATCTAGCCGTACAGTTTAGGATCGCTGTTATAAAGAATTCAGTGTCTGTTATTTATTTTGTGTTTTTCTTTTATCTAAAATAAAATACAAATTGAACTGAACTGAAAGACAGCTACTGGTCCCCTTACTTGAATACTTCACCCTTACTGCCCTTCCTGTGTCCTTTACAAAACCGAACCTGTGTCGAATTCATGATATATGTTGTATCTGGTGCAATTAATCAATACACATGACGTACTGGGAACAAATGAGATTTCTCAGGCATCGCCTCTGATAGAACTGCCTTCAAGGTACTGCTAAGTGAAGCCAGACAGGCCTGTCCATCACTGAGTGGTAACATGAGGTTCGCTCTGTCAAGTCATCCCATCCCTTTTAATGAAATGGAATTCAATCAGACTCAATGATGCCTGTCAGTGTGTGTTAAGATACTGAGGCTGCAGGTATAACGTCCTGGAGATCAAAAGCATCGTCACTACAGCGTGGAGCGCTTTTCAAACTTTACAGGAGAAAAACAAGGACCAGCCCTGACGTACAAAAAGCTTTGCCAAAACACTGCACAGCTTTACAAACACTGTGATGAAGAATTAGCACAACACAATTGCAATAATCTTAATCAGATTGTCTTTTCGTTCTATTAATTACAGCAGCGCTATAATTAAAACGTAATCGCATAGTAAATTCACAATTCAAATGACTGGTTTAATTCCTAACTGTCAAGCATCAGACGTCTGCAGCAATCTGTATTGCTTTGCCTTGTTAAGTGTTTAAAAAGGCGTTAACTGGGGGACATCTGCAGGAGGTCCTTTCTTAATGAGCTTGCCTGCTTCAAATGGAAGCAGCCACGGCAGAGCTCTGGTGTGTTCAGTCTGAGTTTGTCGTGCTAATGATGCACACACTGTAGCACTCAGCCCAGGGATCAGGGCAATTGAACCAGCGCATGGCAGAGTTCTGGGACTGCTGCCTTGTGGTTCAATAGGACTGACCGCCCGTGGGCAGTAAAAAGCAGCTTGCAAACCAGTCTGGGTTAGAAGAGAAAATCAAACCCATATGACACCCAAACAGTAGCACGTTGTTTAATGTTTAGTGGTCTCTTGTTTTATTGTCAAGTGGTTTAAGCAAATTTGAACAATCCCTCATGTTATGTTTCGTAGCTGAATGCGGGCCAGTATAGACACCGGCAAGTATAGGAAACTGTGTTATTAAGATAGCAATGTTTTAGGAAAATCCCAAGTCTATGACCGGTCATATCTGGTACCAAAGGATCAATCCAGTCCAGGATTTTGCTCCAGATTTGACTTTAAAAAAACAAGTTTCAGTTTGCATTGCTTTACAGCGCACGTTCAATGTAGCACTTCAATGTTCCGACAGTTTGCACAGTTTTTGAAAAATATATACGTGTATGTCATTGAAGGGTATTAGGAAATATGTATATGACGTTTCAATTCCATTTCTCTCATAAACAACAACATAAATACAACAAGAACATAAGTAGCCGTACAGTATGCGATGGCCGTTTACAAAATACGCACAGTTTGAAAAACATACAACAGAAGCGTTTCTATTTGTGCATTTCATCTCGGTTGAAGAAAAACTGAATCTAGCCTTTTTAAAAAAAAAATGTAAAGCAGTTCTTAATTCAAAGTATCAAAGGGGTGTGCTGTGCATTTAGTGCCAAACGCCTGTCGCCGGTGTATGTGTGTGCGCGCGGGGTTTACTGACCCGCTTTGCTCTCCGTAGCGCAGTGCTGCGATTTCCTCATTGTGTTTGTTATATTGTATCGTTTTCATGTGGAGAGGGAGATATCCGCAAGTCAGCGTTCGGGTCGCCGACACTAATCTGTGCTTAAAAACATCAACCTGAAACCCGGCTGAAATTTACAGCCCGTCATATAGATTCAATACCCTGCCGATCGAATCTGAAAACAGTACAATCATCGGCAACATGGCTGATCTAAGTATTGATCAGAATAAATTACCTGGCGTGAAAGAAGGTGAGTTTGTGTTGGTCCAGTAAACGTTTGTTTTGATCACAGAAGCTGTACCACAGGTGCATGCGATACGATACAGTATGGATGCGATATAACATGCAAACCGATCGAAACAGGTATGCTCACACCTAATTAAGAAGGTTTTTATCACCGCACGGCTTCTCGATTCGTTTACCAAAATCGTTGTAGTATATTGCCAGTATATTTCAATGTTCAGTTATATTGTATTTTTATTATTTTTACTATGCATAATTTTAAATAATTAGGTTTTAAAATAATCGTGTTTTGTCATATTCACTGGAAACGATGTAGGTAGGACTATTTATGTTTTTCAATTCCCCGGAGAACTACGGTATGTTTTGCTTGTGTGTGTGTGTGTGTGTGTATGTGTGTATATATATATATATATATATATATATACTCAGCCCGTTTTACCTATTGTCTGTACGCTCCAGGGATGCAATATGAAATCGTCTTCATTACACTAGCACCAAATAATCTCAACGCCTGTTCTTGATACGATAAGGAATTATAACGAGCCTGCCGGTAGCATGTGTGTTGTGCTTTGTGCGGTTTTTTTTTTATTATTATTATTTCTTTCCATTCATTATTGACAGTGATCTAGTCTGTAATTGCCAAGGTCGTGTCCCTAAGTACTATACCGCAAGAAACGTACACGGGCTGCTTATTAATACGCGTATGTTAAATATTGCGTACAGAGGAATAACAGCACCAGTGACCAAAGGGCTGTGTGTACTGTATGTGGGCCACTGCTTTCTCAAGTAACGTCCATGTTTAGCTCCTGCTTTATGCGGCAACGTAGATCTTGATAAGGCAAAGCTTGGTTTTAACTAATTATGTACACAGACTGGCACCAGCCTCAGTCGGAGACTAGGGTCTGCAGTGCAGCCAATTTGTGCTCAGCCCGCTCACATTTGAGCGTTTTTTTAATGTACATTTATTATTTCATAAATGCGTGTAATAATTACTTGTTGCGCACAAGTTCTATTTTGCCTCAGTTCATGAAAAGGTGGAAATCACTGGGCTGAAAAAGTGAAAGCGCCAGACGGAATTAATTATTCATTGTCTGCCTCTCGCACTCTGTTCATCAAGTCTCACACAGAAGTAGTTTAAGCATTGGGATTATCTATCTATCTATCTATCTATCTATCTATCTATCTATCTATCTATCTATCTATCTATCTATCCTGAAATATCTTCCATTAAGAAATCTATTGTAGTCGTGCCCCCCGCCCCCTCCTCAAATTGTTAGGTTTTTTCATTGATACAAATAGCCTACCCAGAGCATATGTGCCAAAACACAGCTGCCACTCATCTGCATTGTGTAACACATGGGAGAAGGGGGTTGGTGCTTTGATTAGCATTATAATGGAGTCTATCCAGAATATCACAATGCTCTGCTCTTTCAATGGCATTTCTCACAAGCCATGTAGATGGGGGAAAGAAACCCCCTACAAGAAATTCATTAGTGAATGACAATACAGTGACTCCCAGAGACCCACACCCAGCGCACAACTAAACTAAAATAATTCTCTTTAAAGGACCGATTGGGCAGAGCAGGGACGGAAACAAGACTCCTATCGCATAGCAGGATTGCGTTAGTGTTGCAGTGAAATGTGTGGCTGTTAATCTTCAGTTATTTCTACTGTATCTCCGCGGACCGGTTGCTGAATTGTGGGAGTAAATGAGCTGACACGGATTATTATTATTATTATTATTATTATTATTATTATTATTATTTATTTCTTAGCAGACGCCCTTATCCAGGGCGACTTACAATCGTAAGCAAATACATTTCAAGTGTTACAATACAAGTAATACAATAAGAGCAAGAAATACAATAACTTTTGTTCAAGCAAAGTACAAGTGTGACAAACCACAATTCAATAATACAGCAGATAATAGTGATAGTTACATCAGGATATGATTAAATAGTGATAGTTACATCAGGATGTGATTAAATACAAAGTACTACAGGTTAAACACTTGGCAGATTACAGTATACTGAAGTACAGGATTAAATGCAGTAAAATAGGGGGCAGATAAGAGCAAAATAAAGCACATTTACATGAAGGGTGATAGTGTCCCAGGACACAAACAGAGGAGTTCTACAGGTGCTGTTTGAAGAGGTGAGTCTTAAGGAGGTGCCGGAATGTGGTCAGGGACTGGGCAGTCCTGACATCTGTAGGAGCAAGGGTGGAGAAGGAGCGGGCTCTGGAGGCAGGGGAGCGTAGCACAAAGAAAAAAATGCAGCACAAAGCAGAGAAATGAAGTGATCTTGTGGTTTATTTCCCCAGTGGTGCTCACTTGGGGCTCTTTCAGTGTTGTTGCTCTGAACAGGTCCTGAAGTGTTCAATTGAGAAGTCCAGACCCTTGTACCAGCCAGGACTTTCATTGTTTAATTGAACCCTGGTGTTCAATAAGTGATCATCTGGCTGGAACAATGTCAAGGATTACAATGGACTGTATTAAACATTTGAAATAAACGTGATTTACAATCAGTGTTGTATCGACTGTTGACATCACATACCGTGCAGCACATTCTTCCAAGGTTAGGCACCAACAACTCGGCAGAAAGAGCTGCCTGTTTTCTGGGTGAATAAGTGTTGGGAACATGCATGTGTGCAGCAGCTGTCTAAGCCTTGGCTGTGACTCCTACCAGCGTGAGCTTGTGAAAACAGTGTGCATCATAACCCCTTTCACTGGGAGAATTGCAAACTGTGTTTGTTTTTTACTGTTCCAGATCCAGACATACCTTTTATAGTGATCGCAATATAGCATTTGAATTATTGATACTAGTAAAGATGCCAATTCACTTAAACATCATGGTTACCACTTAAACATCATGGTTACCATGGTTTTATTTTTAATTCCAACACCATGGGCCTTATTAATCCAAATCTTACATTTCATGAAATAAGCTAGTATTGCTTTTTGAACGAGAGTTGTAAACTGCCCAACACAGGTTACTGTGGTTTCTAACTGAAACAACGGTTAGCAATGATTCCGATTGGCTGAGCAGCAACAGTGTTCTGATAAGGCCACAGTCTGGTCTTGATTCTGAGAATCGCGGAGGAAATGGATTTGCATGCTTCTGAGTAAAGCCCACTCTCTTGTGTGTTATCACAAGATGTCATGTTGTTGTTTTGTGTTTTAAATCTGTGCTTCGTCAGCTCTTCTGTGATAAGGCCCCGTTCCTTCCCAGAATCGTCAATCTAAGATTGTGCCTTAGATTAACCTTATCAGGAGGGGCCACATTTTTGTATTCAGAGTTGAGTATTTGAAATTCAGGAAGCCACTGTTGAATAGCAGTAGTGTGTAAACCCTGAATAAGTAGCATTGGTAGAAATGCACTGTCCTTTTGTTGTACTGTCAGCATGATCAAATAACCCCTGTATATTGTACAAGAAACTGAGCAGGTTCATCACACACACACACTGTCATAGCATCAAAGAAACTTGAAAGGCAAATGATGACTTTTATCTTGTTCATAAGCAGAAATGTAGAACGTGTCTGATATTTTCTGGGAAGAAGAAGAATGATTTTTCAGTTCGAGCAGGAGTGGAAGTAGATAGGTGCACCGTTTGATACATCCCAGGTTAATCTGCACACCCTAAAGCTATTCCTCCTGGCTGTGGATTGTTTAATGAACTTGCTGAAGCATGTAATGACTCGAATAGCTGTGCAGTGATGATTTTCTTTCCATTCCTGCTTTTGCTGTGATTAATCCTATGATTGACTTGCCCTAGTGACCTGCGCAAGACTGCAGTATCGCTGGTCACCTCATTAGCTTAATAGGTCCCCAGCAAAAAAAAGAAAGACAACAGTTATTAGTGAGTGTAAATGTACTTACTGCTTCCCCCATTAGTGCAGGCTGTACTTTAGTGATTATCTGCCAAGTGCTTTGATAAGATCTTGAAAGGTGCCAGACCGTTTTTAACACCAATGCCCCAGCGCTGTCGCACAGGGGTATTTTCCATACAGAGTTACTGATCTGGTAGTTTTGCAAGAGGGTTTTTCCCGGTCAAATCAAAACGAGAGTCTTCTAAGTAACTGTACGTATGTAAATGCACAAAAGCTAGTGGAATGCAATGCCAGTACACTTGCGGAAATTGGAAATGATGCATCTACTGTATAACTTCTGCTTCTCAAACTTACAAGAAAGCAAGTTAATTCTGGGACTGAGAGAAGGCAAGACTCGATACAGGATTGAGACTTGTGAAACCACAGGGTTATTTCTGTTTGTTTTTTAACAAAGTTCAAAGGTGGTACCAAAGTTCATTAAAATACCAGAGTGACACACTTAGTGTTTTAGGGGTTCTTGCAGATCCACAGAACACAGTACATTGAAGCAAGGAAAGTGCAAAAAATCTGGAGAAGGGGGTTCCATGCATCCTGAATAAACTCCTTTTCATGAAATGGTAGGCAAAACACTAGGAATGTGTCTTTATCCAAACAGCTGGGCATGTTTGAATGCTTTGCTAATTGTGACTAATATATATAATCTCTAACCCTAGAGGTAAAGGCAGGGTTTTTGGTACATGTGAATGCAAAACGCGGCAGTTGTAGAGGCACACTATTTCTAGCTCAGTAGGCCACTTCTTGGTTATAATCTCCCTCCCGTGTGTTCGCAACCAACACTGGGCTATTTAAAAGTGGCACAGCTGTGTCACCATGGTCCCAGATACATTTTCATTTCATCTTTCTTTTTGACCTTTTTTTAAACCTTTTATGCCAACTCGATATCCTTCACGTTTGCTCTGTGATGAATGGCGTATTTCTGAATGCTGATCTCTCTCTCTCTCTCTCTCTCTCCTGTCCGCAGTGTGCCGGGACTTCGCTGTGCTGGAGGATCATACCCTTGCCCACAACCTGCAAGAACAGGAGAGTAAGTGCAGCCCAGGCAGTGAAAATAAAAGAACAAACTGGATATGACTGGGAGAGGGAGAGAGCACTGCATCTTTTACAGTACAATCTCCACTCCGACTCGCAGGCTGCACCTGCAAGATTATATTTGACCGAGCAGATCTGGCATTTATTGATGTCATTTCAGCTGCTTTAGCTTCAGAGTTATACTTTGCAGACACTCCCAGTGAAAAATGAATTGGTAAAATGGTAATCTGGTGCTTCTCTCCCTAATTGCTTCACCACCCACTAGCCTCCATCCTTTTTATTGTGACATTTATAGAGCAGGTTTGTGCAGAACATCACAGCCCACAGCTGCAGGAAAGAAGGAAGTGCAGCCTAGAAGAAAACAGAAATAGTTCTTTACTGTTGTTAATGAAACTGCCAATAATCCAGTAACTTGATTTTATTAATAAAAAACAGACTTTAAGAAGAACATTCTTATGAAAGTTGTGATTAAAGCTGTGAATCAAGCCAGTTGCAGCATTCTTCTGTGTGGTGCAGTAGCAGGCTCCATCGACTGCAGCTTGCACTGTTTTCAGAGAAGTTTGAATCTCAAAGTATCGCTTCTGCTTTATTCTGAAAAGAGAGAGACGCCACCTTTAAAAAAAGAAAGAATTTGAAACAGCCTTTTCTGTATTGTGACAATCGGCTTTCTATAAAAATCTCGATTGTACTTCATTCTGGTTAATATTATGATATTATTGAAAAATGAATTATTCTGGATTCTTTATGGTACTGAAAAAACATTCTCAGTAACTATGAACTAGGGAGAAAGGAGAATCATGTTTATCGTGATAATTGCTAGATGATAATCAACCACTGAAAATGGGGTTATGGTCCAGCTCTACAACTCCCAATGCGTTTACAAATATGTGTTTGCTGTTGAGGCTAGGATAGTCATGTTGCCCGAGACTGTGGTCAGATTGGAGCTTGTGGGGGAACCACGATTCTATATTGAATCCAGTCGCTACAATGAGTATAATTTAATATAGAATGGAGTTATGACTTGTGACGTTGCCTTGGTAAAAGTGCAGAGTAATGGAAGATAAAACACAGGAAAGCATTGTAAATAAGCAAGCACGGTAAACTGCGATAAACTGTTTTTACACCCAAAGTGTACGGCAGTCCAACGCTAGAGATGATAAATACTGTACCTCCATCTGTCTTTGGACTGACGCAGGTACCGCCTTGTTTCAGTCAATATCAGGATTTATTGACCACTGGAGGAACATGGGTATTGGCTTGGCCTTGAATTGAATTTCATTTTCTTTTTTTATCTGGGGTCAATAAACTGTGATTGCGTCAGGAACAGTCAGTCAGTGTCTCGTTTGATGAGCTGTGTCTGAGTGGAGATTTAAGAGGTTTTGACAGGGCAGATGATTGAGCGTGAGCAGTTTAGCAGAAACATGCATGAAAATGACCTGCAGGCATAAAGTGCTGTAGTAATATAGAGAGGTCTTTCAACAGGGCGCCTTAGCAATCTGACCATTTGATAATCCACTGATTCACTTATCAGTTTATTGACTTTTTTTTTTTTTTTTAATAATGTATAATTTGAGAACTAGGAAGATCCCATTGAGCTTCCTGGTGACTCCATTCAATTAGAGAGATGTGATACTTAACAGGGATGGAAATAAGACTCATATTGCAGAGCAGTTTCACCCATTCCAGGTTTTAAAATGAGCCACAGTGTATAGGTAACAACCTCGGATGTGTCTTATTAAAGTAGTAGTAAAACCAGGAATGGATCAAACTGCAATGCAATGGGAGTCTTGTTTCCACCACTGCTTAATTCGCCTTTTGAGACATGTTAGTAAAATGTACTTCTATAACGACCATTCTGTAATTTACAGGAGATAATTTATTACTTATTGCATTGTAGTTCGATACATTCTTAGTATAGTTTAATTTGGGTGTAACCTTTTGTATGGAGAATTCACAATTAATCTGTCTTAAACTGCGAAGTTTAAAATTATTACCTACAGTAATTCTAAATGAATCCTCTGTGTGTGTGCCCTCCTCCAGTTGAGAATCACCTGGCATCAAACATCCAGAAGAGCCGGCTGGTGCAGTATGACCTGCAGGTGGCGAAGAGAATGCAGGATGAAGAGGACAAGAGGGCGTGGGCTCGCAACCAGAGACACCAACGAGACATGTGGGTTCACACTTTACTAATCTCATTGAAGCCATTTCTCAGACTGAATAGGGGGTAAATCACGAGGCATTGAATCTCTCTCTCTCTCTCTCTCTCTGTGCCATAGTGTTTAATAAACCCAAGTGGAAATGCAATTAAACAAAGATTTCTCTCAGCTGAGGTGGTGAAAGGTGATGTCCTGAAAATAGAATAGTTTGCTAATAAACCACAGCAGTCTGGCCTCAGCCTTCCAAGGGATATGGTTTTGCAAATATTCTATTTATGTAGCTTAATTATTTATTAGTGTTTTTATAGCTTGTTTAACTAGGAACAAATCCACTGGGAGTTGGAGCTGTAGCTCAACATTTAGAAAGCCAGGCTGATTTCCAGCTCAGTAGAGGGAGAGGGGGATTTCCCTGTTCTTATAAACAAACTGCCTCCCACACCTGGATGTTATGACTGTCTCCCAAGCTACAGTTAGCGTTTCAAACACAGACAGGTGATATTTAGAGTTATATTTGTGGAAAGTATGATTATAAAGCTGTCTTTACATTGCATAGTGGAAAGCCTAATTGGCACACACTTCTGTCAAGCTGTGGCTTGATGCAGGCGTCATAAGTTTGAAATTCATGGAACTGTCTGTTTTATATCAAACCATCCAGAACAGTTTCATGCATACAAAATGTTATTAAATCCAGATACAGACTTTATAAAAAAAAAAAAAAAAAACATTTATTGGAATACCTTTGTGTAGTGGACCCTATATTTCTCAGAACCAGCTCCAGAGCTAGCCTCTTTTAAGAGACTGCAACCAATCCATGTCGACAATTGGATAAGCATAGAGACTGAACCACCTTCATGCATGGAAAGCTGGGTGCTATTGCCAGGGCTGTGATTGGCTTGGTCTCCAGTCCTAACAAACAGAAAGACAGACCTTTTTTTTTCCGTGGAAACTTGAAAGCTCCTGGATTGTCCGCTCTCTGCATGCATGGGTGTGTCCAGGCGGTGCGCTGAGTCTCTTGCTCTTGTCGTTCCAGAGTGCACAGCGATAACGAGATCGCACAGGAGATTCAGGAGCAGCTGGTGAAGCAGGCCCTGGATAAACGACAGCAGGAGGAGAAGGACGAGGTGAGGCTGTACCTGATTAGACCTGATATGAGCACGCGTGTGAAGCCACTTGACCATAGTCATAGTAGTAATAATAGTAATAATAACCAGATGTAGGCATGCTTATTGCTTTGTCAGGAAATACCTTAAAAGGCCATGTGTGTACAATTTGACAGTTTGTTTCTGCATTTGGACACTGTGTCAGAGATACCTGTGAAAAAAGCAGCACTGAGAACTCACCTGGCTGTGCTGTGTTAGGGGAACCATGCTGACCCCTGCAGGTCAGACCAGGTAATAGATATCAGCTCTATTAACGGTCAGTACAAAGGTAAAGACGCAGATTAGCAAGGCAGTTGGTTCACACCCCTTCTCAGGCTGCTACACCGATACAGTGAATTCGGCTGCCTCTTAAGTAGAAAGAGTTCAAGTGTAATTGTTTCCCCAGGCTATCGCTCGCAGACTTCACGAGAAGGAGCTGAAGGAGGAGAGGAAGAGGAAGAAGCAGCTTCAGGATGTGCCTTATGAAGACCGCTACTATGAAGACAACGGAGGTACTCTTGCTCTTAAAGCTGTGGGGTTCCTTCTTCCTGGCACTTCTTTTAATACTGCACTGAGAGACGCCTCCGTCCTTCAACTACACCGCAATGTGTCGAACGTACATCTGTTGTATTGATGAATTGAGCAGTGGAATGGTAAGGCAGTGGACCGATACATTCAGGATGCAGGAGTGCATTACCTTGGACTTGCTTGTAGCTGAGTAAAATGTTTCAAATGGAGGATTGTATGGGTTAACGAAGAACCAAGCCAAGCTGCTCAAAGTTTTAGTGGTTGATTGTTGAAGGATAGTGTAATACAAGGATAGAAGCAAGACCCCCCATTGCATAGCACTTTGATCCATTCCTGGTTTTATTAGGAATTGAATCAGACACACCTGAGCTTCTTATCTGTACACTGGGGCTGATCAAACTTGGAATGGGTGAAACTGCTATGCAATAGGAGTATTACTTCCACCCTTGTAATATCAGATTAGATTTAATCACAGCCCCACTACCTGTGGCATGTAAAAAGACCATCTGAGTAAAATTGGCCCGTTCAACTTTCAGAAGCAACACGTTTCTTGGCGTTGCTCTACAATATCTAAACATCTGTACTTGCTGGGCAAAAATGAGAAAGTAACAAAAAACATGCACAGTCCGGTGCTATTGCCTCATTGTACAGGGCTGAAATATATGACGAACCTCCTAATTCCTAATTGATTTTGCATGTGTTTTTTTTATTACTGTGGAATGCTACAGTAATTCCTTAATGCTAGGGTAGACACACCTCCCCCCACGGGTTGCTATTTTCAATGGGTAAACACTGTGCCGGTAGCTTGTCCTAAGTAGACCAAACAAACAGACTCTGAGTGATACCAGCAGACCACTTGGCTGGGAGGGGGCAGCCTGACAGTTAGAGTGCTGGTGGTCACATGGTCCGCCAGGCGCAGTACGGGTCCCATGTGTTTCAGCATCTGATCCCTTGCGAGGATCTTTCTGTAAGCCAGCTGGAACCGTCCAAACATGCTTTTACACACACAAGTAGACACACTCCCCCCCCCACTCGTCATCCAGGGCCATCTGATCTGTTCCACTCTCCATCTGGCGAGGAGATGCTGGCCAGCGCGCCCAGCTCATCCCCTCTGCTGACCGTGCTTCGTGCTGCCAAGTGGTACTGAAGCAGCAGCAGCATGTCAACGGTACAGTACGGCTCCTCTTTCTGTTTGGTGGTGGGCCTCTCCTGTTTGGCTGCTGTGGAAATGCTTGTTTGGGGTGGCGTCTGTCCTCCTGGCCGTCTCCTCCTCCTCCTTCTCCTTCTCTGGTTCTCCAGTCTGTCTGCACTCTGCAGACCCCTGGGATTTTGCTCCAACGTGATTCAAAAGGATGTTCTTTGTAATTGGATGGCCTGCTCTGTCATTTCTGCTCTCCCTGTTTGCTGTTTCCTGCCATGCATTACGTGTGTTGTGTTGTACGTGTTTTGTTTGTACCTGTTTCACCATTTAATGTGTGTAGCGTTTCATTTTATAACAGAACAGTTCATTGTCCGTCGTCCATGCTTACTGATTGATGCTACTATGGTGTGCCAAACAAGCTTTACCATTCTCTTGTCCCTCGAGACAACCGGGTGGTTAGTGTTACTTATGTTGATTTATAACTAGAAATATCATTAAAAAAAGAAAAAAACATTAGTTCAGATGTTACTCTTATGAAATTCAATTGGATTTCATATGAACTAAAGGATGTTATTTTCAAATTTGCTAACTATTTGTAGCTGTTTATATCACGAACTCAGTTGCTGGTTATTTCATTGTAGTTAATTGGCTATATCAAACCAGCTGACTCACTGGATCGTTAATGAACTTCTACTTGGTATTTCTGCTATCACACCCTAAATAGACTTTTTACACAATGCACAGCGTTATCAGCTTCAGGTTTCAAAGTCTAAGATCAATCTATTTTGTACCAGCACACTGGTTTACAGAACCCTAAACCTCCTGAGGTCTGCAATTAAAGGTGTAACCCAAACACACACTGATCTCGCCTGTAACCAGTTAGCCGAGAAGTGTTGTCCACACCGGTATGAGCTGATCAGTGCCTTTTCTCTTAGGAACGTCTCCTCTGGTTCATGCAAAAGTGATTTTTCAAATGCAATGCTCTGAATCTCTCAGGAAGTGAGAGGAGGCTGAGGGCAAGCAAATAAACAGATAAAAGCAAAGGGAAGTTCCTCAAATCCACATGGGATTTTTTGTTTAGGTAATTAAAGGCTCCTATTGATGTGTGACTGGCTGTGCAGCACAGAGTTTAAACAGGAAGTTTTCAGTTTAAGTGCTAGTTTGATTAATATCCTAAATGTGCAGGTGGGGACGGGACCCAGGTGCCACGTCACTGTGAGTCACTGTGTGTTTTGTACCACGTTCCATCTCACACGGTTTAAAAGCCAAGGGATTTCGTTCCTATTTTAAGCAGGTTAAATAAGGGCGCTTTTTAACCCCAGGCCTTTTCAACACCCGAAATGTATAGGACTGAAAACCTTTAGCTATACACGCACTCACATACACGGGTTAAAACACAGATACCAGTACAGACGCATACTGTTCAGACTAATGCAGACCCGCACTCTCACTGGGAGACACATGCTTGTACAAAGCAGCTCTGCAGGATGTGGGAAGGCTGGCCCTGGTTTCCTGGTTGTGTTTGACACAGAGGCTCTGTGGTTCGCTGTTAATCCCTGGACTTGCAGTGGGCGCACATTCCGTGGCAGTCGGCCTGCGTCTCCTAGGAAACGAGGGCCTGACACAATAGGCCAGGCTCCTCCTGAAGTAGAGAAGGATACGCAATAGATGACACAAGCAGCTGTGAGTCTGTGTTCAGCAATGACGTCCTGCTCTGCAGCACAAATCAGGGCAGTCAGTGATTCACAGACGACCCAAAATACAGACCAGCAAGGCCTACCTAAAATAAAAAATTCCAGAGAAAACGAAATATTGTGTTCTAGCAGCTGGGTGATTTGGCAGTGCCATATAAAGTCTTTCCCCTCCAGCAGTGATTGAAAGTTGTTTCCATCAGACTGGGTTCTGGTGTCTTGATTTCAGTTTCTAATGTACCTTTTTTTACTGGCAGTGTTTTAGAGAAGCCTAGGGCCTCAGAAGAATAGAGACTGAAGGGGTACTCTTTGAGGGATTTCTAAAGGGAACAGGTCCACGGGCAGGGCAGGGAATGGGGAAGCTTGCACCTTGGTATTAAACCTCACTAACACCATCGTTTTCATGAAGTCTTTGTCATTATTTCAAATGTCCTTGTCCTTTATTTATTCCAAGTTATAATTTGTCTGTTTTGTTCATTGTGTCATTATTGTTTAAACCATCAGTGTACTGCATGTCGTCTCAAGTTTTGCTCCATTTGGAACTAACCTTTGTTTTAACTAACCCGCTCCCGTCCCTCCCTCCCCATTGTTGCATGGTTTCCTTCCTTGGGCTGCTCAGACCACGTCCGAAACAGACATCAGGAGCGTGGGCCACAAGAGTCAGAGAGGCCACACAGACACAGACACAGGCACCGGAGCCGGGAAAGAGACCCCGACCCCCAGGCGGAATCCAGAGCGTCCCAGTCCACCTTCTACGTGCACGACGCCGAACCTACCAGGGCTCCCCACCACAGACACGAACTGCAGGAGCCCGAGAGGGAGCGAGACACGAGGAGGAAGGAGAGGCCTAGTAGACCCCCGCCACCCAACCACAGCAAGAACCACAGCAGGGAACACAGACAAGAACGTGGCAGGGAGATCAGACGTGATCACAGCAAGGAACAGAGAGGAGATCACAGCAGGGACAGCGCGCCACGCCGTAGCAGGGACGCTAGCCGGGAACAGCGGACTAGTGAGAGCTACGGGGCCTCGGCTGGCCTGAGCCGACGCTGGTCTGGGGAGGAGCACAGTGGAAGGGAGGGGAGGGAGGACAGGCAAAGGCTGCCCTCTGGGTGCGATGAGGTGTTCCATGATCCGAGCTCCAGACACTACACGAGGGACGCCAGGACAGAGCCCTCGTGTCGAGCTCAGGAGAGGCACGGAACACGCTCGCATTCCAGTGAGGACTGGCCAGAGAACCGTCCCCACCACAGAGACCAGAGAGGTAAAGGCAGGAGTGAGTGAGTGAGAGAGAAATAGTGAGGGGCATTCTGATGTAAGAATATGCCCAGGAAGGGAGGTTTTGTTGTGCATGTCAACATGGAGGAGAGGGCTACTGTATACAGAGAACAGCAGACATGAAAACTATTATACTGTACCATGAAACAAAGGCGATCAGTGAAAGCGCTACCAGGGAGTGGATTTCATTGTAGTTTTTGTTTTTCAGGGAGGAAACCCTGGGGGGAGTACGGGGTGCAGGAGGTGATTCAGGGAGTCACTCGACTCGACATCCGAAGCAGCGAGCTGACAGACCTGGAGGTAGCCATGAGGCTGCAGGAGGAGGAGCTAAAGGTGAGGGGCATGGCATGGGCAGGCGTTTACCTGTCAGGGGTTTGCTGTCCCCCTACCTCCCCCCCCCCCCAATACAAACCCACTATGAAGGGATACTGATTGTTTTTTCAAAATAGGTGTAGAAAGACAGGCCAGGCTTTTCAGTGACAGGCCAGCTGAGAAAATTGTAATACTGAACAAGATTTCAAATGGTTCTTAATTAGGGTTAAGGTTAGGGTTAGGGCAGCAGTTCAAAGAGAGCATTTTGTGTGTTTGAAAGAATGTAGTTCAGTTTTACACTGGTCCGTCTTTCTGCACCTGGTCAAGAGCAGAGCCCGTCTTCTGTACCTAAGCTGATTTCTCTCTCTGTGAACTGGGATCATTCAGCATTCTTCCCCTCTAAGCTGATAATGGATTGTTGATGGGGAGCGCATGTGTACGCAATTTTCAGGAAAAAAAAATCTTTATTTTTCAGGCTAGCAACTTAGACAAGAGGGCAGCCCAGATGGCACAGGATGAGGTAAGGGTCCCTTGTATAACAACACTCTAAACAGTCCAGTATTTCTATTGAACATTTAAAACCCACAATGTGCTGTTTTATCTACTCGCACATTGATTTTCACATTTTTATATTAAAAAGGAGATGTTTAATTTCCTGTCTCCTTTCTTCTTCCCTAGGAAGTTGCCCGGCTATTGATGGAGAAGGAGAAGAGACTGCACGTAAGGTCGAGGGATCGGGAAAAGGGGACTATGGAAATGAGACGACAGGAGCCGGAATGGAAGGTCAGATTTCTTGATCAGCACTTTAGGGACTTGTCGGGAGACATTTCTTCCATAGATGGAAGCCAGAATCGTAATGAATCGTGATGAATGCTCAGCCTCTGTAATGCCTCAAATTGAATCTCCTCATATTCCCTATCCCATGAACCACGTGACCAAGTGTAAACATTCTCCAAGAACGTCTTCATCCCTGTGAGGAAATAACTTTTTATCTTTGTTGTAAGTTTGTTTATCTTGGAATGTCTCCCGGGCAAACGTGTTTGTGAATGACGGCATCTGTGTCGGCAGATTCTCTGACATCCGATATCGCCCCCCCTACACACAGCTGGAGTGGAAATAGAGGGTGTATGTGCATTGGGGGGGGGGGGGGGGGCACTGCAACAAAGGGTGTTGTCGTGTCACACACATCGTATTTCTCGTGGTGGTGCACCGGGAGTCCCTCTGTCAACTTGTCACTCTGCTGCTGTGTTTCAGCCGGAGCAAGGAGAGGCGGTGAGGCCGCGATCCCGGGAAGGCTACGAGCTCCAGAGACCGAGGAATGACAAGCCGACTAGGTGGGGCAGCCCTTCACGGGCCTCGACATGTTCACTTTTTTGGAGGCACACGGTTCTGTTTAGCTCTCCTCAAACAGACAGGCTAGCCAAACCGTGTGAGAATCTGGCTGGCCAGATTAGAGGATGTGGCCAGGCTAAATTGGCTAACTGATTGCCGATTGAACCTGGCTCCCTTGAGAAAGATATGTACAACATATTGAAATGTTGGGCAGCTGGCTCTTTGAGCTAAAATATATATAATATATAAAATGTAATGTTTTACTATAGGCCGGCTCGACCCACGGGTGACTATGAAAACATTGATGCCAGCTACAGAAACACAGGCTCCCCCTGCTCGCCTCGACCCTCCTCCAGGTCTGACGCAGCATATAAAGGTAAGCAGAGAGGGGCTGGGGGTGGGAGTGGTGGAGCGGGCAGTTAGTGTGCTCTGTGTGTGCCTGTGCACATTGGGCAGTCGCAACTCAGAACAATGAGATAAAATAAAGTGCAGGTGTGGGTTTGTGCAGAGATGGTGACTTGTCCCATGCTTTAGAGTGGATGTTTTTTTACAATGCTGTTCTAGAAATGTGGAGGAGATTCATGTACTGTATAAAATAGAATGACAAGCAAGCCTTAAAATAAATGTTGTGCAGTTTCTGAGCATGCAACTGTAGGGATTAGACTCCTTGCAAGGATTATAAGAATTTGCAGCAGATTCCCAACTGCAAACTTTAAATGATACTTAACCTGAAACCTGTATATATTGTAATTTTGCTGCTGTTCCTGTTTTATTTGTGCTGCTTTAGTCAGCGAAGCAATAAGAACCTGTGGATTATTATAGTTATTATAATCCGAAACCCAGCAATAAAAAGCAGCGACTATTTAAAATGAATGTCAGTAAACATAAATAGCTTCTTTTATAAATTAATTTATATGCTTATTTAAGTTGACTCCAGTTTTACAAATTTTTGGACACTGGGTAATAATAATAATAATAATAATAATAATAATAATAATAATAATAATAATAATGCAAACTGCAGGCATGACAAGACGATTGTAATTTATGTTGCAGGTTCCTATTCCAGGCAGTGATCTCGGTTCCGTGCTCACTCTCCTTTGTAAGCTGTGGAAGAATAAACCCGATGTGGTTTCCTGAACATCATTTTTTTTTTTTTTTTTTTTTTTTTTTTTTTTTTAAGATCGCTGTTGACATTCCATTGCTGTCTAGTTCTGGGAACACTGGGGAGAAAATTTGTGAAGTGAAGTGACAATTTGGGAAGCAGACATAAAATTATATATATGTGAAAATGTTGTGAAATGTCTGAACAGACTGATGCCTGTCAAACGTTCTTGTGTGAAAAAGCATGCATGCACTGTGGTCTTTTTATACAGTTACATTTCTGTGTGTTGTTTTGTAGGGCAAAATTGTTTGGTGTGTGGAGTTATTGCAGGGTTATTCAGAAGCATGGGCGATGGGTAATGACCATTCAGCATGTGAAAGCCAATATATCCGCAGTGAAATCCGCTGGATCACGATGGGCATGGCTGCTGGTGAGCAGACTGAACATTCACACAGCCATTGCGGTTTGCACTTCTGAACAGCCCAGCCAGGCTCAGTGATTGTAGCGGTATGACAGTTCTACTTCTCACATTGCCTGACCTGGCTTGATTTCCAATCACAAAGCCTGCTTCAGTGTGAGGACATATCCATGCATTTCAAATTCTCGTAGCGTCCAACGCCAACACCTGTTCTCAGCTGCGAATAGTTTTGTTTCATAGCAGGGACACAGTCTGACTGGAGCACCCTTCAGCAGTCTTCATAGGAATAAGCATGGACCAGCTGACTACAAAACCCAGCACACAAATGCGGTGTGAGGCAGAACATTGGGAATTAAGAGAAAACCTGAACTGAATGCTTCAGATTTACAATGACTTGTAACTAATGCATCCCTTTTTTACTCCCGCTACGAGTAATAATATCCTTTGACGTCGCTGGTTACCTTCATGCTTTTCAGCAGTTGCAAACAGATTTTATTTACAAACAAAAGCCCTTGTCAGGGATTGCTTCTTACAGACTAAAGGAATTTGTACATGACGTACAGCTCAGAAAAGGTTTGCAGTTAATCTTACAGATTTACGTCCTGCCATCATTTCTCTGGTCTCGCATTGTCCTATACAAAAAGATGCACATGTCTTGCATTCAGGTTCACTGCTGTGTTGTAAATGTCCTTTACTATAATGTTACTCATTGTAAATTCTTTGATTGATAACTGGACCTCCCACTTGTAGCTAAAAACAGTAGCATCTTAGTTGCACGCAATATGAAAGAAACCAAGTGCTGGATTGTAAACTAAGCACCCTCCAATGTGATCACTGTCCTCCATGATCTTGTGTCTTGCATATAAGATTACAGGATACTGTATATCAGCTTGTTTTGATATTTTAAATCATTATTGTTCAGGGATGGAAATAAGACTCCTAATGCATAACAGTGTTCTCAGTTTCATGTTTTAATATGAACTTGATTAGCCACAGTGTATAACTGTCAAGCTCAGGTGTGTCTTGTTAAATAGTAAAACCAGGAACTGATCAAACCGCTATGCAATGGGAGTCTTTCCATCCCTGTTACTAGCAACTTTTGCGCAATTGTAAAATATTTATTTGAGATATTTTTTTACCAGACCATTTTATTTTTTTTTATTTTTATTTTTTTATATATATAAAAGTATTTTATTTGTGAAGTCTTAACATTGCCGTTTCTGATCAACTCCGCTGAAATTGTTGGTGTTGGTTTTGCATGGTATGAGTCGATACAGAATCATTGCCTCTTTGTGTGATTGTTTATACTTAACCCGAATATGCTGTAGAAAGATGAAAAACTTCTCAAACATTGTGGGTTAAGGACAAATTGCATTTAAATGACCTCCTAAGTGTACAATCAGTGTTTCTTATAAATCGTGAACTGTTTTCTGCCCATGAAAAAGGAGAAAATATGAAAAAGCAGCACAGAGCAGTGCCAGAGCCAAACTGTACAGTTACGCAAATACATCGGAAATGTGTTATTTTTTTGCCCGCTAAACTAACCTTTAGAAATATCAGTGAAAAATAATGTGTAAGTAATGCATGTTGGATAATCTGCAATGGCGATGGAATGTGCTTGAGATAAGGTGTGATAATGCGCCTGCTTTTATTTCTTTTTAAACAAATGGCGCCATCTAGTGTTGAGCTGTGGAACTCCTCTGTGGAGCGGTCACCTCTTCTATTCCAAAGTCATTGGCAAAAGTGTATTCACAAAGGGGAAGCGTTCTAAACCAGACATGAGCGGCTCAGACAGTGCGGTTTTACTCGTGTCATTCAAAAAAAGGGTTGTGTTCTTTCAGAATCCATTTGGAGTAAAAAGGCTTTGCTAACGAAGGTGGTGATTTGTAGTACTTAGGGATGTGACATTTTACTATTGTGATGCACAGCTGCATAGATACAGATCACAAAGGAATCATGTTTTATAAAGGCAATTGAAATTAGCAACCGCAATTTGCAATCCTTATCTATCTGCATATATTACTATATGCACAGTGTATGCATCTGCTCATTAATGTATTCTACTACATATACATATAGATATGCACTTGAATGTACAGTCTGTCTGTCCTTGGTTATGTAGTCATTCTCAATAAATCATGCTTAGTTTTCACATTGTGTTGTTATACCCTCTGTGTAAACTGATCAGTGCTTTGTAATAAAGTCGATAACCATTCTAATGTATTGCTGTCAGGATCAGGTATTCGTTCTGCTTTGCGTTCCCTCCACAGCCCCACTGTTTGCTTCATGGTTGTGCATCAGCTCTGAACATGTCTTGTCATTTATTGCCGGTACTGCTCTACAGCTTGCTCATCAGACTTGGTGATGAAAAGCATAACTGAAATGCTATCGATCCTCCCCCCCAATCTGAAGCCTGACAGCGGGGTGACAGGAGTAACTCGGCTGTAGTTTATTTATGTCCTTGATCAGCAGTGGCTGGGGAATATAAGACAGCCAGGGTTGTGTTTAGTTGTGAGCAGTGGCTTACAGTGCTTTGACAGGTACATCTTCAACATGACCTGAAATGTATATAAAGACCATCAACTGATACCACTAGGCTATGAAAGGTAAACCAGTCACTACCATCTCTGTCAGAACCATGTTCAGAGAAGATCACAGCATCAAACTGGGCTTGAAATGAACTTCATTTCATTGCATTCCTAGGTACTGTTGCTAATGCTCTGTTTCCATCTGCCACTTGGATTGATTGAAAGCACATTGATGTTGACACAGTTCGTTCAGACGCAGATCAGTGATCAAAGTGAATTGGGACTGACCGCACTATAAGAGAATTTGTTCTGGCCCAGTCCCTAGAAGAAGCGACTTACCAAGCATCCTTGTGCAAATACAGTGAAAAACAGTGGGATGTGGTTTTATTTTTTGTACTACAGCCCGGTTAAATATTGATCCCTACAGACCCACCTACGCTAGTTGCTTGACCCAATCATTAAAGAGAATACGCACATGGCAGTGCTCCTCAAAAAAATAAACAAATACATCAATTGATTTCTGTAATTTGAGTGCAAAGTAAGCTTAAACTTTCAGTGTACTGATTTCAAATAACATCAGCATGCTGTGGGGCGTGGCTTCCTCGCTCCCGATGGTGTGTCGTAGATGCAAGGAATTTAACTGCTGCTGTTGTACAGTATATCCTGATTGCCTGGCAAACACCCAGACAGGGAGCTTTGAAAACCAAGGCGCTGTCCCATTTCACCTTAACATAGCTCTGACTGTTCTTCATACATTCATCAGGTTTAAAGCAGAAATACAAATCAATCCAAGGTAACCAGTTTAGTTTCTGTATATGTATAATACCATCATAAACAACAATTGTGTGATTCATGTCATTCTCATGGGATTCTCGGGTTATGCAATGAACAAAATCAATGCTTCATTATGGATATCTTGGGGTCCATTCAATTGACCTTAGCACTGCCATTCAAATAATGAAAGGTGTCACTGAAAGAAATACACTAAAGAAACTGAATTGCACTGTGATATGTGCTGGTTGGCATAAATGAATGATTTCAGTGGTTGCGGATCAATGCTATACACCCCACCCCCACCACGTGTTCAACAGGATCTACAGGATCTTTTCATCAATTTGCAGTCTGTGTTTCTGATGCTTCACGTTCCTCATTTTGAGCCCCATTCTCGATCAAGCCACACACTAGAAAGGTGTTTGCAGTGCTGCAATACAAAGAGCCAAAGCTGTGTGGAACGTCAAACTGCTAGCACAAAAAGGTCTGCCATTGTTTGTGTTCTTATATCATTAACCAATACAGGTCAGAGTTGATTCTCTTTCAGCCAGTTTCACTGGTGCTCTGGTGGCCAAATACTCGCGAATAGAAATAGGCTTACCTGACATCACCAAAAAAGGAAATGAAGAAGGATGTTGAGTATTGAAGCTGTTTTGTGGTTTCTGCACTCGTTTAAGAAACGTGTTTGTTACTGATTGGAAAGATGATAATGATAACAATGACGATCATCATGACTGCATCGTTATGTACTGGCTGCTTAGGAACGACACTCCTGCAGCCTGAAATTGATGTCTTGTGTGCTGAGAAGGAAGTTTTCAACAGATTTACCAAAGCAACCAGTTGGAGCAGGTTTAACAAGATACCAGAAAATGCATGTGAAATCATCACTATTTTTTTATTTTTTTTACACAATAAAAGAGCATTGTACACCCAACATCACAAGACACTTGTACACTATCTCAAACGGTTTACCCTCTCTGAATATCCACCAATGCCACTGAACAGTTGCATCATGAACCCATTTTTTTTTCTGTTTGCAACAGTGCAAGGATAAAAAAATATTGAATAGAAAACTAATTGAATAGAATCAACTTGGATGCTAATGCAGCTGCTTCTACCTAAAAGCAAGTTGTCGCATGCTATTTTTTTTTTTTTTTTTAATTACATTTGCATACTGGGAGAGTCTGCTTGAAAAAGGGCCGGGTCTGAGTTCTGCTCACGGAAATGTGTGGGGAAGCTAACATTCACACCTGCATGCACCAGAGTCCATTAACGTTTATAAGAACTACAAAAAGTATAGAGAGTATGTTTTCATCATTTGATTATACGGCTCCTGAACAACACCTATAAAAAGACATGACCAAAGTACAGAGAATTAGCACGAACACTGATATTACTGGGTGTTCTACTGAAAACCTGCAAAGCTTCAGAGTTGTGCATGACCGCACTACTGCAGCAAGCCTCACCACCCCACCCGCGCGTGCTTTCTGAACCGAGTGAAACCTGAAATGAAACATATTACCGCTGTGTCTTGCTGTGTCGGACTCATAGGGTTCACCTCCAGATATATTGGGTAGCTGTAGCTGCTCACACTACCAGAAATAATGACTGAAATGGTTTCAAGGTCTTCATCTCAGGCATTGCTTCAGGCAGGGCACGCAGCTCTTAACTGCCCTTTAGGAGGGACTAACAGGCAGGCACTTCTTCCAGAGAGATTCTCCCAAGTCTTTACCCTGTGCTGCAAAGTAGGAAAGAGAAGTGAAAGCCAGCCTTCCTGTTACAGTCCTCTCCATACTCCTTACAGCCTGTCATATAGTAACACCTGCTGAAAACAGGCAGGGCGGTGGCAACCGGTTTTTTAACCCCTCCCTCATTGTAAACATACTTACCTGGAGCTGCTGTGCTCTTAAAGGGCAAGTAGCACCTATTTATTGTTGAGTTGATTTTGCTCTCCCCAGTGGATCTATAACAGATTGTATTGCAAATCATTATTAGCAGTAGTGGCTTTCTCCTGTGGTAATCTGGGTTGCAAGTTGATCCGGGTCACATTTAGTAATTTGGTGGTCTCAATTTAGAATAGCCCCCACTAAACTTCAACTATTGTCTATTTCTTCTAGAGAGAGGGTTTAAAGGTCAAATATTTATCAATTTCCTTACTTTAATGTTTAATTGCGGCAATAAAATATCTTAAACATTAACTCTTTCTGCACATATACACTTTATAAAATGAACCCCAGGATAATTTAACAAAGGAAGACAATGTCTTATCATTTTCTTTAATTGCGTTGTTTGCTGTTTTAAGTGGAGTTATCTTTACCAGACGTCTTACTGGAGAGGGTGGGACAAACGGTACAGCCTCCCCGAGGTTTGTGACTCATTAGGCCTACCTGACCACTTTAATGGCTAGTCTCAGATTGCTAATCGTGGTCTGTAAAACGAGTCGTAAAGTAAAGGTATTCCCCTCCAACGCACTTGCACTAACTCATTCAGAAATGCAGTTCATAGGTAAAACAGCCCTGTAGACACACCTTATAACTATAACTGACCGCACAGACTCGTCTTTAAAATGTATGGTGCTCAAGTGAAAGCCTGTCATGTAAAATGTCTAAATAAAGAAAAAATACATCGGAAACAATGGGTCCTCAAGTCAGACAAAAACAAGTGCACTTACCCGATAGCACGAAACGCAGGTTACTGAACAACACGCGTACCTGTACAGGTGTTGTACCTGCCTTATGACAGAGCTTGAGGAAAACACACGCACGCCCACACTTACTGGATGCGGGCCGCTCGGACCTTCTTTTAAACCGTCTCTACTTCGATAAGTTTAAAAAGTGGCTTCTATTTCCTCGTCCGTATCGCAAATTGGGAATTCCGTTGTGACAGGACAAACCGTGCCTCCCTGTCGAAGTTGTGATCAGTTTTTATTTCCTCCTTAAATTAATTAAATTTTCGCTTTTTTTTTTTTTTTTTTTTTTTAACGACAAGCCTGAAGCAAATTTTCTGGAAAAACCGGTTTAAGAGGTTTGAAAGAAAACGCAGTTTCGTATACACCTTCCTCTTAAAAATAATCAAATGGAAAAAAATAAACTTGGTATTGCAGAAAACAACTATTGTGCTTTAAAAGTGATCTGATTTACTTGACAAGTGCATGGAAAAGGTCTGGAGCCATGAAATCTGCTGCAGCATGCTATGGCTGAGATAATGGCTGGATTGAGAGGGACCCATATTCACCACATCATCCCCTGCTCCATGCCCTGGTGTTAATACCCCAGAAAAGATGCACTGTTTACAGTAGATACTTCCTCAGGGATACTCATGAACAGCGCAATAATGACGTAATACTCGGAGTGGAGCCATACACTAATACTCCAGTACCATATGTGTCATGACTGACCATTGTGTTGCAAAAATTTAATAAGTTAGGGGCAGTATGTATCTGTCCCAACTAGAAAACACATTTATTCTTCATTCAAGAACCATTGGTGAACTACAGTGAGCTGTGCTGTTGTGCGTTTGGTCTTGTATCACAATACAAAGGATACATACCTCTTTCATGGTACACTATATCATGTAAAGAAAGTATCTTGATTCATTGATACACGATGAACCCTTTCCAGCCCTCATTAATACCAATGCTTAAACAAAGGCAAATGTTACTACGTGTAGGGTTTGTACTGCAGCACGTTGTAGGGACAAAGTGTACAAAGCTCACACATGCCATGTGCATTGCTAACGCTGTCCAGATCTTCTTCGCGTTCCATGAAGTACACAGCAGCAATGGGGTTGTGTTTTTGTGGTGACGCCCACATGAACTGTGACATGCGTGCCAGGCTCGTAACACCCACACAAACCTGTCTGCTCTGGCTGGAGGTCTTGTTTTCTAAGCTAGCTGATTTTGCACCGTGATAAGTGATAAATAATTCAATTCCATTTCTGTTCCTTGTGCAGAAAAAAAAGAAAAATGAGTGTTCTGTGATCTCTGTGAAGTAGAAACACGCTGGCACTGGCTCTGTTCATTTGTTTAAAACTCTTATTTTGATGGATTTAATAAACTGTTCTGAACTGATGGTATCTAAAAAGAAACAAAATACATTTACAATACTTGACCAGCGGTGGTACTGTTGTCAATGCAAAAATCCCATTCATCAGAAGGCTAAAAAATGTCAAAAAATAGACATTTTGCATCAAGACAGCAAAAAATGGATTGTTAATTTAGGTCTGACCTAAAGTTCTGTGTGCAGAATCCACGGCAGCATTTTGAGATGCAAGCAATAGAAGCATTGCATTAATCAGCCCTAAAGGAGAAAAATCATGCATCTGCTCCTCAGCATCTGGGTTAGGAAGTCAGAGCATTACCCTGCCTGCGTTTCTTCTAATGCCTTGTTCTTTATTCTGTCACTTGTCTCTAGATGAGCTGCTGTCTCAAATCGATCTGTGGCCGCTGTCAAACTGCCCTTGTAACATTATATGAAGTGTTACACAAGTAATGGCTCATTAGCATGTTCTTATAATAAACTTTCTAGGTAAAAAAAAGAAAGTTTTAAAACAGGAATCAAGGATATTGTACAGGGTTTTCCAGGGGCCAGACTGCTGCACTATATGCAAACCATCTTTGAAGTTTATTTGAATCCAACTGGGTACTGTTTCTACCTGGTCAAATGAGCCAGTGTGCTGTGCTTCTGTGAGTCAGACGCCTTGTTCGTCTCTTGAGTAATAGCCCACATTTGAAAAGCAGACAGTTTTGCTTGGGGCGACTGCCTGACACGGGAATGAAATCGGAATGCTTTCTTCACTCACCGTGAAAACCATCTTCAACCGAGGAAGACGGAAGCGAGAACAAAATATTATTTTTGCAAAGTCAGTAAAAACCAACAAAGCAATTCGAACAGTGAGTGTAGTGTTGAGGTTTCGGCTGAAGTGGTTTGAATATCTTTCAGAAAGTCACATTCACAATTATACAGGTGAAGCATATGCAGTTCAACATGAGTTAAGAGGATACTGTCTATTTACTGTCTATTTACTGCACTCTTTCCCAGAAAAAAAGTTTCCCAGAAAGAAAAGTTTACTGTGGTAAATTTGCACAGTAATTTTGCAATTTTGCCATGCTTTGTTTTTTAGTATGCTTTGCCGTACCTCTATGAGCTTTACAATGCTTACCTGTGCTTTGCCATGCTTTCAGTATACTGTCTTACATTTCTCTATGCTTTTGCCAGGGTAAACTTTTATAAGGGTTAGCCTTCTCCGCACTCTTACTCCACCCAAAAGCATACCTTGCTGACAATTTGTTTCCCCAGCGGTAATTTTACCTATAGTTAGACAAGCTTCCAACCTGCCAGACTATGTGAGCCAAACTGGTGTGCTCCTGCAACTGTTTGCAGCAGAGGGAGGTTATGTATGACACTGATATAGTTTCGGAAGCAAAAGGGGTCACAGAACATTGGAATTGGACTGTAGGGCACCACTGACAATATGGAATCATTGGATTCTCACCCAGCACATTCTGCATTCTGTACTCTGCGTCGCCACCTGCTGTAAAGGAAATGCACTGCTGCACTTTGTGATGCCATCAATGTGAAGGTTACCCACAGTGTTGCTTGAGCACCCTCTAATACACAAACAACAGCGCCAGGACCTCACAGGATTTCTAATAGGACTGACACATTATACCATTGCTGGTTTTCTTTGTATGGGATATATGTGTATATTTGCATGTCTGTATGTATAGTGTTGCAAGACTATGACTAAAACCTTGTGTCATGTACAGTAGACACTTCAATATAATAAGATAACAAAACATTCTAAATCCACCTGCCCTGCTCTGTAAATCCAAGCTTTTAATAACCGCTTCATCGCCAATAAAAAAGGGTTCCAGTGCTCGTAAAACCCTGTTTCACTAAACCCTTTGTTAATATAGGAGAACTGGAACTGGTCACCTGGAGAAAAGGCTTATTAAATCCCATCTGCAAAGACAGATTGTTGTAGAGCTATAGCTATCAATAATGATCTATTCATACATCATTCGATCCAAGGTGGTGCTAAACGTGCTCATTAGTGGGGCTTAAGAGTTGCTGAATTTACAAAGCTTGTCAGCGGACCTGTTTTTCATTTTCACTTTGTTAGGATCAAAACTGAACTTGGATCCTAGACCTGACCTGTGCTGTTTGCTGCAGTTTTCTTTCTCCATGGCTGCAGTTACAATTTCCCAGGAGGTTGTGTACAGTATGTGCAGTGTAATCACCACGTAACCACGTGTGCGATCACAGTGCGATATTTAAGGTGAGGTGCTTCCATCCTGCTGGACAGGATGCATGGCAGGATGAGTCTCAGCCCATAGAGATCTTATCCCACCTTGAAACCCCTAACAATAAGAAGCATTCCCATTGCATGCCCTGCTGCGGGTCTGTGTAAATGTGTAACTGATGCCGGTCCTGAGACTGGTATACACCTGTACGTCCCGAGTGCTCACACCTGTTCAACACTGGATTAATGGGGCGTGTTAACAGCGGGCTGATGGCTAATGTAATGTAGTAATGAGTATGTGGGACAAAGAAACGCAACGGCCTAAAGCAACAGTTGCCTGTAAAGGAAGAATGATTAACTTTGTTAGATGTTACTCAAGGTTATCGGCATAGCAGCTTGAAGAGTGTATACTGTTTCTTAGATTAACTATGATATACAAACACTGGCTTTCAAGACCTCTGAAGCCTTCAGGTGTAAGTGGAAGTAACAAGAACCTAAACACCTCCATCTATAGTATCGTCTTTAAAATATCTGCATATTATATTTCAGAGTATAGAATACAAAGTATATTGAAGCTGTAAACAAGGGAAAACAAGAACTTCTACACAGGGAAAGGAGGATCAATGATAATGCCAACAAAAGCTATTTTTGCCACGTCAGGCTTTTGTTTTTATGAGTATAACACAGGAGTTGGAGTCGTTTCCATGGGCAGAGCCTCACTCCACCACTTAACTGTGAGGCTGTTTATAAACTTGAAAGCTGTACGAAAAAAAAAAACATGCAAAAGAGGTCAAGAGCCTCTTGAAGTGCTTTCGAGCTGATTCCGTCACCCATTAAAAGCGTGCTGTTAAAACCCTACAGGTACGTTGCTGTGCATGTCAGTAGCAGGGTAGCTGTTGTCAAGACAAGCTCCATGTATAAAGTGTGCTTCATGCCAGAGACAGCGACTAGCTCAGCATGTGGAACTTTCTTGTACTATTAGCAACCTTTCTGCAGGTACTGGTAATAGAAGTTTATTTACTGTCTGACTTTATTTTTTATTCATGTGTTAACTCTTTGACTACCATGCATGCTTGGTTTCTAATTGGCTTTATTTATATATTTACTGCTTTTGTTATAAAATGCTTCTTGTCTTTTGGCTGCGGTTGAGTAATCATTTGTATAAAAAAGGAAGTTCTTAAACTTTCTGATGTTAACAACAATGATATGATACATCTGCAAAAATGAAACAGTGTATTGTTCATTTTTTATGTTTTTTTTTTTAAACATATTTTGTATGGAAATATGGTAACGTTTAATTTCAAGGGGTATTTTTCTTAGTATATTAACTGTATATCGTTCATGTTGTGTTACTGGTGAGTTAGATATAGATCTATTTATAACAATCTAACATATAAAACCTGACCTCTGCTAAACATTACCCCATTTGAATGATATGACTGGTTTTGGAGTTGATAACCCTGACTTAAGGATGATTTCTAATTAATTTATAGACTAATCATTAACAATATATATATATATATATATATATATATATATATATAGTTATATTATAGTGTTAGTAAACTAGTATCAAATACCCAAGAAATAACCCAGAAATATTATTTTAATAAATTTTTTTCATTCAAATGTTGCAGGCAGTGCCCACAGCCACGTTGTGTGAAAGAGATCAATTGTAAGTTGCACAAAATTCGTTTTTTAAAACTACTGATAAATGCTCACTTCATTTTGCGTATTATATAAATCAATAAAAGCTTGTTGCTTTCAGATGCATGGATTTTGCAGTAGAACAGGGCTGGTTTGTCTGGTAAGTAGTGCCATTTGATACGGGCAGTGAATACAGTAGTCTATACTGTGTGCACTGTTCTCCCTGACCTCTGACCCCTGTGCATGTGCAGGTTCTGTTTGGTGCTGTTCGCAGTGCTGGCTCTGGGCTCACTTGTCCTCTGCTGTCATCGGAGCTGGCTAACTCGGCACAACCGTCTCGTCTCAGCACGGACCCTCGCAGTCCTGGCACTGAACCACCCTGATCCTGTCTACGGTGAGATCTCAGGGTTACTGTTTACTATTTACTATTATAATTAACAGCAGGGGCCCTGCTGAAGAAAACCAATGGCTTAACTTACATCAGACGACAAGAAAGGACTGAGTTCACTCACAGAAGCATGGAACTGACTGTACGTGCGTGCAAAATGAAATGCCAGCCTCTCTGTTACAGTGTTCTTCTAATAATTATTCATTATGTTTAACAGCTAGCCTTGACTTCAACATTCCCACTGTTAGGAAGTCCACTGGAAAGCATTCCTTGGCTTGTTTTGCTCCATTAAGCTGGAATAACCTTCCTGCTGAAATAAGGGCAAGTGCCACTTTGCCTGGTTTTTAACAGATCTGCAATTCCTTTAAAATCCTCTAACTGTTTTTAACGTCATTCAGCTGTGTTCGTTCAGTATGTCGGTAGTCTGCAGTCCTCTGGGCCTCCATTGCAAATGAGATGTTCTATCTCAAAGCTTGATCCTGGACTGTAAATTTTAAATAAATCAATAAATAAATAGACAGATGACACGGGTCAGCTCTGTCTGCTAAACTAAAGGAGAAACCAGAGCCAGCAGGACAGGCACAGGGCTGCAGTTACATGCCCTTCTCAATACACATGTGCCAGCATGCATCATTGATATTCTAGAGCACTGGGAAGCTTCTACACATTCTTACCATTCTCATGTGTGTTGTGTTCTGTGTTGGCAGTGAGTGAATCTTCCCAGTGTCAGTTTCCTGGGAATCAGAGTCCCTGCCAGTCAGCAGGGGTCCCCAGCACATCTCCGCCAGCCTACTTCAACACACTAGGACCCGAGCCTCCACCCCCACCTCCGTATGAAGAGGCCATTAAAACAAGAGGATTCTAGCAGGAACGACGCTGGCAGAAGACCAAAGGCAAGACAATGCAGCTGGATTGAATGCAGGGATAATGTTAAATATGTAATACAGGGACACATTATAAATGCTTTTGGATTTGTGTTTCAGATGTATGTTTATGAACTTCTTAATCTATTATTATTTGAATAACTTCTAGAACCCAATTTCCATTTCAATGTATTGCAATGGATTTTATTTATATAGCGCCTTTCATAGCACAGTATCTCAAAGCGCTTGATGTGTCGGTTAAAACAGAAAGACGTCTGCCTTATCAAGACGTAGCACACTACACCTGTACTAACTGTTTGTGGAGTTGTTCTTTGTGAATTACGTTTGTATTAATTTCAAGGACAATACAATTAATACATTATATATATATATATATATATATATATATATATATATATATATATATATATATATATATATATATATATATATATATATATATATATATATATTAAATATAATGCTTAATAAAAAAAAACATCCAGTTTTATTCATATTGGTCATCCCTTTACTTGAACACACTACAGAGCATCGCAATACAGAGTTATTATAAATGTGAGGATAGTAACATGACTAGCCCATGTACTCAGGCTTTTGTTGACACTGTCTTTGTGAGTTTGCTTGGTTTCACACACTAGTGCTTGATGTGACCAAGCCTATGGACTATGGACTAATGCAATGCATTTCCAGACTCATTCCAGGATTTCGACTCTGTTTATTATCTTTAGGGAGGGAGGTGGGGTCTCTAATGCGTGTCACTGTGTTTATTTTTGGCTGGTTTTATTTTAATTTGATCAACACAGCCCTAGAAAAGAAAGCAGTTTTTTGATCGAGAAACAGTCCCATTCCCTTTGGTGACCAGTCGCTTGTACTTCAGTTGGTTTCTGCTTTCTTATTATCTCTCTGCATTTTACACTCTCCTGTAAACACCAAAACCGCCACCAGGTGGCACCCTCTGAGCACAAATTGGCCCAGAAGTTGCATGGAAGTAGTTATTCTTCTTAATGAAAAAATAACTTATATTGGTGTGCTTTTTAATGACATGCAAAGCAATAAACAAACAGGTAAATGTATGAAGCAGGTTAAAGACACGGGTATTAGTTTTATTCTGCTAATGGTTAGATCGTGGGAGCACAATATTATACAGACAGTACCGTACATCAAATATAAACTAGTAAACATCAGTCATCTCAAAGTGGGACTCATCGTTTCTGACAATACCCACTATACACATGAAACAGGAGTGGAAAAGGATGCACTAATCATAAAGAATGTGTCCTTGAATGCATGCAGTCACTCTGGCGGTCATGTCCCGGCCACTGGTTCATGGATGTGCAATGGACAAGAAAGTGTTTTCTGTCCAGCAAAGTTCAGTTTCTGCCCAGCAGGTGGCGCTGTTGTAGAAGCAAAGTGTTGTGTGCGTGGCCTTCTGTTTCTGAAGAAAATGCTTTTCAGCCTCTTGCAGGTGCAAGTGTAAATCCTGATGAGAATGAAGGCCCATACTGCAGCACTGCTGTTAAAAGGCTGGCTCTAAACCCTGGTGTCCATGGCATACATCTTGGCTGTTTCACTCCTGGTGTAGGAGTGCATGGTGTCAGGGGACAGTCTGGCAGGCTTCTTCCTCTGCACTGGCCTCGAGGGATGGTTGTAGTGGAACGGATTTCGCCCAGATCCAACGTCTGAAAAACAAAACGACATACTGGAATTGTCCCTGGTGGTCAACTGACCAGCAGTTCTTCCATTATACAAGTTTCCTATAGTAAAAGCATGGCAGAGTGTAGTATAGCACACACATTAGAGGTCAGCACAGTGAAAGCAGTTTAAAGAATAGCGAGGCATGGTAAAGCATATTAATAACCATGGCAAACCAGGGGAAACTATGATAAATGGGAAAAGCATGGTAAATCTGCAAAAATACTGTGGTAAACGTTTAGAAGGGTTAATATTGTGAATCCCATAAAGATATTTAATGTCTGTAAAAGTAACATTTGTAAAATTGAGAAAATAAAGGACAACGTGAAAAATATTTTTTTGTAAAAAAGCCGTTCATGGGTAACTATGTCTGACAAAGCTGGGTTTTTCATGCTTTTTGCTCTCTGTAAAGAATCTTTATGAAATCAGAGCTCTAGAATTATACACGAGGCTTCTGTCCTCACCTTTAAACAAGTGCATGCAGCATGTCAGCACGGTCCCTGCTAGAGCGCAGCCCATAGATCCAGCCATTCCGAGCCAGCAGGACCAGCCAAACTGATACTGCAGCCCCAGGAACACGTTGTGGAAAACCAGCGTGAGGCGATCATTCCAGGGATCACTGCGGGAAACAGCCAGTCCACAATCACACATACTGCTGTATTAAACATGCAGGGATCACTGCGGGAAACAGCCAGTCCACAATCACACATACTGCTGTATTAAACATGCAGGGATCACTGCGGGAAACAGCCAGTCCACAATCACACATACTGCTGTATTAAACATGCAGGGAGCACTGCAGGAAACAGCCAGTCCACAATCACACATACTGCTGTATTAAACATGCAGGGATCACTGCAGGAAACAGCCAGTCCACAATCACACATACTGCTGTATTAAACATGCAGGGAGCACTGCAGGAAACAGCCAGTCCACAATCACACATACTGCTGTATTAAACATGCAGGGAGCACTGCAGGAAACAGCCAGTCCACAATCACACATACTGCTGTATTAAACATGCAGGGATCACTGCGGGAAACAGCCAGCCCACAGTCACACATACTGCTGTATTAAACATGCAGGGATCACTGCAGGAAACAGCCAGCCCACAGTCACACATACTGCTGTATTAAACATGATGTTTTTAGGGATGTGAAATGACTGCTGTCCGTTTCTGGTCATCTTGCTGGGACACTCTTGTAAAAGAAGCCTCCGTCTCAATGGGTTTAATAAATAAATCAATAAATGCATGCACACAGATTGCCACCATAGTACAGCATGTAGCAGGAGTTCAATATAACATCCCACCAATGCCAGTCATTAACTACACTGCTCTCTCTGCACAACTAAACAGCACAAAACTGATCTGAAAACGATAAGAACTGAAAGCCATACCTGCCAGCAGTAACGTTATTCCAGCAACTAAGCAGATCCGGATTTTAATGTTTGGTTCTTCCTCCAGGAATTTTATGCAGTCCAGTCCGAGGAGAAGGATAACGAAGCCAAACCCGGACAAGATATCAGCTATAATCATCAGGATTCGGGTTACCACCAGCTTCACTGGAAACACACGTAACGCATTGACATCCCAGCACACTGAGCTGAATGGATGGGCAAGAGCTGGACAGGAACTGCAAGCCATAGGGTTCAAAGAGGAACGTCTCACCATTCAACTAAAGAGCAAGCTCTGGAGTGGAGAGGTAAGTGTGGGTCTTACGCTGATGTCAGTGTTATTAACTCATCAGCTGCTAGGAGGAGATCCATCACAAGTTACTGCAACGATCCCCGGAATGTTACTGAACTAGGGGGTTTAAAAGGGGGATGCCGAACCTTTCTTGGGTTCCACTACGAAGCTTGCCAACGAGCTGCATACTCACCGGAGTGGTCAGCAAATATGGAGTCGTATTGGTCGCAGGTCGTGACTCCATCGAAGACGTGGGTCACACACTCCCACCACAGGCCTCGACAACTGGAGCTGAACTGAGCAGGAGCACAGGTGTGAACAGACACTGGTAATACAGCTGTAATACAGGGGAATGACATTCTGCATCCCTCCCCACAAGAGAAATACAAACGGGAAAGCTTTAGTCTGGTGCAAGGAAAGCAAGGAAACCACGACACAAAGGGCCCCAGGCCGATTCATCGATTAATGCTGAATCAAGGCTCGCAGAAATAAAAGCCACGTTGATCAATAATCGATGAATTAATTCAGTGTTGCATCTCATTTCCCCCCGATCTTCCTTGTGGAGTCCCTTTCAGCGCTTGCTCTACAACTTCTCTCTCTGAGCTTCACCTCAGCTGGCTCGGAAGAGAGTCCTGCCAACTACAGCTAGTATCACCGGAAACAGGGCCAAGACAAACGATTGTCCCAGCGCACTGAGAGAGGAATTGGAGGAGCTGTATCCTGAACACAGGCGATTGTCCCAGCACACTGAGAGAGGAATTGAAGGAGCTGTATCCTGAACACAGGCGATTGTCCCAGCGCACTGAGAGAGGAATTGAAGGAGCTGTATCCTGAACACAGGCGATTGTTCCAGCGCACTGAGAGAGGAATTGAAGGAGCTGTATCCTGAACACAGGCGATTGTTCCAGCACACTGAGAGAGGAATTGAAGGAGCTGTATCCTGAACACAGGCGATTGTTCCAGCACACTGAGAGAGGAATTGAAGGAGCTGTATCCTGAACACAGGGCAAGCTGTTAAACACTTCAACGCAAACCCAGCGAGCTCATGCATATCAACTAGACTTAGTGGCAAAGAACTAATTGTTATGGCCTTCCAGGTGTCTGCCCCAAAGGAATCTGTCTCTATTTAGGACTAAGAGCACATTAAGCACTTCATTAGAATTTCTTATAGGCTTTTGGTAGGGTTAATCATTACTAGGGTTAATCAAACTACTGTACAGAGATACAGGTATGAAAGGGAGCAGTGAACTGCAGGCTATACTGGAGCATAGTGTGAATGTCTGACCAGTGGAAAGGCTGGTGTTAATATCAAGCTGTTCATTCCAATGGGCTTTCTGTTAGCAGCTCCACTGGTTTCAAATGATTCGTGGCTCTCGACATGCAGTAGAATGGATGAAATGCTGAGCGAAGCCGGCTGACCTGAGGTGCTGTGTTGTTATATAATATTCATGCTGTGTACGGGAGGGAGGTGAGCATCGATACCACACTGACCCCGTCCGAAGCTTTTGTTTGAGTGCCAGCAGAATATAGAAAAAGAGCAAACATTTTACAACTGCCATCAACATGAGGCAGCATGGACCTACAGTCAGCTGCAATAGGAGAGACGATGGATGTACATTCAAAGTAGCAGCACTCTCACAGTGTTGAAGGATAGAAGCAGTCCTCTGAAACAAATGGATGCAGAAGCAATGCGGCCATCTCAAAATCTCTTTCTATCAGTGTATCAGATGGACATTACTACACATCAAGATTAGCTTTACTGTTCACTTATTCTTATTTATGTATCTACAAAAGATATGATCGAGGGCTGTCTGAAAGCTGATTTTATTGAACTGCCTGGAAGCCCACAGCTGCTCTGAGCTCTCGTGGGTCGGACTAACAGCTTGACAGGACCCTATACCATGATATTCCACACCTACCTCCAGACTGTCGTCAGTGTTGACCATCCAGCAGTCCGTCCAGGTGGCCACGATAAGGAAGCCGGACGACACCAGAGCGAAGAAAAAGGCGACGTACTCGAGTAGAGTCCTCATACTACAGCAGAGGGAAGGGCAGGATCAGAGCTGTGCTGCTGCCGCTCAGGGACTGAATCTCCCTACACCACTCTGATCAGATTCCTCCTGCTGCCACTGTCACCACACTACTCAGTGGCAGTGAGACACACAGGCACAGAGAGGCTGGCTCCCAGGCAGGCAGGCTCCCTGGGTCTGGGGTCAGGGGGAGGGTCCTTCGTCAGAGATCAGGCCCAGGAAACTCAAGGTGACCTGGAAGGACCTCCATAGACGTGTAACTGCAGTTAGTCTCTTGAATATGCTAATGTTGGGCTGATGCACAGTAATGTAGTTCGGTGAGGTGCAAAGTGTTTCTGCATGCAGCTGTTGAAACCTCCGAGATGAGAGCACTGTAAGTTAACTCACGGGCAGTAAAAAAAAAAAAAAAAAGAAACCGAAACAAAGGCTATGATACAACTTTGAAGAGTGCTAACACAAAACAGGCGTTTCACTAGACCTATTCATTTTACACCAAAACCAGGTGATCCTTTCAAATGGGAGGCCACCCTGAATGTATCTTCACTCCTGATAAACTTTTCTTTTAAACTGCAATTTACTATGTCAATTGTGCAGTATTGAACCATTGGAAGTAACGCTCTACTGGTTGGAATTACAGCTTCATTATGTACAGTTGGGTGTACATGATTATTATTATTATTATTATTATTATTATTATTATTATTATTATTATTAGTAGTAGTAGTAGTAGTAGTAGTAGTAGTAGTAGTAGTAGTAGTAGTAGTAGTAGTAGTTGTTGTAGTAGTAGTATTTTTTTGTCTTTTACTGTTTTGTTGACATTTTTACAAAGAACATTTCCAGGCACTTCATGAATACCCTTATGCAGTGGGAATTGGACCTCCCTGGGGCATGACGGGCACATCTGGCTTGGCTCCTTTCTGCTCAGAGATGGGGGTGGTGGGCAGAACCTCGTCCTTGGGCTCAACAATGCTGATGTGATCAGGTAGAGGCTTCTTGGGGCCCATCTTGCCTCTTGGATCCCAGGGCAGCATGATCTTTACTTTGATACCCAGCACACCTTTACTGAGCAGAACGTGGCGTACAGCGGTATCAACATAGTAGTTGACTGGGTCACCACTGTGGATCATCAGACCATCCACAAACTTCATGGACTTGGCTCTCTGGCCTCCCAGAAACGATGGCTTCCCAGCCCTTAGCACCACTCTCCATGATAAAACGGAGAACAGCGTAGCAGACTCTTTGCACTGCCATACCCCCAAGCAGTTTGCAGAGGAGAGACTGTCTGGGCAATGGCGCACAGTCCTCTGGTGGCAACCTTCTCAGCAGAGTTCTACACTGCCCTCTGGGAAGCCAAACCGCTTGTGGACCACAGCAGTCAGTTCACGAACATGGCAACCTTCCTCACTCAGCACATTCTGAGTCCTTGTTGCTAGGATGATGATCTCACTCCGGAGGAGTCATTCAGCTCAGCAAAACTCATTCAGCTTGACCTTGAAAATGCCATCTGAAACAAACTTCCTCTTCTGGGAGATCTGTGTCGCCATTTTGTTTTGTGCCGCTGAAAGGAAAGGGTTAGGGTAGTAGTAATACTAGTAGTAGTAGTTGTAGTGTTAGTTGTAGTAGTAGTAGTAGTAGTCGTAGTAGTGGCAGCAGCAGTAGTCGTAGTGTAAATGCTGATTCCTGGGCATTATATATTTTTTTAATGATATTGTGTTATTTTTTAGAGAATGCCTATAAGCAGGGGAAACCCTTGATGCCTCTATCATGACTCTCTCTCTTTTCAGTGATAGGAATAAGACTCCTCTTGCATAGCAGTTTCACCCTTTCCAGGTATACTATGAGATTGATTAGCCACGGTGTATAGGCAACAACCTCGGGTCGTCTGATTAAAATCCTAGTAAAACCAGGAATGGATCAAGCTGATTTGCAATGGGAGTCTCATTTCCATCCCTGCTCTTTGTCTCTGAGCTCAGTGCTTTGCAATGGGAGTCTCATTTCCATCCCTGCTCTTTGTCTCTGAGCTCAGTGCTTTGCAATGGGAGTCTCATTCCCATCCCTGCTCTTTCCCTCTCTCCGAGCTCAGTATTTCTCACTCATTTCCTGGGGTTCGGTTAGACCTGCAACAAGGTTATGGTGATTTCTATCAGTCAAATGAACATTCCTTTAGAGTGAGTCAGGGAGGGGACAGTTGGAATGTTATGTTTGGATGTTCTAATCACAATCAGAACATTCCGATTTTATTGATGCATTCTGTCAAAAACTTTTTTTAATGCAGAACTAGGAATCGAATAGATCTGAATACACACACACACACACACACACACACACACACACAAACACACACACACACACACACACACACTTGGAATGAATAGACCCTTTTTTGAAAATCTGCCCCATTTAATATGTAAATGCAGCATATCTTTACACAGTGTGTTCCTCTTAGAATATTCCAAAAGTATTCTGTTACCATCAAAGCCGTGCCATATAATTATAAACAAAGATAAAAAAAAGAACAGCCTTGCTGTGCTTTGCCGGTAATTGCAGCGCCTTGAACCCTCCCTCAGGTTTCTCCCCCTCACCCCTGACTCACAAACCCATGAGAAAGAAACAGATTACTCTTGCAGAACAAGTCAGAACACGAGGCACTCTGGGAAGTTTCAGTTACTGGAGCTCAAACACTCCAGGCATGGCTTTCTGTTCTCAATGACACAGGTACTATTCTTAAGAAAATGATGCCTGATCTATCATAAATGAATAACAGGCTATTTGTAAACTAATCAACCCATACCTATAGGCGCCCACCACTGGTAAACCATCTAAAATGTCAATCACCACAATTACAATTGTAAAAACTGACGATAGAGGAAAAACAAATTGCTTTATTAGAATGTGGAAACCATTCATTAAGTATTTCAATAAAAGGTGAAATACATAATTGTCACATTTAGGCTGTATAATATTACACAGGTATGAAAGCATGTATGTGCACGGATAATTGATATGTGAATGTGTATCTATGTATATTAACATGGATATGTACATACCTATACATTTATCTGACTTTGGAAAATAAACCAATGCATTACTTATTATTAATAATCTGTTACTTTACATTTGTACATTAACTGAATATTTTACTGGAGAATCTGAATTTTTTAAAAATGGAAAAAGAAATCGAAAGAAAAACTATAAGAAACTGCGTCAAATAGACACACGTTTCAGTTGAAGACATTGAAAAAGACCTTTAGTTGAAACCTTTGTCATTGTCATTACATTTAATAAAACATATATATTTCTTTAAATTTCCAAGTCCTTTTAATTTAATCAGTAGAAACTTTAAAAACCTCATGTAACTTCTGACACATTACCTATGCTAATATATTTCTCATCAACAACACAAAATGCAGAGAAAGAATGCAAAGCAAACGCACGACACTGAAAAATTTGACATATCTATAGGTGTATGCAATGTTGAACTAATAACGAAGAGGACATTTACTGTACTCTGAAGAACACACATTCGACAGTGTCAGACATCAGTTCAACAATACATCCAGTAAGTAAAAAAAAGAAAACAACTAGAAACGGACTGTTCATGCTGTTTCTTGTTTTATTTTTCAAAATCTGACAACTGACCCGAGCCCATCTATCGTGATTCATTTATCTTATCAGTTTGTACTGTTCGTCCTGGGGATTCGCCTCCCGGATCAGCCTGAACCTGGTGGCGGTGACTCCTACAACAGCGCATTCCACCCCTCAAAGAAGAAAATAACACCAGATAACGTGATTCTGTATTGAAATGGGAATTTCCACAAGCTGACAGAGCCTGCCTCGGCAGTCCGATCAGGACTCAACCCGTTTTATCTACCAGTCTCGTTTTGCATTTGGCAAGTTAAATTGCACAACATTGCACAAAAACAAGTTTCGCTTCCATTCCAAGCAGTGGTTTCTTGTTCACCAGTAAACAGTGTTAGGACATTGTAAGAATTATCCACAGTGTACTGTAATCTGAGGTTTGCGCTGAGAAGCTCACAGCTCCGTCACGTGTCACTATTTTAATTGTAGTTTGAAGTCGCATGGTCCGGTGACACAGGAAGGCATTAGATTGTGTTGCTGATGTCACTTTACAGAAGGGTCCCGTGTATGAATCCATGTTGTCTTCATTATTTATTGATTGATTGATTTATGTTTGTCTACATAACGTGTTTTGCCGCCTACTTAACTCTCTCCCGGCGTTTGTGCTGGCGGGCTGGCTCCTGAGTTTCTGCACAGGTGGGTATTTGGGTCCAGAGGACCCGTGGATAAATATTTAATTGATTTTTTTTGTTTGTTAGATGGTAGTTACTGGTTAAAAATAAACAGCAGTGTAGCTGCTTCATCTAAAAGGGGAGTGTGTAACGACTATGGAATTGGGTAAAGAACAAATTAAGATATCATCAACCATCCTTATAACGGCACTCCCCCAGCTCCACCATATCAACGCTTATATATAATGTATTATTAGATGTAGGTGTATTCGTAAATAATATGACCTGTAACAGTTAATTACAAATGAAATATGTATTAATTAATAGCCTTAATAAATATTTTGAAATAATCATATACAGTAAGTTTTTAATTTGTGTCCACACAGGGAATAGATTAATAATAATAATAATAATAATAATAATAATAATAATAATAATAATAATAATAATAATAATAATAGCCTATTTCAGATCGTGGTGTGTTTTATTCAATCAGTCAAAAATCCAAGAGTGCATAAATGCAAATAAAACAGACAAACATTCTGTTACCTCGAGAGACAGATAGTATTATTTTGAAATCACGTGTTTGACCCGACTGCATTGTAAAAACACACGGGGCCGCTCATCAAAACTGTGATGTCACCAAATAAAGAGAAAAAAAGAAAAGAAAACACGTGCAATTTACAATGTTGTAGCTATATATATATATAACGAAGTTAGTAGTAGTTTTTAAATTGATATAAAACATACAGCAAGGTGCAGATACCTTTGTGAAGATGTTTTGAGGTGTCTGTGGTCTGTTTGGATGAAACCACCAGAGGGCGATATTGAGCGCTGTCCTCCAGTTTAAATTTGGGAGCGAGGTGTGAGACCGTCATTCAGGTAATCTTCATTCAACAGCAGCAGAGGTACTGTTTAAATTTGGAAAGAACACACATTTCTTTACTTCACTGCCAAAACAGCTTTCAGGAATTACATATTTTTAAAGAAGCTCCTTTCTGAGAACTTGTCTTAACTTTTTACATTTAATTTCATCAAATTGCATTTTTTTTCCTCCAACACGAAAAGCGCTTTTCCTTTTTGAGACCAGCACCTACTTATCAAGAAAGATGGCAAACTCAGGACTTCAAATGCTTGGGTTTGTCCTGGCTTTCATTGGCTTTGTCGGTCTGATTGCATCCACGTCGATGCCGGAATGGAAGGCATCATCGTATGCGGGGGACAATATCGTGACAGCCTTGGCGATATACGAGGGGCTGTGGATGTCGTGCGCGTCGCAGAGTACTGGACAGATACAATGCAAATGGTTTGACTCGCTACTGCAACTGAGCGGTAAGTAAATGAGAATACTGCTTCACAGGACTCTGCGCTATGCAGTGATTACGAGTCCTGCTGAATACTGCTTCACAGGACTCTGCGCTATGCAGTGATTATGAGTCCTGCTGAATACTGCTTCACAGGACTCTGCGCTATGCAGTGATTATGAGTCCTGCTGAATACTGCTTCACAGGACTCTGCGCTATGCAGTGATTATGAGTCCTGCTGAATACTGCTTCACAGGACTCTGCGCTATGCAGTGATTATGAGTCCTGCTGAATACTGCTTCACAGGACTCTGCGCTATGCAGTGATTATGAGTCCTGCTGAATAGTTTAACACACACACACACGGTGCAGGTGCGCGGGACCTTCGTTCATTAGATTGTTGGCAGTGCTAGATACTCTGTGAAATTGGAGAAAGTAAGCATATTTTTAGCATAGTATGCGGACACAATTTGATCAGTCCCTTATAAAATAAGAATGGGTCAGCTGGCTCTTGAGACCAAAAAAGATTATTAAGTAGAACATTGTGTGTGTATGTGTGTATATCTATATCTATATCTATATCTATATCTATCTCTCTCTCTCTCTCTCTCTCTCTCTCTCTCTCTCTCTCTCTCTCTCTCTCTATATATATATATATATATATATGTATATATATATATATATATATATATATATATATATATATATATATATATATATATATATGTCATAATAGTAATTATACTAATAATGTTCTTGCTACTTGCTGCAGTAGGAGATTATCATCTCCAGCACAGTGAATTGTTTTTTGTCCAAGGGGTGTGTTTTTTGTTATACTGATAACATTTTACAGGAAACAATTCCAGCTGCTACTTAAATATGTACCAAAAAAATAAGAACACAAACAAAAGGTTTTTATTGGACGCATGCATGTGCGCGTGATTGAATGCTGCCTTCTGGTGCTGATAGGGCAGAGGTTAGGGAACAGGAGCAGAGAGAGAAGGGATGTGCAAGTCCAGGCAATGGCCTTTCCAGATGCCTGTCTCTAGTGGATTCCTCATCACATTCAGGAATGTAATCTTGTGTCTACCTGTCCAGGACACATCTGCTGAATCTACGCCCAACCGAAACCACCTGACACTGTCTCAGAGGCAGTTACACACACCCCCCCCCCCCCCCCATAGAAACTTGACTCACACGTGTCCACTCTTATGTTGAGGATCACCTTTTTTACCTTGCTGGAGAGTAAATGTAGTAAGACACGTTTTCAGTCATTAAAGTTTGGTGAAACTAACCACTTGTGATCCCAGAGTATGTTTCATCACTGGCATGTCCCAGGGCACCTATTGCTATCTTCAAACCTAAAAGTAAAGCTACACTGCATCTATTGCTAATTTTGAATCAACATAAATCCAGATGTTGCAAGGTCAGGAAAACATAAACAAGACCACTTAATGGCACACGCAGGGGTGCTCAAGGTGCGCACTGACTAAATCAGGCAGGGTAAAGATCACAGTGCCTCCTAGTGATCGCATATTGCAATTGCAGTCAATTTTAAAGGGAACTTTAACGTTCAATATCGCGTGATACAGCTTCTCAGCTAAATGATCTTCAAGGGAATTGCAGTTGGCTTCTTTGTGATCATGTGTTTTGCTCCTGTCTTGTAGCCATTGTCCAGACCACGCGGGCTCTGATGATCCTGGGCATCTTCCTGGGGTTCTTTGCCATTCTCATTGCGTCGCTGGGTATGAAGTGCACCACCTGCTTCGCCGACGACAAGCAGAAAAAGTCACGCATTGCCACGATTGGGGGCGCCGTCTTCATCACCGCAGGTATGGAGTCAGGAGACTGACAGTATCACTAATAGAACCCTAGCTATGGACCTACAGACCCCAGTGTGGTTTTTTACTGTAGGCTTCAGGGGGTTAAACATCACTCGGGAGGTTTCCTTGCTCCCGCACAAGATTGGCTCCACTATTGCTTTGATTACATTGCAGGTCATTGTTTAGTGGCAGTTCTGCAGGTGCCTTGCCCTTACACAGGTTCACCATAGCGACGTGTAGTAAAGAATAGTGAAAGCATGGTAAACCGCAGGGGAGCATTGCAAAGAACAGCAAGGTATGGTAAATCATATTAATAAACAAGGCAAGCCAGGTTAAGCTATAGGAAATGTATAGTATAACTATGGGAAAAGCATGTAAAATAGCCTACTGTGCAAAAATACTGTGGTAAACGTTTAATAGATTGGTTCCAGTCTATATTGACGGCGCTGTGCTGTATCAGTTTTTGGCTCTCATGATTAGATTGGTTCCAGTCTATATTGACGGCGCTGTGCTGTATCAGTTTGTGGCTCTCATTCTTAGATTGGTTCCAGTCTATATTGACGGCCTGTGCTGTATCAGTTTGTGGCTCTCATTCTTAGATTGGTTCCAGTCTATATTGACGGCCTGTGCTGTATCAGTTTGTGGCTCTCATTCTTAGATTGGTTCCAGTCTATATTGACGGCCTGTGCTGTATCAGTTTGTGGCTCTCATTCTTAGATTGGTTCCAGTCTATATTGACGGCGCTGTGCTGTATCAGTTTGTGGCTCTCATTCTTAGATTGGTTCCAGTCTATATTGACGGCCTGTGCTGTATCAGTTTGTGGCTCTCATTCTTAGATTGGTTCCAGTCTATATTGACGGCGCTGTGCTGTATCAGTTTGTGGCTCTCATTATTAGATTGGTTCCAGTCTATATTGACAGTGCTGTGCTGTATCAATTTGTGGCTCTCATTCTTAGATTGGTTCCAGTCTATATTGATGGAGCTGTGCTGTGCTGTATCAGTTTGTGGCTCTCATTATTAGATTGGTTCCAGTCTATATTGATGGAGCTGTGCTGTGCTGTATCAGTTTGTGGCTCTTATTAATCACTCTGTATTGTCTACAGGTCTCTCGGCTCTGGTGGCTACATCCTGGTACGGTCACAGAATTGCACAGGATTTCTACAACCCATTTACTCCGACCAACACAAAGTAAATGATTCTATTAAACATCCTGTACTACGTGTGGAGTTTTACTGTGGCATGCAGTGGTACTTTCTCAAGGGAATATTCAGGCTTTGTGCCCAGTGGCTAGAGCTGAGGACAGGGAGCCTGGAAGCCATGGTTACCCATTAGCTTCAGGCCCTGAATTGTACTTGTCAGCTAGGCGAGGTTTAAAACCTGTTCTAGGCAGGCAGCTCGGATTTCAGTCCCCGGGGACAAGCATGTTTTTATAAGTTAAACCATTATGGAAAAGACAGCTAGCTTCAAACTAGCAAAGTGCTGGATCTCCGTTCGATAAAAGATAACATTGTCTTGAGGATATATCTGTGGGAGCGTGATGGTTACAGATATGCCTGACAGTGCATGCTGTATTGGTCCGGTTTAGTGAATGTGGCTGCATGCATTATGTGGATTACCATGCTGTATGCCACACCACAAATCTAGTGATTGAAATACAAATATGGTACTGGGATTGTATTGTTGTTGTTCTTTTTTAGATTGTAGCATAGCACCAATCAAAATGAGTTTCTAATCCAGCTCAGGTTGGCTCTGATGTTTCTGACCTATTTCCCCTCATTGTTCTGGTCTGCAGATTCGAGTTTGGCATGGCTCTCTTTATTGGCTGGGGGGCCGCGGCACTCTGTATCCTGGGGGGGGCCTTCCTCTGCAGCTCCTCGTGTTCCAAGGGGGGGCAGGCAGGCTCTCGGCAGTACCCCAAGACTAGAGCCATGCCCTCAGGAGGCAAGGACTACGTGTAGAGCCCAGAGGAAATCAACCTGAGCGTGAGCAGGGCTTGATTACAGTGGATTGGACATTCAGCATTCAGTATTCCACCATCCGAAGAGACAGCGTCCAGTTAAAGCCTCTTAGAGATTCAGAAACCAGACATCTTTACTACGTATTCACACTTGTGCACTCTGATAGGATAATCACTCTTCACAAGAACAAACCATGCAAAAAGGACACCATTGTATTTGCTATTAACTGTTTTTTGTATGGATATGTATATGTATGTTGATTTTAGACAGGGAGGAGTCCGCATTTTTTGCAATTAAAACTCATTTCAAATATAAGTCTATACATTTCAAAAAAACAAAATTACATTTGTTTACATTTCCCTGCTTAGGTTTTACAGCAAAACCGGCTAACATATCTGTTTTTTGTGTTATTTTTTTCTACACAGAATGTTTGGTCACTGTTAGGTCATTTTTAATGTTTTCCACTGGGTAAAAGCAACTGCTAATGAGGAGGAAAACTCAGACAAAGCAGCTACAATGTGTGTGCTGATACAAGTTGCCGTTTATGAGTTAGTTAAGAAATATGTGGACTGTAACAACAGAGCAGCACTGACCCTCTCTACCAGAGTATAGTAACATCTTGTACAGTATTTAGGAATGTGTGTATTTCTGCAGTAATGTACTACACAGTAGTATATTGTCATGGGATGGTTTTCTTTCTTGTGTTTGAAGATTTCAAGTTGCAACATGCACCTGAAATGCCAGCCTGCGTGATCATGGCTTTGAACCCGTCATTAAAAACTCCTGCAGAGCTCAGGTGTTGGATTGGCATACACCTCTGTGCGACAGAGACACCAGTGTCATTTTAACAGATGGGTCTGTAAACAGGGTTGAGGTCCATTCCTGTTTTTCCATCCTAGTTCCCAATACCCACACTCAAACGATAGAGCGTGCCACAGTGTCTGACTGAAAATGACTTTTGTTAATTTCGTTCTTTAAATAAATGGGAAACACTTTTATACAAATCATGTGGTGTTGATGTTTTTTTCTTCAAATGTCTCAGTTTTTCCATGCGTAACACACATTTCTATTTTCAATTCTCAATAACCATTAGGGTCATTCCTCGTTTTTATTTCATAATTATTTTCTATATGCTCAAATAAACTGGGCAATATTACTGTAGCTAAAATCTTTGGTAAGTTTTAAGGGATATAATAAAGAATTCATTTCCCCTTCACTCACCATTTTATTATTGAATTTGTAGATTTTTTCAAACTCTTATGTGAACTCTGTGGGGTATGAGAAGTTCTGAAAAGTCTGAAAAAATCTCTAATCTATCTTCAAATTCTTTACCATTTAAAGCTGACACCAAAGAAGAGGACACTGAACAATGGAAACAGGGTCCAACTGACTTGAACATGATTGAGGGGGGCTGCAGCTTTACGCCCTGTTTTAGAGAGAAGCCTGTGATCTCAGCTTGTTTTTCTGTAGCAAAGACAACTGGTTGTGATGCAAGGTAGATGAGGGGCACGTTGAAGCACGAAAAAAAACACTCTGTAAATTCCTTTCACCCAGATAATGTAGGGTTAAAGTGGATTTGAAACAGTGAGCGTCGAAGGTTACCCGACTTTTTTGCATTATTATTTAAATGTGTGCCTACCTAGAAAAACAACTCCAAGCCCTCACATTTCACGAGTTCCTGTTACAACCAGCCCATTCATGTCAGGTCTGCATACTGTATATATGGTAAATGTTTGCCCTTCCAGCAGGTAACTGTTGTCTACCCTGGTAAAAGCATGGCAATGTGCAGTAAAGCAGATAGCAAGCACAGTGAGAACAGGGTAAAACACTACAGTAAGCTCATACAAATATCCAGAATAGTTGAAAGAGAGTTGATATATGTTTTTTTAATTCCTAACAGTGTCAAAAGCAGTTTGTCACAATACAAGGAATAACATAATTGCAAGCAAAAATGGTCAGTATGCCATAAAAATATGAATTCTTTCATCCTTTCATGTGTGTGAGTGTTGGAGCTTATTTGCATTTTGTAGCATGATACACATTTCTACAGAATGATCTGTTTTTCCTACCAGCTGAAGTAAACATTATTATACAATCACCCCCCTCTTTTTTGTTTTTTACATGCTTGTGTGACTAACATAAATTACAGAGATTGGAATTAGCGGCAGACCCAAAGTATCTCTGAGCAAGAAGGGCTTGAATGAGATAACGAGCCTCACTCAATTGTTATCTGCGTTGGGTAATGTTTTTTTTTTTTTTTTCCAGGATCTAATTGCATGCTTGTCTCCGTATTCCTCCATATTATTTTTGTTTTTTTGGTCAGTAGCTAACACCGAATGATAAAATTGTTATTGTGTATTAGACTAAGAACAGACCTGTTGTGTTCGGAATTCATCTCAGCTGGTACGATTGTAAACTTGCTTGTATGTTAAGATAGATCTTTTTAAAGGCAATGCTTCAAAACCTGCCTTAAAACCAGGTTGCATTGCAGAGTTTCGAGCACCGAGTGATCATTTTTCAGAAAAGGAGCCTGTTTCAGTGATTAATCTAGATTCATTTTTGACCTGGCTAATATAAATACAAAATAAAACAACCAAACCACACTTTCCTAGCACCGGTAAATCAGGCATCTCTATAAAAGGACCAGGTTTTGAACTCTATTTGCTACAATGTGTTATTTGCACATTTGTAGTTCTAAATCTTTTAATTTAAGACTGAAGTTTCAAGCAACTCAATTAAATGTCTGAGTAGTTTATTTTTCTAGTGTGGTGTTTTTTCCTTTTTTTTTTTTATAAGAGTCTCAAAGCTTTTTTCTCCAAACTTTCATGTATTTTCATGTATTCACAAGTAAAAACGCACCCAGTGAAGTTATCAGTCCATAAATAAACAACACAGACATTACATGTAAAGACTTGTAAGTAGTCAAATTTGTTTCTTCTTCGTTTTAGAATTTCAATAAGCGTTTTGTTTGTTTTCTGGCTCAAAAGAAAGAGTAAACCGCTCTGAGAATGCATCTCACCCCAGGGAATAGACTCCATGAAAACATTTTCAAAATGATACGATCAGCGGATAATGAAAATAATAAGGTCATTAAGCTCAGAACGACGAACTCTGTGACTCCTGACTATATTATATGCACCTCCCAGCGTTTCTTGTTGAAACATGCCTGGATTTCACACAGGGGAGCTCTTTAGAAGGTGGTGCTGGAAGCCATGGTCATGGTCCTTATCCACGGCACTGCACAGATTGAGATTGAGCTTGCTTTCCAGTGCATACCATGCTTTCACTACGATTTCAACACCGCTATGCTTTTTCAATGCTATCCCACAGTAAGCTATTATAAAGGAAGTGACTAACAAACAAATATATAAGCACACATTTAGATTACCAGCCTGGTATTTAGTGATACATCTCGTGTATTTAGCAGCATGGTGTGAATATTCTGTTGCCGTCAGATCTCATTACAACCTTCACTCAGGATCCACCTCTGTAGGCACTTGTGCTATCGGACTAGAAAGCAATTAATATTTTGTAACTGCCCATAAAAACACACCTGTTATCAGCAGCTGGTTCTCAGGTACACAATTATTATTGTCATAAATGTTTTTGTCCTAAAGGTAATCTGCAGAGGTAATAAATACAGTGCCTTCAGGTTCCTCTGAAAGTCTCTATTATCATCATTATTGTTGTTAGGACTTGTTTTAAGTATACTGTGTTGTTTTTTACTTAATGTAACATTTACATATGTTTTAAATGTTAATTGTAAAGATGGAATTTACTCATCATTGCTTTGGCAATACTTGTAATAATCAGTCATGCAAATAAAGCTCTTGACATCAAATTGAAAATTGAAATTGAGAGAGAGAGAGAGAGAGAGAGAGGCGGAGGGGGAGAAGCCCTTGCTATCTGCCACTCTCTAAGATGTATTACCAGTGGACTGGGTTGAGGGTCAGGATAATATTATTGTTTATTCCCACAAGGATATTTCAGTTCCCATTTCCAGCTCCGATAAGCGAGTCATATGACTAGGGTTGGAAGTGAATACCTTGTGAAAATTCATAACCCTTCTTCCTGCAGCATTTCCCAAGTCGTCAAGGTCAAATATTGTTGATACGGAAACTGTGTTTTCTTCTGCGAAGCTGAGATAGTTGCCTTTTTAAATGAGCCCAATGTAATTATAACACACACAGCTTCTTAATGCATCCAGCATTCATCACATTCACTTCCCAGGACAAGGGAGTGCCAGCCCATGTAACACAAACAGATCCTGAACGCTGGCGTGGGTTTTAAAGCTGGGTTCCAAAAAAAAAAAAAAAAAGGATATTTCTTATTTTATTTCATTTATATATTTGTCATACGACTTGTTCATCATTGTCAGCTAATGTGAGGCCTCTGAGTCAATCATATCAGTGAAACATGTAAAAACCAGTTCACTGTTTACCCTGTGACCTCCGGTGTTTACAAAGACATCGAAACAAGACAAGTGTTGTTCGAATTCAGTTGCCGAACATGTAGCACATCTATCACAATGGATTTCAAAATCTCAAGAGAGCAGTCCTGCTGCTGCACAGCACAAGGCCATGTTGATATCATTTAAGAAGTGTGCAGTGCTCATCAAACTAGAGCCTGGGCAGCCACACTACTCTGACATCAGCACACAGCACACTGTACTGGCATTCAGCACCACAGGGAACCTGCACTAGAGTCTGGGCAGCCACACTACTCTGACATCAGCACACAGCACACTGTACTGGCATTCAGCACCACAGGGAACCTGCACTAGAGCCTGGGCAGCCACACTACTCTGACATCAGCACACAGCACACTGTACTGGCATTCAGCACCACAGGGAACCTGCACTAGAGCCTGGGCAGCCACACTACTCTGACATCAGCACACAGCACACTGTACTGGCATTCAGCACCACAGGGAACCTGCACTAGAGTCTGGGCAGCCACACTACTCTGACATCAGCACACAGCACACTGTACTGGCATTCAGCACCACAGGGAACCTGCACTAGAGCCTGGGCAGCCACACTACTCTGACATCAGCACACAGCACACTGTACTGGCATTCAGCACCACAGGGAACCTGCTTGGCCTGCCTAGGCAGTGCTGCAGACCAGATCAAGACGGACAGGAGCCCCAAATCAGCACTGAGCATGCATTATCACTGGGAAGTACTTTGAAATATTAGAGTCAACCCCAAACTCACTGTAGTAACTGCCAATAAAGCTTTTATGGCTATCAGATCTGGTTTCATTAATGAGAGCCGTGTTTAAATACAGCGAAGCCCTTCACAGCCCTTCTGCTCTTACTAAACAGCATGTAAACAAGTCCCATGCATGCTGCAGACTGCTCTTTAGGAAGAACTTGATAAGGGAAACCTTCCAGTGTTGTGTTGCAAGCTCTGTCTCGTGATGACAGTCTGGGGCAGCGTGACTCCACAGCGGGTTGGATTGAGGTATTCTTGAACTGAATTAAATACATTTGCATGAGATGATATGTAAGTTGGTAAACGTATGAGCCACACATTAATGCAAAGAGGAATCATTGCTGTGCCTCCCTCCACTCTTCACTGCCTTCAGGGGAGACTGAGCTCTTTATCAAGGAGAAGCTTCAAAAGATCCAGGAAAGTAAAGGATCCAGGTGTAGCAGAGTGAAGCAGATTCCTTGTATCCCTTGTATCCCAGATTCCTTGTACTACCTGTAGCTACATGTCCAGGTGGGAATATGGAGACTAAAAGCTGCCCACACCTGTCCCTAATGTTTAACTCCCAGATACTCCTAAAACCTCACTCTAAAAGTAGTCTAAAATCTCACTCTGCACCAGGGAGCTTGTTTAAAACTCAGCTGAACGTTTATAAAACAGGCATTTATTTTTGGAAAATACACTGATGGAAAGAAACAACCAGTGTGAATTAGAATAGAATACCAACCAGTAGGCTTCATTCTTAAAACGTAATTACATGTCTTTGGATGCACAGAATTAAAAGACAGTATTATGGAATCTCTTTGGAAACACTCGCTTTCTATTCGGCAAAGTCATTATAATTAATACAAAACAGTCTGCACTGTAAATGTTTATCACGTTACTATTTACTCCCCACCTTAGCATAATTATGTGTGCCGTTTAAAATGTTTGCCGCATCAGAAACATTAACCTCAAGATAAAACTATAATAACTAACACTGATAAACTTGTTTTCTTTTTCTTTTTATTAAAGCCAGCATGCACGTTATCCAAAGGGACTCTGTATAACTCTCTGTCGCTTTGCACTTTCTGCAGACTTGTGATTTCTTACTTCTATTTGTTTTGCAAGTAAGAAATGCATCCATTTCAAACACTGAAAACATATTCAACCAGCCGCTATTGCTGTTATTAAAATGCAGCCGCGGTATAAATAAAACAAAAAAGTATGAGTATTGGGGTTACTATTTCTGTTTACCGGAGCATTTATACTTGTAAAAATCGCACAAACACAACAGTCATGCTCAACACAGAGCGCTATTCACAGGTACAATCGCAAGACGCCTGCTTCACCTATCAGAGTGGAAATCAAATCAAAACCGCGCATGCGTACAGGTGGAAAATGTGGACGTGATAGACTGTGTGTTTTTGTTTTGTTTTTAATGTGCGGTTCACTTTGAGCTGCTAAACAAAGATGAAATAATTATACACAGTGGTTTAGACAATATATAATACCGTTAAAAAATAAATTCAAGGTTTTTTTTTCTTTTTCTTCTATTCTAGTCTTTATATGGGGAAATATAAAGACGCAAATGTATCCTCAGACTAGGAGATAGTATTATAATTTTTTTTAATTTTTTTTTATTTTTTAATTCAGTGCAAAAATATATTTATTATAAGCCGAAGGTTCGTTACAACGAAGGGCGTTATAGCGAGGGTGTACTGTAACTACTTCAAATGTTTGTTTGTCTTTTCAGCTGTTTTTAATATGTCATGAATGAAAGGGTTAAACCGATGAAAATAACGTTTTTATAGAAAGGTGTTCCTATTGCGCCATCTTCTGTATAGCAATAAAGACTTAAATGCTGGTAGCTGCTTCAGTGGCCATTATTGTAAACTTTGCAGATTACCACTGTAAATACAGCACACCAGTACATATTTAATGGATGTCGTTTGTATATGAACAGAGAACAATCTGGCTGAAGTAATACTACTATACTACAGAACAGGGCCTGGTCTAAAGACAAATACATTACCAGAATACAGCCTTCAAGAAAGGGACTGATCATTCTGTGTCGCTGATAAAAACAGGACTTAATTTGAACAAATATAATAAAAAAGTAAATACAGGTTAGGTATAGACAAAGTGATGGCACTACGCTGGCTGTAATGTTAAGCAACAACGTGTTACTTTGGGGTCTCTAGGAACTGTAATCGCCACAGTTGCTGATTTAAGAGCTTTTTCGTGTGTATCAGTGTTGTGAATAAGTGTACAGCACCATCTGGTGGCTTTATAAGGCAATGCTGTTTGATCATGGCGCAGTGCAGCACTGATAGAGGGAAACAAAATCACAAACCCTACTAAAAGAAAGATAACTTTACTGGGAGCAAACTCTTAGAAAATCTAAGGTTAATCCGTTTTATATATTTTAATAAACAGAATACATCATTTCAGGAAATGTATTTTTAGAAATGAAGAAGCGTGCCTTATAATAATTTAAAAATTCAAAAGTTTAATGGATAGTCCAGCCTATTTGCACAGTACTATAACATTACAAACAGTATGTTTTCCCCCCCACCCCATTATAGATCTTTGCTGAGCTCATATTTCTTGGACTGGCGTAGTGATTAATACTGCCACTAGAGGGCGCAGAATGTTTTGTTAATGAGCGATAGCAGATACAGGTTGACAGCAGCCCAAACTGTATGTTCAAGCTGTATCCATGTATTTCAACCACCAGGGCACATTATTACAACATTCACCGTCTCTACCAGATTCAGTGCAAAACATCCTCAGGTATTTATCCTGCAGGAAAAAACAAACAAACTATATTATCAATTTCCAGCATCTTGACTTCCTGGCGTGTTTATGATTTTGGATACCTGACAACTCAGATGATCTGTATCCCAGACTGCATCTGCAACCAGGGATCCAAGCACCAAACGTCATCCATGTTTAGGTCTGATTGGTAAGATGATGGCTGCAGAGGTCATGCAACATTTAAAAGGCATTGATTGATATAGAGAATAACCCTAACTGAATGCAGGTGGTGAGCCTCGTCAAACAGAAACTGGGACCAAGTACTGTACTGTATGCTATTGTCAAAAGAGTAATGGGGCAGTGTATAAATATAGTTGAAATTCAAAATTATCAAGACAGCTTTGATATGACAGAAATCTGCCTAACAGTTACCCATTGACAGCACTCGGCACAGGGCTACATAGACAGGTACCAACATATTGCTCCTTTGTTAACAGTCCATTGTGTGTGTGTGTGTGTGTGTGTGTGTGTGTGTGTGTGTGTGTGTGTGTGTGTGTGTGTGTGTGTGTGGTGGTGGTGGTGGGGGGGGGGGGGGGTATTTTTTCTATACTCTGCAGCTAGTGGGAAGCAACAGTGATGAATTGTTCACTATTTCAGCTGCTTGCTAGACATCTGGATACAGCAGAGTTCTTTCTTCCAAGTACGGCGGACAAAGACCTCACTCACACTCTATAATTGGTAGCAAATGGTCCTCTATTTTTGGGAATTAGCTACTGGACATCCACACGTCTCTGTTAAGATTAAGAACCAACTACAACTTCAGGAAACACAGCCTGCACTATTTAAGAATTCCTGTTTTTAACTTGGCACACATTTTTTTTCTTTTTTGTTTTTTTTAATCTTATTTTATTTGATATATCCTGAACAATTTCATGGCATTTACTGATTGTTAAAGCTTAATCTGGTTTGATGTGTATTACCACAGGGTAGCAGCGCCTCTGATCTGTGAGGTATTACCACAGGGCAGCAGCGCCCCTGATCTGTGAGGTATTGCCACAGGGCAGCAGCGCCCCTGATCTGTGAGGTATTGCCACAGGGCAGCAGCGCCCCTGATCTGTGAGGTATTACCACAGGGCAGCAGTGATCTGTGAGGTATTACCACAGGGCAGTAGTGCCCCTGATCTGTGAGGTATTACCACAGGGCAGCAGCGCCCCTGATCTGTGAGGTACTGCCACAGCGCAGCAGTGATCTGTGAGGTATTACCACAGGGCAGCAGTGATCTGTGAGGTATTACCACAGGGCAGCAGCGCCCCTGATCTGTGAGGTATTGCCACAGGGCAGCAGCGCCCCTGATCTGTGAGGTATTGCCACAGGGCAGCAGCGCCCCTGATCTGTGAGGTATTACCACAGGGCAGCAGTGATCTGTGAGGTATTACCACAGGGCAGCAGCGCCCCTGACCTGTGAGGTATTACCACAGGGCAGCAGCGCCCCTGATCTGTGAGGTATTGCCACAGGGCAGCAGCGCCCCTGATCTGTGAGGTATTACCACAGGGCAGCAGCGCCCCTGATCTGTGAGGTATTGCCACAGGGCAGCAGTGATCTGTGAGGTATTGCCACAGGGCAGCAGCGCCCCTGATCTGTGAGGTATTGCCACAGGGCAGCAGTGATCTGTGAGGTATTACCACAGGGCAGCAGCGCCCCTGATCTGTGAGGTATTACCACAGGGCAGCAGTGATCTGTGAGGTATTACCACAGGGCAGCAGCGCCCCTGATCTGTGAGGTATTGCCACAGGGCAGCAGCGCCCCTGATCTGTGAGGTATTGCCACAGGGCAGCAGCGCCCCTGATCTGTGAGGTATTACCACAGGGCAGCAGCGCCCCTGATCTGTGAGGTATTACCACAGGGTAGCAGCGCCCCTGATCTGTGAGGTATTGCCACAGGGCAGCAGTGATCTGTGAGGTATTGCCACAGGGCAGCAGCGCCCCTGATCTGTGAGGTATTACCACAGGGCAGCAGCGCCCCTGATCTGTGAGGTATTGCCACAGGGCAGCAGTGATCTGTGAGGTATTACCACAGGGTAGCAGCGCCTCTGATCTGTGAGGTATTGCCACAGGGCAGCAGTGATCTGTGATGTATTACCACAGGGCAGCAGTGATCTGTGAGGTATTACCACAGGGCAGTAGCGCCCCTGATCTGTGAGGTATTACCACAGGGCAGCAGCGCCCCTGATCTGTGAGGTATTGCCACAGCGCAGCAGTGATCTGTGAGGTATTACCACAGGGCAGCAGTGATCTGTGAGGTATTACCACAGGGCAGCAGCGCCCCTGATCTGTGAGGTATTACCACAGGGCAGCAGCGCCCCTGATCTGTGAGGTATTACCACAGGGCAGCAGCGCCCCTGATCTGTGAGGTATTACCACAGGGCAGCAGCGCCCCTGATCTGTGAGGTATTACCACAGGGCAGCAGCGCCCCTGATCTGTGAGGTATTGCCACAGGGCAGCAGTGATCTGTGAGGTATTACCACAGGGCAGTAGCGCCCCTGATCTGTGAGGTATTACCACAGGGCAGCAGCGCCCCTGATCTGTGAGGTATTGCCACAGGGCAGCAGTGATCTGTGAGGTATTACCACAGGGCAGTAGCGCCCCTGATCTGTGAGGTATTACCACAGGGCAGCAGCGCCCCTGATCTGTGAGGTATTACCACAGGGCAGCAGTGATCTGTGAGGTATTACCACAGGGCAGCAGTGTCTAGTGGTGCTGGTGGTCACTCCTGTGATTTACAATGCGTCCTCTCTTTTTCCAGATATCCACTGCACCCCCACGCCAGCCCTTTCCTTGTAACAGTGAGCCCGGACTGTGCTGTGTGCTTTTGTAGCCCTGAGCACCTCACAATGGGCTTGTCAAGTAACTCCAGGACTGCATTGCTCTCTTTGAAGGTGTGAATACTGGACTAATCTGCTGCAGTGCCAAGTCCTCTTCCCAGGGATGGAGGCTTTCTTTCACAGTTATCGTTTTATTGTAATATACTAGCCAGTTGAGCGGTAATTTAGCCTGGACATTTGTTTTTATTGTCTTGCACTGATGGAAACTTCCAGTTTTTACTAGAGTAATGTTTCTACGTGCAATGTTAATTACTTGATGATGTCAGGCAACCAGAGTGCTTATTCCTGCCCTACCCAGGATACTGAGTGTGAATTGTGCGAGCTGTCGCTAAATTAATTGAATTGTTTTACTTGTCACCAAAGCACACACCTGCCTGAGAGAATCGTTTCCATCAATCAGACCTATACAGCAGCTGATTGGCTTTCTGAGTCTCTGACTGGGCGGGACTTTGTGAAGCAAGACATACTGAACAAATAGAAACTTTACCTGCTGGCACAAGGTTAAAGGAAAGAGTGCAGACGAGTGCAAAGTTATCTATAATAACGGTGTTGCGCTATTTTGATAGATGTTGTTTACTGTATAAAAAATGCAAGCAATATGATTAATCGTTGTTACGCGGCTCTCCAGATAGAATCGCCACCACAATTAAACAATTAAATACATTTACTAAACTGCTGAAGCAATTCACACTCACTTTACATGTCGAATACATTGCAGTTTAGAGAGGTGCGTTAAAAAACCTGACCTGCCTTAAAGTGTCCCGAGATTCTGGAGCCTGCTGCCAACCCTAAACCTAACCCAATGTAACAGCAACCCCCCTTCTCAGAAAACTAAGCGTTCAACACATTCCTGCAAGGAGTTTTGCAATGGAAAGCAACCTGCTTTCCACCTCGAATCTAATGCCACTCAATTGTACCTATGCTTTTTTTGACCGCTCGCAGTAGCCGTCCGGTTTCAGCCCGTCAGTTTTGAGTTTCACGTTTTCCTCACTTCATGCTAATCTCCCACTCGGGACTCCGCTGATCAGCCTGGCTCGCATTGAAAACAGGGTTTAGTGACATTCACACTGCGAGCGAGTGAGTGAGTGAACGCGTAGCAGCAAACCAACTAATGCGAACGATGGATTTTAACTTTACCCAGTCTGCGATTTTCGCCGGGATCTCGGTATTGCTCCAGACACTCTTGTTGTGCTCAACCGCGGCAAGTTTGGAACCGTACGACCTGCTGTACGCAAGCGGCGTTGAGGCATTTTATAGACACGATTATGAGAATGTGGTGCGCTACATGGAGAAAGCCCTCGCAAGCTACACCGAGCTCCGGCAGACCAAGGTCCAATGCAGACTCGGGTGCAATGATCAGCACCCGTTTGATGCATCCTTTTCGGACTTGGCGTTCTTCAGTGCAGTGCTCAAAAGGGCAGCTTGCTTGAACGAATGCATGGAGAGTAAAGTCGGGCAACAGCTGTCTGTGCACCTGGTCAGTGGGGATGTCGTTCAAGACTTCAACAGAAGGGTCCCTTATAACTATCTCCAGCTAGCTTACTATAAGGTAAGTCCCTCGGTACCGTATTCCTGTGGTACAGCCTGTACACTTGTTAGGTAAAGGTGTTTCACGAGATACTGCTGAACAGGCGAAGACAGTCAGTGCGGGAGTGACAGGAAATACTGTAATCACCTGCACAGGTGCGCGTTTCTCAGTTGGTCGTTAAGTTGACACAAACTAAAAGGAGCATGCGAAATGCGACTGCGCATGTGATGTTACATTAATAAAATACAGAAATACAACGTTTATTTTTTGTGAATGACATTGAAACAGACATGCATTACAGTATGGCTTGGCAGTTTAAGTGACTGTGCCGTATGGTGTGAGTGCGTATGTATTTATTTATGTATTTGTTTCCCTGGACTGGATAGCAGCTCGATTCTGTGTGTATTTCTACTGCTCTGTCCTCAAGGACGCGTTTTATGCTGTGTTGTGGTGACTCACCAGCGACAGCGCAAGAGAGAAACTACCAGCACTCTGCGTAGTCATTACAAACTTCCAGCTCCAAGAGAGATGCTGGCTTTTTCTATCGGCTGTTTGTAGCTGTAGCAATACAATGTATGCTGATAGTTGCTTAAGTTGCAGCACAGTGCTTGCCGGGGATGACTTAAAAAAATGTAGGAAAGTCTACACACAGGCTCATCTGAGGTCTAAAGAGAGGGGTCCTGGCGGAAGATCGGGCAGCCGCATAGTTACCCCTGTCATGCAGTCCATCACCAGGACGCGAGGTGATGATGGTAAGTTTTAGTGTGCATTGGTAGTTAAACTTTCCATGACCTGCACCTTTTCTATTTCGTGTCCTTTCTGCATTGCGCCTGCATGAGACGCCCTCTCTCCCGCACTTCAAAAAATGGGGGGGTTGGGGGGGGGGGTGTCATGTTCTAGGCGCTTTCTAGCGAACAGTGGGGGGTAGGGCCTGGGTGGAGATCTGCAATAAAAACAGAAAGATCAAATAATGCTACATCATTTCATCCGCAATATCACAAGAATTGTTTATACCCACCCACTTCCAAAATAACTATCCCTCCCTAAAAAATAAATAAATACAATAAACAGATATGGCCAGAAGTTTTGCATCACCATAATTTAGATCTTTTATTTAACATCATCTAATCAAACTACAAAGTCTACCGGAAGCCATAATAGTAGTACAGTATTTCATGTTAGATTATATAATGCAGTTATAACAGTTTTTTGTTAAGTATATGGGAAAACTACAAAGTGGCGGTATGTAATTCAATATGTTAATGTAACATTAGTCAGCAGGTTCATTCGACTGCATGAAGCACAATTAGTTCATTCTATAGGGTTCTGCATAGTGGTAAATCTGCAATTATTATTCTCTGTTTATTTAGCAGACGCCTTTATCCAAGGCAACTTACAGAGACTAGGGTGTGTGAACTATGCATCAGCTGCAGAGTCACTTACAATTACGTCTCACCCGAAAGACGGAGCACAAGGAGGTTAAGTGACTTGCTCAGGGTCACACAATGAGTCAGTAGCTGAGGTGGGATTTGAACCGGGGACCTCCTGGTTACAAACCCTTTTCTTTAACCACTGGACCACACCGCCTCCTATGCAATAAATCGATGTGTCCACATGTGGGTCTTGGCTGGTTGAAATCTTGTATTTTGGGTGGATGGTGGATTCAGCATTGCGAGGGATGCCCTCTGTTTTCTTGCCCAGGGATTTTATATTTTTATTCCTCCTGAAGAACTATTTATGATTTCGGTGCCAGGCCTTGGCAGAACCTGGAACACCTGCCTCTGCATCAATGGAAATTGTTGTAAGTTTTGGGCTGTGTTCAGGTGCCTGGCCGCGCTGCCAAATCCTGGAATCTGTGGAGCGCTGACCTGCTACACAGACCAGGCACTGACCCACTAAACAAACACACTTGTCTTGTGTTAAACACCAGGCAGGGGGATTTGAAAATGGGCTGAAAAACTGGTCCAGTTCACTTGAGTATTGTTTCTACATGTCATGTTAATTACTTTGATCCCAGGCAACTAGCCAGTACTTATTCCTGCCCAACTCTGCATACTAATATTGCGTTAATTAAAAATAATTCTAGCATCTATTTATTCCCCAACGACTGGAAATACATTGGAGGCGGCCTTATTATCAAAGAGATTTATTAATGAGTCGAAAGCTGTACTCGTTCAAAAGTGTAACGTTGATAAAGATGGCCCTGTAGGCTTGGGCAGGGTTTGACTGGGATTAGACCCAGCCTGCCACCTCCCAGTCCAGAGGCATTGGAAACAAAAGCTACTAGACTCTTTGCTTGGCACAGACACACTCTCTTAGGTGAAACTTATCAGAATGTCTTCTGTGCCAGACAGCTACTTTAAGAGATAGATTTGCCCGTAAAAAAATAACGGCATTACTTTAATTAAATTGTTATAGAACATATAATAACCACTGAGTGTTTTGTTCTGTTTTAAAAATTGTTGCAAATTATCTTACAGTATCCCTTTCACTAGCAGCTCATGCAGCTACTGTTGAGTTTCCCAATGTAGTAAAGTCTACCGCATTTCAGCTGCCTCAGTGTTTAAACATCACAAAGTCAAGAAGACTCTCCGCCTCTGAGCAGCCTTAAGAAATCCCAGTAAAAGCAGAACCTGTGCTGGATATGGTATTCTGGTAGGAATGCAACATTTAAAATGGTTTAAAAATGAAAACCACAGCCAGTCTGCACTAGAACGTTAGCTTTGCTGTCCTGTGTAAAGCAGTAGTAGCTCCAGTCTGGTCCGGTCCAGGGTGGGTGGTTATTGTAGAGCTTCCAGCTGCTGTACTGGAATCTGTGCAGCCCTGTGGAGGAGGGGATACAGTACAGGGAGATGAATGTGAGCACAATCTGTAAGAGTTTGATCACAAGGTCCCCATGTAATATAGGTTTAAAATAAAAATATAAAAATGAAATAAATCAGACTCGGTCTGCAGCAAGCTAGTTAAAAAAAAAAAAAATGCACCCCAAACCCCCCCCCCCAAAAAAAAAAAAAAACACAGCATTCCTTCACTGTTTTAAAATTCCATGCCTCTGGCTCGATCACACAGCCACAGGCGCTGACTGTTTTAGCAGTGATGTCCTTGCATGGATACCAACTTTAGCTGTTGTTTTATTTGGAGAAATATTTTGTTTTCCTGCCACTGCTCGAATAAAAGCTCCTTGTGAATGTGTGAAAGGGCAGTATTATGTGGACAGGAAGCAGGTAGCCCCCCCCCCCCCCCCCATTACTTGATCACCTGATCACCTCTCCAGCCTGCAGCCTGGATCAAAGGGTCTTGTTGGGCCAAGTCCAATGTGACGGACAGAAAACATGGGCCGATTATAGGTGCTTTATAGGGCGGTGTTCATTGGAATGCTCTGAACCCACGTGAAGAAATTTTCATTTTCTGCAAATTAGTTGGATGTTCACAGCAATGCTGCATCCTACCAGTCAATTCAGCTTCATTCTCAAAATTCCTTCAATTGTTGCTTCATTTTAGTTAGCTTTTTCTATTGATTTAATACAATGAACTCTCTTGTCGCCCTTGGCTCTGTAGGAAGGAGGATTAAAGCATTGTTTTGCACAATGGTATCATAAACTGCAGCCTGGTTCAGCAGGAGAGCTGGCAGTTGATTCCAGCAGCATGCACACTCCAATCATACCATGTATGGAAGTTGTCCAATATACAAATGGGTCAAAGCCACATTGGGACAGTAGTCTTTATTCTGTAAAACATAACAAAAGAAGTTGCTTCCAATGGAAACACAGCTTTCTAAACCCGAATTCCTTGTGGTCTCCCCTGCAGTGTAGCTCATCTGTCTGGCGATTGCACTGTTGCGTGTAGGAGCCCAGCTAATGGAGTTGTTTGTATGTTAGATCTGTCTTCTTTTTGGCTTGGTTGACTGTTTCCATCAGTCTCCTGTATTGAGTCTGGCCTGAGAAGGCTTTCAGTTCCCAGTTGAATAATCCGGGGGGTGGGTTGGATCCTCATCAGGAATGTTTCGGATTCGAGTTAGAAAGCTGGATGGTGCCGGAAATCTTTCACTGGAAGCCCAATCGGAATTGTTCAGTTAAACCTTCCAAAAGAATTGGAAATGCTGATTTTTATTTTTTTATTTTTAATCTGTTCATTTTTCTTTTCTTGGTGATGCAGGCTCTTTCAAAGTCCAAAAAGCTGCTAAACTAAAGACCTTTTCAGGAACGTCTTTTAGACTGTTGACGTGGCCGAGGATCCCATGTGACGTATAGCACGGATACGATTGGCTGTAACGCATACATCTGGAAACCAAATGTATTCTGATTGGTTGATACCACGCTGTGTGACCTCCGACTTGATGAACAGACTAAGACAGTGTTGGTGTTAATTCTGCATAGTCCCTTTAACTGCATGTCTGCATGCTTGGGTTTTAGCGGATCACACAGTAGGAATGCACTTTTTTATTGTTTTTTATGTAATATTAATTTGAGAGTTAGTTGTTGACAAATAGTCCCATATTGTATGGGGAATGTAATACATACATACATAAATCAAATACATTTGATCACAATTTGATGTATTCAGCTGATCACCAAAAATACCTTCCTTGTAAGTCTTGTACATTGACAAACAAGACATATCATTCTGAACAGCCAAGAAGTCTATGATGTTAGCTATGTGAAGCAGCATTCTTATGATGTGTGTGTGTGTGTGTGTGTGTGTGTTCACATGAGGGTTGGATCAGCTCTTATGACACTGTCCTGTGTGGGATGTGAATGAGTATTCATGTCATTGCGTTCCCGTAGAGACACTTTCATACTGTATTGCCAAGCAGTGTCCTGAAGCAACCTTTCCTTTGCAGCACCATCCAGCTTCCTAAATAGACGATCATTAAGTGTGCATTTAACCAGCATGCTTTCACTATCTGTAGTAGTACAAGGGGGTGGATCAGCAGGGACCGGAAGGATATTTTTTGAGGAATAAGACCACTTGAGTCTTGTTGAGTTTAATTAAAAAAAAAAAAAAACGGAGCCTACAGTGTGTCGGATTTAAGAAAATAACAAACTTGTGCACACGCACACGCATGCAGCTCTATTGTTATGCTCTATGACATAAATGTAAGTGGTTTGGTAACTTGGGGGGGGGGGGGGGGGGGGAATGTAAGTCCTGGCAAAATCACACAGTGATTAATCATAACTTCAGTAAGCACGAACTTCACTTAATTTATGACACAGGATAAATAAACGTGTAAACACAGCAATTGTAATACAAACAAGAATAAGAATACAAAACGTCTGGGAATGAAACAGACATCGGTAGTGTTTATCAGGTGTTCTAGACAGGGTGCGTCAGTGTTTGTGTGAGGGGGAGGGGGAGGGGGGGGGGGGGTGCTGCAGCATCCCCCAGGTCTGACACTGGGATGAGAGAAACCTCCAGAGAACAGCCAGGCCTGCTGGTTTCCTGTTCCAGACCGCAAACGAAGCGCAGCTGCAGGGAAACCGAGGGGGGGGGGGGGGGGGGGGGGGGGGGGGGGTCTGCGTTCCAGGACAGCGGGGAGCTGTGTCTCGCTGGTGTACTCTGAGAATAACACGCTACTGCAGAGGAGGGACATGTGTATAGTACAGCCTTGACAGCACTGCTTTCATTAGAGCGCAGTGCGGAGTAATTGGATTTGCAAGTGCCTGCTTTGCTCATACTGCAGTGACATTTAGGTGATGCAGGCTCTTCCAAAGTCCAAAAAGCTGGTAAACTAAAGACCTTTTCAGGAACGTCTTTTAGACTGTTGACGTGGCCGAGGATCCCATGTGACGTATAGCACGGATATGATTGGCTGTAACGCATACGTCTGGAAACCAAATGTATTCTGATTGGTTGATACCACGCTGTGTGACCTCCGACTTGATGAACAGACTAAGACAGTGTTGGTGTTAATTCTGCACAGTCCCTTTAACTGCATGTCTGCATGCTTGGGTTTTAGCGGATCACACAGTAGGAATGCACTTTTTTATTGTTGTTTTTTATGTAATATTAATTTGAGAGTTAGTTGTTGACAAATAGTCCCATATTGTATGGGGAATGTAATACATACATACATAAATCAAATACATTTGATCACAATTTGATGTATTCAGCTGATCACCAAAAATACCTTCCTTGTAAATCTTGTATGTTGACAATTAATCACACATAACTTCAGTAAGCGCGAACTTCACTTGAACTTGATTTATGACACACAGGATAAATAAACATGCAAACACGGCAACAGTAATACAAAAGGCCCAAGAATAAGAATCTGGTTTTGAGTGACTGTCTTCAGACAGTGGGCTAGGGGCTGTCTGACGCGTGTCTTTGTTTCTGAGTTAAAGATTTAGTGTTGTGTGATACACGTGGGGATCTGAGCGTGTTGTATTTTGCGTGTACCATATTGTGTGTTCACACAGATTGTGGAAATAGAGCATTTCCTATGGGTTGTACTTTGGGATGTTGGCTCACTGTGGACCTCTCTGGGCAGGCTGTTTTCAGATCATACAGTACTCCATTTATTCATTATTCACAAACAGTGCTGTATGGTTGCTTTTGCTACTCCTTCTCACCAGTCTCGTTGACTCAATAGCATAACTGATCTCCCTTTAATCCATGGTATCCAACTATTAATTAGAGTTTGCAGTTTTTAAACCACAGTCACAATCTTTTCATACCTTGCTAAGTTGCTATTGAGTAAATGTGCTCTCATCGTAGATAGGCAGGTGTCTACTGGTGAAGATGGTGTGTTTTTTTTTTTGTTTGTTTAGTTTAACCTGCATAGCAGAGCTATAGGGTTAATTTGGGTTAATTTGGGTAATGAACAGCTGCATCTGCTCTGTGGAGTTTTTCCTAGCAACTCCAATTCCTACTGCATTTATGCCAGTATATTAGAAAGATTTCTGTTTTGAATATCAGCTAATCTTTTTATTTGGCTTTTAAGTAAAAGCATGTGCTACAGTATGCGGCCAAACCTAATCAATCATTTTGTTTGGGCTCCGGATTGAACTCCTGATTGAAGCAATGCGAGCTGCTGATAATGGCTTTGCCAGCCAAGGTTGGCTTGCTGAGATTTATATTTCTTCACAATGAAGGCTGTGGAAGGAATAACAGGCAGATTTTGGCAGCCGCACCACAGTGAAATAAAGGCTATTGAATTGTCCTAATGGACTGCGTTCCTTGATTGGATGCTGATTGATCGGTGGCAGCGACGGCACCCTTCGATTTGGCAGTGCTCCTATTCTGGCAGTGCATCGCTGCTAACCTCCGCTCCCCATCGCTAATCGAAAACCCAGTCTCTTAACTTCCTTTTCCAGCCTCCTCTGGGTGGATGATGAGGATTATTGCTCATTCTTGCTCTGCTTTTTTCAGGGTCCTGACGCTCTTTAGCACAATTCCATTGCAGGTCTAGTTATTTTTCTATAAACTCTGTGTATTCCCTACTATAATTTCCACTCCGCAAAGCAGTTGCATTCCTGTTCGGAAGCTGTTGAAAGATCTGTTTCATTGCCGTCGCATTAATTCCCCCCCCCCCCCCCCACACACATGCATCCTTTTTCTGGAAGCTTCTACTGTTTTATAAGAATGAGCTACTGTGTGCAGTGACCCCATTGAAAATATTTCACTCAAAAAGAATGGAGACCAGCTTACGGTACAGAGTTATCTGGGTCCTAGTTCCTTTAATACTGATGCTTAAGTAAAGTAAATGGTGCTTTCTAACAGGGACTTTAATTGTGTGGCATGGATTTGCTTTATCTCTTACAGATCTGATGGGCCCCCTCCTTACAGGAGGCCATGACCCCTGCAATCCAGGCTGTCCGAGGAAATCCTGCCATTTATAATCAGTGTTGGTTTTGAGATGTGCTCATCGTAAATCTGGTTCAGTTAGGAAATGCATGCTGGGCTGTTTTACAGTTTAGTTTACAGTGTTCTTCAGTACTAAATCAGGCTGATCTAGAAAGCGTATCAGTGACTTTTCTCCAATGTTTCAACGACAGAGACAGGACAATTGTTTAGCAGTAAAAAAAAATGGATCTTTTATTATAGTGACGGTTAAAGATGTATGTTCAGCTGTAAAAATGACAGGTTTGTGGTCTACTGAAGTATGTGCACACTTCAGATTTTTAAATTGCTCACAGTGGTTGTTTGGTGGTTTTTGTTGTAACTTTTGGCTTGTTTTCAGAAGATTATTCTGACTGCAGGAAACTGATACTTGGCCACAAGTTGAAGGGATTCCCAAGGAAAACAAAGTAATTTACACTTGCAGCCAAGGGGGCTGCTTGTACTGTACAGTAACTGAATTAGGGTTGTACTGCTTCCCCCAGCAGTCCTGCACTCGGTGACGCAGAACATTGCTTTGGCATGATACACGGTATCATTAAACTGAAGGAACACAAAGCCACTGTTTCAGGGACAATGGCTTGAAACCTGCTTCCAGGAGACCTAGTTTGGCATGATTTACCAGGAGTCACCTGGCAGTGCTTAACAATGGTAAATGAAGGCCATTGATTAGGGTTGACCATGTCGTTCATATATATTAATGAAAACTAAATGATTACAGTATGTTACAAAATTAGCACTGGTACTTAATCCTTTCATGCATGAAATATTGCTTTTCACATGGGGGGAATAAGGCTATCATGCACTTGTGTCTTCCCTATGTCCCCATATAAAGACAAGAAGAGAGCTTTGAGGTCACTGTACATGAAAGGTCATTTTACAAGTGGTAACCAATGACTCACTTTGAGTTCTGAAATGAACCTTTTGACTTCCTGCATTCTCCAATATGTTACGAAGGTCACTTTGAGTAAAGATCTTCATAAATCTGGCCACAGCCTAGCTCAATCTAAAGCAGCTTGTAATCTTTCTGAGAAGCAGGCTCATATTTTTCTTGCTGTGAAGATGATATTGGAGTTTGTGAGACGGGCCTGACTTCTATTTTATAAAACTACCAGAGCTTTTAGTGCTGCCACGTTCCACAGTATACAGTGTATGTTGGGTACCGTCCAAAGTTCAGAAGCCTCATGGGCTGCCTGTAATTGCCGTGCTGTACGTCCACTCCATTTAGTGTAGCACTCCGATTCCAGAGATCTAATCACACCCCCCTCTGCTTAAACACATGTGAATGCTGGGCGAGTCTGAGCCAGCACAGTACCACAGGAAAGGGATTGTAACCAACGCTTGCAGATTCATGTGAAGCTTTGTTCTTCCAGTGATGACCTCTACCGTTTCATCTTGTGTTGCTATAGTTACGATATATACAGCTTGGGGCTGCTGTGTCTCTGTGGTGGCTGTTTTGCGTGTGTTAAAACTCTAATGCTATCATCATCCTCTGTGTGGTTGTAAGTTGTGACTCAGGCATTCTGGGCAGGCAGGCAAAAGTTTTGCATCACCCTATAGAATTAACTCATTTTGCTTGATAAAGTCGAATAGAAACCAGAGCATACTTGGATACACGTTATAGAATTTGGATTGAAGTCGTCTTCCCCATTGTTTATTTTTTTTTCTTCCTTTTCAATGTGGTTCTTACCTATTGGTTGCAATGTTGCCTAGCAATACAGCTAAAAAGTGGGGGTGGCGGGGGCTTTTGAAAGTATGATCATGAGTGGAAATGCAGTGACTTCAGGCAGCGTGTCACCAGAGAGGAATTTTTACAGAATGAGACCAGCAGTTGTTTGCCAACTGTTGACGTCTGGAGTGGAAAAATAGTTTGGGCTGAGAGGGTTGTGGGACCACTGACTGTCTGGACCTTGCGGTGAGATTCCCCTGCCCCCCCCCCCCCCCCTTCCCTAGCTGGGCATGTTTTTATTGAAATGTTGCAACAAAACAAATACAACCTCAAACTGTTAGCCATTGACGCAACACATTTTACAAGATGAACTCCTCTTCAGAACAGATGGACTAACATGAAAAAAAGCCTTGGTACAGCTGCTTTGTACTGTATGTGTAGGGAAAAGACAGTATATCTCACAGAGCTGGAAATAGAAGGCCAATGCGTGAGACATTTGGGCGTGAGATTTCTACCCTTCCTGAGTGGCCGATGTGTTAAAGTTGGAAACTGTTTTGGAAATTGAGTTTAAAAAAAAGTTAAAAGTAACTTTCCAGTGTTGGATGGAATTTATAAATGTTTGTGTGCATGATGTAGTCGCTGCCTCTGGCACTGAGAAAAGAACATAGACAGATCAGGGAGCCAGATTTGTATTTGATTTTATTTGATCTACAGGTTTTTTTTTTTTTTCACTGTTGTTTTTTTATACTGCTTTCCTACTTTCCATTTCAATTCCTGCTTGGTTAAACCTCGAACCCTAGACCATTTCAGATGCATTGCGCGTGTGTTTGCGTGTGCCAGTTCCTTGCCTGTCCAACTAGGCTAGTGTATCCGAGTCCCTCCAGTCTCTGCTCGAGTGGACCTGCACTGCAGTGTGGCACCCCGCAATGGAATGCATTGCTTCCGAGAACCTGCTGTGCTGATAGGACAGGAGGAGCCTTGTTGAAGGAATGCCCACCTGCAGGGGGAGGGGTGTGGGGAGCAATAGTTCTGATCTTATCTCCTTGTGCTTGTTGGGTTTGCTCACTTTTTCCATGAGAGTTCCGATATTTTGGCAGGGATGTGTTGCCAGGTTTCACCAGCCCGTGTCTATCTATCCTGTGCCGCTTTGATCCCCTGTTGAATACCCCTGAAATGTAGTGTAGCCTGACTGCCAGATCTCATATACTGCTCTCTAGGTATCCAGCATGAAAGGGTTAAATCTACACCCATGTTAATGTTGGTGTTCCCTGCAGGCACTGACTGAGACATGTATTATCCCCATTAGGAACCTTGTACACTTCACCCCTGGGGGAATCCCTTTATAGGGGCACAAGTTAACTGAACAGTCTTACATGTTACTTTTGAGTAATGGGGCTATGTCTTACAGCTTCCCTAGCTGTTGCCTGGGGCTTCAGCAGGCTTTACTCTGGCAAAACATCTGTAAACTATTTCAACCCTAGCTTAAGGGTTAATTTAAATACAATGAGATACTCTCACCTCAACATTGTATCTGCGAATACAAATGCTGAAAATGCTATATTGGTGATGCTTTTCAAAGAAAACCAGAACTTATATATACACACACTTATATACTGGTGAGTTGCAAGTTCAATTAATATGAACAAACTAATGACAATCAGAACTGGAAGCTTTTTTTTGTGTGTGTAAAATCCCTTCATTCTTTTTGTTCTTTTAGAATCATAGAAACTCTTAAAGTGCTTGACAGGAATCGCTGGTTTGTAGGAAGCTGCAAAACAAGCTGAAAATGTGCATCATCCAGAGCAAGAATTGAGACTCTGGATTTAGGAAGGGACCAGTTTGCTCGACCATGCCTTTAGATTTAAACGAACGACAGAGTCTGATCTTATCACGGCCACAAAAGAGTTGCTTTTGTGGGGGTGTGCATGTCGAGGACGGCTTTTCTGCTTGGTTTTATTTATTTATCATTTTTGGTGCACCTCTTTTAAAGCATTGTGTGTCCACACAATAAACTGACGTGCATACTGTTTTATAGACAAGACAATGTTAGCATCACCAGGGAAAAGGAAAGCAAACACACCTGTCCAATTGCATTCGCTTTCAGAAAGAGATTAATCTGCTGTATTGGTACAGTACATGCTTGTGCAGTTACAGTCCTTGGTCCATCAATAGCATCTGCTTTGAATGACTGTAGAATGTCAGACAATGGCTGATGCTTTTTGAATGGGACCAGGTGAAGCTTCTAGAAGCTCCTACAGCAGCGGAGGTTATTTACAATTCCCTGTGTTTTGCAATTCAGGAAGTAAAGCTAAAACGTTGGATTTGTGACAAGGAACACCTAATACTCATGTTAAATAAGTCCTAAGGCATTTTCATTTTGTACTTTGCTTTTCTGCTAATTGCCACCATATGTTGTTGGAAGATAAATTTAGTGGAAACAAAGCAAATCATTACACAGTGAAAATGTATATTTGTAACAGGCCGTATTTAAAAACAAGGCCATTTATGTTAATTTCACTTAATATATTATAACTGTTGACAGAGTTGACTGAAATGGATCTTGTGAAATCTTTGACATTGGGGTCTGCCTTGAACAGTGAAACACATGTGGGATTTAGGGGGTCTCTCGGGAATGTCTTCAGCTCCAGTTTCCTCCATGCTGTTACATCATGACCCATGCATGCAGAGGCTCTGCTGCCAGTTGGGATGTGAACGAATGTAAAAGTTACAGGTTTAAACCCCCTCTCCCGCTGGCTTGACCTGTGCAGCGCCTGGGAAATCAATCTGATTCGTTCCCAGTTTCAGACGTGGGTCTCTTGTCTTTGTCTGGCCCACGCTGATTGATTGTGATTCAAGGCAGATGGAGAAATGATTAGTTGTCCGCCTGCCTGTTTTTTCTATTCTTTACAGCGCCGGCATGTGCTGTAACCAAGAGAAGCAGCCCTTGTGCCTGTGTGTACAGTAGAGTCCAGGTAGAAGATGAGTGCTGAGCATTAATACAGCCCATCAGTACCACCTATGATCTGTTGTGTGCATCATCCGTCTCTTCTGTTTTCCTCTCTTTGTCATCTGTTTTATCCGTTATCTGTTCTGTTTATTTTGTGTCTGATAAACCCATCTATCTGTGTTGTTGTTGGTTTTTTTTTTTTTTTATAGATTCATATTTTTCTGTTGATTTGGGGGAGATCATTTGACGTGCAAGTAATTGTCGTTAAAAAGGTCTGGATTCAAAAAGGCTTCTCTTAGATTTATTTTATTCGTCTCATTTTACAGTGTTTTGGAAACCATATTCAAAGCTGATTTGACGCTTGATAACGATTGCGTTTCCTCTGTTTGTTTTCTGTCTTTGCAGGGTGTGTAAACTTGCTTTAATCCCTTTGTGGCTCATTCTTGTTGTGTGTTTTAGCTGCTGGAACTGACCTAAATGCCAAGCCTATCGCTTTGTGTGTGAAGTGTATATTGTGGTGGGCTCCCTGCTGCTAGACTAGACCTAGTCTAGACCTGATCACGCACAACTACTGCACGCTCTATTACCAGTCTTGGCAGACACCATTGCTGAATCCCCTTTAGTTTAGTAAATACGCCGACTCAGTGACCTAACTAGGAATTATTGAATCGTGAAATTTACAAAATCACTGATCAAAATTGGAATTAGCAGTATTCTCTTAAAATGAGCTTCTCACAGTGGCAACAAATGACTTTTGAAGTCACTCATGTTAAGTCAAATCAACTTCAAATGAAAGCAGCTGAACAATCACAACAATTATGATGATTACAAAATAGCAACTCTAATTGCAATTCCTTTGAATGAATTGGAATTGGGAATTGATTTTAAAAAGGAATTGGCATTGGAATTGAAAAAAAAGGAATTGACCTCAACCTTCCCTGCCGAAAAGTGTTCTTTGCAAGTCGGATCGGAAGACTTGCCGGTGAAGCAGAATCTTTCTGTCTGTCTGAGTTGACAGCTGCAGTTTTTTGATCTGCAGTACAGTACGACCTTGGAGGAGACTCATAAAGCAAGTATGTCTAAATATTTATAACCCAACAGCCCTGCTCTGGGGTAGTTACTCAGGTTATTTACTCCACGCTCCCAATTAGTGCCTTAAGGACAGAGCAGTGTTTGTCTGTGTGTGGGGCCTTTCTGCCTGCTGTTCTTAAGAGGAGGCTCTCGGGCAGGCTGTGTGATGTATGGCTGTGCCTTGTGGAGTGTGTCTGCTGTATTTGCACAGAAAGAGTTCTGTCCTCTCGCGTGTCGGTGTGACGCACGTCTTAAGGGTTTGCTATCTTTTGTGCAGTCTAGGAGTTCTTGAGGGAATCCTGGTTTTGTTTTTTACTCACGAGAGGGTTTGATTTCAAAGCAGGCATCTACATTGCATGCTTCTGCCCTGCACAGCTGGGTTGGCAGGTGCTTCCGTATCTCAAGACTGCACAAAATACTGATGGTCTCACAAGGAACTGACTTGGCTGCAAATTTCCATCCCTGATTTCCATGTACCAATACCACTTAATACCACTGCTGCTCCCTGAAGTTCAATAACACTAAACAAGCTCACTTGCATACTTGCCAACATTTGGAAACTGTTCAGCGGGACACTCATCTCCGGGTGTGTGTGTGTGTGTGTGTGTGTGTGTGTGTGTCTGTCATACACATGGGAGAAATCATACTAAAAAAAAAAATCACTCATCATATAAGACTTATCCCCCCCAACTCAACATGACTCGACCATCATGACAGTAAAAATAGACATAATGAAGCGTTCTTACCTTTGTATAAGTTAGTGATCAGCAGATGTGTCAGCCGCACGAAGAGCACAGCGTGTGGTTTTCATTAACTCTACTGTGCTAAATAAATGAATTTTTTTCTATGGTTAAATATCGGGACTTTCTTCCTATTCATCGGGACGCGGGACATTTGCTAGCAAATCGGGCCTGTCCCGACCATATAGGGACTGTTGGCATGTATGCATTTGCACTGTTGCCATACATCGAACAGTCATGTCTGAGTTATTGTGTGACCATCAGTCCATGTTTCGATCCATACACTAGAGCCCTACTTCACGAGGGGGGTTTTAGACGCTCATTAAGACAGTGGAATATGGTTTGTGAAAGATCAGGCTTATGCCCCTGTTTAGGTAATTTTGAAATGGAACCCTCTGGGAATGAACTACAGTCGCTTGACTGCACCCCACTGGAACGGGACTCTGATTGGTTCAGCTGGGAAGGCCGGGGATTCCTGGTTACCTCTTTACTGCTGTACCCCAGGACTCATCCGTCTCTGGTTTCCAGTACTGCATACTGTTCGTTTAGACGACAGTCGCTGGTTTACACAAGGAAATAAACAGAAAAAAAGAACAGTTCCTATTTATGGGCGCCTTTTTCTAAGTACGGTATGATCTAGAAGCGTACTTTCTTGTATAAATAATTATATGAGGCAAGCTTTTGATTATGGTGCCTCCCTTTTAAAACGCTATATGGTTGTGTATGTTACAGGGCTGAAATAAACCCCAGACAGAAGGGTGTAGTGTTAACATGAGACGCCTGGTCTTTTTTGTGGTGGAATAATGATATGACTAAGACTGTTGAAGAGAAGAGGCCTCCGGGCCAGGGACTGATGAGGATGCTGTAAGAAGGTTTAATGTCTTAGTCAGACGTATGTTACTGTGAGGTTATGTGCTCACTTTCCCTTCCTGCAGTAACACAGCGCGCTTTCAAAGACAGGAGGGCACACCTTATACGTAAACACTAGAACAATATCCCATTGCACACGTAGCACTGACTCACTGATTTACCTGATTTTCTGTATAGTTTTACAGTTATTGTTTTCAATCTGAATTCTCTACTGAATTAATTTTGTTATAATTACTATGTTAGTATCCCCCCTCCAGTTCCTAAAGACTCTATATTAGTAATCTCTCAATCGCTTTTTTTTAACGGTTTCAGTGATTTTAAGTCTTTTTTTTTTATTACTGTTGTCTTATTTTAGAATCTTATTTTTTGTATGTGAGTTACTATGCAATATTGCAATAGGAAATTGGTAAGTCTTGGGACATACCTACAGAATTGTGAGCTTTATTTGGTTTAACTAAATCTCCCCCGGATCTCTCTCTTGCTCTTTTTGAATAAGTGGGTTTTGAGAAGACGGTGGAAAACAGTGAAAGACTGATCAGTCCTGAGGATCGCTAGCTGCTTCCACCGCGGGGGGGGGGGGGGGGGTGGCGAGGGAGGAAGGAGAGTGATCAAGTCGGCCAGTAGAGGATGAGCGGAGAGGGTGAGAGAGAATATAAGGAGACGCAGGAGATAAGAGCTATTGAATTGCCATCAATCACTGGTCGTGCGGGGCGCTGTGTGCAATGGGTGGTCCCCGCACACCCACCACCCCGAACTCTACACCCCTGTTGGGAGAACACGTGTCCCTGCTACAGGCTTCTCAATGGCACTGCTTTCACTGCTCAACAATCCCAGGAATCCCTGCTACTGCTCACTTTGGACAGGCTGTTTGTGGTGATCTGGTTATCGTCAGAGCTCATGTGCCTTTTCGATGCCAACACAATCTCGGCCTCTTTTGATACACATATCAAAATAGCCTGACTGAATAAAGAAATAAAAAATAAATAAAACCAGAAAATGTGGATATGTATGTATGTATGTATGTATGTATGTGTATAATTAATATATATATATATATATATATATATATATATATATATAAATATATATAAAATTAATTTATTCAGTCAGGCTATTTTTATTTAAAACCTCATTTTCTAAATGTGCCCCTGGATACGTCAATGTTCTTTTAAAAATGAACATCTGTTTTCTACCGGGAGTGGTGGGTAAGTCTGAAGCAAGGGACTGCAGTATCTGTCCGGTTGGTGTTTCTATAGTGAACTGTCCATATATACTTAGCATCAAAAGAAACATATCACTTATATTTGAGCATCAAAAGAAGCTTATCACTTATATTTGGATAAAATTGACTATATGTGATCAAAAAATGACAAACTCTGTTTTGGAGCAGGTGGCTGTGAGAACCCAAGACAGCGAGCCACAGTACGCTGCCCTAGTCCAGCCTCCAACATGCCGATTGCACGAAGGCGCTGCTCTCTTGACAGACGTGGCATATTGTTTTTTTCTGTGATTTTCTTTATTGCTTTTATTCAAGCTTGCAATTCAACAGCTGAAATCACTCCATATCCAGTGTCCAATCAACTGTCTCACTAATTAGGTGATTAAGTGCATATGCTTCAATCATAGTCACTCAAGCATGTCATGGTCAAGGATGAGTGATCGAGTGATTTAAAAAGAAACCAAAAGCATTTTTTCAATGCCCAATCATTTATATTATATTTTTAGATTTTCGAAAATAAATGTGTTCTAATAGTGGTAAGTTTCTTTTGATGCTCGGTGTACATTCAGCTTGGTAAGAGGATGAATGTGCTGCAGTATCAAAGCCATCGGTTTCAGAAACGCCTTGGAGAATCCCTCTGTTTTTCTGGGTCAGTCTGTCCTCTCCAGTGACGTCCATGGTTCTTATGCAGCTAACACACTGATCGCAATGGCCACCTGTAGTATTAGTATAAACTCTTCTAGAGAGACACATCAGACCATCCCTGCATTTATTTTATTCTCTTCAGTCAAGGGCAGTGTAAAGCCCTGGAACAGGACTGAGCAAGCAGCCTTTCCGAGCCCAGAAAGCTGCAAATCTTTCATTAACGACGCTGAGCTGGCTGTGTGTGGGTGGGTGGTGGAAGCAGGCTTTGCATCTGAATACCATCATTAGGTTTGTTAGGTTGCTTACAGCTTTGATATTGTGTGTGTGATCTAACCTGCCTAGCCATTTGTGTCGAATGGTTAGTTCCTGTGAAGACGTCCTAAATTTGACTCATGAACGGACCGGCCCGTTCCTGTAATCCGCTGGAAGTATGAAGAGTTCTGGATTTTCAGCCTGAGAAACCCTATAGTTCCACAGAGCCGGGATAACAAGAAAGCTACCAGTATAACGACATGCTATCGAATCGGTGTCATATTCATTCGTCAGTGAAAGTGATGGGACCGAGTCTACGCCAATGAATTGGGCAAGACTTTTGCGGGGTGAATATCTGTACATGGCTCTGCTCTGCTCTGTCAGGCATATAATAAAGCTGTTTCTGGTCCTTAACCAAAAAATAAAATGCATGAAATAACTAGCACAGCAAAGTAATCAAGCAGCTACTGAACGTATTTCAAAGTATTCAAGTCACTTCCTTAGCTATCGTTTTACTCCTGGAGCGCCCCTGTTTTTTCGCTCTTCATTTTATCTTTTTAATGAAATGCCTTTGGCTGTTTTAATGCTATATTAACTGTGAAGGACTGTAGGAGGTCAGTGTGTTGGGGACAGTGTTCTGGAAAAGGAAACATTCCAGTTAACTAATGCCCTGTCCTCATGACCTATAGGCTACTTCTCATATAGTTCTGGCTCCCAGAGAGTCTTTGAAAATAAACCAGTCCAGGGAAATGGGGTCGTGGACAGTGTCCCTGCTTGCTTTTTTTTTCCCTTTGTGGGAGACTGGTTTAGGATTTCTAAATATTTTTAATGCTAGCTGCTGCCAATAAGTAAGTTATAGTCTGTGGTCAGAGCCTGGGAGTGAGAGTTGACCTTCTCACAGCCCCTCTCCACAATACAACCTAACTGCAACCCAAAACCTCTGCTGGTAGGTACCGATAATGGTGAGCTTTTATCTAAAACAAAACCAAGTACAACAAAGAAAGTCGCTTTTTACCAAACACCTTAAATCATTACATTTTTGCTGAAATGGCTGTCTGTCTTTGTCCTGGTGTTTTCAGGGCTGCAAATGTTAATGCAAAGGTTGTGTTATGCTGAATATGTTTAAGGAGACAGGACTTGGATTGGGGTGCAGTGTACACAGTACAATCAACAATGCTCCTTTCATCCTGCAATTCATTCTTTTTCTATTAATCTTCCACGTCTTCAGACACATTTGGGGCTAATTGTTCCCGTGGGGTTCTCTTTCGCCAGGGTGCAAAACGCTCTGGTTTAGGAGCACTGTGCCAAGGTACAGCCAGCAGTCTAGGGCTGTTAACAGTAGCTGCCAGCAATGCTTACAGTAAGGTAGCAGGGCAAATTGAGGTTTGGATTCACTGCCAGCACCCTGGTTTTGATTACAGGCTTTTTAGGTGTGCAATATAAAACCCAGCTGAAGCAAATTTAGTTGCACAAAAAAAGTCTGCTTCTGAGATGACATGCTGCATTACGGTAGTTTGGCTTTAATGAAATCCTGTATTGTAAACTTAATCTACATCAGCCAACACCTTGTGTTGTAAACAGTCAGGGTTTTCAATGCTTATATGCAGTTATAGTAAATTGTCTGAACGGTTTGCTTTTTTCTCGGCTGTCTGATAGTCTCCAGTTAAAGGAGAAATGGTAACCAGGTTCTTGATTAGTGTATTCCTTCTACGCTGTTTGATTAGTATGTGCAGCACAGCGCAGCCATCTCATTTCTTTAGAGAGCACCAAAGCACCTTCAGTGCACTGTGTTCTTCTACAGACTTTGCATCTCACGGCAGGCAGTGTCATTATCACAGTCTAACAAGGCATGGGCTATTACATGTTATGACACCAATATCTGACAATGGTTGAGTGTCTCAAATATAAGGCTGTTTGCAAGGGGAAACTAGCCTTGTTTCCTCAGCCTCCTGTGCCTGCCAGTGGTTTGGTGCATTGGCAGTTCAGACATTTTCAAGTGTAATCAAATATTCCTACTGTAAATATAAAACTGAGGCTGTAGGCATGCAGCGTGCAGAACCACACAGAAACCTCTCGAAATCCAGGCGGATTGATTGCGTCATTCAGTTTTAATGCGTACATTTTACATTTCCCCTGAGAAGAGCTAGTGAGTGGAATATGGTTCGCAGTATGAATGGTGGCATTGTCTGGGTATGGAAAGTGCAGTATCTGCTTTGTAGTTTTAAAGGCCTGTTGTGTGTGTGAACAAAACTGTATGGAGCCACCGGAGACCTTGTCACTTGGGACCTTTTTTAGCTTCTCATTTTTAGCTGTCTTAATGCATGTGTTTTGTTTTTTTTAAAGATACCGGGTTGTTTGCAATTGATCGAACCAGAGTTGGATCTAAATCCTTCAATGAGGACTGTTGTTGATCTCGTGCTAGTTGGTAGTTCATGGGGAGAATCCCTAAACCCCTTGGAAAAGATTAAGAACCAGCTTTCTGATTGCACCCTGTCTTGGGACTCCTGTGTATGCAATGAGCTGCAACGATCTCCAGCTTTACATCATCACACAGAGGGCAAGGCTAGCAAAGCTTGGCTGCATGGTAGAACGCAGTCATGTGAATGTGACGGTGAAAGGAAGGCAGGCAGACAGGCAGGGCTTCGAGCTGGAGTTTAAACTGTGTACGGCTATGTACATCTGGCCAAAGAAATTGAATTGCTAATTGGTGTTTTTTTAAGCAGGTCATAAAGCTGTCTTTATGCAAGTGGAAACAGTTGACACTTCATTTTCTAGTATTAGGTATTTAAAAATAACTTTGCTGTGAAATGTATGCTTTCAGAAACTTTTATATAAATCCCAAGAAAAGCACAGAACAATTTATCTAGAGTTTAATCAGACTACAGTATGTACAGTACTTTTAAATCAGACTTGAATGTATTAGATTAGACCTATCTCCCAATAATGGTGTGATATCAGTGAGCTGCTGTATGAGTGTAGCAGTGTACCACTTTACAGAATGTTCTTAGAGAGAGGGGAGTCCACCCTCTGTAGAAGATAGGCTTCAGCTTTGAATTCAATGCATATGTTCTATAACATGTCTCTACATAAGGGACCTTACAGCTGACTGAATAAGTGGATGAACCAGCCCAGTACAAGCAACAGTTTGGGGTTTGTTTGTTCCATTTCCCTCCTGACCTTCTATGCGATAACATTTTAAGATGGGATGTGTTCTGTTTATCTCTTTCCCCAAAATAAGCTGACCTTTATGTGGGCTGAAGGGACAGTGTATCGTTCTAAAAATAAATAAAGGATCTCTGACATTACCTTATTAAATCAACATGTGTGGTTTGCTGACGGTGCACTACGGGGATAGAGAGTGAATCCAGTGTGGCCGTGGAGGGTGTGTCCTGTGTGGGAGGACCTCATTCCATTGCCTGTGATGTCATCGTGAGAAGGTTGTGTGGGAGCTGGATCTGAGCCATGGATGCTGTCTTTGTTGGTGTGAGTACTGACTGAGGGATTGTGGGTACAGGACAGGGATCGGGTACAGGGCAGTGAGGTGGGATAGATTTGTGAATGATCCTAATGTTTGTCCCTTCTCTGTATTTAATAAAGAAGTTGCTTTGGGAGATGGAACAGTCACCCTCCTATTACTGGGTAACTTTACATAGCTGTATACTGTAACTTTCCAATGTAGACAGTTTCTGTGTCCAAGACATCTTCCCGTAGTCACGTGAAATCTGGAGAGATGGCAGTGGCGGATGCCCTTCTTGTCACATGCCAGTTTCTCCTAATTGCACCCTAGGAGGAAAAGATACAAGAATCCCTGATACAATTGTGATATTTCTAGATTTAGTATTTTTTTTTGGATCTAGCTTAAACTGTGTGCTTCTAGCGAACAGCTGGGATGGCTGTTGTGATCCTGACAGAGTGGCGAGAGACACAGGGAGAGAGAGAGCCTGCAGGCCTGCTTCAGCTTCCCGTGTTCCCAGTGGCTCTGTGCCCTCCCAGCTGTGTGGCTCGGACAGCCAGACTATGGCACTAGAACTCGTCGACCAGTTTTTATTTTATTTTCTTTAATTGCGGTTATAAATTGTTTACGAAAAGTGCACACATTATGCAAACTAACCAATCATGGAGGAGGCCTGGGTTCAAATCTGACTTGTGCTGTTTGAACATGTTTGTTTACAGATGATTAATTGGACTGGGCGCATAACAAATTAAAAATAAATACATCATTTAAATTATCAAATTCTTTGCAAATTTGTGTCTCCAGTGGTTAGGAAAAGGATGGCGTGCACATGTGTTTCAAGTACCTCTGAACAACGTTCTTCAGACTTGATTTCTAACATTGTGTTCCTAAGTTGGTCTGTGGACAGGTTGAGGGTCAATTCTTGTTTTTTTCAATTTTTTTAAAATCAATTTCCAATTCCTTCAAAGGAATTGGAATTGATATTTCAGAGACATAATAATTGCAGTGATTTGTTAAACTGCTTTCATTTGAAGCCAATTTAATTGACTAACAGGGACTTCAAATTGTTGCCACTGTGAGAAGCTCATTTGAACAAAATACTGCTAATAGCAATTTTGATCAACGATGAGTTGGAATTGATTAAAAGGGAACTGGAGTGTCTGTGGATGCCTGTTAGAAAAGTGTTGGATTGCACGGTTGTGTAAGACCGCTACAGCAAGTAAATTGCACACACGATTCTCTTGCCAGCCTGTACTCTACATGGATGATGGTGCATGAAGAATGCTGCGCTTGTGCGAGTTTGTTTATAACAATTTGGAAAGCGGTCAAGTTTTCAATGGAAGCCTCTTGTGTTGAGGACAGAGAGCAGAGAGCAGAGCCTTGTCAGTGATCAGCTGTAGCACTAGGAAAGCAAACCCCAGGGGTTTAATTTGAGATCATTAACATTGCTTAAGCCACTGTTCGTTTCCAAGTGCTTGTTTAGAGAGGTGTAGGTCGCTAGCTTGGTTTCAGCCAACGTTTCATGAATTACTTTAGCTTTTTTTCTGTTCCTGAATGGAACTGTCAGTTCAGCAGCAGGGAAATGAGAGAGTATTTCTGTGTATGTATGTAGAGGAGATACAGGGGTTTTATGATAGTGAATGTGATTCATAAACCAAGATGAAAGAGCAGCTTTGTGGTGCGGTGTGACCTGCGGAATGAGCAAAGAAAGGCAAACGGCTTCTTCTGAGCCAAAGCTTTTAATACATATATCCCCCCTCTTTTAAGCTGTGCTATTTGTAGAATAGACTTTGTGGATGCTGAACTTCTTCCAGTAGTGGCCCTACCATAGCAGGAGCAGTTGAAGTGGTCAGGGCTGGGGGCAGTGTGTTGCTTTAAGGCCGTGGCGCCTGCCTGTAATTCTGTATAGCCATACTATCGTCTGTTCCTCTGGGCACACAGGCTCCTTGTTTGGCAGCTGGACAGAGCATTTCACAAATCTCACCTAGAAATTTTCCTGTCGCTGTTTCTCTTCAAGGAAAGCCAATTTTTGCTTCTAAATGGAGGGGATTCTAAATTGTGAATTTTTTGGAAAGTGACAGACAAAACAAACCTGTGGATTATTACTTGCTTTTTTTTTTTTTTGCTCCAGGGTTATTTGAAACAGAGTGTTCTGCCATTCTATACAGAACTTGAAAACGTTTTATATATTCATTCCGGATGGAACATTTAGAATGTTTAACAAGCTTGAAAGTGTTAGGAGCCGAGTGGCTGTGAATGATTAACTTGGCTTGCAGTTTTCAGTTGATTTACAAGGGCTTCCTTCATTGCTTTGACGAAAACAACCTCCTACGTATGATTCAAGTGCCAAGCTAGAGACGTTTTAGGACTTTACCCTTTACTGTTATAAATATGGCTGCTTCACCAATAGGTGTTGTTTCATAGTTTTAAATATAATTATAAATTTTAGCAAGGAGGGTTGACAAACTGGTCCCACCACAGAGCCCCACAAAAAACAATACCCTCATAAGGATTTGTCTGGCAGATTCCCGAACAACCAGGTCACCAAGTCAAACTACATACAGGTTGTGGTTTTTTTTTAGTTTTTTTTTTTTTTTTTTTTTATAAAGGGTTGTTGCTATGACTACCTCAAGGCCATTAAGACAACCAAATAAAAACATTATGGCCGATGGGGTAAAGCCCAACCCAACCATACAACAGTACAGGGATATGATGGATAAAACCAGGTGCTTTTCTGGAAGTAAAACATTAATTGTGTGTGTTTTTTTTTTTTACCTCTGCTTTTTCATAGTTCAATCAATCAATCTTTATTTTATATAGCGCCTTTCATAGTGGACCACCATCACCAAGCGCTTTACAAGATAGTGAGGAATAATGCACAATACATTAAATACAGTGAGATAGAGGGCATAGCACATTAAATACAAACAGTAAAAAACAATGCAAATACATTAAATAAAAGGCTAGGATGTGAATTCTAAACATTGTGCATGCGTGTGTCAAACCTGAAATAGCAATTTAGACAACAGCTAATAAATTGATTGATTCATAGTTCTAGCTCTAATCTTGGGCTACCTTACCTTAAGTATCATTAGTAGTTCAGGATTCGTGCTAATCATTAATGGCTGGTTTCACAGCCCCTTGTGTTAGCAGTACTCTTGGACTACCTAATGTTAACTTAATATAGTCCAAGATTAGTGCTAATCGGGGACTGTGAAACCAACCATAAAGGTATACAGTGTCCTTAATCAGCTAATCGTGTTGAATATCCCCATTCCAATAGTGCTGATTTGGTTCAGAAATGGAAATGTATAAGCCATGTGTTCACCCCTGGAGTGTGCCATATAGGAGCTCAGTGACTCGACTGTGCCATATCCCACTGGCAGTATCCCAGGCCTCGCTCCTTCTGAAAGGTGCTGCTGGCCTGCGTATACAGTAACTGTTAATGAAACACCGTAGTCAGTCCATGCATTTGGGCTTGCACGATAGTATGTGTTCAATTTGAAATAGCCAGCATTCATGTGAATGCATTGATCCCCCTGTCGGGGAGTGGGGATACCTGACTGGAGACTGGAGCTGATACATTATCACGAATGTTTCTGGCATTTTCCATGGAACCCACTGTAGCTTAAATAAAACCAGCCAGGTAATGATGAAGCAGTGCGATTTTGGAAACGGTGGCACGCATTGCTTTCCACATGACTGCCTGTGTATAGCCGCTTGGCGGATCAGTCTGGAAACAGATTCCACAGCTTTAAGGAAAGTGAAGGAGTCAGCAGTGCCAGGTCCCGCTTGGATGGGACACAACAGTGTCTGATGCCAGCTCTGTGTTTCTTTCAGAGGCAACCATGCATGTCCCTGGAGCTTCATTGTTCTGCTCCTGTGGAGGAGATAAAAGAAGAGTATTGGCCAGAGAGAGAGAGAGAGAGGCTTATCTTTCTGTGCTACTAATGTGATTGATCGATGGTTCTTGCTGCACTGTTAATCAATTACCTCAATTTGTAATGCAGTATTTAATCTTCCACATCTAGGAAACAGTCAAGTGGACAAAGTTTTGACTCCTGTGTACACAAAGTCAGTAGCCCAAACGTTTGTCTCCTCCCCCCCCCTCCCCACATATCCTGTTCCTATCTCTGCCTGGCACCATCTGTACTCTGTGCTTGTGCAATAACATTCCTGTATGCTTGTGAACCAGCTCACCAAAGCTAGCATTCCCTCCATAAGTACTGTAGAGGTTATGAGGTTTATGAGGTCTGATGTAACTTAAAACGTGAGTATCGATGTTTCTTAAGAAACTGCACAGACGCCATTTCTTAATCAGTGTTAAGTTTATTTCATACATGCAGGGAAACCAGTCCAAGTATAGAACCGATTACCAGTTGTTACATCTTTTACATGACATTAAATACCCTTCTGCTTAGGTGTCTCTCTCCTCCTCTTTCTCTGACACTTAACCAATAGAAAAGGTACAACACATTATTATTTAATTAATGTGTGTGTGTGTGTGTGTGTCTAGTCTAGTGTGGCGACCTCTGAACTCAGTGCATTCTTCAGACCCCTGGTGCCCAAAAAGGTCCATACATCTGGTTTTTGTCATCTTCCTTGTTCCTATCTCTCCGTTTTGCCTGAGACCCTTTGAGTCCAGTGGCATTATCTCTTATTCTCCCTGTGAACCTTTGGGTCCAACAGCAGTCCCTGGGAGCCTTTTAGCTCCTTTATGCTTTGTATTCCAAAAGTCTTAGAGCCTGGCCCCTTCTGGTCCACAGCATTGTTATCTTGTTAGCTTGCAGTCAATGTTGGACAAGAAGCTTGTAGACGCAAGGTCTCTTATCAATTGTTAGCAGTACATGCAATTTGAACCAAACAGTCTGCTATCTGCAATACTAGTCTCTTTTCAGAAAAGAACACCAGTATAGCTCTGCCAGTCCACATGCGTAGCAAACTGCTAATCAATTCTTGATCCATGTTTTCCAACAAGGTCCATAAACCTAGGCTGTACCCGCTGGACCATAACCGTTGAATGCACTTATAAGCTATGAGTATCCCACGTGCTCTGCATGAGGCACAGAGAGAGAGGGAGAGGGAGACATCCTTTCAAGATGGAGGTGCTGTTCTTGTGGGGTGAACTTTAAGGCATAGCCATGGTGTCTTACTGGCTCTTGTTTGCTTCTTAGTAACAAGAGCATGGTATCCAGGAATGTTTATGTAGGTCTCCGAAGCTGTGGAATTCATTCTAATGAGGAGGTGGGAAACAAACACTAGCTCCATTATTTACTAAAGCAACGTGTTTATTTGTTTTTTGACAAATTTAGTGGCTGTAAATGTGAGCCGGCTTACTGAGGCCAATGTTGTGTGCTGCTTCTAGAACATCTTTTTGTCTGGTTTTGTCTCTTTTGAGAACTAGCAAGATGAGAAAGTGTTCCCTTTTTAGCATCCGCTTATTTATTACTTTCTTTATCTTTTGTTCTGTCTGGCGATTTACCAAGAGAGTTTTGCGAAGATATGCGTGAGAATATTACAACACCAGAGCTTTTGGCACCCAGGCAAAAGACGGGGTGACATCTGGTCTCTTTTTTGGTTGACTGGACCGCTTGGAACTGTGTGTGCGTGTGTCTGTGCCTCTGTGTGTGTTACAGAAGATAAAGGTTTCTGTCCTTCCCGTATCTGCTGTGAGTGCTGTGCCTGCTCTTCAGTGTAACCAGTCCTCTCTTGTCTCCCCAGTTGAATCAGCTGGACAAGGCATCAGCGGCAGCCCACACCTTCTTCCTGGCCAACCCCGAGCACATGGAGATGTGGCAGAACCTGGAGCACTACAAGCTGCTGGAGGGGGTGCAGGAGAGCCACTTCCAGGACAGGGAGGCTCGGCCACACCAGGTACGGGTGGCACTCTGTCCTCTCTCCACTGTCCACTCCACACAGTCCAACTGGAAAGCAGGAGCAGATGTTTAACAGGATAGAAAGTGTGTAGCACTTGGAAGTCTCTCTTGATGTAATTGTTTTTTGTTTTGAGATTGCTTTTTCATGAATAAATAAATGATAAGAAAACCAATAAAATCACACCTCTACGTAGCTGTTTTGCCACATCAGGTTTTATTGTAAGAGAAACTGTTATGGAATAACAATCTCTACATCCCCATGTTACCATAATGCCTTTAACATTTAAAGTAAACTATTCACAGTAATGACACCAAGAGCAGTTTGCTTACTAAGGCAGATGAACAGTTGACAGCTCTGATGGGAAACATGCAGTGCAGTCATCTCTAACCTTGCATAGATGACGGCAGTAGTTGCCTCGTTGCCAGGAGGAGGAGGCTGCTCTCTGGCACAGACAGGACCGTTATTTGAGTTTCATTGTAAATCTCCACAGGGCTGACTGACTGATTCCATGTGCATGAGCATCACCTTTCATAGCTCTTTTGCTCCTGGGAGAAGTGCTTTCTGTCCTGGAAAACTGTTTGATTCTTCAGTACAGCAGAGGTGGAAGTTATACGCTTATTGCATAGCAGTTTCAACCATTCCAGGTTTTAATATGTACTTGATTAGCCCCAGTGTGTAGGTAACAAGCTCAGGTGTGTCTGTTTTTAAACTTGTAGTAAAACCAGGAATGGATCAAACTGTCATGCACAACCACAGCCTACCCAGAAAGAGAAAAGAAACACAAATGTCAATAATCTAGGTCAGGTTCTCTCGTTTCCACATTAACATTTGTCTTCTATCACAAGCACCTCCTTCATTGATGACTTGGCTGGGCTGTGTGCTGTACATGGCCATAGCTGCAGACTGTATGCCAGTTACCAATTAACGCTCAGCACTTTTGACTGCAAGTTCTGAATCTGCAACTATGTTATCCATGGACAGCATTCCTTCCATGATGGACAACACACATGCAGCTGCGTTAAGTTATTCATTAAAGGGTTGGTTACATAGAACGTATGTTGTAAACATCAACCAAAACACTCCCTGCAAAGCTTTAGCATTTAATAAGATAAAGATTGAATAGAAAGCAGCCTGCATGTCGCTGGGGACCTGTGGTCTCCTCTGGCTCCTCTGCTGAAATGCAGTCCAGTAACCTCCCCTTGTTTGTGTTGTGCTATTGCAGCAAGCCTTCACCTCTGGAGTAAAGCACTACGATGCAGGGGACTATGAGAAGGCCATCTCGTTCTTCGAGGAGGCCCTGCTGGAGTATGGCAAGGCGGACGTGGAGTGCAGGGCGCTGTGCGAGGGGCCACAGAAGTTCGAAGAGCACGAGTACCTGGATTATTACCCCGGCCTGTACAAGGCCATCTCAGGTAACTATTCCTAAATACACCCCATGAAAATGGTGCGTTTGTAACACTGGCAAGTCATTCAGATAGAGGTCAAAGGCAAGGCCAAGATTTTTGTGGCGATGATCAATCAAAAGTTTGACTCTCAAAGTCTTTCCATTAGTCTTCTATGGCAGAAGCCAGTCAGGTCAGAAGCGAGTAGCTGGAATTACTCATAGCAGTTTCTATCCTGACACTTCTGGGTTAGTTTCAAGTGATGGTCTATATGATGGTCTGACACTGCACTGATGAGGGCGTTGGCAGGAATGTTTGTCGTCTTGATTTCGTGTGATACGACGAAATTATAAAACCAGCCAACCAAGTTCAACCTGTTTGAATCTAGGTGCCCTTCGCTGGCGAACCCTCCCTAATAAAGGGCTCGGATCGTTTTGAAAAGCGAGCTGCTTCATGATCTATGTGGATCTCCCCAGAACTCCCACTACTTGCTGTCTCTTGACAGCTCTAAGCTTACTCTGCAGAAGCTGAGCCCCCTGTGGCAGAGTGCAGAGAGCACATTGAGAACTGTAGCTGTGTGTGCTAGTTCAGATCCCGTTACTTCACTATAACACTGGGTACCCGGTGCCTCCCAAAGAGTTTGTTATGGCTGTGCGGCCAAGAGTTCCTATTGTTTACCAAGGAGCAAGCATGTGGATCCAATACTTGTTACAGCCCAACAAAAACATGCAGCACGCTCCCTTTTGGAGAATGGGAGCAGTAGGAGCCCAATCCCATTATTTGGTTAGGGATCAGAGCTGCTTATTGTTACATTAAGCAGCAACTTTCCTTTTTATAAATACGAAACAGGGCCGATACTTATAAAGAAAAAAATCCTTTCTGAAAAAAACGTGCCAATGACAATTTGAAGTAAAAACTGTTGCTTTGAGAACATAGATATATAGCACTAAAAAGAAATGTAATACAATCTGAGAGAAACGTTTCAGTTGACCTCGATAAAGACTTTTGTCCACTTGGTTTTTGTTAGTAGTTTAGTACCCGAAGCCTGGCACAAGTATTAAAACTCTATAGGGACCAGATGATTACTGTTCCTTTCCTTGGACCATCCAGGGCTCAAACAAGAAAATATGTTTATTTGAAGCTTTTTGTCCCTGAGAGAAATACAATTTTATCAGTATCAGCTTGATAGAGGGTATTCTGGAGTTCACAATGAGGCAGGGTGTCAGAATCTGTACTCCCTACAGTTTTCATCAATAAGACACTCATTGTTAACATTGCCATCACTCTAAACAATGCCACAGATAAAAAGGGTCCTAGCTCACCTCTGCAAATGATCTGCCACGGTCACCCTGCCTCATTGTGAACTCCAGGAGTCCCTCTTTCAGGCTGACACAGGCACAAATGTGTTCCACCCTGGGGCAAAAAAAAAAAAAATTCAGATCTTTACTTGGGGCCCCAGACCCTGCTATGTATTTCCAGAACAGGCAGAGTAATGCTGCAGCTGGACAAAAAAGAACAATTATTTCAAAGGCTGTTGAAGATCTCAACACTGATAAGGATTAGCACAGGTGTGAATTAGACTTTATGCAGCCAGGGTTCCCAGGTGGAAGGATGTTTCTTGCTCAGGGTCTGAAAGCAGTGTATGATTGAAGACTCCCGTTGCACAACCGTTTGAGACATTCCAGTGTGTGCCTCATTACATGCACCGCATTCCTTATCCTACAGTAAGGCGCACAGGAAAACCTGGAATGGCTCAAATTGCTAAGCAATGGTAGCCCAGCATCATTCCCTGGAAAGAATAGAAGATCCCTGTGTTTGAAAGGTTTGAATGCTGTGAATGTGTGAATGCCCTACCTCCTGCTGCCCTAGTGCTTCACAACCAGGGGGCCCGGGGTTCAGAAATACTAGAAACACAATCCATTCAGATCATCCGGAAACCGCTCCAGGGTTTGTAGTTCTTAGCTGATTCGAGAGGCTAGAAAATACAAGGTGTTTAACAGAGTAGAAACCCTTGCCAAGAAGCATTTTAGCATCGGGATGTCTGCAGCAAAATTATCCTTTCCTGTTCTGTTCTTTGCAACTGGTCTAGTAAAAGGAATCCCTTCTGATTGTTCTGTGCCCTCTCTTAGTAGGAAGAAATGATAAATTCATTTTCTTTTTTTTTTTTTTTTTTTAGATTTGACCAAAGTTTACCCCTGCCGGTTTTAAACCTCCTTCCTTAGGCAAAGCATATTTAGTACAGTATGTTTTCTCCCATGATTGTGAGGATTACATTACCAATTTAATACCTAGGTTGCTCTTGAAATCACTCGCTGACAAATTGCTTGCGAGGGTTTTTACACGGGGGTCGTCTTGCCTTGGAGAAATAGCCTATCATGTATTCATGACCTTTAGAGGTTTGACCTTCCTTTTTGACTTGGTCTTGGTTGGTGCAAGCTGTTTGTCATTTAAAGACTGAGAGACCCTGAGAAGCCCCCATGGGTGTAGAATGTGTTGACTTTGTATCGGTGGGTTGGGGGTAATTCCTAAGGGGATAAAGCAACATGATCTTTAGCAGAGCAAAAGCTGTATCATTTTCAAGGGCCTGTTTCAGTAACTTGGGCCGTTCGTATCAGGTTCTCCTTTTCATTAAAGCTGGCTAACTGCTTGTGGAAGCAGCTGAACGTTTGTCTTTTTAGTTCCGCAGTTAACACTCATTTTCAAAGTGGTTTATAATTATGATTTCACTCATGACTCCACTTCTGACAACTTTAAGCTGAGGGGAGACAGAGACACTTTGTGGCTTGGAACCTGGCTTCAGGAGACTTGGTTTCAGGCAACTGCACGGCACACCGGGGGAGACTTGGGGCATGGCTTCAGGGGACTTGGTTTCAGGCCACTGCACAGCACACCAGGGGAGATTTGGGGCATGGCTTCAGGGGACTTGGTTTCAGGCCACTGCACGGCACACCGGGGGAGATTTGGGGTTTGGGGAACCAGGTTTAAAGCCACTGTACCTAAAAAAAGTGGCTTGTGCTCCCTCAGCTTCTCACTAGCTCCCAGTTTAGGATTCCTATTTTAACCCTTCTATTTATTGTCTGCATCCTGGATAACTAACATAACCCCAACCTGTTCCAGAGTAGTTTTCCTTAGGGTTAAGTAAAGGCAATTACTATATTGCTCCATAAATTTGTCTGGGTTTGGTGTCTTGGGGAGTTTTTTGTTAATGTTGTTCTATTGTCGTCTTTTTGTTGTATTTTGAGATCTCTATAGCTATTTAGTTAAAATGCCAGTACAGTAGGGGATTCTTTTCACTGATGTCACAAAGAAACGTTCTCGCCGAGCCTCGCTTTCCAAAACTGCTGAGCTTCCAACCACATGACGCTTTCCTCAATCCTTAGAAGAGGAATTAAAACATGTAATAAAAGGATCAGCCTTTTAGAAGAGCACTCCCAAGAAGACCAAGAGAAATGTCTGCGTTTAACATTCGCTCTGGGATATCTATGGACAAGGCAATTACTGGCATTACTGTGCTTGGAAAATACTTCCATGGTGATATTCTATTGCATTATATTAACCAAGGGCAAACAAAAGATAGTACTGCCAAACTGTGCTTTGCTAAATAATCCAGTCAATGTTGCAGGAGCCCTTCTATTGTCCTAGTCTTTCTGAAAGAGTACAAATAGATCTCTTTGTTTTAAGAAAACAAACTTAAAAAAAAAAAAACACTTTTACATTTTGAAATCCATGTATATATTTTTGGTCCAAAAATTATTTCTAAAATAATAGTAATGAACTGGTGAAAATTAAAATTGAACTGGTGAAAATGATCTAAGCAGAAATGGTAATGGTAATAGAATTGTAAACAGGTAAGAGTGAAGCTGGTGTAAGAAACCCATTCATACTCGCTGCTTGCTCAGTGACCTTGTCTTCCTCTCTGCTGTTTCAGATCACTACACGCAGATCCTGATCTGTGAACATGAGTGTGTGCGTGACCTGGCCACCCGCCCCGGCCGGCTGTCCCCGATGGAGAACTACCTGCCCCTGCATTACGACTACCTGCAGTACGCCTACTTCAAGGGTAAAGACGGGCCTCTGTGGGCATGGTCCTCACTCTTTCTCCCCTCTTTCATTCTCTGCATCATCATCCTCCCTCACCCTTTCCCACACCCCACCTCCTTCTGCTTCACTCCTCCTCTTTCTATACCTCTCCCTCACCCCACCTGTCCCTCTCTCTCTCTCTCTCTCTCTCTCTCTCTTTGTCTCCCTCTCTCTCCCTCTCTCCATATAACTTCTCCACACCTCTCGTCCTCCTCCCTGCTCTATCATTCTCGCCAGTTTCACCATAGAATAGAATAGCTGGTAAAGTGACTAATCAATCACGCAATCAATCAATCTTTATTTTATATAGCGCCTTTCATAGTGGACCACCATCACAAAGCGCTTTACAAGATACAGTAAAAAAACAATGCATAATACATTAAATACGGTGAAAAACAATGCATAATACATTAAATAACAGTGAACAACAAAGCATAATACATTAAATACAAGACTAGGATGTAAAAAGAATTCTAAAACATTGTGAATGCGAGAAAAAAAATTAGCTATGACACAACAACTAATAGCAGATATCAGGCTTAAAGAGCATGGAAAGCAAGAGAGAACAAGTGGGTCTTGAGAGTTGATTTAAAGCGAGTGACGGTGGGAGCATCACACACCAAAGCTGGGAGAGAATTCCAGAGAGTCGGAGCCATGAAGCTAAATGAGCGTTCTCCAAGTGTGGTGCACTTTTGCTTGGGGATAACAAGCAGGCCAGAGTCGGAGGACCTCAGCTTGCGGGCAGGGACAAACGGGTCAGCAGGTTGAGGAGGTACTCAGGACCTGTGTGATGAAGGGCATTGTAGGTGAGCAGGAGAGTTTTTAAAGTAATCCTGAACTTTACAGGTAGCCAGTGCAGCTGGGCAAGACAGGGGGTGATGTGTTCACGTTTTTTACATCTGGTAAGGATCCTGGCAGCGGCATTCTGAACTAGCTGCAGTCGTTTTATGGTGCATGCCGGGAGACCACCATAGAGAGAGTTGCAGTAGTCGAGTTGAGAGAAGACCAATGCATGACAGAGTATCTCTGCATCCGGGGGGAAAGGTGGGGACGGACTTTGGAGATGTTTCGAAGATGGTAGAAGGAAGATTAAAATTCTTAAGTTGTGTTTTAGTTGTTACTAGAAGGAGTTCAGATTTGCTAATGTTGAGCTGAAGGAAACTGGCAGACATCCAGGCCTCGATGTCTTGAATGCAAGCCGAGAGCCGGACCATGACAGAATGGCTACCAGGGTCGAGTTTTAAGTAGAGCTGAGTGTCATCAGCATAGGAATGAAACATGAGGCTGTGTTGGCAGATGGGGTGACCCAAGGGAAGCATGTAGATGTTGAAGAGAAGAGACCCAAGAACAGACCCTTGAGGGACACCACAAGTGACTGGGTTTGCAACACCACTGCATCCAGCATAGAAAGCAGACTGCATGCATCCAGATATGTAAGAGGACATCCAGGACAGACAGGTTCCAGAGATCCCAGCGTACTTCTGAAGGTGGTCAAGAAGAATGCCATGATCTATGGTGTCAAAAGCAGCTGTTAGGTCAAGGAGGACAAGCACAGAGGGAGCAGCAGCATCAGCATTCATCAGGAGAACATTTACAGTCCGGAGCAGAGCAGTTTCAATACTGTGCCAGACTGCAGAGATTAAAGCAAATTGTTATCTGTGAGATGTTTCATCAGCTGACTGGCTATAGCCCTTTTGAGAGTTTTTGAGAGAAAAGGGAGATTGGAGATGGGACGGAAATTAGATAAGTCAGCTGGGTCGAGGGAGAGTCAAGGTGCTCAAGTAGTAAACTGGGTTTACTAATCGATGAAAGAAAGAGGAGAAATCATGACAGGTAAGAGAGGAGGATGAACGGGAGATGGATCTGTCGGTGGCTGGATGTAGAATTTGGTCAATGGTCTTACAGAACATTGGGTTTACTGTGTCCCACAGTTATGATTTCAGAGAAGTATTTCACCCTGGCAGTGGTGAGCGCATGCCTGCAGCTCGCGAGATGGTCAGTCCAGATCTCTCTGTGAACTGTTCGTCCAGATGACCTCCACTTGCGCTCAAGCTTGCGGCAGGCAGACTTAGGCAATCAAAGTTCGAGGGTGTACCATGGGCAGTTTCAATCTTTCTTGACCGTTCTGGTACTTACATCAGAGTGTGCTGGATTTTTTTAAGCAGGAATGTTTTTTAGGCTTTTCAATCTGAGCAGGCCTGTCTATGCCTTAGGTGGGTTTTCCTGGAGAGTCAGCGCATAGAAGCTAAAATCAAAGGCTCTGAGACTTGAGATGCGAGGAAGGGGCAGTTTTTAAAAGCCAGCTCTCCTAGACCAGTCGGACCAGATCAAGTAAGTAGTCTGGTGGCAGGTCATGGAAAAGTCCCAAGTCACTCACTTTAGAATTACATTTGAATTATGACGCAGCTTTCCTTTCATAGCGGATTCTAAAAAGGCACAAAATAGCTACGATACCCGTGCGCAATTCTCTAATGCTGTTACTTTGCAAAATACTAAAAATCATCGTCTATCTTTGTCACGGCTGGAGTTTGTTTTTTTCGGTATGCTTTAAAAGCTGCTATAAGGAAAGCAACAACATCATTTTAATTTAATCCTGGGCCTTTTTATGTGTCAATTGGCTAAACGATATGGAGGATATTTTATGCCAAAATGAAAAAGAAATGAATAAATATTAAATAAATAAATATCTGAATAAATAAATATAAAAGACATTTGTTTATTTCGATATTTATGTTTTCACTTATGCATTTATTTATTTCAACGTTTATTTATTTTGATTGACTATTAATTTTAATTTTGGCATAAAATATCCTCCATAAAAGGATGTTTGCTAATACAACAGAAGGAGAACTAATGAGGAAAGGGGGACATTTTTTTTTTTTCATTCCAGCAGAGGAGTACAGACCTAAATAAATCTACCAATAACAAACAAACAAATTGACATACAAGAGTAACAACACCCTCCACATCCTGAACGACGGACAGGATTGGTGTTTGTCCCAAACTAGAGCCTAATCACTGGGATGCAGAGAGCATCGTTGCTTTAGTATTGTAGTGAACCCATAGGGCTGGCTGAAGCAGGTGGGAGCCAGTGAAGTGTGAGTTTGTATGTTGCCATGGCTTTAAGACCTCCAGTCCTAATACAAGAGATACGACAGTGTTAAGAGAAACTGTGTGTGTGTGTGGGGGGACTCGGGCTCTCTCAATACTACACCTGCAGCAAGGTTTCTCAAAGACTGAGGGCTTCAGTTCCAGCTCTCTGGCTTGAGTAGGAGTCTCATTTTTAATGGGTTATGGTACCATGGGTCTCAAACTCCTTGTTTTATGGCTTAGAAAATAGTTTAGAGTGGGGGGGGGGGGGGGGGGTTGCTGTCAAGTCAGTAAAACTGTAGGGGTCGAGGGGAGAAGAGTTGCTGTCAGGTCAAGCTTTTTAAACCACGGCCAAATCTGATATTTCACTTTGGAACTGGGATTGGAAATGTGCTTTTTTTTCTATATTTGTTCCACTACCTCAGCAAGTTTGCTCTACTCGCTTTGTTTTGAATGCAAGCCTGGAATATTGTTCTGGATATTATTGGGTAATGTGCTGGTGAATATGTTATCTCATCTGTGTATTGAAGCTTTAAATAAATACATCCCCAAATGGTATACTGTCTTGCTGTTCCGGGTGGCTGGAGATGTGTAAGCGGGGGAGCCCTGTGTCGGTGTCTCCGGTGCTGCAATGGAGATGTGTAAGCGGGAGAGCCCTGTGTCGGTGTCTCCGGTGCTGCAATGGAGATGTGTAAGCGGGAGAGCCCTGTGTCGGTGTCTCCGGTGCTGCAATGGAGATGTGTAAGCGGGAGAGCCCTGTGTCGGTGTCTCCGGTGCTGCAATGGAGATGTGTAAGCGGGGGAGCCCTGTGTCGGTGTCTCCGGTCCTGCAATGGAGATGTGTAAGCGGGAGAGCCCTGTGTCGGTGTCTCCGGTGCTGCAATGGAGATGTGTAAGCGGGAGAGCCCTGTGTCGGTGTCTCCGGTGCTGCAATGGAGATGTGTAAGCGGGGGAGCCCTGTGTCGGTGTCTCCGGTGCTGCAATGGAGATGTGTAAGCGGGGGAGCCCTGTGTCAGTGTCTCCGGTGCTGCAATGGAGATGTGTAAGCGGGGGAGCCCTGTGTCGGTGTCTCCGGTGCTGCAATGGAGATGTGTAAGCGGGGGAGCCCTGTGTCGGTGTCTCCGGTGCTGCAATGGAGATGTGTAAGCGGGAGAGCCCTGTGTCGGTGTCTCCGGTGCTGCAATGGAGATGTGTAAGCGGGGGAGCCCTGTGTCGGTGTCTCCGGTGCTGCAATGGAGATGTGTAAGCGGGAGAGCCCTGTGTCGGTGTCTCCGGTGCTGCAATGGAGATGTGTAAGCGGGGGAGCCCTGTGTCGGTGTCTCCGGTGCTGCAATGGAGATGTGTAAGCGGGGGAGCCCTGTGTTGGTGTCTCCGGTCCTGCAATGGAGATGTGTAAGCGGGGGAGCCCTGTGTTGCCGTGGTGTTTGTTTAAAGATAAATTGAACTCTGGTTTCCCTCCTGCAGTGAATGAGATTGAGAAAGCGCTGGAATGTGCCTGGACCTACCTGCTCTTTCATGAAGGAGATGAGTTTATTACCGATAACATCGAGTTCTACAAGGAGGCTCTAGCTGAGAACAACAGGCCCCAGGACATCAGACCACGCCAGGTAGGGGCTTTGAACACAGAGGGCTACATTCTCAATGCGTGGCCTCCAGTCTTTAATTAGCTCCTGCTGTTTTGAAAGGAGAGAGGAAATCGTGTTAATGTTACAAAATGAAAAGCAAAACACCTTGAGAATCCCTAAGAGAACTTGATGTGTATCAGTTAGTTGTTTGGTTGTAGTTTTGTAAAAATGAATTAAGCATTTTCCCTCTTTCAAAAAATAGGAGTTAATTACATACCTTTGAAAATATGGCAAGTAGGCAGTAATACCATCGAGAAGTTCTGGGGGCAATGGAACCTCGAGAGCAAAGCTAGAGATGGCACTACCCCCTGGTTATTTTTTGTAATATGTCTAAAAAATATGAGTCTTACTTTTCGTGGGAGAGTTACATTTACTTCAAGTTGTTGGTTTTACTCGAGCGTGGAGTTGGCTTTCGGGTCTGGGCAGTGGTTAGACTGAAACCCGGCTCCACGATTACAAGAGTTTTCTGTGACGCACAGTAATATTATTTAGGTCTGTTCATATAAGCAATTACAGATACCAGGAGGCCCAGCGCATTCTGTTAAAAATAATGTGGAAGACGTTCACAGCTGCCAGCGAAGAAACGATGCGTCTGATTTGAATGGGAGGGGATTTTAAACCAAGCGCTCGTATTAGAATTAAAAGCTGTTGGAAGACGCGGGAGAGCACAGCTGAAGCCTGGTGTATTCTAATGATATATTCCGAGTACAGCACCAGGACCGGACTCTGCTCGCTGCTTGTCTCATCGTGTGTCTCCTGTGTGTTTGTGTTCACAGGATGCTGAGAGGTATGTGAGGCGTCACCAGCAGGAACTGAAGGTCCTGCTAGTGGGGAGTGACAATCTGGATTTCGTTTACTCCGAGCCGGTATGTAGGAATTGTTTTGCAGGATCTCGCCCATGAACTTTACTTAGACAGATTATTAGATACACAGCAAACAGACTGGAAATGGTAACTATTCTGTTTAGCTGTTTTTGGAAAGATTTGTAAGCGTTTCTGCAGCGTGCTGTACAAACTGATGGAGTGCTGTAGTACTGCATTTCTGTTTCCTGCATGATAACACCATTGACCACACTCTGCTGCCACTCTAATACCAACCCAGGGCAAGAGTCCAAAGCCCAGGAAATGCCCTGTGAACATGCCAGCTCTGAAGGGCATGTCCGCGCACAATGGTAGGAGTCACAGGCTGCAGTAAGAGCGAGGCTTGGATTGCACCCAGTCCCAGAGCCCAGGAGAGGGCTTTAAAACACAAACGTGGACACATGTGAAGTGCCAGGCGTTGCAGCAGGTTGTGGCACTGCAAGTGCATGTGAGATTGAATAATAACAAAGGGGTAAGGTGCCTGGGGGGAGAAGGGGAAAAAAGGTGGTTGTTTGTTAGCTTCTATATAAGAGTCTTGCAGGGAACATATCGGACATTTCTATAGGCGCACACTGCAGCTGTCTGCGTGCTTGGAGTGTCTGTCTGTCTGTAACCTTTGAAGGGCACAGTAGAGCCTAATCATCCTAATACACAGTACAGTACACTGTCAAATTGCTTGTATACAGTTATTGCACCATTACACTGCCATCTAGTGGTAATAAGGGAGAACAGGGAAACAGACTGTTTACAGACCACGCAGATAAAGAAAATTCCACAGGATTTTATTCATAGAATCTTTTTTTTTTTTTTTCTTTCTCAAATATTTATTATAATGATTATTTTATTCTTTACAGAATTACTGGAGCACCACGTTCGGCAGAGAGGATATAAACAGGTAAGAAGTTTTATTTTTTTTTCTCTAGAGAAGCTCTCCTCTATTCCTTATAGTATGTCTCCTTGTAAATTATTTCAATGATATACACCTGCTCCAGCTGAACTATGTGTTAAACTAAGGTTATTTTGTATTTTGTTTTGAGTTTTGAGTCTAATTTCCAAGGCAGACTCTTATCGTTCTTGGAGAATTGACTACTTGTGTTCTTTTTGCTGAAAAGGGTCCCTTCAGGAACTGCCATTGGTGTGCGCTCCAGCTCTCCGTCAGAGAAGAGGACCCTGGCTTCAGAAACGGATCCAGGACTGCGGGAAGGTAAGCAAGCACAGTGGTGTGCTGGGATTGACAGCGCTGTGCACAAGCCTCGCCGTGCGTACAACACAGCGGGGCTGTGCACCAGTGCTTGTGTGACGACTCTGTGAATCCTAAGAAGATGAAGCAGTGCCGATTGTTTTGCCCCTGCAGGTGGGCCGGTGCCCTATGACGAAGTGCAGATAGTTTTGGGCTCCGAGGCGCTCAATGGCTCCCAGCGAGTCCTGCTCGACGGAGTGCTCTCGGAGCAGGAGTGCAGGGATCTCAAGAGCGCAGCGCAGGTGAGTCCTCAGAGTGCTTTCGGTAACTCTAGAGCAGAGATGTATATTACCCTGCCTGAACGGGCTCCTAATTGCCCACGTTTTTTAGGTTGTGTCCTTCGAAAGTGTTTTACCCTGTTCAGTACAGCGTGTCTGTGCTTCTTCTCAGACGATCACTATGGCTGGAGATGGTTACAGTGGGAAGATGTCGCCCCACACGCCCAATGAGAAGTTTGAAGGGGCAACGGTGCTGAAAGCCCTACAGGTAAGCACTACTGGTACAAGAGGAAGAGCAGCTGTGAGCAGTGTGTGTGTGTGTGTGTGTGTGTGTGTGTGTGTCTGCGTGTGTGTGTTTGTCTCTGCGTGTGTGTGTGTGTTTGTCTCTGCGTGTGTGTGTGTGTGTGTGTGTGTCTCTGTGTCTATGCCTGTGTGTGTGTATGTGTGTGTGCAGTGCATGTATTTGTTCATTTCCACTGCTTGTGTGTGTGTGTGTGTGTGTGTGTGTGTCTGTCTGTGCGTGTCCCTCTGTGTGTGTGTGTGTCTGTGTCTCTCTGTCTGTGTCCCTGTGTGTGTCTCTCTCTGCATGTCCCTGTGAGTGTTCCTGTGTCCCTGTGCATGTCTGTGTGTGTGTCTGTGTGCCTCTGTGCGTGTCCCTGTGTGTGTGTGTCTCTTTCTGTGAGTGTCCCTGAGTGTGTCTCTGTGCATGTCCCTGTGTGTGTGTGTCTCTTTCTGTGCGTGTCCCTGAGTGTGCCTCTGTGCATGTCCCTGTGTGTGTGTGTCTCTTTCTGTGCATGTCCCTGTGTGTGTGTCTCTTTCTGTGCGTGTCCCTGTGTGTGTCTCTTTCTGTGCGTGTCCCTGTGTGTGTCTGTGCGTGTCCCTGAGTGTGCCTCTGTGCATGTCCCTGTGTGTGTGTGTGTGTCTCTTTCTGTGCATGTCCCTGTGTGTGTGTGCATGCAGTGCAGGTATTTGTTGTTTTCCACTGCTCTCTGTTTTATTCCAGTACGGCTATGACGGGCGGATCCCATTGAAAAGCGCCCAGTTGTTTTACGAGGTCAGTGAGAAGGCGCGGAGGACCATTGAGTCCTATTTCATGCTGAACTCCACCCTGTATTTCTCATACACCCACTTGGTGTGCAGGACAGCAATCCAAGGTAAGGAGGGAGCAATGAGGGCACAGTGTTTCACCCAGACACTGCACAACTGAGCTGCTATACTACTGAACTACTACTGAAAAGCTATTCTTGAGATTTCCAACCCTGTAGTAATAGGATAGCACGAAGACCCCATTTCATAGCACTTTGATCTATGAGTTTAATAAGACTCACCTGAGCTTGTTACTTATACAGGTGGCTAATCAAGCTGGTAATAAAACCTGGATTATTTCCACCGCTATACTACTAGCTTTAAGAAAATTCTGTACTGAAAAGAGTATACAATGGTAAATATTCTCTGTTTTTCTTTATTTCTTTGAAACTGTTTTTCTTTATGATTTTCACAGTTTTTTGCTCATTGCTAAGTGATCAGTAGAGTTTCTGTTGTAACCTGGGTCAGAGTGCACACTGATGAGTTGCCCTTGTTGTTTTAAAGGCCAGCAAAGCCATCGGAACGACCTGAGCCACCCGATCCACGCAGATAACTGCTTACTGGACACTGAGGCCTTCGAATGCTGGAAGGAACCCCCTGCGTACACATACAGAGATTACAGGTGACTGACCCCTCTGTGATATTGAAAAGAAGACATGTAACAGGGCAGAGGCTGGGCGTGAACCGGCGACCCCACACACCGCAAGAGAGCGTCTCAATCATAATGCAAGAGCCGGGCTCGTCTGCGTTCGTGGTTTTAGAGCTTTTAACCTCATCTCACCGACGGGACAGAATCCGTCACGGCAGTGCCTCACACAACACTGCCTGTTACTGTCGCTTTGTTTATTGCGTGCCTTCATATTCTCCTCCAGGGCGGCAGTGTTCAAGGGAAGAGCAACATCATTTTCACAAGCATCCAAACTTGCTGTGTTTATTGTAGGGGTGGTTTGTTTTTTTTCCTTGTTAATATAATTGAATTGGGCCCTCAAGCTGTCTGGGTGCAGCTTACAGTAATGTGCAGAACCAGCGTTCTGAATGAGCAGCAGGAAGTAGAGTCTGTCCCAATACTAATGCATGTCTTCTTCCTTTACCTTAGTGCTATTTTATACCTGAATGGAGATTTCGATGGCGGGGAGTTTATCTTCACTGAGATGGATGCCAAAACAGTCACTGTGAGTCATTGTCTTTAAAACGCAACTGAAATGAACATGAAGAAGCAGGCGCTGACTAGGGAAAGCTGCCCCTTGTGGAATAATGTACAGTTATTCGTGTTTTGTTTCCAATCGCTGCTCTTGAAGATGAAGGGGAGGGTTGTCTGTTAGTTTAAACTGTAATGCTGAATACAGGCTCATTCCCCATAGCTGTGCATTCTCATAGTTTTCTGTTCTTTCTCTTCAGGCCTCAGTGAAGCCCAATTGCGGGCGCATGGTGGGCTTCTCGTCAGGTGGTGAGAACCCGCATGGCGTGAAGGCTGTCACCAGGGGGCAGCGCTGCGCCGTGGCCATGTGGTTTACACTAGATCCACTCTTCAGAGAACTGGTGAGCTCCCAGCATGCATGCACACAACAATACACTTGCTTGCTTTGGGCACCTGTTAAAGTGCTTTTCATTTTATATATATATTATATATATTTAATTTATTTGAAAATCCCCAGTTTATACCTGTGGTGAGCCACCTTCAGCCCCCAAGCTTAGCTCAGGTTTCTGTGCCCTGGTCTGTGATCTTACATGGTGCACTGTTAATATATGCATAATTGCTCCCATGGTGATCAAGCAATTGGTTAGTGTTCCATTTATACAACATCCCCCTCTAGTGGCCTTAAAGTATATTGCTCCTTTTAACTTTTTTCCAGGCTACCACTGTATTAGTAGCTGGCCTTATCTAGGGGTTGAGGCTAATGTTTTATTTTTATATTTTTTTCTAAATCAACCTTGATTTTTTCCCCCCTCTTCACAGGAGAGGCTACAGGCGGACGAGGTGATGCAGTCTCTAGATGATGAACACCGGATGGACATTCTCAACCCAAGGGATGAGTTATAAACTCATTCAGAATGACATGGAACGTTATGTTAATTAATATCTATTTATTTAAGAGCGTTCATTTTAACGGAAGGGTTTATTTTTGTACCATGTGTCAATATAGTGTGAAAAACGTTTTTTTGATGAGATCTAACGGATAACGCGGCATGACGGTACTTGAGTGTTTTTTGTTTGTTTTATTGTTTCGTGTGTTGCCTGTTCTGTAGCATTGTTTGACTTCCAGGCCACCCAAAGCAAACCTAAACTTCAGCCCGTTTCACTGCTAGTTTCATGAGTGTATCGGACAGGTGTGGCTCCACGCAGTGAGTTTTGTACCTACCCATTTTTTTTTTTTTTTTTTTTCTTAATCCTAGTTTTTATAAATATGTTTCAAAGCTGGTCATACTAAGGAGTTCCACGTAGCATTTCCTTTCCCTTAGGGTCTCCTGTCCCTATTGTAATGCAATAGGGACAGATTGGAATGCAAATGAGTTCCAGTATTGTATAAAGGATGCACTTCCTAGGTGCTAGGCTGCTTGTGTAACAATGATCTGAGCAGCGCAGCTGAGACACAGAGCTGGAGGGTCTGAATCGAAGCAAGGCTGTTAAAATGACCAAATGAAATGACGGTGAAGAGCAGCAGTCCAAAGGGATGGGTCACTCACAGCACTTTAAACCACTGCAAACTCCTCACCTGGAGTCCAGTTTCTTGTATTCATTTTGTCCAACAGCTCCATCACTCCTCTGCAGAACCTTATTCTGAGTAAAGACATTTAAAAACTAAGTTCATACCTGTTTTTCAAGCTATGTTATGTAAAGGGCGCTCATGAAGCCAGCTAATTAAACGGTGCTACAGTACATGTCTTTGTTAGGTAGCTGCTATTTTAATTGTCAAAATTGATGATCAAAGATCGTTTTTTATGTTGTTGCCATTCTTTTTTTTTTTTTTCTAGAACGTGGTATTTTAATTGATTTCCTATTTCAAGGAACTTCTCGCCTATGTTTTATTGTTCTGTGGACGGTTCATGCCAAAGAGCTGTGTTGAAGAAAAAAGCTTTTCCATGCATGTCCCATGGCCACTGCACAGACTGTATATGCTGGGAGTACTGGCAGTCTTTATCTGAAGCATCCACTACATCCAGTTGTTTTTAGATTAAGAGGATTTGCATTTTTTTGTTTTGTTTTTAGGACATTACTTGGTGGGAAAGGCCACTTGTTTTCTTTTCTTTGCAAATGTATTTTGAAGGCAGGACTTCTTTAGTTGAAAATGAGTAGCTTCCCGCAAGCGATGAAGGTGTCTGATTTTTCTTTTTACCTTTTCAGATGTCGATTGTAAATTTAAGAATGCTGTTGTATATCAAGAATGGTCTTTCTTATGTATTATTATTATTATTATTATTATTTAATTAAGTTATTGTTCAACTAGAGATTCATTTTTTAGCTATTAAAGCAATATTTTCTTGCATCTATTTATTGTTTGTTTCGTATCTTGGTGATTTTAATGGGTGTTTGGTTAACCATATACAGCAGCAACCTATATAGTGATGGACCCTTTTAGAAGTCTTTCTCATGGGACACATGCAACATTGAGGCAGTGTGCATGGCGTATTGGAGTGTCAGAATCCGAGGCTATAGGGAACCCTGTCCCATGTCAACCTTGTCACGTTTGCATTTGAAATCACCATTTGCCCTGGTATGCCTGGTGTTTCCCTCATATACCTAGTGTAATAGGTTTGGGTTTGATAATCCCTCCTCTCTTCAGTGGCATGAAAGAGCTAACTGGCTCGCCTGCTGTGTGAAACACATTATTACATTGTGTGATTCTCAACTCGGTTTCATCTGTGACTTGAACTGGATTCAAAGCCAAACCTTATAGGTATATTAGGGAAATTAAACAATATTTATGAGAATGAGGGATTAACATGTGTGCCTCCATGGGACCTGACCTTACTACCCTGGGAATCGGAGTCTGTGCCCTCCCAACTAAGCCAGCCAGAGAACTGCTTTGCACCCTTGTAAAATGTCTAGGGCTTGAATTTTTTGTACGCTATGTAGGGGCAGATTCAATCACTAATATTTTCAACACACAAGGCAAGGCTTGAATCACAGCTATGGTGTTTATTTATCAATGTCTTTCTTTTTGATCTTTTAAGCAGAGAACACCAGTGTTTGTGGTGTTCTGGTTGTCATAGCATTTATTTTGGTGTCATGGTAACCTTGCGCAGGGTCCTGTGGGATGGGCATCTTTTTTGGCCGAGAATTCCACCGCCCGCCAGCCAAAATGCTATTCTTCCAAGTCCTGTGAATGACACCCTTATAGAGAGGCGGGTATAGTGGAGTATACAAGTCATTAGAATGCATCAGGCAAAGCAATGCAGAACTGGAGCAGAGGGTCTCCATCCGCTCTGAAGTCAGCCTGGAGCTGGAGCAGGGGGTCTCCATCAGTTCTGAAGTCAGCCTGGAGCTGGAGCAGGGGGTCTCCATCAGTTCTGAAGTCAGCCTGGAGCTGGAGCAGGGGGTCTCCATCAGTTCTGAAGTCAGCCTGGAGCTGGAGCAGGGGGTCTCCATCAGTTCTGGAGCTGGAGCAGGGGGTCTCCATCAGTTCTGGAGCTGGAGCACGGCCAACCCTAACATACATTGTACAGGATAGTTCTCTTACCCTGCCTTCCAGAATGTTTAAAGGTGCAGTTTTAAAGGTGCTTGTTAATTGTTAAATGTTTTGACACCTAATGAAAGGGAGGCCTACACCCTATCAATCTCTTCATTTACCTTTGTTCAAAAATCCCCCCAGGTAATAAACTCAGTAAACCATCACCAGGGAATCCTATTGAAGTGAACATAATTGCATACTCTGCTGTTCCACCCTTTGCGCAATGCAATTTAGAAGTCTTAACTGGTTTAACAGGTACACTGTAACTGACATACATACTGGTTCCACATTAATAACAATAAAAAAACAAACAACAAAAAAACACGAGGCAAGTCTGAGCAATGCTACTTTTCATTTTATTTTTTTATTCGAGTAACAATCTGAAACCAGATTCTCCCAAACACAGCACTGTTGTTTATAATCAAAATTACAAATATAAAAAAATTGTAAGTTTAATAAATCTGAACTGTAACATATATACACACATCATTTTACAACAACGAACAAGAACCCAGTTGAAACGGCACAAATTCTGGCACAAACATTCCAGTATTCGAAGAATACATACAAAAGGGTTCGAGATGTTTTGTAAAATATTCCCGTTACAACAACATGGCCTTTTCACCGTTCTGCACCAGCATGACTATTTACAAACAATAATGGATTTCTGTCAGGAATGGCACTGCTCAAGAAGCTCTTGTTGCCTGGTTTCTGAAATTAAGGACACTAAACGATATACAAATACAAATTGAAATGATCGCTTCCCAGACGGCCAAGACAATGCCCCGGTCAGTGAAACAGCGAAAGGGTGTCAGGTTTAGAAATATAATACATGCTCGGCTTTGGAAGGCACTAAAACATTTCAGTAGAAAAGAGTCTTCAACGATCATGAAGTACAGCAAGCCTGTGAATCTTACTTTAATAACACTGACAAAGACATTGGCCGAGACTCACAGCTTGTCTGCTTGACTTGGTTCCTTTGTTAGTTTTAGTCGCTCAGAAGACATACAGTTTTAGAATAATTCAGAGTTTACTAGTGTGACTCCTATGTTCTGGTCGAGTGTTATGGATGAACACGTTACTTCATATTCTCACAGTATCTTGTGTGAAGTTCTGTCATTTAATCGCAAGCCACTGCATTGCCATTAGCATACGGTAGAGATGTTCAAGTTGTTATACATTCCTGGGCTTCAAATACAAATGTAAATGTTATCTTCTAGATAGAAATGTATTGTATATACAGTAATACATTGTAGATTTCTTTATTGCTCTGCTGTTTATGTTGCACAGTTCTGAGAATTGCAAGCCATACTAAGGGACAAAATAGAGGCAACATCTGTATTAATAACTAGGGATTTAAATAAGACTCCTATTGCATAGCAGTTTCACCCATTCCAGGTTTTACTGCGAGCTTGCGAGCAGTGTGTAGGTAACAAGCTCAGATGTGTCATTAAACGCATAGTAAAAGCAGGAATGGATCAGACTGCTATGCAATGGGATTCTTATTTCCATCCCTGATTTAATAACCCATAGGAAAAGAAAATATAACCTTGATATAAATCTTTAATATGGTGGATAGCTGTCTACATTTCAAAATGTTATGCCTTCAATATACACATGAAGAAATCTAGATTTATGAGAAACACATTCCTTGAACATATATACACTTTTAAATCATAAAAAAACAACTTTCATATGGACAAAAAAAAAAAAAAGAGACTACTAAATGATCATTATGTAAGTGTGACGCGACTACATATTAAAGAAGAAAACAGCTGTACAAGGCTATAAAGGGTATACTGTGACATCAGCTCTCCATGGGTTCAGTCTACTGTGTGTACAATCCAATACTGTAACAGCCCAGTGAAGCAATACTGGACTTGCAGATTAGGATCAGGGGAATGGGTAAAACAAGGCTGTTACTAAACAATACTTAATCTTGTAATTATGGATCGGAAAACCAATGTTATGCAATTCAAGTAATTGAACTTTAAAGATGGCATAATACTTTCTTTTGGCAGTCTTATATATATATATAATTTTTTTTTATTTCTTTTTTTATTAAAAAAAAACAAACAAAAAAAGCAGAACACTTGGCTACTCCCACTATTTAATTACATTTGGTATCTTAAAGGGTTACCCCAAAAAGTGAGGATTTTTATCAGTCAGTAACCCCACAGTACAGGGAGCAAAGTACATTTTAAACCAAATAAGAGTCAGCACCGACAATGTCTGTTTGCAGGACCCGAACCTTTCTTTAATATATATATATATATATATATATATATATATATATATATATATTAAAGATGATCCTAAAACAAGAATACAGCTGAGCAGACTGCAAAGCTTCAATCTAAAGGAATTTTTTCTTTTCTTTTTTTTTATGTACTGCAAGTGCTGTGTCACAAAAAAACAAAAAAACGCACTTAATTTATAACCACCACTCGCCACCCACCCAACCTGCAATAACCAGAGCCAAGATATCGGGAGAAGAAAAATAAAAAAAATTAAGTGCAACATTCTCTTATCCCTTTTCTTTTTTTGTTTAAAAAAAATTTTCAAAAGTCAAATAAAATAAAAAGTTTGAAGAATGAAAACAGGTTGCGTGTCCAGTCGGTGTGCACCGTGGTCATGGGTCTCGGGTGTCACAGGAGAGTCGTGTCCGGCGAGGGGACCTCACTCGCCCTCCTCCTTGATGCGCTGCTGTTTGTTCCGACGGGAGTCCATGTCAAACGAGAAGTCGCTCCAGTCGTCGCGCGGGGGGAAGGAGATGGTCTGCCGCAGGGTGAAGCGGACAGCGTCGATGACCCGCTCACCACGCGCCTCGGAGGAGCCCACGCTCGCGTTGGAGGCCCCGCTGGTGGAGCGCATGAGGTGCTGGGAGGGGGAGGGGGAGTACTCCAGGGTCTGCCGGTGGTCCGAGAGCCCCTTCCAGATGGCATGCTGGAACTGCTCCGGGATCTTCAGGTGGGACAGGTCCTGCAGCAATCAAGTCCAATCAAGACTTTAAAATAACAATTCGCGCATTGTCAGGAAACCACACTACAGCTTTCTCCGTTTGACATCTCAACATTTCTGGAACCCACAAGGCGTAATGGGATCTACTGTGTCAATACCTAAAACATGAAGATCATGTTTTCTGTTGAGTGGTGATATTGCCAAAGACTGGTGTCCTCTACAGGGGAACACTATCTAAAAGGCAACAGTGTCACATGTTTAACCCTTGGCAGTCCATTGTCGGACCTGGTCCGACATTGCAATTATTCCTATCAGGTCCATTGTCGGACCCTGTCCGTCATCATTATAGAAAAGCAAAAAATGGGTTTCTACGTGTTTTTTCTCCGGAAAAAGCCGAGAAAACCATTCAATGGCCGAGTGGGAGCGACAGGAGCCGAGACAAGTCGGAAAAAAAAAAAAAGGCGTATCTCATGAATAGTCATACATGGCCCTGGTATCAGATAACGGGGCGGTCATAGTAAACAAGCTGGCTGATAGTGCGTCAGTGCACAGATAACACAGGCATTTGCAGAGCTTTTTTGAGATGTTATAGTAATAAAATAATGACATGGATCGCATTATTGAGGAGTTTGGTGATAAAACAAGTGATCAGGAGATGATTGATCGGTATGTACGACTATTATTATTATTTATTTCTTACATAGGTGAAAGCTATAGCGAACGAAAGGGCGGGGCTGGAGATGCCTAGTGAGTGCTTTGTTGTTATGCAGTGCCTTTTAAACCCGTTTGACTGTGGGAAAAAATACTTTTAAACAGCGAGTTTAAAATTAACTGCGCGTGTAAAAATAAATTGGACCTGACGTGCCTGACACGCACTTAATAAATGGACTGCAAAGGGTTAAAATGAACACTGAAGGAAAGACTAGACTTGTGAAAACTGAGACAGCAGGTTGGCTTACTAAATTGCATTGAGGTTTAACACACTGAAGGCGCTTACCTCCATGTTGTAATGCTCGATCTGGTAAATACTGGTGAGCCCCTGGGTAGTGAAATAGTCCAGGCACGACGAGCAGCCAAGCCTCAGCAGGAAACTAGAAACACAACAGGAACGTTAGGGTTATTGCACAAAAAATAAAACCATGCTGTAGGGCTGCTACTGTGTTTTCATGGCAGCATAAAATCTTAAAATCAGTGGCTTACAGTACAATACAGATTTCAATGCACTTAGTAGAAAGATGACTACTAGCCAGGGAAGGGTGGTTTGCACATTTTAAATATATAAATGAGATGCCTGACAGAACTAACCCTAGGAATGTTTTCAAGGTTAGTAGAATAACCGGTGAAGGCTTGCCAGTGGCTGGATTCTTGTCTAAACTAACAGGAGCCACACTCCCCTGGCTGACTGGTTCTCCTGCTGTATGCAGATGCCCTTGTGCAGGGCGCTTGCTCACCTGGAGATGCTGCTGTCGGTGGGGTAGGGGGGCGGGGGGGTGCAGTGTGACGACAGCGGCTGCATGGGCAGCTGGGACTGCACAGCCTGTGTGGGGCTGAGCGCGCTCATATCACTGCCCATGGGGATGTGCGAGCCCATTATCGGAGCCACTGCGGGCACAAGAAACAGAGCAAACACATTCAAGATCCAAACTCTTCCCCAGCGTCCAACCAACAGAGGATTCAATATACAGTATGAATAAACACACAAATAGAAGAAAGCAGAAGCGCTAGATTACAGTTTCTTTGTGATACAAGATAGTCTGGGGCTTGCCTTTTGAATGCAATACACATGGTCAGGACCCAGCTACCTCTCTGTTTTACAGGTCATCTAGTAACATTTCTGTAACCAAATGCGCAATGGGATTTGTGGCGTCAATACTAATGATCACCTGTGTACGTAGTTATTCCCAATTCGCTCGCACAATGTGGCAGTATGTAAACCGTGCTGACGGATAGAGCTTGCATGGTAAAGCAGGCTGTTTCACCGCGGTTCATACTGTCCTCCAGTTGCTCCACAGCTGTGTGCCTGAGCCAGGTATGGGGAGTACTTACTGTCGGCTAGGCCCCCGGACATGGCGGAGGGGGTGAGTGTGTTGCGCTGCTGCGGGTTGATGAGCTGACTGACGGAGGGCAGTTTGTTCATGATGGGCATTTTGTTGAGTGGGGGTGAGCTGGAGCCGTAGGAGGATGGTGATTGCATGGAGGTCCTGGGGCACGGAAAAGCATACATGCCGTTACTCTCGTCGCCGAAGACACCGAATCTTCAACAACACAAAGCCCAGTTTAATCAATCAGTCACAACGTACAGCACTCCGCACACAGACAACAGCAGGGTCGGAGCTACTGCTCCTCTCAATGTCTCTCTTACAGCTTATACATATCCATCCAACTTGATTCTGTGTTGGAAAACAAATTATAGCACCTTGAGTAAACACTGGGAAAAGCAGATGAAATCTACTTGCGTCTGCATCCAGATATGGTAATTCATTCCTATGGTTAATTTGTGATGCACAACATTCATGGTGTTGAACAATGTGCTGTAGTGTTCGAGTGTGCTTTCTTTACCACGGTTCTAATCCTGCTGCTACAAGAAGCTTTCACTTGTACCAGTAAAAAAACTGTTTTTAACGGCTGGATCTGGTGTTTTAGCGAGGTACAGTAACAGACAGTCATGACTGTGTACCCCTGGAAAGCCAAGAAACTTAGCATGCACTGCAGTCCACCTCTCTGGACCCGTTTATAATGGTGTGCACTGTACCATGAGGGAAGGAATGCCTTCCAAGTCATTTTAGGTAAGACTATCCATTTAAAAGTGTTACTGTATGTGTTCTTCCCATAACCTTTTATCACATGCAGCATCATGCAATGTCTTTCAGTGTAGTGAGATAGGTGTAGGGGGGCAGTGCTGAGATCAGAACTATACTAGGGCCAATCAGTGAGAACTATCCCTGTTCTTGGGTGTAGCTCAAGAGTAAGAGTAATCTAGAGTAGTGAAGAAATGCATTCTGGTAAGATAAAGCAAGTGACAGAAAAAGAAAGAGAGTCAGAAACAGAGGAGAAAGAGACATTTATTGGAAAACAAACAAAAAAAACACACAGAACAAAGCAAAAGAAAAAAGTGCAAGTAGAGCCTCGAACAACTAAACAAGAAAATCTGTTTGAAACAAACTCAACACAAACAAGGATTCTACAATGCTCTGCGTATGATTGCACATTCATTGTAACAACTGTTCCAGCTGTTTCCTTAGAAAAATCAACCTGTCCAGCAGTATGTCGTAAATCAACTTGTAATCATTTTAACATGACCAGCATTATTATTATTAATATCACTATACATTGTATCTTACAGAAATCACAGAAACAGATTGAGCCCAGCTCCAAGGTAATAAGTTTAAAACACCATAGTAAAATCGAAAGCACCAAAAAAATAAAAGCAAGCATTTCAAAAGAAGTTTACAAACATGATCAGTTCAAAAGATGTGCACAAATACATCCAGCCAATACGCTGCACTAGATCAGCAGTGTAATCTCTGGAAAGGGAAAGTGCAATACTAGCAATATAGACCCTCAAACCATCATGTTGGTTCCTATTTTAACAGTGTAATGTTCAGATGTGTTCAATTGCCAATCAACAAGCTAATAGCATGCATGTACAAAAGGGCGTCTCAATTAGATTCCACCCCCACCTCCCCCAACCCCCCCGCCCCGCCCCAAAAGACTTTTGGAATTTGACTTTACAGGAGCTACACATTTCTAGTGTATTGGGACATTAATTCAATGAAGGAGTCATTACAGACATTCTTGTTCCATATATGAATTCCATTTGGAATCCTGGTCTGCAAACAAACTACTAAAACGAGGCATGCAATAGAATCATCACAATCTGGTGTAGAGATCTGGTAAAAGGAGCAGCTACGGCCATGTAAATGTTTTTGGAAATTGGACTGGAAAAGGGTAACTGTTGTTGTTGTTTGTCTTTTAAACTAACTGAGGAATGTTTAAGGTGGTCTCAGTCTGTGCTGGAGAGATTCTCCTTGCCATGCTTGGGCTCCAAGAGTTCAGTTCGGAGGCAGGCCTTAAGCCGACTGTAAAGAAGGAACCAAAGAAAAAAGAAAGAGCAGATAAGGGCAGGGGGACTGTCATTGGTGACGGACATGACCACGGCGAGGGCAGTGGAGACAGGAGTGAACTTGTTCTGCTAGAAGATAAATCACTAAACACTGGAGCACCTGTGCTACATGCCATTCAACGCAGCTGCCACTGTGATGTGTCTTATGTGTTGGTTCAGTGCAAAACCCAACTGCTTGCAAACTGTGGTTCAGTCTGGGCAGCAAGATTAACAGTTCAGATATTCTACATGTTCTGAATTCAGTTAATGATTTATCTTAACATTTCATATCTACCAAAAGAAATGAACTATGCAAGAAACATAAATTTGAGCTAATGCATGAAGACGCAACAGACTCCTAGACAGCCCCCTAGTGGATCAGGCACAGACTAACAGCTACAGTCTGACCTCTTTCCTATATGTGTCACTTAAAGGGTACATAAGGACCTTTTTATTTGATTGTGTTACATGTTCCCATGTGTTGCTACAACTGTTTATGTAAGGTGTGTGTATTGTTTTATTTTTTTTACATTTTGACCACTTTGTTAAACTTTTAAATTGCATTCCCTGCCGCAAGATGGCTTCCCATATACCTGCATGGACTTCTCAGAACTACATTTCCCATCCTCCTTCTGCTCACACATGTAACTGAGATGGATTTACCAGTGAGCAGGAGGATGAAATGTAGTTCTGAGAGGTCCATGCAGGGAATGCAATTTAAAAGTTAGTAATAAAAGTCTTTTATTATAAGGAATAAAAGAAAGAAAACAAAAAACACTCAAATCTCCTTAAAAGAAACTAGGTCTTTTATTTCTGTAAAACTAATCAGTGTCCCTTCAAAGAGATTAGGAAAAAAAAAAAAAAAAATACAGAATCCATGACCACGAAGATGCTCTAATCTAATGAACAGAAGAGATAAGAAAAAGAGAAGGTACAAGATTGAACAAAGCAAGTATACTGAAAGCATCATACAGAAAGAGCGAGAGAGAAGAGGAGATACTCAACAGGTGGAGTGGAGGGAGTGCTATTCTAGAAAAACTATTTGAGATGCATCATCTTTTTAATTTTATTTTTTTCTTCCTGGATGGCAGATATACAATGATAACAGCACAGTGAATTATGAGATATATGTATATAAGTTTTGTTTCTAATAATGAAACTGCCAGATTCCTGGTAATGTTGTTACTCTAACACTGTTGTGAATTCCCCCTCTTCCCTTCACCCCACTCCTCTTGCAATATATTTTCTTAGGAGAAAAACGTCAAGCCGAAAGGATGTGGTTGGAGGAATGGCCCAGGGGTGACAAAGCACTTCAATAAGAGTTACCTAGCCCAGCTTTAGCTAGTTATTTGCACATGACTAGACAATGACGTAAGACAGTGCTTTGAACTTGTTCTGTAAGAGGGAAAAAAGGGTGAAGCCTTCTAATCTTTTTTTATTAGTAATTTTTTATTACAGATTATTTCTTTAAAAAAAAAAAAAAAAAAAAAAAACTGGCACGGTTCCTAAAGTTAATGCAAAATGCACAATTTAACACAAACACATTATAGCGTCGCCAGGAATCTGTCAGTTTGTTAATTAAAAACAATAGGATAAAACAATAATTACTACTGGGCGTCGCTGCCAAAGAATCTAAACTATAATTTGCATCTTTCTCTCTCGTTTTCTTATTTTGCCTGCATAAGCGAGCACTGAAGTACAGATTGTATGTGTGTGTGTTGTGAGAAGCTGTGTGTGTGTGTGTTTCTGTTATGGGTTTGAGATGTTAAGCCATACTCAGGGATCATTTTATGGACCCTCCATAAAATGCATGTGAAAAAGCATAACAATTTATAATAATTACAGTATTAGGTGGGGATTGTTATTAGAATCAGCTCAGCTCCACAAAGCTTGTGAACTGTAGCTCAAATAGACCTGAGCCATGGCGTAGGACGAATGCATGTGTGACGGACGGAGCGGTGTGTTTTGTCCTTCTGCTCTAGCGCTGTATTGGCAGGCTGCTGTGGAGTGATACTCACTGTTTCTGGAGCAGGTGCTGCTGCTGCTGCCTGTATGTTTCGATTGTGTGCTGTGGCAAGAACTGCATGAGCTCCAAAGACTCTTTAATTTTCACCAAAATCTCATAAATCTCACGGCCTTTTATCTGCAAAGAATAAAAGATAGAATTAATTAAAAAACTAAAACCTAATAAACCACACACACACAAAATTAAACAAAAAAAACACAAGTGTTGTATATCTGATTGGAATGTGTTCTGCAAGTGACTAAAGTTTGAAAGAGACAAACTGGATTACACACTGGATAACACCAAGTGACTCATTTTCTGAAGAATAAAAGGAGGTATAATAATGCGGTGATAAAAACTTACAGATAGACAAAATAATTCATCATCTGTGTTTCTTCTCTTCTTAATCGATGTCATCTGTATGCCGTGGGACGTTGGACGGAAAGCTACAAAACAAACAAACAAAAATGAATGCTTTAAGAAATTGAAATCCAAGATGTCGTGAAAGAAAGAAAGAAAGAAAAAAAGAAAGAAAGAAAGAAAGAAAGAAAGAAAGAAAGAAAGAAAGAACTACACTGTATATTGAAAAGGTAGCATAGGCCAGACCAGAGGTCCTCTAATAAAAAAAGCATGCGAGTGAGTGACATGCTGCGTCCACGCTCCTGCACTCAAGAGTCCCGACACCAGCACCAATAGTTACTTACGGCGTTTCGTACCATCACCGTTTTTTGTTCCGTCTGTGACCTGCTGTTTTCGGATGCTGTCCTCGTCTGCCTTGCGGTCTCGGCCCGGGCAGGCGCAGATTCGGGCCTCGAAGCAGCGGCGACCCAGGACCTGACCACTAGAACACAACAGAACCGAACCGCAGGTTAGAGATCCGGCTAAAATCGGATCCCTTTTAACGTTAACAGGGCTCAGCTGCACCGCTGGCAGTCAAGTATTTTAATGCGGTATTCAGTGTTTCCCTGGAATTCGGACGGTTGTATTTTTTTAACCTACTCTTAAGTAAATATGTTTGGATTAGTAGCTTTTATGATTCTTCTTCTGCCTTGCTTTAGACCAAGGCTCTTCTGGGTTTCAGTTTAGCTGAGCTCTCAGTTACTTAATTGAGGCAATTGGCTTAATTAGTCAAGATTAACATGTCTTTCAGATCTTTAGCCATTGATGACGTAAGACACCTATAAACCCTGCAGGATGGGGGCTCTCCAGGACCAGGGTTTGAGAGCAGCGACACCACGTCTGTACATGACAGACTGCTGTGAATATGAAAACAGGGTCTGTATTCCTGGTGCTACTCTGGGACTTACTCTCTGGTCTCCAGTGTGACAATGATGAGGATGGGGCGCCGGTTCATTCCCCCGACACAGCTGCTGTTGCACATGAAGTTGTAAAGGATGGTGGTAAACTCAGTGCCCACCTGTACAGAAAAACGATTCCAAACCCAATTACTACTCCCAATTATGCTATACAGTCAGATAGCAAAATAAAAAGCAAAAAAGAGCAACGATTTTTACCTGGGGGGGTTCATAGGGCACCAGAACGCTCTGCCGGCCAGTGATTGGGTCCTCCACATACTGGGCATGGTTATTTCCTTCCACTCGGATCAGGTGACTGGGCGGCGCTACCTGGCCTAGAAGACAATAAGGCCAGAAATACATTACAAGCAATAACAAATCATGTAAATAGGAGATGCTGGTGGATTAAATCTGATCATAGCTAATGCCAGGACGCTTTACAAAAAACTGCACAAGCCTGGACACAGGTTGTGTTAATTGTTTATTCCCCCCCCCCCCCCCCCCATTAATAATCAATGGTCAGTGTACAACTGAGGGGCATGAAGTAAATCCAAAAGGAGGGGAGTGAAGAGATCTTGATGCAGAATGTACTCGTGTCCTTTTAGTATTGTTGGTGTTTTTATGAATGTGCGGGACAGCGAGTGGCGCCTCACCATCGTTGAACTCGCGGCTCAGCTCGTGGTTGGGACAGCGCTTCACCACCTCTGTGACGTGCTCCGCCTTCTTGTACACTGGCATGGCCCGGATCACCGCGCCCTGCGGGGGAGGGGTCATCATCTTGATCTGAATCGGGCAGGTCTTGGCAATCTGACAGTACAGTTTCTTCAGATCTGTCGAGTACTGCATGGAGGAAACGCAACAGGGGGATAGTTATTAACAGTCTGCAGCATGAAGTAGCAATCAAAAAGCACCTACCTACAACATCAATACTAAATACTAAGACAGTACAGTGCAGATAGCAGGCAATTTAGTTGGTGAATAAATAGAAATAACAATTAGCTCAGGTGCTGACAATCAGGTGGGGGTCATTGGTGTTCACTGGGTTAATTTACCATTCAAAGTGAAACAAGTGAAGAAACAGCTTATTGGATTTGTGTGGATTGCTTTTCTTACTGTGGAGAACAGCGATCGACACGTTTCTTCGGCGGTGAGCTCAATATGAATAATCTGTTTGCGCAGCTCCAATCAGCTCAGATCAATACGGTTTACAGTGTTATTATTTGACACGAGTCATAATGAACACCCTTCTCCTGGCAGTCCTATTCACGTCACTATTCACAAATACATGTATCTGTTACTAACATCCACATGGTGACACATCATCACTGAAGTATCTAGTTGTGTTCGCTTAGGGTGGGCTCTTTCAGACTCGCCCAGGAAAACGGCTACGGTTTTATTTCAGAATGAAACATCCCGTATCACTGGAGCACAAGCCGGCCGCGGCAGTGAGAAACGAATGCTCAGTTAACACAGCGGTACAATATTGTCAGCAACAACACTTCGATGTTGGCCTAAGTGAATAAGCGTTACGCATTCGCCGTGAACCCCACCAACTTTTCATTGTCATGGTAACTGTTCTGAAGCATGTGTCAGTTTGACTCAGACGCTAACCACAGACACCGCTGTAATCGTCAGGGAACACTGTGGATTCCTACAGGATAACAGCACTGAGTGACTCAACAGAGGGAGCTTCGTCTCTGCACAGGTACACGTGTGCCTAAGCTGGAAACCTACAGGGTTTCTAACAGTTAAAAACCCAAAGGACACCCTCCGCAGCACAAAATAACACTTCAGAAACGCGTCTAGAGACAGATTCATGTTCTGGTACAGTCTTGCCTGCAGGGCTCAGATTTAACTGCACCTTTCGAACCCCAGAGCTGTCAGACATGATGCCGAGCATTTAAAAAACACAGAGAGGTACACCCGAAATCGCAAACTGCAAGAAGCCAAGAAAGGAAAAAAAACACACGCACATCAGCAACTAAAAAAGCAACTAAGAAATTGACTATGTCCTGCATGAAGTCCAATACGAGTTTGATCTAATTTGTGAGTGATTTGACTGATCTCACACTATACAGTATAGAGTGATGGTGCAGAGGGTCCCTTTGATGAACTTTCAGTGACACTAATTCCCTCGAAGCTGCATGTTTTATAAAGTGTCTCAAAACCCTAGAGAAGCTTCAGCCTTACAGTATGGCAGGAAAGGATCAATAACTTCATGTAAAATTGACTTTGGTTCTATAAAAGGTTAAACCAGTTTCCAAACTACTGCAGAATTTTTTTGGTTTTTTTTGGAGTAAAAATAAAAGGGGGGCTTTCCAAGGAATCAGTTCCATGTTTATTTAAGAATTCAGGCACAGCTTCCCACTGCACAAAAAAAAAAAAATGTAATCCTTTCTTTTCAGTTCATTAAAAAAAACAAAAAAAAACAAGACCTTCAGATTTTATGAAGGGTGCTTGGGGCTATTCCCCAGAACAATGCTACATTAAATTCAATTTCTATGAACATTTTCTGAAATGTTCCAGTGAATGGAGCCCTACCCTTCCAACCACCTGCCTATGCGGAGATATAGTGTTACATAAGCTTGGCCCAGTGTTCAGCAGTACCCCCTGAACCAACACACACACACGTGCCAACTATTGTAAGCCAGAACACCTGCCTCACCCCATACTCCCTCCCCATCAAGGATTGGCAAACAATTTTGTTGTTTCTCTGAACCAATTATCACCAAAACAACTGGGCGACTGTTGTCCAATTACTTTGGTCATACAGGAAACTTAGTATTTCAATTGCAAACTTACAGCGAGCAGCTAAATGTTGTTCATACACCAAAGGGCTAAAACCAAGTACGTTTTTTTTCTTTCTCTTGTCCACACTTCTTGGAATTTAACTTTATTGTAAGTCTGAATGACGGTCTATTTTTTTTTTGGGGGGGGGGGGGGGGGGGGGGGCTGAAGTAGGACGATAGCTGTGTTTACTATGGAACTCCTAACTAAGAGCAAAACGTTTGAATTAATTCACCCCCTTATACACACACACACACACACAGCCAATCTGCTATCACCTATATACTGGATGAATAGCCCAATAAAGGGCTGGAGAGCAAGCATGTGGGCCTGGGGTCCACAGGATGGGAGCATTTACAATACCGCATTAAAAACGTACAGAAAGAAACAAAGAATGTGTCACAGTAATTCTCCACGCCCTCAGGACTGACACATCCTTAAAACACTCATAATACCGCTCAGAAAAGCAGCTGCGCCCAGCAAAGAGGTAGGGATCGGCCAATTCCCTGCAACTAAATATTTCTGCCTCCAAGGCATGTTTTCTTTTTCACCAAGCTATCTGGGTTACAATCTACAGAATGTGGATTCCTTTAGTTCAGGACTATTTAGGCTCCTGCAATGTCACTGTAGTGCTGAAACAGCATATTCAGCTCGGGTATCAAATCCTTGTTGTTTTCAGCAAAGTGCTCAGTTTAGATCTAGAAAAGAACCTAACCCTGTAATGGTGAATTTGTGTAGCGTTAGAAGCGGTTTAGCCCACAGGTAGGCTTCTAGTTCCTTGAGGTACTAGCAGCTGTGCAAAGACAACACTGACAATCTGATGCTTGGCTACGTGAGTCGACTATGCCTTGGTTCAGTCTCTCTCCTTGGTGGGAGCCTAGCCTTCACATTGAGAGGTCTGTGATCTAGCTAGTGTTAGACACATGCTTGCACATATCCCTGTAGTTCATTCCCCATTAGGGTTGGAAAACAGAGACAGCTATTACAGGCACACAGAGTTAACTGCAATCGTGCCACTGCGACTTGTGTCATGCCTAGAGGCTTCGGGCCACGTTCCAGCCACGCTGCCTGAGCTAATCAAGAATGCTGACATCGTCTCCACCTTCACCTCTAGTCAAACAGTTCAATTTACACAGATATAAAGAGAATTAAACACACACACGCACGTGCACACACACACAAAACACAGAGCGCTTTAACAGCACTCATCCCAGCCCTGAGGCTAAAAACTCAAACACTAGGCATTCATGGAGTCTTGTTTGCATGCTGGAAATCTCAATGGAAAGAACTCTGAAAGGCAACGGGTGACACTTGAAGCTAGTTTGATTGGGGGGGGTACCTTTCTTTTAATAACCTCTTTGTGAAAATGTTTAGTTTTGAGTCGAGTATTGCAGCCAAAACCAATGTTTTTTTTTGTATTTTTATCTGTAACAAAAGTGCTGTGACCTGGACCAAAGCTGCGAATGAAAAGTCAGGCTGATCTAACCTGAAATTAGGCCGTCTGACGTTGTGGCGGTTACTCGGATAAATGTTTTTAAGACGCATAACACCTTATCCTTTCTACCTCAACGAGATTCAATAACTTTGTATTTCTGTATTGATTTGCCTGACAAACCATTTGCTACCAACACAGCAGACAATACCTGCAGGGTTTGAACAATTCCACCTTGACAAGCAAATAAGACTAGTGAAGGCTCATGAATGAACAGACATAATAATGAAGTTAATCTCAAGAGAACCGTAAAAAAAACAACACAAAAAGGTCCTATCTAGGATGCATGCTTTTTATTATGATTTTCTCCACAGCAGTAAATGCAGGCATTTAGTTTAGATTCAGATCTAATGTTATTAATCTGGCTAAAATAAAAGGCTCAGCAGAGCTGGGATTGAAGCACATGTTTCTGCGAATGTCGGGTGCAAATTGCAAATGCTTGTTAATTGCACTGGTGAGCAGAACAGTCGATTTCTCATTTTAAGAAGATATGCTTGATGTAACAGGCAGAATTAATTCATTGCATGCTGGTATGACAGTATATCAGGTAAAATCAGGCAGACTCCAAGTCTTATCTGTACGTTTATTATAGAAAAGACTTCCGCTGAACAAAAAGAGATCATATTCACAAGCCAACCATCTGATCAACCAAATTACCTTCTGAAACCACTGTATTAAAAATAAAGCTAATTCCAATGTCTGGCCTTGATCTTGTGTCCCTCAGGTCAGAAACACCAACCACTGAGCTACTCACACAACCAGTGTAATGACTGGAATAATGCGGAGATGTCAGCTCAACACCCAGTTACTGGTACTGATTTAAAAAGCATCCATCAAAAACAAAGGGAACTATAATATTTGCTTTTGTAGCTTTATATGATTTATTGTCATTGCCTAAAGAGGCAGCACACCTGCCTGAGACACCAAACTCATGCCACTGAACTTGCAGTATTAAACAGGCTGGAAGAGGCAGGAGAGTATCCCAGTCACTAGAGGCCGCTGTACTGAGCCATTTTAAAAGTTCTGCCCAGAAGTCAAAAAACAAAAGATCATTTTCATGGGCTTACTAAAAGACATTTTAATAAAAACTTTCTATATACCCCGGAGACATAGAATATCCTGAATTTCCAGGGGATAAGATCTAAGATGTAAAGCTGATGTCCTCCCCCGTCCCCTCTTTCCCAGTGAAAGGGTGTGTGTAGACACCCCAGCGTACCTGATCAGATTATCAAAGCTCAGTGACTGCCAGTAAAACACATCATTAAGGTGAGTAATTTTCCTGTTTACATCAAACGCCCCCCCCCCCCCCAGACAGGTCTGCTCTTGCGGAGTTTTGGAACGAGTTGCAGCATTTCCTTTTTCCAGACGAACGCTGCGGGCACTGGGCCCAGGCAAGTCCCAACAGCAGCCCAGGCATTAAGCAAGCTCATTTGGCGCCTCTGGTCTTGTCTTGTTGATACCTTACAAGTAGTGTCACGTCTACGGCCTCTCCTAAATCATCTTTCATCTGCCACACACAAAAGTGGGTCTGTGTGGTTTGTTTTTTTTCAAAAACAAAACAAAAAACCCCACACACACACCTGCCTACTGACATTAAAAACCACACGACAAGCACCTTATTTGGACGTTTCCAGGTAATCTTATTTTGAAGGTATCTGTAACTTTGAAAGAAAAGAAAAAAACAAAAAACAAAAGTACTGTACAGGAAACATTAAGTGTTTCCACTCTAGGACCCCCTGAAAGAGTTAGGTAAGGTGGGGTACCCACTCCTGCGGTACATGGAGTGGAAAATCTAGCCCCCCCCCCCCAACCACCTAAAAAAAAAAAAAAAAACACACCCATAGCAGTGCACTTGACAAGATCTCCTAGAGAACCGATAGAGCGCACTTCAAGCATGGTACAGCAGCGTTTCACAAGCTACGGCTTGAACACATTCTGCATTCGAACACGAGGCAAGCCAGAACATGAGCACTGAGAAGCTCCCCAGCGCCATGTCATGCATGTGTCACTTTTTACAATGAATCTCTTTGAAAACTATCAGAAGAATTCCTGCATAGCGGTTCCCAACGTGGAACTGCGTTGATGAGTGGGAAGAAGAAGAAGAAGAAGAAGAAATGATAAAAATAAATAAAATGGATGCGCAGAAGTTGTAGAGTACTATACATCTTAACCCTCTCCTCCCCTTCAACCTGCTTCAAATCCTGTAATCATGACACCAGAAGGGCAAGGTGCACTGTGGGTTGAAGTTAAGTGGATTCACTGCACGGCGAGTGTCTGTTAGGGTGGATTCTCACCACCATTCCTCAACACACAAGGTCTCTATTAAGGACTCTATCTGACTGCTCTTTTCTGGCTGTATTCTTCTAAGGGAGTCTCGTTTGAACCCATAGACTCTTCTGTCTAGTGTTCTACTACTAAACATTTCAGCTACTCAGGAGATACTGCATCAGCTGCTATACATTCAGCACGGTATTTATTTATGCAGAATAACAGCCTCATTCTTTTTCTGCATTGTAATGGAACGTAGCGCCACACAGTATCTTGGGAGTCTGAAATAGGATCAAGAATGTCCTCATTGATTGCGATCATTGTAATAAAAATGCACGCTATTTAACCAAAAAATGTTATAATACAAATTTTTTTTTTGTATTATATCCCAAGCTATTTTGAGCTCTTCAGTAGTGCTGTGCAGCATCAGTACATCTTACCCATTAAAAAAGTTTCAGGTTTATAATAACCGGTTTGTAAACTGGCTTTTCAAAAGAAAAACACGTCCCTATCAGTGCGGCAGATCTCATGGAGCTCTCCCTGCGACTGCGTGGATTGAGCTCATTCTTCTGCGGCTGACAAGCTGGGACAGGCTTCTTGACACAAACAAGTCTCAGCCCCATCTCGTGCGGAATGGGATGGGTGCAGATGTTCACATGCAAGCTCCGTCTTGCCTCTTGCAAGAACATTCATCTCCAAACACACCATTCCACCCACTGCGCCCGCGGTGGAATCCACCATAGATTCTCTTACACTTAACCCATTAACAGCACGCAGTTGCAAAATGCAGACCGTTTCAGAACAGGCAATGCATCTGACCAATTGTCTGTTTAACCACCCCACACCCTATCTCCCACCCATCCCACAAAAAAAAAAGAAACACTTTAGTGGTCAATTCTATTTCACTTTCTTTTTTCTGTTGGAAGGGCCCTAAATAAGAATGGTGCACACAATCAGGACACTATACACTCTATTTTAGTACAAGTCCAGTAGAACAGCATTTCACTTCATGGTTGAAACCCTCGTTTAAAACCAAGCGTCTCTTACCACAGCAGAAAGGGGACGTAAACAGTTTTTAAAACGGGTAATATGAAACCTCCTCTACACTGACTTGTTGCCAATGCGTACTCTCTATATTTATTATTTTAAACCCTGGGATTTCTTTCTTTTTGAATGCAATTGGACAGGGGAGTAGGCCCTGTGGGTGCGGTCAGTCTCCTGTGGCAGTCTCACACTGGAGAAGGTAGAAGTGGGAGAAGGATTAGATTCAAACAGAAAAAACAAGGAGGAGAGCACCAATTCCAGCTCCCACTCCCAAGAACCTTCAGAGAAGCACTACAACCTTGCTGCTCTTTCATCATCAGAGCTGAGGAAGTGACATCCCCCTAAACAGGGCACCAGTAAAGAACCAGCCACTAGCTTACAGACAGTGGGTAGAAATGGTCAATTCTGCCACTTACATGCTAGCTGATTCAGAAATCACAGGACACCTATTAAATGGATAATGTAAAAGTTACAGATACTGTAACTTACTCACTTGTCCAGTGACCTTTTGAATCTCCCTGTAATAATAATAATAATAATAATAATAATAATAATAATAATAATAATAATACATTTTTGATTCCAAGACAGAAATTCAGCCAGCTCACAAGGAATGTGTTTATTTTTAGCATGTTGGGAATCTAGGATCACACTGGATTTTCCATCTCCCATTATTATTATTTTTAATTAAAAACATACTAAAAATACTGTATAAGCAATACAATGTTACAACAAAAAACAAACACCACACACACAGCTATAAGGTTAATATAATAAAAACAAAGCACCACCTGTACTGAACCTGGGTGTATCCAGCAATGCTTTCATTGTCATTCATACAGTTCAGTGACACAAACAAATCCCTAGCAAGGCTTCAGAAAAGGGATAGCGCACCCGAGACCAGCCAGGCGCGGCTGCTCACACCTCTTCTGGAAACAATCACAGGTTTGACAGCACTTTGTTTTTTGGAAGTAAAAATGAAAGGATGGGAGTGTGTGTGTGTGTGTGTGTGTGTGTGTGTGTGGGAAATGGGTGAATGTCACTATCCCACACTGAGCACTGCCGATGATTGCAATATCGCCCTAAACTTCCTCCTGTCTCATCTAATCCCTCTGTTCATTCAGCGTGCATTATCTTAGTGCTTTCACTTGTGCAATACGCAGAGGGCTCTGTCAACAGTAGCTTTCGGAAACAATTACAGGAGATTCAAATCGGAAATCTAATGATTTAAAATGCATTTCCCATGAATGAACAAAAAAAAAAAACAGGACAATAATAATAATAATAATAATAATAATAATAATAATAATAATAATAATAATAATAATAATAATAACAAACCCCCACCCACTAAACAGGCTGAAATTTCAAAGTTGTGAGCTCCGACCAGTAGATTGCCTTGCAGCCTCTGTAACAACGCCGAGTCTACCTTTAACAGTAGGGGGCACTGTAGAGCAAAGACCTCCTACGCGATTTAGTTTTTATTTACAGTAAGTGCATGCAGTTATCTCTCTGCTTCCTTTGGTTCCCAGATCAATCAAAATCAACCAACACAAGAGCAACGCATTTCAGCTACAATTTGTATTTGTGAAGTCTACGGAAATATCCCTAAATTCATCAGCGCAAACGATGCTATAGAAAAATGTTTATCGAGGCCACTGGAGCAGCCTGCTGCGCCGGTTTCTCGAACCGCAACTGCGTGGCATCTTTCCAAAAACTGCCACACACCGACAACCGGTCCCTGCTCAGTGCTGTGATGAGAGTCAGTCACCCTTCCACTCCCTCCTTTAACCCAACATGCCAGCTCAACGAGTAGAATGAACATGTCTCAGCCCTGGCGAAGAGTACAGACTTTCACATGTATAAATAACCCCACTATGCGTCGCTGCAGTGCTCTCATTCTAGGCTGTAAACATACGCGAGTGAGGTCTCTCCGGCTCCTGTTTAATAATGCCATTGAAGAATAATAATAATAATAATAATAATAATAATAATAATAATAATAAATGTAGTAAAGCTTGGCTTGGGCACTTACCGTCCAGGTGGCGGACTTGGCGGTGCTGGACTGCTGGAAGGAGACGTCGAAGGTGTGTGGCCCAGGGTAGTCTGTGTTGGAGGGGATGGCTGGCGACGGGGAGAGCGCGTCGAAGGTGGAGCTGGGCTGGGCGTAGGGAGAGGGGGCCGTCACGTTGTTCTGGGCATGCTCGTTGTTGTAGGGGCTGGTGGAGGAGGAGCCCCCGTTCTGCATCTGCTGGTCCATGCTGTTTAGGAGCCCCAGGTTTGTGTACTGCGACTGGAGCGCCAACATGGGGAGAGAGAGAGAGAGAGAGAGAGAGCGAGGGAGAGGGAGAGAGAGCGAGAATTGATTACAAACCAGCAGAATTCAGAACAGGGGCTAAAACAGTCATACCACTACATAGTGCACACAGAGAGACACCCAGAGTGGGAGTGAGACAGGACTGATTAAGAACCAGTGGGATTTTCAACCACAACGAAAATGAGGAAGTAACTAAACTGGGTAGGAGGAGCAACACCTACAGTAGCTGCATCAAATTTGCATAAGCCATCAATCTAAGACTGGCGGTTACACAGTAGTGCTCATCAGTGGCACGTGTGCTTTTCTTAATCTCGCTTTGGTATCAGAACCAGTTATTTTATGTCAGGTGACACTTCAGCGCTGCCTTGCGGGAGGACAGGAGCTTGCAGTAAGCTCTTCGAGTTTAAAGCTCCATCGGTTTCCAATGAGGAACCTTGAGTAATGATTATGAAGATAAGGAAGACATCTTAAATGTGTTTATATACATCCTGACTGTAAACAGGGATACATTCAGGGAAATCAACCCAACTCGCGTTTCATGGTATTCAAAATATTAGGCTCAGGTCCAGAACAGATTAAAATCATAAACAAAACTGGGTGATCAACTTTCAAGATATTCTGCTGCACTGAAATAAAGTTACAAAAACAGGTACCTGCAACTTAACACTTGTTTTTGTAATAGAAAGCTAAAGAGACATTAAATTAGCAGTGTGGAGTAGTGGTTAGGGCTCTGGACTCTTGACCGGAGGGTTGTGGGTTCAATCCCCAGTGGGGGACACTGCTGTTGTACTCTTGTGCAAGGTACTTTACCTAGATTGCTCCAGTAAAAACCCAACTGTATAAATGGGTAATTGTATGTAAAAATAATGTGATATCTGTATAATGTGAAATAATGTATAATGTGATATCTTGTAACAATTGTAAGTCGCCCTGGATAAGGGCGTCTGCTAAGAAATAAATAATAATAATAATAATAATAATAATAATAATAATACTAGAGCTATACACTACAAGTTCTCTACAAGATGAGAAAGCCAACCCCAGGGATTCTTTCAGGTTTATTAATACCAATCTGGAGTAAAGGTCACCTAATTCACAAAGGCAAATAGCTACCGTGCAGTATCTCCCATCAACTACATACAGTACAGTGCACCCATTCCCTTTGAATTGCTGACACATGGCAACACACTGTGACAGCACATAATCAAATCTTCAATTATGGTCCCTTGACGTTTCTATAAATAAGCCTAACACAGACTCTAATCTTGCTTCTGATTCGATAATGTTTTTTGCACAATGATTTTTCTTTGCAAAGTTTCCTGCATAACCAATAACTGTTCAAGTATGCTCAAATTAAATGTTCTTTGTGTCGACAGCAAACTTAAGGTTGCCAACTTAAGCCGCCTTAACGCCGTTTGTGAATTCTTTCAAGTTACCAGTAGCGCTTTGTGACACAATCTGACTGATGTTTAACTTGTAGCATTCAGAACGAGGTGAAACCTTGTCGAGTCTACAGAATCCATCCAGCGATTCCACCAATTTGTCTTGCATAGCAAATTCAAAAGGAACAAGAGCCGTTAACGAAGATGGCAACCACTTCAGCAGAGGAGTCAAGCATGTGGACGTCCGCCCAGAGCAGCACCCCTGCTACCAGTCATTCCATTCCATGTCTAAGAACGCATTCCTGAACTCGGTGCCCTGTCTCTGTGGCCCTTCGAACAGCTATTAATCTCTTCAGCCTCTGTACAGCACCGACAGCCTCCAGCTGTCCAGGCCACACCCGGGTCAGGTGCTGACTCTGCCAGGTGACACGGACACACCTGAGTGTCTAGAAACCCACCACTACCAAGACAATGCCAGAGGCTTGCAGCCCCAGTTTTGTATTCTTTGGAGATTAGGGTCAGCAAGTGTGTGTGTGTGTGTGTGCACCATGAGCCAAGAGCCAGCTCCCTCACACCCCCACTCCTTGAGCAAAGGCACAATAGGAATAGGAAACAATGCAGCGCGGGTACGTGCTGTGTGTGTGCGCACACACACTACTGAGGAGATACAATCCCTGCACCAGCACCCGCCACTCTCACAGCCCACTTCCAGTCGGAAGATCATGCTTTCAGAGGCACAAGCTCCTAGACAATGTCTCAATTAGGGGAACAATGGGGCACTCCCAGAAAGGCACTGGATTTTCTTTTGTTCGTGGGCCTGTGCCTTGTGGCTGTCACTGGAGAAGGCACAGGCTCATGTCTTTATGTATTTTGCATGGTTTCAAAGAGAGTCCCCAAAGTGTGACAGGCAGCTTTATCATGTCTACAGAAGAGTGAATGTGTGCGTGTTTCACTTCTATGGTGGCGCATGGGGGGGGGTCCCGCTCAGGCAACGCAAACCAATTCTGCGTGCAATGCAAATAAAATAAAATGTAGAGGTTACTTGTACCGAGTACCAGCGCTTCTTATGCTCAGACCAAAACTAAAATACTTTTCATCCCTGCACAGGAAGTTCAAGCTTATCATGGAACGTAGCTACATTCTCTTCACAACAACATGGCAGTTTAATAGCTTGATGGGTTCCCTCCGCTCCACTACGTGCTGTGCCAGTGCTAGGATCATGCACTGTCCTCTGCTCCAAAGAAACAAAAGCAAAGAATACTGTTTGCATGTATTTTAACAGATACTGAAAATGTGAACAGTACGAGCGTTGTCATCATTATTCTGTTGTCAAGGAGTTGATGGGATTGTCAACTCTTTGGGATTAGCAATGTAATATACAGGTCAAGCAAGTTATACCTGTGTATTAAACTGCTTATTGTATATATACACACACACACATATTATATATATATATATATATATATATATATATATATATATATATATATATATATATATATATATATATAATTATTTGTTATATGGAAGGGTTTGTTATAACGAAAGGACAATCGAAATGAACAATAGACTGAGTAAGTTAAAAAAAAAAAAAAAAAAAGAGATTTTGAATACAAGTAGAATTACATGTACTGTTTCTCTCATGTATGCAGTATTCTGCCTTTGCTTTATCCTATTCTTTAAATAATTAAAATGCAGTACAAAAAGCAAAAATCCTGAATTGAAGCAGACCTTTTAAAATCAAATCTGACATGAATCGTTTTAAAGTGCACCAAACCTTAATCCAACATCCAAGAATCACAAACTGAGCTTTTATTCCAAATCAATAAAAAAGTTTGACATGAACAGTTCATCAGATCCTCAAGGTTGTTTTTATTTATTTATTTATTTATTTATTTATTTATTTAAATCAATTTTGCTTTGCCGCATGGTTGTTGAACAAGCCAAAAAACAACCTATATTCACGACAGATCAATATAATTTCTAGCGTTGTTGCAACATGAAATGATTTTTGGTTCGGAGGCACAGTGACACAGCGTGCTTCTGATTAAAGAAGAAAGAGGGACTTCACTCCGGAGGTGGCATCGCGTGTGTACAGACCGGCATGTTGACAGTGTATGTTTATATTATCTTTTTTTTTAAAATGTATTTATTTATTTTTAGTTGGGGTCCAGCAGCCAGGTTCGTTATAGCTGAGGGTTTGTTATAATGAAGGTGAGCTTGGCCTGTTTCTCCTGCTGCAGTAAAACTACGTTTTCATGTAATACCTTGTACAGTAGATTAGCCCACCCTAGTGAAGCACATAAACCCACCACATGCTCCCCAGGCTGGGGCCTAGGTTTCATTTGTAATTAAGGGGATGTTATTTATTTCATTTTCCTTGCCAGGGCAACAATTACAGTACCGGTATGTAATACTAAAACTACTAATAAAATGCAAGTTAAACTACAATGAACAGCTGCTATGGGTATTAATTTGTATGAAGTTCTTGGAATAACCCACACCTTTTCCAGCAGCATCATATGGAAAAAATGTAAACGCTGGAGGGGAAAGGCAGGAAAGAACAGCCAACTTTCATTTCTCATTTCTTTGAAATGGTATAACATATATGGAAATTACATTAAACATCGATTTGCTTCCTTATAGTCCGATTCCACTTGTATCAAGGAAAACGGTGACACAAAGACAAATAATCATCCCCACTGAACTGAAGGAAATGTACACTGGTGGGCGAGGGGGCAAGGGACTATAGATATTCATAGCACCTTACTACCAATAATTACATTTGTGCAAATAGAAAATGTGCAAATTAAATCATGGACACACTACAGCAGAAAACACTGCATTTGTTTACTTATTTCTATATTCAATATTTCAGGTACAGACTAACAAGTTGTTTTAAAATGGCAAAAAAAAAAAAAAAATTCTACATGAAACTTCTCCAAGGTCTTCAAAGCAGTTAGAGTGACTGCAAGACCATCTGGAACTGTGCAAGACCCTGGGGGATAAATAGTCATTCCATGGAGTTCCGTCCTATGCATTATAATGAGGGTAGAGTGTCTCTGATCTGCTCTGTGTGTGTCTGTGTGTGTGTGTGTGTGTGTCTGTGTGTGTGTGTGTGTGTGTCTGTGTGTGTGTGTGTGTGTGTGTGTGTGTGTGTGTGTCTGTGTGTGGTGGGACTGGGGGGTTTGGATGGATCACCAGCATTAGTAACCAAAACTACAAATAAGGTCCATTATCTAAAACATCATATCCAGTCAAGATTGCAGAACAAAGGAAAAATCAAATGCCTCCGTTAGCGTCATGCTACTTACAGTTTTACTTCAAAACTTGTTCTGATCACTATTGAATTACTTAAAACACAACAGCTTTGGAGTTTTGTAATAAGACTCTGCTGAATCAGAAAATGCTTTTCAGATGAACCTAAACCAGATCTGTCCCCTTTTACTTAACACACAATCGAGTCGGGGAGGTTTATCATAAATAAAATCAGCTTTTTAAAAAGGCTGGTTATCAAGACTGCAGTACTAGTCTGCAAGCTAATAAAGTGAGTAATTGACGTTGGGGAAACACACATGTGGTGCGTTCGGATCTCTCTCTGCTCCACTGACTGGCTCACCTACCCCAGTGTGCCGACCTCGCTCTGCAGTTACTTGGGGGTGTTCTGGAAAGCAGGAGACTATATGTAGCTAGCTGTAATAAAGAACGCTGCATTTCACTGAACAGTGCTCAACACTGAGAAGAGTCTGATCCTGTGTGTCTGCTTGTAACTCTTCTTGTTCTTGGATAGTTTGATCAGACATCATGAAACATGATGGGCAATGCCTTAAAACTGAATAAAGTGAAGTGACTGCTCATGGCTCCACCTATCAAGTCTCACAGAATTTTTTTTTTATTTATTTTTTTTTAAAACCTTACTGTGTGTTAAAATGATCACGCCCTCCTATTGAAGTCAATCAGAGCCCAGATCCTCACCTGTTTAAATGGCTGAGAAAAAAATGCAGATCGCAATAAGAAACAGTGAAGGTAGTAATTAGCAAGTTCACAACAGTTTACTTTTCCCAGGGGTGTGGTAAGAATGCCTGGATCTAAGCCCATGATTAGACCATCTGCATTATGGCAGTGTAAATGATTTTTAAAAAGGTACAAACTTCTTGTGCTTGCCCGTCACTCTCTTCTTTTAAAACAGCACGGCAGGCACTGTTCTGGATAAAGTATTGTCCACTGACATTATTATTATTTGTTTAGCAGACACCTTTATCCAAGGAGACTTACAGAGACTAGGCTGTGTGAACTATGCATCAGCTGCAGAGTCACTTACAACTACGTCTCACCCAAAAGACAGAGCACAAGGAGGTTAAGTGACTTGTTCAGGGTCACACAATGAGTCAGTGGCTGAGGTGGGATTTGAACCGGGGACCTCCTGGTTACAAGCCCTTTTCTTTAACCACTAGACCACACAGCCTCGGTAATGATGACGTTGTGCTCCGATTATAGCCTTGCATCTCTCATAAGGGCCACTATAAATTCAGGAAGGCTCTTTACAATATCACTTTTAAGGGTGCCATATCAAAGTAAAATGGTGCCCATTCTAAAACACAGAGGTTCCTATACAGGTCTTTGTAAAAAAATAAATAAAAAAAACACACACAATGGTACATTTCCATAGCTTTTTACAGCTACCAGTTCTCTGCAATTTACTGCAGAGGGTGAGACTCATCCTACACTCAAAACCCAGGTCTACGCCCAGCTGCTCCTCAAACAGAGGTTCACTCATCGTAACCTGACATTTTGGAATGAGCGGTTCCCAGAATGCACTGCATGCATTCTGTCAACATGCATTTCACAACATTGTATAGTTACTTCACACCTAAAAAATGATTAAAACACCACAAACCTACAATATTGGCCTTTATCACTCTCCAATCACTTTGGTCATCAAATGTAGTGTCAAGTAAAGTCAAACTAGACCAGTATGCTGGAAGAATTGCGACAGATTTCTGCTACTTTAGGACACAGTTCAATGACAACCAAACTACCCTACCCTTTCAGTCCAAAATGTGGGAGACAGGTTGCCCCTCCCCTCCCCTCCCCCGCCTTCTCAAGGTAAAAGACACGGCTTTGATCCTGATTAGACGCTTAGGGCTATTTCTAACTTGTCAACAAGACAAACATGTACACAAACATTTGACCTATGTTTAGTGTTCAAGCGATATTTCATTTCGGAAAGCGATTCAGAAGCTAAGGTTTGGGAAGAAAAAAAAAAAGTAACCTATAGTAAAAGTGGTAGGGCCAGAAAAAAATAAAATATTACCTTGAAAGCAAATGATCCCCAGTCCTCATTCATATTAAAAACACAAGCCCTGTCCTGACAAGACAGGAGCTCACTGAAGAACTGCATTTCAACTACTGCTATTGCCTTACATTCAGAATTTTTGCTCTTCCAATTCTCCCTGTTATCACAGAAAAAAAAAAAAATCACGGCAGGGCACTTCCCCGTCCGTCCTCGCTGGCAGATCTAGCTATTCATTCCAACATGCAAATAGCATCTTCAGTGATCTCTGAAACCGCAATATTTGCCTACCTGTATCCCGCTTTACAATCAAATACAGTAACAATATATTAGGGTCCAAACAACCTGAACAAAAAGCACAGCGCATCTCTCAAAGTCTTCCAACTCAAAAGTTTACTTCCAACGTTTCAGATCCACTTTATATAGCAGTCACAGCTATCTAGGTCTGAATCCAAGGCATTCTGGCATCAAAAACTACTACGATCGAAAGAGACCAGAACACAAAGAACCCACCCAATATAAAATATGTATATATTATTATAGAATATAGGATATAATATATTAAGTGAAGCCAAAACTGCATAAAGAAAATAAATAAATAAAGCAAACCACACAGTACAATAAAATCAACAAGTAGTACATTCAAAATACCAATAACGAATATGATGTCAACACTTGCAATAAAATTGCAATAAAACAAACAAACAAATAGAATGAAGCAACAGCTGTTGGGTTCTCCAGCAAGAGCCCCATGTTAATGCCTAGCCTCCATTTCAAGACCAGACAGCTTTTCTTTGTCAGATGTTTTGCTGAGCACGTCACCAGTTTGGTGATGGGCTCTACTGTAATTGCCCTCAGCTTGCCAGGTCTGCCCTGGAGTTACACATTTTTCCAGAAGATTCTGATCACTACTGTTTATTGTCAATAGCTTTGATTTCTTCTGCAGATTGCCTATCTGATTCAATGATACAGGCCAGTGGGGACTGGTGTAGACGGACGCCGTTCCATTCCAGGTGTTTACATCTGGTCTACGCAAGAGAGCGTTATTAAAAGGTAATGCCTCTACAAACGCATAACATACTTTTACATGCAATATCTGTACAGTCCAAAGCAATACGTCTGTATTTGAACTGCTGTGTTACTTATAAAAGCACATACTTCTAGCGTTAGGTTTCTTTTACACACATTTAAGACACATTAAATGGAGATGTTCTCCACACATTGCTTCAGAATTTTCACAAAAGCATGTACACAATTAGATTATGAGGCTGATGCTTGTAAAGCCACACACACACACTATAAATGTGTGTATTATATACACACAAACACACACACACACACACACAACGCAATACACTCAGACAAAATTCTAATATCTCAACCAGTTTTAAGAGACTAATCTTCATAGTAGGGCCTCAGCTTTACTTGCAAATTCCATCCAGCTTCGGAGTCACAATCCACATTGAGAACAAGTACAATCCCCAGGAACACTGCATCATATCCCCCACTCGGAGCAGCGCTGAACCCCCTTTTCTTACCTCGCTATACTGCGTCGGAGCGGAGTTTTCCAGGTACAACATGTTAGCTCTTAGGTTGAGCAGGGCAGCTGCTGTTTGCTCCTCTGGCTCCAGGGTTCAGTTCCTCCAGTCCTGTTTATCAAGTTATATCAGTGTCTGGGTGTGTGATCTACAGAGGTGCAATGGAACTAGCAAAGTGTTTCTATAGAGCATTTAAAGAGATTCCTTTATATAGCCTACCCCAGGTAGAGGTAAGGGGAGGGACTAGCTCTTCTTTACCTGTCCAATCTCTCACCTGCCTCCTCACTGCACCTTAGGCCTCTCCCATCCCTGTTAAAAGCGTAGAATGTTCTGCCACTAAAAAACACCACTGTAATATTTGCCCCTATTCCCCACCTCCCAGTTTTTCTCCATAAGCAATATGAATATGCATTGAGCAGTGGTTCAAAGCTGTGAACAACTACATTTCTACCAATTTACCTTGTAATCCAAAGAGGTTACAGTTTTCCAATGCAATGCTCGCCTGGATTGAAGTTCATGAAGCTGAACTGTAACAAATACATCTTGCCTGATTCTTGCAATCGATACTTTTCATAGTAAAAACAAATTCATTATAATACACATACGAAAAACAAAGGTTTTCCTTAGGATGCATCACTCAGGAAGGGCACCTCTTTTGGGTACAAAAGTTAACTGAAGATGGATTTTCACCCAACAAGTTTACCTACACTTGTTTTTCTTGAAAGTGCATAACACATTGTTATGCAAAACACCTTCATTTTTTTTACAAGGTGCATGAAATCCAAGAAATACATTTCAATGGAAATACACATTTTTTTTTACATTAAGCCTAGTTAATTCTATACATTGGTGGTATGATTGTGATTATGATAAACAAACAAACAAACAAACAAACAAAAACAAACAGAAAAACCTACACTTAAGTAAGTTTAACATTTCAGATTGAAAGCATATATCCATACACAGCTAAAGAAATTTTTATTTATACATATGAAAAGTGAACCAAATATGTAACATGCATCTCCCGGACAAACAGAAAATGAGGGCCACGAGCATCATGAAGAAGAAAGCAGATCACTCATACCTAATTCACTGCATATTCATAAAACACAGGAGTGTACACACGTGCACAAGCCTCTACTGGGACAGGCATCTCCAGTGAGGACAACATGATGAACCATTCCAAACTATATTCAATTATAAAGTTCAATACCAGCTGTTATTTTAGATCGCCAGCATTTTAAATATGCTCTTAAAACGCATTTATAACCTATCGTAATGCAGCATCTGGTTTCACTTGCTGTACTTTTTTCTAGCAAGGTTTAAAAGATCTGGTCACAACTACAACCACACAAATACAAGTTTACACAGTATTTTTGCATGGTCCATTTGCAGTTCTCATGCTTTTCCTGTGCTTACACTATGCATGTACCATAGTTTACCATGTTTATTAATCTGTTTTACTGTATATCTCTGCTATACAGCTTACCTATGCTTTATTACACTTTGCTATGTTTTTAAACTTTTATAGGAGGCACCCTTACTCTTAAATAACAATACTTTCTTATTTATCAAATATTTGCTTATTTAAAAGAAACGTGCAATAAAAATCAAGGGAAGGAAACTTTCCGTCTGAACGCCTCAGCCTGTTTGTTTCAATGAAGAGGTCTCTGTGATTGAGTCCAGTAAATAAACAGAAGCACAACACACACAAACAAAACAAATACGTTCCAAGGGCCCTGTTTTGAATCAAATGAGCGCAGTGGAAATATGTGAACAATCAACTACCTAGAAAGAACTCTAACTGAAATGCTCCGTCCTGGCAGCAAAAAAAAAAAAACTCTTGTTCTCAGAAAACATGCTTTTGCTTCGAAAGACGATCCTTCTCCTATCGCAAAGGCACTTGGAAGATTATGAACTGGTTATACGACCTTAAATGACCTTTAAAATATTAGAGTAAAAGTACTAACCCCCCCCCCCCACAGCGGCTCTTAGCAGCATTCCTGATGGAGCGGCTACGCAGGAACAGCATCTTGCCCTCTCTAAGCACGGCACAGGCTACAGATAACATTCTTCTACTCCCCAGATGCCTCCTTGCTGAAACACCATTCCCCAGGGCATCAAGTTTATCTGCCAGCTTCGCCTTTCTTAACTGATGGTCTTACCATCAACAAACTAAACACGCATCTCTTTCACATATTTGAATGCCTTCTTCCTCGGCGACCACCTGCCAAGGAGAGAACCCATGAAGACCAGTCCTGACAACATAAATCAATAGGCTTCTGCAATCAACAGGCATGCCCAGTGGCTTTACAGACTTAACATACCCCGGATATATAGATAAGGGTGCTTAAACCTTATTGTGGGTTGTAGCAATACCATTTTTTACAACTTTGGAGATGCAAAAAAAAAAATACAAAAATAAAGGATTAGCAGGCCCTTGTTGTTTTTCAAAAAAGTTGCTAACAATGAAATATAATTAGTTGATTATGAAGAATTTTATTGAAATGTTTTATAGATTGATATTGCAACCAATAAAACACACCCAAAAAGAGACAACTAAATGGGCTTTATCCATCGAAGTACACATTTACTTAGTTTAATCAAATGAAAGACCTTGACATTCCAGCGTGTGCTTCTTTAAACATACGTTTGTTTTTATTTTTTTATCCCAAAATGGAAAGAGGAAGACGAAGCAGGAAGGTGGGGTGACATTCATGGCTTTGCCAACGCAAATAGAGTTCCTCTGGACAAAAGAATCCAGTTCAAAACATGTACGGTATCTCAGCCCCAGATTCCACACTGTGGTGTGTGCTTGCTGAGCTCTGGCCCTGCCAGGTGTCCTGGAGAGTCTGAAGCCCTGCGTTTGAGTTTCACAGGAGCCTGGAGACGCACCCCGCCCTGCAATGAAGTGTGCCTTCAACCAGGCGAGGCTCCCTCCCTGCCTGACCTGTGACCCCTGTAGAATGTGTCCACACGCCAGATCCATGTGTGTTAAGCCTTGTGTCTATACAGCGGCCCTCAGGGCTTATTAAGAGTTAATGTCTCCCCCCTCCCAATACCTCAGATAGTGCTGAAGAAACAGAGAAAGAGAGAGTGGAAACAGAACCACTCCTTTTTCAGATCTGCCGAGCTGTCTCGGGCAGCTGCCACTGGAGGATTAATAACGTCTCGGGTCTAAAATAACCTCTCCTCTTTCACCGAGGCAGCAGGCAGTTTTTCAGAGGTGTCAGTAGAGCGTTCAGCCCAGTTATCTAAACAGTGGCACACACTGAAGGGGCCCAGGGCATTGCTGACGCTAGAGCTGCAGCGTGTTTAACACACACACACACACACACATTCTAGAGAAAAGTGTGGCGTTAAACCAAACCAGAGATTCGCTGTGTCACCCAATATAGAGAGAACTGGGCTGTGGCCACAACGCAGTGGATTTGCTGATATGGCCGCGTTAGCAGGCAGGTGGGTGAAGCACAATAAAAGAAACGACAAAAGTTCCCATAAGAACGTGCATCACCTGGAAGACCAAACAAACAAGTCATTAAAGCCTGGATATCCTGAGGCCAGGAGTCACAAACCTCAATCCCCCAGCACACCACGCCCTACTCCTCGGGGTATCTGTTCCCAAAACCATTTTTTTTTTGGCCATCTGCTTTATAATATACAGCAGCTTAACAGAGGAAGGATTGAGGCATGACCCTTAAAAGGATAATGAAAGGACTTAAAAAACAGAATGCTGCTTCCTCCTCTCCAAAGGCTTTCAATACATGCTATTAATGTGCTGCTTTTGGTTTCTCCATTAATCAATTCCAAGGAGCATTACTTAAGCTCTTACGAGCCATGTCAGAGAGGGACAAACATTAAGCCCCACAGGCACTTGTCTTTGTGTGCATGCAAAAACAATGGTTTAGATAGCTGAATGCACATAGTATTGAATGTATATAGTTTAATAAACAATTCTCATATATATTTCGGAGATGTGTATATTACGTTTTATAAAGCCACTTTTTTATTTTAGGTACAAAACACACACATTTTTCTAAAACAGGTAGCTGTAATGAAGCTTTTCATGAAACACATTATTTCTAATTTAATAAAATGAGTTGATTTCATAAATTGCAAACAAACCAGATCAAGTCAATCCGTTCCAAATGCATCACAATGTCCTCTTTATCAATTCACCGGTGCAATACTATGGCATTGTATCAACAAAGCCCAATAAACCTGGCCACAATGGCACACTTGTTGGCAGAGTTCCAGAATCCTCTCTGGTGGCATGTGGCTCAGACTGTGCAGATGCACACACAGACACACAGGGGTCACATTCACAAAGGTGCTTTTGTTTTCCTCCCCGTCTCTGTGTTCTGAAGTGTCGGAAACAAGTGCCAAACTAAATTCAAAACGAGGTGCCTTTGCTTTCGCTGTGGTGCTGCTTCAATGAAGCCATGAAGATTTCTACATCGTGGATAAGACACAGCGAGCAGGACATCGTTAGCATGTGACTATAAAGGGGGCACCGCACCCCAATATTGATACGCTATCAGCGATTTCATCTTACGCTTGCAGTGTCACAGTGACATTAGAATCCACTGGTTCTCTTTCCTCAGCTCTGAATGGTTGGGTCTTTCTTTCCCCAGTGCTCCACACCCACATCAGACTGTGATCCCGATTCGTGCAACTCCAGCTTGAAAACCACCTCCTACAGTCACAGGAACTTCCACCAGCACTGACAGAAGCTACAAATGCTTTGAACATGCATTTGCAACTTTACTGATAGCTGCTTCTTGGTTTTGAGAGACACGATGCTATCTGCAGTACCTGCTGCTGGTCCCATATGTGCAGACAGGTCGGGGGTCACTGATTACCACAGCATAAAGTTCTCCTGCAGGAAACGCAGCACTCGAATTGGCAGGTGATTATATTTCAAATGAATGGAGTGATTGGTAAAATAATAAAACACTGCAGGTAAATCAAAAAAATACAGGTTGTGGGTTTGCCAAACACCAGGTTCTCATATTGTGTTATGCAACTGAGAATGCAGCAACAATTCTTAAAAAAAGTTAAATTGGCAGGTTGAACTTCTGTCAACGGTTTCCCTGGTGAGAACTTTTGTTTAAGGTTTAGTGATGCTATCAAGAGTTGCTGGAGGGCAACTGGCAGAAAGCACTGTGTGAACAAGCCTGGCCTAAAACGCTACAGGTGGCAGTCCCATGGTACACTTCTCTTTAAAAACAATGCCATCCCTGAGAAAATCCAGGGTTTCACACACATTCCTTAACTTCAGGACAGCAGCAATCATGAAATCCGCACACAAGGAATTAAACACAGCCTAAACTGAGCCAACTGCACCTTTATTATTTTAACCCTTTTCACTTGTTTTGGAATGTAAAATTAAAACAACATAATGCTGTGCCCATTGCATTACATCATTTTTTCCGAAAAGTGTTTACAAACATTCTTGTGTGTTCAACAGTGCTTGGATAAAAGTGTCAACATATAAATAAGATTTTCTCCATGCTAAACTACTTGGGCATTACAGGGTTAAAACAGATAACTCATTGTATTTTTATCCAGTGTTTGACCATTTTTTACCCAGCAACTGTGCCAATTCATGGTAATCACGCGGGCAGCTTTGTGAAAATTTGAAGGATGATCATTTACTAAAATGTCAAACTGCAAGAGCATGGATTAGGATCGGTCTAGGAAACATATATATGAGAATAATGCAAACATTAAACCCAGGCTACTATTTCAAAATAACAGTATCAGTAAACTATATGTTGGGAGTTTGGCTACAACCCCATTACTGCAGCTCTCAGGTAAGCCGTTTGGCTTTATACCAACTCAACCAGTCTCAAAGCCCAACTCTATTTCATACTCAAAAGTAAGAAACACTAAACGAAAACCTATGGGCAAGGCTTTGTCATGTATGATATACAATGACAGGACGGGTAATTAAATATGATCTCAGCTCAGTTTTTTAAACTTGAAAAGGAAAGAATAAATAGTCATTACTTGAACACTGTTATGCACATCACTGCCAGCAACGTATAATGGAGGCGCTTGTTTGTATGTCTTTACACTGACAGAGATGTGTCCAGTCCTTGGCGTTACTCGAGAGATGATCATAGTTAAAGGAGTCAAGTCTGAGAAAGCCGACACAGTGGTTTTAGTTGTGTGGAATGGATACAGGTTTAAGACCACCAGAAATCCTTTTCACATGTCTTCAACACCCACCCATCTGAAAACTGCATTTGATCCCTAACGACATGATATCAGATTTCCTTGCTCAGCAAGGACAACCCAATCAATAGGGTGACGAGAGAGAAAAACTGATGGTGATCCAACAAGTGGATTACTTGTTATGCAATAATTAAAATCACATCAACAAGTGGTTCTCTGCACGCTGCACCTGAACAAACCGCCTGCATTATACCGGCTGAGTTTATTGCAGGGGACTGTTGGGGGTTTCAGGAACACCTGCATTGAAAAGCTCAGCGAGTGAGGAGCGCAGCAGGAAAAGGACAAACCAGCTGCAGCATTCTGAACGGATAGCCAATGCTGTAATGGTATCCTTCGTTCAAGGATGCAGTAGACATAGGATTAGAAAAGAATGTATCTTTCCAATGTCTGATCCACTCACCCGTAACTCTGAAGTAGATGAAGAGTATATACGGAAATATATACTGTATTTAAATACACAAACAATTCTATGTTAATAATGAAATGAAAAACAAAGACACTTTAGAATGCTTAAGAAATAATAAAGCTATTAGAATGCAGTTAAAAAAAAGAGGTAATGAAAGACAAAAGAAAAACTGGTCTTGGTGTTCTTTAAATGTATTCAGATTTGTAATTGATTGTTTGATGTTATGGTAACAGTTCCACCTGCCCAGACTAATGAAAGTATTTATTTATTTTGATTGCTTTTTTAGACAGGCAAATGAGCCATCTTTCTCCCCATTACTATGTTTAAGCCACTAAAAGCCTGCTGTAACTAACTACTGTATCTCCATGATCTGAAATAACAGGGTAGAAAACCAAAAAAAAAAAAAAAACCCACACCACAAACACACACACACACAGAGTACCTTCTAATCAATTTTAAACACTAGCTGAACTGCAGTTTGGGTTGAAATACAAATATATACACAACGTGATCATTTAGCTTGTGAAAATGCCACCCAAAAAAAAAAATCAAAAACTAAAATGCAGGTTGAAAATAAATGTCGAAACCCCAACATTCCATTGAAACACATCGTTTAGATTGTTTAACTTTTATTAAAACATACTGGGCCATATTTTTTTAAAGCCTTCACAACATTCTTTGATTAACTCCTATTTTTTTAAAAGGGGTAAAACAGTGGTTGATTTTACAAGTAAAAGTATAATCCAAGTTCTCCTTTTAAAAAAATAAAATACATACATACATAATGTTAATGAAAGAATGGAGAAAATGCACTGAAACTGTGGCCCACTGAACTGCAGCACTTTGAAATGCTGTGAATAACACAAGCCCCCTGGCCCCAGACCCTGGATATGAAGCGGTTCCACCTGTTTCTCAGTTTTCTTTAACCCCCGCCCCCTGTGTCCGGGGAGGTCCCTGTTCAGTCAAATGCTGACAGTTCTCGGACAGTCATAGGGGTTTTAAACTAATGGGGAGAGATATTACCTTGCAACATAACCTGACATTTCTCACAACACTGAACCAGGAAACTGGTTAGAGGAAACAAAAGCTTTTTGCCCTGGCTGTTATTGAGAGGTAGCTCTGCGACAAATCTTCAAGCACAGTTTAAAAAAAAAAAAAGTATGTATCTTTTTAGAAGGCAACATCGACTCTTTGAACTCTACAGACCTGGCTACAGGTAGACAGATAGCTGCACTCAGGACAGCAGGCCAATAAACGAATGTGGCGCGTGCCTGTCTACATTTGTTTTCCACTGAAACTGCTGAATTCTTTTTCTTAGGGTTAGTGCTGAAAGAGTTAAGCGTGTCACCTCTCCTGAAAAAAAGAGTCCCACGTGAACCCATGCAGGTCTGTTTCTATTACAACCTGCTCACACAAGAAGCGTGTCCCTCTTATTAAGCACTACAAGCACACGGGACTTCACTAGAAAAGCAAAACCTGTGCAAAGCAACAAGTGACTGGTCAGAGCAGCAGCCCCAGAAAGGGGGACCTGTTTATTGAAAGCTGTTTGCCGAGAAGGAAAGCTACAACACACACACACACACGAAAGACACCCACGTTAGGCTTGTCAGTGCAATTCAAAGTGTTCACAACACTCCAGAACACACAGAAGCATTAACAGCCATAAGCAATGAGGCTCCCCCAGTCACAGTGCCTGACTGCAACTGGGCGAGCTTATTACAAACCATTTCCAGATCTCCACTCTAGTTATTTACAGTCCAGTTAATTTGTTCTTTACTGTTCTGGTATATTTCTTTTTGGATAGCTGGCACTATATTTTATTGGTTCAAAAACCCAATTCACAATTGATCACACGCAACTATGTCTATCAGAATAGCGTACCAAGCCACAGCTCATTGTCACAGACTTCCCTAAAAATGTAAAAGAAATAAACAGCACAGGAAGAGTTCTGGGACACAGTGCGGGTAACCTGTCGAAGCTTTCCTTCAGTGTTATCAGCATGATTGCTTTCTAAAGGAGGACAAAAAAAAAATGTATCACTTTAAGATTCTAAAAACGATCACAGCACCTACATTAAATACCTATGGTGTTTTCATAAGGTAACATTATAGGGTATATAAGCTTTAAGGGTGTCGTAATCACTGCTGGAGGGCAGTGCGTGTGTACTGGGAGGGGAGATTCAAATCTGAAGTGGAATTGCAGCCCGAGATAACTGCATCTTCACTTTGTCAGTGAAAAGCACAATCTCAGCTATGAAAGTATTTGAAAGGCCAGTAACAGGCTCGAGGGTCGAACGACTTCCCTGCATTCTCTGAGCCCCACGCTCAGCTGATCTGCCCTTTATCTTCCTATAAAATCAGCTGTTTGTAGAAGATATTATGTTTCCCCTGCCACCGTTTCTGCTAAATTCCTTCATGTTATTCTGCCCTGTGCACCTCTCCTCCTCCTCCAGTAAGCAGACACCCACTGACAGACGAGCGCTGAAATTCCAGCAGGGCGGCAGGTGCTGCTTTAAATTGCTGCCCCGCGGCCATGAAAAACAAGAGAAGGTATTTCAGATTAAACATAAACCCTACACAATACAAACATGTCCCCCGTGGCACTGAACTGCAAGCTGTATTCTAATGAGCAATAAAGAGGCACGCCTATGGGGGAAAAAAAAAATAAGAAAGAAAAAGGGCTATGCCCAGTTTAAGGTTTGTTCAAAAGGATGCTCATCAGCTCAAGTGCTGTAATAATCATACTGTGAAAGCAAGGCTGTTTCTGCAATTGCCAACAGCCAACTCAGTTACTGTGCTTGCTCCTGCTGCTGCTGCTGGCATGCTCCCTGGATCACGCCTTAGTGCTGGAGGGCAGGAGAGGGGGTGGGGGCGGAGTGGATTAATGGGTTGGCTTCATCATACCGATATGCCTCGCCTGCAGGGAGAATGCTTCAAATCTAGCTTCGATCAGTGGTTCTCTGCCTCATCTCTAAGGGTTTGCTGTACTTAATGGTGCCTCATTTACAGTACAGCCCTTTCCATAGTTGATTCCATGATACTAGACTTTTCAGATTCTTCATTTGTCCAAGACTAATGCATGACAAAATATACTGTTTTAAACCTGCAGCAAGATTTTACTTCTATTTTAGCTGCCACTGAGATATTGAAATTGGCAGGAAATCAGAAAGTAGAATCGGTTACTGTGTTTCCAACACGCTTCCAGATTTACTTCTGCGCACATTCCTGTAATGTACAGGGCCCTCATTATCAGGTCCCGGGTCTGCCCTTGCTAAAGAGCTATTTTCCACATGGTGTTGACATCAATTATGCTTTACAGGAAATGCCTACATATATTCTCATTGGGTTCACAGGTTAATAACCTTCAAACTACATCAGATATGCTCCCTTTAAAATATTCAACACATTGAACAAAACCATTTTTAAAATCCTACAACACCCAGTAGATGAAGTGTCACATCAACTCACAAAGCCGTGCTAACTCCACTGCAGGACAGGGCCGACGACTTGTAAAGTCTGAAATCAATAGGATGCTGTTAAGCAATATGCTAGTTTACAGAAATGGCTAATTCTTATTTTGTGCTCCCCTCGCGGTTTAGTTCTTAGATACATGCAGAAGACACATTCCCCTTTATCTAAACCTCTGTTTAAAAACTGCAGACACTTCCCCTGTACACTAACCACCACAGTTTATAGAATAGAAATTCTAAGAATTGACTTGTTACTTTTGAGAAAAAGACAAAGTAAAACTTACATCAACAAATCCCATCTCCTTTTCTATTGCAGGTCCCCAAACCATTCCAATATCTCCAAGCCAAACGTTATACTTCAGTTATATGGTCTCCAGAAGAAGTATGCCTTGTAAGGAGATGAAGGCTCAAATAAGCTCCAGTCTATCCAGGGTTCCTGAGTATGTTTCTACTCTTTCTTCCTTTCTCTCACCATTACTGGAGGCTGCGAGATGTTAGCATCATGACCCGAACTGGTCGCCTTTCAATTCATCTATTTATGAAAGCCTCTTCCTCTTTCAGCAACTTGTTTGTAGTATTTCTGGAAAAAGCTTTAATTCAGAAAGATGTAACAACGTTCAAGCTCTCATTGGTCTGAAGCACAGCAGGTGACGGTGGTAACGTCAATAGGAAAGGCACCTGGGTTGGCTGAGTGAATGCATGAACAGGGGAACCCCACGATCTGCACTGCAGAACTGTGAAGCTTATCTATGAAATTCCAACGGACACTTTATCTTCAGGGACTTACCAACATGTTTGGTTTGTATTCGAAAAGTGAATCCCCTTTAAATGTACCTGCTATGGTTAAAAACAGAAAGGGTTCTAACTAAAAGGCAAACGATTCTAAGCAAGAGGTTCAGATGCAGTGGGTGGGGTGGCATCTAAGTAATGTTTGCAGACTAGATAGAGCAGTCACATGCTTGAATTTTGTCATGTAAAATGATACTGTATCCACAGTAGTGTTCATGATATTCGATACTATCGCGACACTTTGGATCTTATGGCCATTACATGTTAAATGGCTGCCAAATTCCTTTTTTTGCAAGTGCAAAGTGCATAAGAGGCTAATACACCACAGCATGGTGGAATGCTTGCTGTTTAAATTAGAAGTTCCCTAAGAATGTGAGCAAGGAATGAAAAAACGAAGCACTGCTGTGGAAGCTGATTTACACAGTTACTTCAAGAAATGGCTTGATGAGGTTCTTGCTTCTTGCAAATGAGCAAGATGGGCCAAATGGACCTCCTCTTGTTTGTAACATTTCCTATGTTCTTAAAAGCCACTACGGGGGGCACCCTATAGTCTGGACGTTGCCAGTTCGAGTCCAGGCTATTCCTTTGCCGACCGAAGACGGGAGCTCCCAGGGGGCGGCGCACAATTGGCCGAGTGCTGCCCAGGGGTAGGGAGGGTTAGGTCGGCCAGGGTGCGCTCGGCTCACTGCGCACCAGCGACCCGTGGTCGTCCTCCGACGCTGTAGCTCTGGGTGGCTGCATGGTGAGTCTGCAGTGTGTAATAAAGCATGCGGCTAACGGCACACGCTTCGGAGGACAGCGTGTGTTTGTCTTCGCCCCTCCCGAGTCAGCGCAGGGGTGGTAGCGGTGAGCTGAGATTAATTTGCTTGCTTGGTTGTTAAAAATCTTGCAAAGATAGTAAATTAGACAACCACTATACTTACTATAATAAACTGCAAGTATTTTTTATTGCTTTCATGCTGAACCTGTAGCCGTCTGCATTGGCGGACTCGTGCGACTCCGAACCTCTGCAGGCGAGGCGTCACATTGATCCTATTAGGGAAACTGATATGCTGGCAGTGAAGTCATAGGACTTTCACAGCTGTCACATTACATGCACATAAAATATGGATTAACACAAAATCCAAAGAATATAAAAACTTCGCTAACATTTGACATGCAGTAGAGTTTTAATGACACATGGTCGGCAATTTTATTTTTGCACTTTCTAGCAAATGCACTGCAATGACGAAGTAAACAAGCATCAATGAACTCCCTTTTCATCAGCTTCTACTGCATTCCTGTTTTATGTGTTATCTCTGCTGTGACTTTTATTTATTATAAGTAACATGCACTGGAATTCATTTAAACTAAAAGAACGGAATAAACTACAGTCATAAACTTTGGCAAAGAGATCGGGGTGGCGAGCTGAAAGATACTTCAATTAATTGGTGGCATTTCCTCCTTTTGTTTTTCACTTCTTTAAAACACGTTCGATATTTTGGACTGTCCGTCTTCAACCAGATTGTTGCTGTCATCTGGCTGAAATCCAAAATAGTTCCATCAAGCTTCTCTCAGGCATTCGCCATGACTGCTGCAGTAATTTAAATTTTCCCAGAGCGTGCAGGGTAGCTGGTCACTTCCACTAAGCGGAAATGAGTAAGTTTAGTTCACAGTGTTAAAGCACACAATTAGAGTTTTATTTTAAAAGCTCAACAAATAAAAATAAAACAAGTTATCAAAAAACCGTTACACTTTTACCCCGATATTAGGTATCATGATATACCATAGGTATCGTGATACACTAATCCACAGTAGGCATATTAGTGCTGAAGAAACCAACTCTTCTGTTCCATGATGGTGCAACAACACCTCAACCTGTTACATCAATTTATACAGCTTATTGCACGCATCCAAATTGACAAAAACAACCATGCAACACTTCTTATCAAATTACAAACATCAGTGTATGTGTTTGTTTTTATTTTTTAAACCAAACAGTAAAGTATGAATATATATACCAAAGTCATTGTATTTATCTTGCTCTTATTGTATTACTTGTACTGTAACACTTGAAATGTATTTGCTTACGATTGTAAGTCGCCCTGGATAAGGGCGTCTGCTAAGAAATAAATAATAATAATAATAATACATAATTTTATATTTAACTTGAGTGCCACTTGTCGGTCTCTAAATGACACCGTGGTGTTTGGGGCAGGCTGGTGCTGCGGTGCTCACTCACCCACAGGGGGTCTGCCTCCTCCCGGTTCTGCATGGTGATGCAGTCCATGCTGATCTGAATCGTGTTCCCGGGATAGTCACTCTCAGGAGCCTCACTGAAGTCCAGCTCGATCGGCTGAATCGAGTGAAAGGAGGTTCTGAGAAACAGGGGACAGCAAAACAACTGGCTTTGAAAATCCATGTTCTTACCTCTTGTAAGATATATTGCCGTAATTATCACTTAAGGTCTTTCGGTTATTGTCTTGGTTGTGTCTCTAAGTCCATTCCAGTGCTATTCTATATTTTAAATTCAATGTTCAAGAACCTGGTTGGACTGAAACAGGTTTCTACTTCAATGAGGAACAAATAAATTTGATTTGCAAATTATTATTATTTTTTTTAACTCAACATTTACTCAAAAACGGTTTACTTATTTTTTAGCAAAACCAGTACGGAAATTGGGCTCATTAAAATGTGGGATGGCTGAAACGGCTATGGAACCGGAATCTTAACTCCATCTGCGATACATACTGTACCGGAGATGTGCATGGAGAACTGGTATTGTACTCACTGGTCCAGCATTCCCAGTAGCTGGTTAAAGACTTCACTTGTGTGCGGGGACTGTGACATTGCAGAACGGTATACCCCTGATGACTGGTTCATCAATCTGAAAAAAAAAAAACAAAACAAGACATATATATAATATTTAGCACAGCTGAGATTTCAGAAATTGTGTAACTATTTGTCCTCATTTTATAACGTTAACATTTGTTTTCAAAGGTACTATTTTGCTAGTGTGTATCAAACCCATTTGCTGCAAAACGCTGACTTGAATGAAGAAAGTATAGAACACACCTAGCTGTGAAGTTCCACTATTTCGAGGTAAGAGATAATTATACAAATCACAAAAACAGTATTTCCATTCAATCCAGCATCATCCCCCCCACCCATGAACGACTGTAGAAGTCATGGGCTCCATCTGCAGTATGCCTGGGGTACCTTCTTTTGCCTGTAGAGGTCAGCCTCCACATCACAAGATCAAAGTAGAGACCATACTTTGACCTGGAGTAGGGTAACTGGCTCTGTATGTGGCACTTCAAGGAGTGTTGCAAGGCAGTCAGTTGCAATATCCTGAAAGCTGCACAGTTAAAAGGACTAGTACAAATCTAACAGAGTCTGGCTGCCGCATGCACTCAGAGCTCAGATTACAACAGCTTGCAGGTTTGTGCACACAGCAGTCTTTCTTTTGCCTTGTGAAAAGATTTCTTTCAAGAAAATTAGCACGCAAGACCAATTAAACCGCTGACTAAAATAAACGTAGGGTGGGTAGCAATCCAGTTTTCAAAAGCCTTAGGGAGCTGGAAATACAAAACATGCACTGCATTGTATGATTGCTTCACTTGCAGAAGATTTCAGTTTCCAGAACTTCAAGTGATTTTTCATTATCATCTTCCTGCTATTACATCTCTACATCCCATTATGTGTGTTCTGTATGATTATCTAATCTGCTTAGTTCTTTTTTTCTATGCTTACTAACTATGGTGAAGCACTGTGCACTGGACCCATCCCTTACAAAAGTTATCCACGGTACATTTTCATTGCGATTTTGCTGTTTTGCCATGAATTTCCCATGGTTATACTATGCCTTTACCATAGTTTGCCATGTTTTTTAATTTGCTTCACCAAACCTCTTTGGGCTTTACATGAAAATGTACAAACGAGAGGAGGCCATTTGGGCCATCTGAGCTCATCCGATTTCTATCTGCTGATTGATCTCACAACTTGGTCAAGTTGGGTCTTAACACTTACCTGTGCTTTCTCATGTTTTCACTATGCTTTACTATGGGAAACTTCTATAGGGGTTTGCAACAATCAGTGTCACCTCATTTCACACAAGTCTTTTCATAGCAATTTGTTGCTGGAACAGTAAGTAAGCAGAGACAATAGAGGATCATACAGCACACACACACACACATTATATATTAGGACAATGCTGTGAAGTATATTTCACTTGCGCTTTATTTAAATACTGTTTTGTCTTTATCACTGTTTTGAAACATGAGATTAAAGCCCAACCCTTCTCAGACACGAATCTTATTAAATTATACCCACACCCCAGGTTAGCTTTTTTAGTTTTACCAGCACATCCGACATAAGCTTTTGCTTCAGCTCTAGTAATACTTGGTACATACAGGAGCTATTAAAATTAACAATAAAAGTTTATTTCTTACAAGTTGATGAACCGTTTGATTTGCCTTCAAAAATAATACAATGCTGGCGTGTAGGATTTTAAAAAATCTATGTGTTTTGGACAGATGTTTAAGATTGTTTAAAGTTTTGCCTTTTAAAAAATAAACCATGTTTGAGGAACACTCAATGATAATCAGACTTGTCATAAACATGCCAAATGAAATGATCTGAAAACCGTTTTTTTTTATATATATATATATATGAAAATGTCTTTCTGGCAGGCTGAAATAAAACCGTTTGGAGGAGTTTCTGTTCCAAGGTATGTTGTGAGAATATACACCTACAGCTTCAGCTGTCTCACCTGCAGGGATCTGGCAGGATCAAAGGGGCTTGGAGTTTTACAAAGTGAAGCAAACCAGAAATTTCCGAACAGATTTATAACCCTTGTTGCAAAATGCTCCTCCTGTTTTTCAAGCATGGAGGCCGTGCAAGCTTCACTCACATGGTAATAATTTAGTGACCAGGAACACTAATTGGCCAGCAGCAGCTACAGTATAAAATAAAACAGCGCTAGTGCTACTGCAAGGTTTGACCAGGTTGGTTTGGAGTCAGAAATGCTTTATAAAACAACTATGTAAGTAACATACAGGTAGTGAACAAAAGAATGGAAACACCAATGTAAAGTCACTTAATAGGGCGTTGGGCCACTATGGTATCCCGCTCTGTGGAGTTCTCGGCGGACCGTTTTTGATGAAACTGGCTGCTCACGCCCCAAGTTGAAATGTGCAGTCAATTGATCTGCAGTTGCTCGCCTATTTTGCCTTGCACTTCGAATTAATGCACAGATATCACGATCCTGGAGTATGCGCTTCCGCCCACTGTTGCCCTTTGCTGATGATGTCTTTCCCTCGGAGTTCCATGCCGACATCACCTTAGACACCGTTGCTCGTGAAACATCAGCAAGTTGATCTGTCTTGGTCACTGAAGCTCCTGCCAAACACGGCCCAACAATCACCCCTCTTTCAAAGTCACTGAGGTCTCCTCTTGCAGCCATGCTAGCCATAATAAGCCACCAGGCCTGTCCAGCATTTTTATACATACCCTAGGCATGCTTGGATGTTGCATTAACACCTGTGTGGAAGCCCTTGCTTTCAATATACTTGGTGTCCCTCATTTACCCATGTGTTTCCATTTTTTTGTCCACTACCTGTATATCCAACTCCACAGCTGTAAATGCAAGCTATCATTAACATAATAAGCACCTTCATGACCTACTCTATAGCCACCCTAGGCACACATAAAAATATCTTAAAATGCCCATACATCATGACACTGAAGCTTTGTGTAAATCGAAATCACTAGTACTTAAAAGGACTTCTCAATAAGATTTTAAAATCCTATCTCTAACCGGCATTATTAACATTATCACTGGCACCCCTCTAACCAGCATTATTAACATTATCACTGGCACCCCTCTAACCAGCATTATTAACATTATCACTGGATCCCCTCCCCTTGTGTTTTTTCTATACTGTGGGATATGCAAATATGTATAACACAGTACAACACTATAGATGCATATCCTGAATTAGTTAAAAAGAAAACAACAATGTATAGAATCATCAGCACATTGAAAGGGGGACCACAGAAGCCATTTTAAATTTGATTTTTAGTTAAAAGTTTCAAAATCCTAGGAAATCTGAGTTACATTCCTGGGTACGTGAAATGCTGTTTGCAGTGTAAAACTGGCTTGTTCCACTAACAACCCCGGTCCCTGTGTCTGTCTGGACAGTGGAATTCCCCGTGCTACCTGATCATTCTGCAGGGCTTTGCAGACTCTTGGTATGTGTTGATGTACAGCTGTATAGAAGCTGGAGGGGGGGGTTGGCAGTCAGGAGCTGGCGCTAAACTGCAATCGGAATTCCCCAAGATTCTCTCTAAGAGAGATATTAATACCCAACTCTCCAACATAAACTTCTTTAATGAAGCACAACCACAGCATTTCAGAAGCTTGCTTTATAATAAAAACAAAAAAATCTGAACGATGCCACTGTGTCATGTGTTACTTTGATAACACTAACAGATTAGTGTATACAGCACAGCAACGCTTCCCAAATCAGTTAGTTATCCTAACTTTTAAAAGTAGAATGCAGAATAACAGTCCAATAGCCTCTGTAATAGGTAGACAAAAAAGCTAATTTCCAATATAAAATAAATTTTATAATTAATCCATACTAATTTCTTAAAATGAAGAGAATAAGAGTTCAAATTAATGTATAAATTAAAAAAAAAAAAAAAGCTACCAGCGAGGAACACAGTGCTTTTTACAGGAAGCTGGCAAGTGTCAAGAAAAGCATTGACTATAATTAGGACTTATTTTTATTCATTTCATTTTGTGGTGCTTATTTTTAGCTAATTTCTGGGGGTGCTTTCGCTTTGTACATACTGTATGAAATGATTGTTTTCAGTTACTTTCCACTATGCTTGGGCGTTTGTTTGTTTTTCTGTCACAATACTATAGTAGTAACTCGACAGTACTTGCACACCTAAGATGTACCTTCACATTCTTCTGGGGTTTTGTATGTAGGCATTTTTTTACATTTCGCCACAATTTGCAATTCTGTTTTAAATCCTCTGTACCTTAACTGTAATACATCTTTAAATCCTGCTAACAAGCCTCCATTCCTAATTGTAATCTCATTTTAAATTTGCAAGCGGAGTCTCCAATAGAAATGTAGGAATGTGCTGCCACTCAATAGTTGGGGCGGGTTTAAAGTATTCAGAACAAATCAATGATAGATACAAGGCAGGAAGGCGGGACAGCTGCACTGGGAAATGTATCCTGTTATTTATTTATTTTTTTTAAATGGGAAAGGGTTTTTTCGGTGTTTTCTGGCTATACACACTATTTTTTTTAAAAATCAGGGGTGTTTGATCAGAAGCCCCAATTATAATCCAGTGTTTATGGGTTTACAAGACCCCAGCACACACACAGACACCATGCTGTAACGGGGTCAACGACAAGATCAAGACACTCGTGGTCACTTGGCAAGGACGACAGCGTAGTCACGCCAAAAACTCTTATACAGAAAGTCACCAATTATTATTTTTAACTTTCCTTTCTTAAAGGTAATTTGGTTTATGGCCCCTAAAGAGAATTAAAGACATTGCAAGGAAGCCTACTTCTGTATATACCTGTAGCAAGGACTGTCAGTGCATTCTCAGGTGTCTGTATATACCTGTAGCAAGGACTGTCAGTGCATTCTCAGGTTGTCTGTATATACCTGTAGCAAGGATTGTCAGTGCATTCTCAGGTTGTAATACTAAGAGTAAAACTGTAAACAATCCTTAAAAAGAGCACAGTACTTCAAAATTTTAAAAAAAGGCTTCCTCCCCCCCACCCCCCCATTTAGATTTTTCTTCTGACTTCTGTAATTTGTGTCCACACATTGTAACCCACTGCAACTGAATACTGTATGTATGTGCAAATGTAAAATCTGAACAAAATACAGTGCCAGTCTATTACAGACTTAGAGCCGTATTTGAATGCAGTCTAGTGTTAGTGCTACAGTAGGAGACTGGGGCCGGGATGGGGGCGCCAATTCAAATACATTGTAAGCCCTGGCTCGTGGGTTACTGTCACCCTCCTCATGAGAGATGGGATCTTGAGATATCCCTCGGAGTGACTCCAGTGTAAGGTGCTTTTGAACCTGCAGCAGGTACAGACAGGCTCAGGCTGTGGAGGAACCTGCTGTTGGGCAGTCCCAGATTTCACCTGTTAGGAATTACAGGTGCTGCACAGAGCAGGAGCAGGGGAGGCTGCACAGCTCCCTTCCTCAAACCCAGGACAGAAGGGTAAAGGAGGTGGTCACAACATTTTTTAAAAACAAATAAACACAGGTGCCGTGACTGGCCAACCCCCTCCTCTTCCAGTAACTAAAACCCGTTCAAAGTGAAAAGTTCCTCTGCACAAGAAAAGGGGAGCACGGAAACCGATCGTACACCCTGAGCAGGAACCCCTTTCATTAATCTGTGCTCAGAACGAGCAATGGTGCTGTGGGGCCAGTGAAAGCTCGCCGCACAGTCACCTGCCCCATTCCCTCACTCACTCACCGGCTTTTGTTTGCTTTCATTAGTGCCGCATGAATGGCTGTAAATGGACTGCACATTCAGACGATGCAAGCATCCCCCTCTTTGCTGTCTCACCAAAACATTGCATCCGCAGAGCTGGGAAGCCAGTGGCATGTTGACAGAAGCCTGAGCTATGTATTGTTAGTATAGTATTAGTACTGTATACTTTTAGCGTTCCCAAGACAGAACCAGAAAAAAAAAAAAAAAAAAAAACATAATGCATGTAGCTGCCACAAACTAAGAACAAAGCACAGTACATCCCCTTCTCCATTAGCGTGATCCCTAAGCCTGAGAAAAATGAAGTGAGGGACCAGGACAAGTGTGTTTCATTTCTATTTTGACAACACCTGTGTATAGGAACACCTGCCCTGGGATTCAAAGATGAATCCCTGTGTTGATAATCACATGAACGCTGCGCTCAGCATGTTTATGGGTTCCATTGGTAATTAAAGAGCTGTTTTTGTTGCCCAGGGTGCTTGGTTAACCCAATGTTTTGTAAACTGCTGATGTTGCTTTAATCAAACTAGGATTACCTCAGACGGCTGAAGAAATCAGCCAGACTTATTCAAACAAATGTTCTCAGGATAGGATGGTAGTTTCTGGAGGCAGTGTGCATGGAATTGCAATTGTGGAGCTATTATGCTTTGTAAAGCAGCACACCCATACTTACCACTAATGTCAATCTAAACTCCTGAGCAACCCTGAACAATCATGGGACTGTAATAAATAAAAAAAGAAGTGACTTTTGTAGTGAAGATTTCTCCACCTAATAAGAAAACCCACCACCGATTCGAAGGTGCTAGGTGAAGGGAATACCCCAAATTCTGGCAGCGCTGCTAATAATCAAGCTTCAGAATGCTTACAGTCTAACATGTGTTCTTGAAACATGACTTCCTGAATGTGTACATACAGTAAGCTACTGTTGGTTATCATGGCACAAATAGACAATTAAACTAGTGTGCACTTAAACAAAGCACATGAAATACAACGAAAATCAAGAGATCTTCTAAAAAAAGATTGAAGTTAAAAGACCAATGTTGTGCATTGCAAAAGTAATACATTTACTACTAGCAGGGTAGGCAAACAGGTTAGATTTCAACAAACAAACCCCCAAAATAGGTTGATATTAATAGTTTTTAATTAAACAATTCTGAAATTAAAATTTATAATGTAAACATTTAAAAATGCTATTTTACACACCAAATTTGACTACAGTTCCTATCCGGTGGCCATCTTGAATTTAAGTTTTGCACTACTGACTTTAGCTTTTAGAATTAAAAAAACCAAAAAAGATTTGTCACTAAAATATTCAAACTTTTCATTGGAAAAATTCATTCCAAGCCAGACTGCGATTTTAAATTGAAAGATCTTTTTTTTTTTGTACCCCTAAAAACACGTCACTCTGCCAAGATGGACATGACACAGAGACAGACTGCAAAAATATGCACAGGCGTCATTTTTAAATGCATGGGTTTTGTTTCTAATATACAGAAACGTAATGTATTATAGCACATTCTAAAAGGCATTTAATGTGTCTGTTACAAAATAATAATTATACCCATTATGCACTATTTTTAGTAGCATTTCTTAGAGGTCAAAAAGTCATAACATTTTATACATTAATAATTTGTAAAGAATGTTCTTATACAACATTGGATTAACGCATTTGCCACTGAAAAGCAGGTAATGTAAATATATATAATTAATATGAAGAATTTATTTTTTAAATGTTATAAATGTAACCTAATTTAAACTAAATCTATGCATTGCAAAGTCATGTCTTCCACATTTTTCGACCTGAAAAAAAGAAACAAGGAGATTTGATAAAGGGGCATTCAGAAAAGAAAATAGGAGGCACTTTTTTTACACAGAATTGTGAGGGTCTGGAATGTTGTTGAAGCTGACACCCTGGGATCCTTCAAAAATCTGCTTGAGGAGATTCTGGGATCAATAAGCTACTAACAACCAAACGAGCAAGATGGGCTGAATGGCCTCCTCTCGTTTGTAAACTTTATGCTCTTATCTATGTCACTGCTGTCAATCACGCGTCTGCTTGCAAGTAAAACGTGTCTTTTAAATGTATCCCGCGTATTGGAGTCTTAGTGGAGTTTCTACACGCATCATGTTATTTAGGATTTATATGATTATCGTTCTGTCTCGTTACTACTTCTGGCAAATGTATATATCTCACGCATCACCCCATTTGTTAATGACAAGTCAGATTTTGCACATAAATGAATGCTGTTTCCCGTTACGCGCCTTCCACACACACAGCAGCATCGCTTGCTGTGCCATTGTGTCGGAGGGAGGGAACGTTGACTTGACGCCTGGAAAAACTGAAGCGCGTCACTTATTCAACCTAAATAGCTTTCCATACCACGCTTTACATGGTAATAATTCAAATAGGTGTGTCTTCCGGACACATTGCACTTACCAATTATATAGTTTTTAGTTTTTTTTTAAGATTTTGGAATTTCGTTTCGTTTTCGGAATACCGGCCCAATATATACATATGACTCAGAAGACGGACACACGCCTCCTTCGAAACGTGTTCGGCCAAAAAATATTTAAACGTTTATGAAAACAGATTCAGAAAGATTAAAATCAATTTAGTTAATTTTAATTGCGTTTATGTGTGTAGTATATAATTATATATATATATATATATATATATATTTTTTTTTTTTACGTAAGTAACCTGCAAACGAAACTGAGCGTGCCACAGACATGGCATCTAAGTCCGTTATACAATAAACTCCAAAGTATGTTTTTTTGCGGCGAATGTAATCTAGGTGAATTATACAATCCAAAGAATTATATTTTGTGTGCTTTTAAATAATATTTTCAGAATTTATTACGATTAACAGAACACGTTTCGTTGTCTCTTGCGATAAGTAGTGATTTTAGAGCTCTTTAAACGTAAAACTACTCAAACATTCTTCTTATTATTATTTTTTTTCGATTGATGATTACTGAAATAAATTTACATCGATTTGAAAAATGCTGCAGTTCACACAATCCTTCTCATTCGGGATGCACACGACCCACCCTGTAATATACCCCGCAATGTGATTGGGAACAGAACAAAACTAACAATTCAACGATCATTTTAACAATAAAACTCCACTCACTTGCACTGCAGATTAGACACTTTGTTGAAAAATACTGTCGTAGTTGAACTTCTATACGCTATACACTACCCGAGACTGCTTCGCGCTTACTTCGGTTTTCCAAACTGGTCCTGACATGCAACGAGCCACCTCTCACCCGGATGTTATAATCACATGACCAAACGCAGATAAAACCACATGTTTTTTTATGTACTATATCGCTGGTAGCAGTAAGGATGAGGAAACAAACACAAGCTCTGTCTTTTAGCAATGACTTTTGAAAAATGTGGCGGATTGGTATGGAAGGTCATTCGGGTCAAAAACGCGTTATTTAGTAGACTTTAAAATATATAGTGCACTTTCCAATTTGAATTTAGTAGCCTGTGTTGCAATCTAACACGTGTTAATTTGGCCAGTGACATCACTGAAAATGAAATAAGAGCCAGTTAATTTAAAGAAAACAGTATGTGTAATAAATTATCCAATTAAAAGTGGCCTTACATTTCTAATTGAAACAAACAAACCAACAAACCCGTCTGGGTACCTTGTTAATATAAACTGAATCGTGTCACAGACAAAGTTGTCTGTCAAGAAATCGGACTGTGGCTTAAAAGTTAAACATCGGCTGTGTAATTGCAGATCTTAACAATTAATTGTTTTCTTTTTATTGTCGTGACTAAAACAGAAAAAAAAAATGACATAAGTACAAACAACCTGACGGTAAGATTATCAATGAGAAGGTATTTTTCTGAGATGCAGGGTAGCCACCTGCACCTGCCTTGTTTCAGTGCATTAAGGTCTGTAGCTGAATTAAACCATTTCAAATAGAAAGTGTAGGAGGACTGAGTGCTTATGAAATGATATCTGGCGATGATCCCTTTAGTGTTTTTAATGGTAGTGTTTTCCCATGATCTTCCATTTCCGGTACCTGTAACAATTAATCTCCATGCTGACAGATGTGACAGATCTCTGATATAGTGCTGCAGTGTAATTGAAATGGTCTCAGTTTTGCAGGTGAGTCATCAGAAAGTCTACCCCTACCTGGCTATCGCTATACACAGAAAGGAGAACTAATTGATATGGATTGATATTGTACTTATGATTTTGACCCAGATTTATCTAAAATGTGTTCTTCCAGCATGCACCATTCATGTGTAACAGGAAAATAAACCAGAAAGGTGCAGCTTGGTTCAGTGTAGATCTTGAATTCCCATTAAATTGCTTTTTTAAACACTGACGCAAAAGCTTAGAACAGAGGTGTCCAATCACGGTCCTGGAGAGATATTCCACTCCAGGTTTAACAGGTAAAAGGATATAATTAACTACTTCAGGGTCTGGATGGAGGTTTCATTGGTTCATTTAAACAAGTTAGAACAGGGTTGGAACAAAGACCAGGAGTGGAAGGACCAACTTTGGCTACACCTGGATTAGAATATTGGACACCTTTTTTTAACTGTATTGAGTTTAAGTAATAATGTCAACAGAGACATAAAACACTAGTATACTGAAATTAAATAGCAGCTGGGACAGTTACATTGTCCCATAATTAGCCGCTGAATCATCATTTACCTGGTGAAACGTTGCGACATTACAGTCTTTCAGTGCACCGTGGTTTCTCAAGTTTCCCAGCAGCCAGGGCTGATGCAGTTGCCTATTTGGGCATGCAGTTGTGGGCTTCTAAGTGTAATTAATGGTCCAGCTCTTTGTTTAAAACAGGCCGACTTGCACACAACCCCCCCAGCACTTTGTCCAAGGAGATACCAGCCAACAGGAAAGCGCAGAGCAATGCTGTTTGAACCCACCACAGAATACAAACAGCTATAGACTAATCAGGTTTTTACATTCTAGTCAGGCTTTTCCGTACATTATAATCAGTCATTATCTATGAACAAGGGTTTTTCTGTGATGCTTTTCAATTCATACATCTTTCTTGCTGACCTGTTATTTGCTATATAGATGTATATTTTTTTAAAGTAGCCATTTTTTATGGTTTGTAAATACTTTGTAATTAAACCCTTTTTGTAATTAATCTTGCGACATAATGTGTGTGTGTTTTTTTTTTTTTACTTTTTGTATAAACAGGTGCAACATTTGAAAATTCCAGAAAGATCATTCTGTCGATTCCTGTATACTGGGACCTAGTCAGAAACAATTAAATAAACTGGAGTAATACTGAGCGTGGATCAGTGGCCCTGTCTCCCAAGCCCCTCCAATCCCGAGGAAAAGGCTTAGCTGCAGGCTACAGATACGCTTTTAAAAAACTGATAGTTAATGAGCCAGGTTTCTCGTGGCGTTATGATTTTGAAACGCCAGGTATTTATCTGACTTCGAAACACTGAGTCTGAGTTGATAACAGGTGTTGAATTTCAGGTACCTTTGATCAATTCTGCAGAAAAATACCAGTCTTTCAGTTAAAGCTCTTCATCCCAGGCCTCTCATTAAAGAGATTGAATCGTAACAACTGTCACAGAGTAACTACAATTCCAGCAGACCCACGGACTGGCAAAATTCTATATAAACCACACCTGGAAACTCAAGTTGTTTTTTTTGTTGGTTTTGTTTTCTCCTAAAAGCTTCTGAAATTGATTATTTCTGTTTGTGACTGGAAGAAAGGGAAGGATCTGCTGTATAGGTGCACTCCTCAGAGATTATGAGATTTCGGACTGTTTTCCCAGTTTACGTCACTGAATGCGCGTTAGCTTAGTGGAACTTGCCTGGGGGGATAGTAAAGCCTTTCTAAAAGGTGGCTTATACCAGTGAGGCTGGGGAAGGGAAGAGGGGACAATAGACCAGCAGTATTGACAAAGTTACACACTTCTGTAACTCAATCATATTTCCAAGAAAGCAAGTATTGTGTTAGGAAAGCCTGAGTGTAAAGCAACTTTGTAAAGACTTGAGTAATTTAAAAACCAGGGGGCTTGCCTGGTTAAAGCACAGCTGTGTGGTGTGCAGGGTGAGTCATACAGCATAGGTTCACATCCTGGCTGTGCGGCCTTCAGGGACTGTTTTTCCTCATCGCGTTACACTGAACCCTGCTGGCCAGGCGCCCAGGAGGCTCAAAAGTGGACACTTGCAGGCAGTGCTCCAGATAAGGTTTGAGGTCTGGGAATAATGTCTGATTTGCAACGTAGCTTTTTGTTTTTTTGTTTATTTAGCGGGCACCTTTATCCAAGGCAACTTACAGAGACTAGGGTGTGTGAACTATGCATCAACTGCAGAGTCACTTACAAATACGTCTCACTCGAAAGACGGAGCACAAGGAGGTTAAGTGTCTTGCTCAGGGTCACACAATGAGTCAGCGGCTGAGGTGGGATTTGAACTGGGGACCTCCTGGTTATAAGCCCTTTTCTTTAACCACTGAACCACACTGCCTCCTACACAATTCAACAGGCCTTCTGTGACTTGCGTCTTTTGCTGAACATTGATAAAACTAAAAGTATGCATTTTAATAGAAAAAATACGACAGGTTCTCTTAACTGTGTTTGCAAAATTAGCAGTAGCAGTTTATTAATATTGAGGTATTTGACAGGACAGTGCTTTGTCTTTTAAAACCCATATTGATAAAGTGCAATCTAAAGTTAAATCTAGAATTGGTTTTCTCATAATAAATCGCAATACATCATGTTTTACATCTTACTCATCACAGTGATCTTTATATTATGGTTGAATGACCTTCATTGCACACTAGGCGATTGGATCATTGGCTTAGGTTAGTTTATAGAAACCTCACTGGAAAAACCCCACTATATCTGTGCAATCTGTTACAGTTCTCTGCTTCAGTTTACAATTTCAGATCCGATTCAGAACAGATACTGTTTTGGGGTGCGATTCATTTCAGTTTGCAGTTGCTTATGACTGGAATGAATTTCAAATCAAATTCAAACTGCAGAGTTTTGTTTCGGAGGATGTTTTTAATCGGAATCTGAATTCACTCTTGTCTGATGCATGTGTATGTACTTGTTCATGTGTTATTTATTAATTTATTTTTTCTGTGTTGTTTTTCTGCTTTGTGCTGCTGTGATGTTTGCCTCTTGGCCAGATTGACAACAAATTCTCATTTACAACGACAATCTTCTTATCTGGTAAAATAAAGGTAAAATGAAAAATACTGTACAATCTTTAATGGTAATGAAATAGACATTACAAAAGAGCCTTTGTTAATTTGAACTGCTGTCGTGTGTTCTACAAGGTATCACACTGACTCAAATGAATTATGTTATATTTTAACATTAAATTCTTAAACTCAGCGAACATGTTACAATTTCAATATAAAGCCATACAGATAAATAAGACAGGGAAATGCATTAATAATAAGTTATATAACAGTTTGTTTAATATTATAGGCACCTTTTTTTAGAGGTTGCCTCTGACAATGGTTCCATTTGGATTTCTAGCTGCACTGGGGTGTTTACACTTCAACCCGTGTAGCTTCAAATTTTTCTTATTCTTACTGTGATTGGCTGTAATGACAACAGGGCCAGCCAGAGATTGGATAATATTTGCTGGATTGATTTTTCTTGTGTACAGTTTCCTAGTAACTGAAGACATTGTATTCTGGGAGATGTAGTTGTTGGTGGAAGTTTTATGGGAGACAAGACAAGCTGTGCAACAAAATTGCTATGCTTATTTTTACACATTAAATAAACATGTAGTGCGTATTTCGGATTTTTTCATGCGTAAAAACGGCAGCTATGCAGCTTATCTGGACCACTGCTTGCAGGGCTGGCCTTTGTCCTCCAGAGGTCAGTAGCTCTCGAGTTCCTGGCTGTAAAATGGAAGCTGGCCCAGTCGTGGGATCAGAGGACGCCCACTGAACCTTAAGTTCTCCTGAACTGTGTAGGGAATTGCTACGATGAGGGGAAAAAAGGGTTGGACATTCCAAATTGGGGGAAAATCGAGAGCAAAAAAAAATGTTAATTAATAAAAAAAGTAATTCCAAACCATTTGAAAAAATCTAGTCAGTTAATGTTGTTTAAAAGGATTGGTGATGTTTTTTCAGCGTTACCCTACCACCGTTCATAGCCATTTAAAGGGTTGAATCCGATCCAGTCGAGTGAAGTAGCTGTGGGGTTAGGTCATGCTATTGCGTATTGAGATGCTCCGCAAGGGCAGGGCTCATTAGAAGAGGTATCGAGTGCCCTGTAGTTTTATTTGTTTTTATACTTAATATAATAAACATTTCAGGCTGGTGAGAACATTGGGGTTATATGGGCTCCGGGCAGGTGCTGAGTGGCTGCTAACTCAGGTCATGCAGTACACGCATACTCCGAATTCACTGCTGGAGATTGGATAGGCGGAGTGAAAGCCGAGGATAATGACATCACCACCCAGGACGGGCACAGTCCTGTGTAATGAGGGAAGGAGACAGAGAGGGACGTTGGTTTGGAAAAGGGACTGTTTTTGGGTCCAGCTGTGTCAGAAACAAGGGGCTATGCTATGCAGAGGGACTGACAGACAGCACACCCACACCATAAGATTGGAAGAGTGCAGTGCTGCTACTAGGAAGCATCCGAGTAGTTCATGTTTCATTTACTACTGGAATGAATAAGTCTTGGAAGTCACTATGCTCTTAAGACTTTACCGGCGAGCAGGATAAACCAAAGCATTGATTCATCACAATAATCTGATCAACTGAAACGATAATGTAATGAGTCTTATAGGATCTTTTGGATGCATTGTAAACAATGCAAGGCTTGGTGGTTCAGTGGTTAGAGAAAGGGGCTTGTTACCAGGAGGTTCCCAGCTCAGCCACTGACTCACTTAACCTTGTGCTCTGTCCTTCGGATGAGATGTAAATTGCTCTGGATTAAAGCATCTGCTAAATGAGTAATTAATAATAATCATAATGTTTTAAATATGAATACCTTGAAACACCTTACATTCTGTTAGAACGATGTAAAAACTATTTATTGCAATTTACTCCAAAATATGTCCAACTTATTACTATAATCAATGGCCTCTAGTGAAAGGTGTAATCATTGCAATGTATTTAGTTAAAAGTGAATTGCACCTACTCTACACTCCAATCAGTACTGGGCGAGGTGAATGTCTGGTGTGTGATAGAATGCCTGTCTAGAGTGTTGAGGGATCATTGTTTCCTATCTGCCAAGGGATATGTAGCTCAGAGGCAGGTGAAAGGTGGTGATAAACGTGGAGCTGAGGTCAAAGCAAGTTAACACAGTGAATGTGAAGTGAGGCCCCAGGCAGGTTCTGTCACTGTCGCCTGTAATCTTATTCAAAACCCATAGATCACCCTGAACTAAATTGCAAGCTTGGCGTTTCAGGCATATTTTTGGGTTTGCATACTTGCAGTTCAGCGGGCGTAAAATGGAGGCGGCAAGATCCTTAACTGAATGAGAGGCAAACAAGGCTGGCTAAACTGGCCCAGTGTAAGCTTGTGATTACTGGCTGCAGTTCACTGCTTGCCATATATAATCTGACAGCTTTGTGGGATAGCATGCTGCAGTACCAGCATTGAAGCCAGTCTGCACCTTTTACTCTCTACATTATTCTTTGTTTTTGGAGAGCACATGGCTTTGCAATTCCTGCCACGTGGGTACTTTGAGAGACATGAAAGGCAGCGTGGAGAGAACGACTGAGAGCCTGGGGGCCAGTTCATTAGTGTTACAGCACTGCTAGTACGACACTGGGTAACACTTTAAAATAAGTGTCTGTTCATGATTATTTCACGTGTATTAAGGGAAATGTTATTAAGTCATGAAAAGTATGTCATGCATGTGACTTTTGAATTCAATAGGAATTTCATTTGAAATCAGTAGGAAATCATGTGTTAGTTACATTGGAATTACAGACACTTATTTTAAAGTGTTACCCGACACTCTCACTGTTCTCTGTTGTGTCTTTGATTTGCTAGATTAACATTCACCCCCCAGAATTAGGCACTATGGATCCAGGGAGTCTTTTTAAAGCTACTTTGCCCCCCTGTTCTGAATGTAAAAGCAAACATTAACATAAAAAAAAAACACATTTGTTGCAGGTGTTGCATTTGTAGTTTTAGACAGGTTTTATTTTTACCAAGCAAAAAAAGTAATTATGTTACTTATCCCCAGGTCACAAAACTTTAGTACAGTGTCAAAAATAATATTCTGTACAATGGTATACTTCATGGAAACCATGCTGTAGTTTTTTCAACGCAAAAATCGTCTTTTGATCAGGTTTTCAAATAAGGCTGGCCTGTGATATTTTCTTTTATATTTTCAGCGCCACTAACAGTGTCATAATTTATACACTCTTTCTTTCTTTTTCTTTCTTTCTTTCTTTCTTTCTTTCTTTCTTTCTTTCTTTCTTTCTGTCTAAGGTGGAACAAAAGAGCAAATGAAAGCAGGTGTAGACGCCACACTGAATCAACATAGATGGAGTACTGGCCTGAATAATCCCTTTTAAAACAGGAGCACTAATGCAAACAGCCTTAGCAGAACACTAGGACCCCACCTCAGTCTCCAGAGGAGGTGCTTCTACACAGAAACCAGACACCTAGTAAGTGACAAAAACTGTACTGTGTGTGTGTGGCCTCCTTTAGGCTGATTTGAATTCTACACGTGCTGCTCAAATGATCATGAAGATTCTTCTTCTTCTTCTTAGTAGTAGTTGTAGTAGTTATCATTTTTGTTATTATTTTTATTGTTAAAGACTAAAGCTGATATTTTATAGCCCCACACAGACTGGTAAGGAATGGATGAAGATGACTAAAGCATATTTAATGACGCCTCTCTGCTTGAATAGTCAGGCCTTAGTCTCAGGTTACACAAGATGGCATAGCATTGTGCTAACAGTAAAGGTCAGGCCTACTGAAATATTCTCATCAGCTTTCAGAGGGATACGCTCCATAATATCTGAAGTAGCCCAACCTCTAAGCTCAGTGCTCTTTTGTTCATTAACCCAACTAGCCTAAAGGTTAACTAGAATACTGGAAATGGAGTAATTGAGGTTTGAGTTACGTGTCAGTGTTTGTTTAAGATATAATCACATTCATTTTAAGCTGTGAATGAACAGATGCATGACACATCTCCGTTCCGATAGCCTCCTCAATACAGAGTCCATTAAAATGCAATGCAAAACCCTTAGAAACTCTTGATGAAGACTAGCTTAAGACTGGTTCAGATTTAAAAAAAAAGATTCAATTAAATACTGAAAACCTCTGCTAAGCACAGTGCTTATTATAGAGATACCAGGGCCTCACTTTAGTTTAGCTGCTGCATATTGAACTGGATCACTATTGAATTAGTGGGCCCTTTTCACAAGACTTTAAAGACTGCTGTAAGCATGTTTTGTTAATGCAACCTTGCTTGCAGTTCGTGAAAAAAGTCATATGTAACCTTAGAGAATGTATATAAGTCTTTAAAACAGCCATGTTCTGTGAATGGGACATGTTGGCAAATAGAGTTTGTATGTTAATATTATTGATAAAGTGCTGAGTTTGCATCATTTCTATTTCTAAACTGATGATACTGAGACACCTTGCTTTTTATTACGACAGTAGATTTGCAGCAGTAGTTCAACTGCTGCATCGGTGTATGGTACACTCAGAGTCAGGATTCGCAGATTGAGCAGCATTATCAAAATCTGTTTGGGAACTGTGCATTTCCTCAAAGCACATTTCGCAATTTGATTTCATTGCTTTACTCAAAGACCGAAGAAGCCGTCTCTCCTGTTTCGTTCTTTGCTTGTCTGGTATTTTCCATTTCGCAAATTGAGCAAAATAATGTGCTCAAAGACCGAAATAACCTTTCATTTGTGAATGGTCAAATCGCGAAATGGTTATTTTTGTCGGTGACTCAGAGTGTACAACATATACGCCTACGGGATCTAGTCCACAGTTTATGTAACACTTCGTTTGAATCAAATAGTACATCAATAACATCAAACAACAGTGATTGCAAACAGGAGACTGTTACAGAAGGATAGAGGCGCCTCTGTCAGCTAAAGAAAACAACTGTTGTAGTGAAAGACTTCAAGGGAGCCGTGACAATACTTTCCAAAACCCTTTCTGCCCCCGCAATCTACACAGACGAAGCTTCAGGGACTGTAAAAGACTCTCAGGTAATGCTTTTTAATGTCAGGATTCCGATGCATGTAAGCATGACGAGAGCATGATTTCCTTTGGAATTCATATGAAGCCTCTGTCAATCCCAAGCAAGGTCTTACAGTACTATTGCTCGCACTTTAGGTTCTCTACGTTATATGAAATAAGAGCTTGTTAATAAACTTCTCAGCTATTCATGCTTATTACACTGAAGACATGCGAGCAAAGCGATGGAGAGAGACATTGAGTTAGCAGACCTACAGGGCAGCTCTGAAATCCCCTGTTGCTAATTTTACTCAGAAAAATCTAAAGGCCGCTAACAAATGTTGTTATTAGGTCATAGCAGGGCAAAGAATTGCATTCCAGCATTTTAAAATTCTTTGGCAAATTGCGAAAGTGATTTGAACCTTGCAGTGTTTGACGTAGAAGAGAGTCAAATTACAAACATCAGGCTTTAACTGAAGTTATTTACAGAATGTTTTGATGAATGAAACCCAGAGCTCTGTTCACAAAGCTTTAATTCATGAGAATGTTTTTGCAAATAAAATAGTGATTGATATTTATGAGACTAACAACAGCAATAAACAGTTTTAGAAATATCAAACTTTATTTTATTCATAAAACAGACTTTAAAAAAACCTTCTTTAAACAACTCCTGGTTTAAGGTTTTGTGAATACAGCCCCCCGTTTCATTTAACCCACCAAAACGGACTCACTCACTTTATGAATTCTTCAGCCCTATTCACAACTGTAAGAACTGTTTTAGGGATTGTATTTTTTAAAGTGTCTTTAAACATTCTATTAGGATAAACAGTGCTTTGAAAAACAATAACACACTTCTACCCTTTCTAAGCATTTAACCCTCAGTTAATTTATTTATTTTATCAGAATGGGTTTCATTATATTATCATTTTAATGAGGCATGATACATGGGAACTGTCCTTGCTGTGTTGTTGTTGTAAAGCAGATGTTAGGGTTTGTAAATTGCCTGGACGTGTTATTATTAACTTGTGAGGCTTGTGAATGTCTTGTTGGAGTAATTTGAAAATTTGTATACAGCTTCATAATGGTGGGGGAACGGTGCCAAGCACCCATACAGTATCAACAGGACGGTATCAGATGGGAGCTCATGTAAAGTAAATAGAAATTAAACAAAACCGAACACATGAAAGCAGGTCATGGATCATTTAGGCTGGTCCCCGTCTTCCGAAAAACACAACAAGCTTAAGACTGACACAGAATAATCAGCTGTGTACAATGAAAGTGGGGAATGGAAGGGCCATGCTGGAAAAGACTCTGTTATCACACTGAATGTCACGGGAGCCTGGTTTATTGATACAGATAACATCAATACTGAGCACTAATTGCTCGTTGCCTAGGAGGATAGTGCACATCTGAGGGATTGCTTTCCAACCTGATGGTGAACAATCATTTGTTTGATCAACTGAATTTCTCATCTGGTAAATGAAAGGGTAACACTCTAGACGTGTACGTGTTATTGTTCCTATGATGTACACAGCAGTCTGTGTTGTAATGCATTCTGCTAGTGTTCGGGATTTCATTTCTCAGTTTCCTAAAATGACTGCGGCAGCTTAACAGAGCTGTGTCGTGTGCCATGTGCTCTTGTTTATTATTTCACCCTCTTTTTAAGCACAAATGGTTTCAGAACCGTTATGCTGAGCATAAAAACAGAGCTAGCACGAGAAAGGCCATTTTGACAAGGTCTATTGTGGATGTTTATAGCTCCCTTGGTTTTTATATTAGTACTGTCCATCTTTTGTATTGTGGATGTTTAGAGATCCCTTGGGGTATATATTAGTACTGTTCATCTTTTTTTTGTATTTGTGGAGGATTAGAGCTCCCTTGGGTTTATATTAGTACTGTTTATTCATCTTCTGAAATGTCCAAGTTGTGCTCTGAAAAAAACAGTAAAGAACATTTTTATGGACCAATCGTTTTAGAAAAAATAAAATCTGGAACATGGCAAGCGCTTGTGCAGCTAACAATATTCCTCAATTAAACGACTCCTGGGTGCTGGACCCCTGAACTAGAAAGATACTGGAATTTGGCTCTGATTGGAATATTATTTCCCAGACAGAGGCGTTTTAACCTAAACAGTGGCGGTCTAAATACCACCGTCATTTAGATTATTAAAATATGAAGCTTTCTTGAGGTTTTGTTCCATATTATTACTGACAAAAATAAAGCACAAGGATTTGCAGGGTGGATGTTTGATATTCACACTCTCAGGTCCTATAGTCATTGATTAAGCCAGCGTTTGGATCAATTGAATAGACTCCAGCGTCTTGATGGATAGTCAAGCCTGAACGAGCTACGAAGGCTGGCCTCCATCCATTTCCAGCTGTTTCTTTCTTAATTATTGGATGGAATCAGCCATGTATCTATATATCTATCCAGTAATCATGAAATATAGTCCTGTAGACAAACGATTAGACATGGAGTCTTTCTCATTGACTCACATCACAAAGGTGCCTGCTAGGGTCCTTTGTGTTTGTGTTTTGAATACTTATATCGTGCACTGTAGACGTGTTTATATTTAAAACATGTACCAGAAAAATATCACTACAAGAATATGCATTTATTAATGAAGGCTGTAAGCCAATGTTGTCCTTCATTGAGCAATATGGAAATCAATGTGGCTCAGAAGTAGCACTAACCAGTTGTAAGCCAAACCTTAAGAAATAATCCTTTGATTGAATTTGGACAAGCAGTACAAACAAACACTCAGAAAGACTTCCAGTCAATATTGTGAATGAGGATCAGACCACGATTGGTCTTCATAATTTCCTTTAAAAAAACATCTGTGAATTTGAACCTACTTAATTGCTCCCGTAGCTACACTATAGACATGCTTCTTTGCTTGTGCTACCCTCGCATTGTTGTCATTAGTATGCCGCACTTCTAAATACCCTACACATGCAACAGCTGTAGTAGAACTAGACAGAGTTTTACTGCATATCTGGGCACTGTTATGCAGTAAATACATACATAGTGATATTGAAAACTGGCACACAGACATGGTGTAGCATTCAAAGCATAGCCTTCATCTGATGAAATAACTTTGTGTTATACACACAAACCAGCTGCTTTAAATACATGAGATTAGGTTAAATAAAACTCCCTCAAGATCATTTAATTGAGCGATGAAAATGGACGAAACTGGTACCATCTACTGATCCTCCTGTTTCTGTAGTAATTATGACAGCTGAGCAAATGCCAAAGGTCTATTTTTACTTACAAAATATTTGCATCAGTGAAGCAACTTAGTTACTTACCGCTGAAAGTGGTGCTCAGGACAGTACTGTAAAGTTGTGTAAGGTGGACGTTCAAAATTCATGCTGTACTACTGTTCTTCCTTGTCTTCCAAACTAAAATAGCAATTCAAACAATAATAATAAATGAAACAAAGAGTTAAAAAAAACCCACAGAAATAAATAAACAAAAACAAAAACAAAACTATCTGTCTAAAGTGCTGGATGGTCAAGTGCAAAGGAGTGAAAGGCGATTTGAGTTTTCTTTTGTTTTTGTTATTTTTTCACAGGAGTAAATAGGCGGGGCCAATTCCTCAGCCTGACCAATCAGAATGAGCAGAGGGCTTTGGTATAAGAGCCACTGCTGGGCATGCCAACTGAACATCTTTTGCATCTTAAGAGATAAATCAGCATGTAAATCAAGCACATTTTCCACTTGTTTGTTTGTCTCACTCTGGAACTTGATCTCAACTCTCAGTCCTCATTGGCTGGCTCAGCTCTTGCATCACTGTTTAATTGCAGCAGTTCTGTTGTCAGTAGCCACCCCCGTGCTTCGGATGAGCCCTCCTGTCTTGCTGTATGGCTGATGGATCACTTCTGGAGAATCTGGGGGCAGATGTGTCCAATAAAAATGCCCAGGGGTGTTTCTTTCTGTCTCTTTTGATGCACTGGTTATTTTTAAACAGCCGCTGCTGTAGAGGTTAAAGCAAGACTCAGAAATGTTAAGGAGGGGGGGATTTCCTTGTGTGCAAAGAATTATAATCTTTACCTACCTTGTTGCAGAAATGGCTACTAGTGGCAAGCAGATTTTATGTAATGATGCAGAGGATCCTCGCAATGACACTCCTCCTTGGAAGAAGAAGTTACCACAGGTGTAAAAGCTGTCTCTCTGATGACGGTGGAGCGGAGACACTGGTTTCTTTCTGTCTCCCCACTGCAATTCCACCAATCGCTTCTAATGTAATTAGCAAGTGAACAAAGTGAATGTCTTCTTGACAGACTGGCATATACAGTAGCAGATTGAAGTGCTGGTAGTCCAATACCGGCAACCTGTCTCTGAATATTAGAGTATTCTTAATACCACCCCTCCCCCTTCTCCCCTCCTTTACACAACACATGCATTCAACCATCACTCTTTCTCTCCCACCCAAATAGTACCAGCTGTAAACTTAGACGAGTTTTGTGGTTTTCAGGAATGAATGGTGCATGAATCAGGGAGCTAAAATAAAACAGAGGCCAGTAAAAGGGGATGAAAAAATAGAAGCCGTGTATCTATGGAACACAATCCCTGTCCTCGAGAGTTGTACTATCAAGCAGAAATGGAAAGATGAGGGGGGGTGGGGTTAACCCATTACTCACCTACCCACAATGCACCTGAACGCTTGTGATGTCAGCAAAAGATGCCAACTCCATGAGCTCAGAGTGGGCCCTTGACAGTCTTTTTTTGTTGGGAATTTAGGAGGAAAATGTCATGTGGAAAAATCTCTCTCTCTCTCTCTCTCTCTCTCTCTCTCTCTCTCTCTCTCTCTCTCTCTCTCTCTCTCTCTCTCTCTCTCTCTCTCTCTCTCTCTCTCTCTCTCTCTCTCTCTCTCTCTCTCTCTCTCTCTCTCTCTCTCTCTCTCTCTCTCTCTCTCTCTCTCTACGTGCCAAAGCAGTGGAAAGTTATTTTAAACTGACACCCCTCAGCCCACGCCCAGACAGATACTAACAGTTACTAACATCTGCAAATTGTAAATCCATTTCAAAACTGCGGTCCTGAACTGAGTCCAATTGAAACACTACTGTGTGGATTAAGTGTAACCTTAATGCATCCCAATTTTTGCCACTTTGTTTTTCACTTCAAGGCAGGAGATGCCAGAGTGTAACTTTTATAAAGTGAATCACCCAATACGTGAAATGTAATAATCATGTCGCAGAATAAGATGAAGCTGTGGTGATTTCAAATGGTGGCAGATCTTAATACTTCCCTTGCTTCAATCATTCAATCAGACCCTCCCTGGTGTTTTTACAGACAGAAATACACTGGGTCATTACCTTGTCTACCAAAGTGGGATCAGTACAAACCAAGAAATGTTATGACGAGGCTGTATAATGCACTGATGGAGCCCGCTTTTTGGCTTTGTCTAACGGGGAGGGCAGCTGTCTTGCCTCCCAGCCCATTCCCTCAGGTCAGCCTCTCCACTTATCTGCAAGCTAATTTATGGGCAGGGGTGCCTCGAAAGGTGAAGCCAAAGAATGTATTGTAAAATATGTGTAATGTAGTAGTGCTGTCTGGTGTGTTTTTTTATAATAAATTTAGTAGTCAACAATTGATTTTACCCTGTTTTTCTCCCAAGTTGAAATATCCAATTGTATTTTAGGCTCAGCTCACTGCTAACACCCCTGCGCTGACTCGGGAGTGGCGTAGATGAACACACGCTGTCCTCCGAAACGTATACCGTCAGCCGACCGCTTCTTTTCACTCTGCAGGGCCGGCATGCAGCCAACCCAGAGCTACAGTGTCAGAGGACAACGCAGCTCTGGGCAGCTTACAGGCAAGCCCTCAGGCGCTCGGCCAGACTACAGGGGTTGCTGGTGCACAGTGAGTCGAGGACACCCTGGCCGACCTAAGCCCACCCCCTCCCCCCGGGCGGCACTTGGACAATTGAATGGCTAGTGTGTCTTAATAAATAATTTATCACATGAGCTTCCTGACTGAAATTGGGGAGAAAATCAAATGTGGGGTAAAATTATAAAGCACACTAACACCAACAGGGAATTAAAGCCAGTGCTGGATGTGTTTTATTTACCTCCCCTCCCTCCCCGTATAGGCTGACAACACTCCATTTGAGATAAATAAATGAATGTTTCCCTCATGGGCGCATATCCCAGATACCCACAGATGCAGTGGGGCGTTGAGTAACCATGTTGGGTCTGAATAAGTGAACAGTGACTGTGCTTTCCTCATAACTCTTAACACTTCACCGCGCCAAGCAAGTCAAAGCCTCTATTAATCTGCATTTGTATTGGCACTTAGCAGTATAATGTAAATAGAAGCAGTGACTGCCAACTGCTGTAACTGAACTCTGCTGTATATCCTCTTTAATTCAGTTTTATTCACCCATCTTCCTGTGTGCATTAAAGATACCCTTTTGGGGGGTGGGTATTAATGTCCCCGAGTTTACTCATGGAATACCTCTGAGCAGATGGAGGGGCAGCTGATAAAGCAGAGGCTGATACTGCAGCTCCATACACTGCCAGTGTGATCTGTATGGCATTGTTCAATTATGTGAGCAGACTGGGATATGGGAGCTTGTACTTCTGGTGTTTAATATATTCAATCGGTCAATATTTCTTATATAGCGCCTTTCGTGATAAACCTCCTCAAAGCACTTTACAGATAAAAATAACGAAATAATGTTTAGTAGGTAAAACAATAGATAAATACTAAAATATAAGATGATACAATACCATAATCATTGGATGTCAATGCTTAATCCCTTTAATTGGGTCGTAACATTTTCTTTTAATGACTGCTTTCACTGACCTTTTAGAAGCGTTTCATTATTATGTCTCCTTTTCTCGACTTTATTTTACCCCGCTAATTTAGAATGTCCAATTATTTTCTTCACCCTCATCGCAGCAATTCCCCACACAGCTCAGGAGAACTGAAGGCTCAGTGGGTGTCCTCCGATCCCACAACCGAGCCAGCTTCCTCTTTTACACCCAGGAACTCGAGAGCAGATGTCAGAGAGCTACCAGCCTCTGGCGGACAAAGACCAGCCCTGCAGGTGTCTGTCTGAGCTCACTAGGCACCTGGATGTTAGCAGCATTCCTTCAAGCCTTATATAAAGGCTGTATGTATGAGTTTTAATAAAGGACTGTGCTGATGCAGTGTTGTGTTAGGAGGTGTCTTGCTAAGACTGTCAAAAAACAGGGGAATAACCTGGTTAATAAATCAACACAATAGATGTCTCCACCTAAACATCACACTTTTTTTGACTACATTATATTGAAAAGAACCTTCAATAAACTGCCATCTAGAAAACAGTGTTTTTGTAAGTTCAGAACAAAATGTTTTCTGAAAGATCAATGGAGCAAAGAATAGGGTTGCAGCTCCACTAAGGATAAATAAATAATCGTCTCCCTGTGTTCTCGAGTGAACTCAAGGCTGTTTTAACAGTGTATCACCTGCACAGCACACACTTATCTAGGCGTGTTCACAGTGTGCTCCATTATGAGAAAAACGCTCTGTCTAATGCATGTACAGAAAAGAACAGAAATGACTCAGACATTAAAATGTTAATCTTCTTAAAAAAAAATTTAAAAACATGATGAGGTGTTGTAGACAGTGCACTATGAATTATAGCCCTTTCATTTGTCACAGCCAGGAATGATTCTTACAGCACAAGCTGTAGTGATTAGGCCTCGATGGCTGTTTTCCCCTCAGAGCGGTGCGTACTAAACAGGAAAAGGCGTGGTCGTTATGGTCTAGGTGGATGGCACTGGACCAGAGAAGTGGATTTCAAAGCCTGATGGGTGTGACTGTCTCTGAGCAGCTCCAGACCGGGTCTGCCCTTTCTTCAGGCAAGGAGGCTCCTGCCAATGTGGGCACACCCATGTGGTCAGTGCCAGCCAACAGAATACCCTTCAACATCTCCAACACTCGCTGGCACTTCACCGCACAGCGCTGCCTCTCAAATCCATAACTCAGGGCCGCAGCCAGCCAGGACCAAAATCTGAGATTGAAATCTGCACCGCGCACAGTGCGGACAAATCACAACACCCACAACCTCTGAAACTTTAGCTTCTCAGATGTGCTGGTTGTGAGTTCTGTTGCTCCAGTGCTGAATTTTGATAGACACTATTTGTGCCTGTAAAATTCTAGCTGCTGACACCCTTTGGGTGCAGTACTTCCTGATTCCAAAGAAATCACTCAGTGCTGTGACCTGTGAACTCTGCTGGCCCTAGCAATAATTATGAGGTGGGGCTGGCAAAGCTGAAAGGCCACTGTGCTCAAAAGTACTCGAAAGGAGCTGGCAACTAGGATTCTACAGGAACAGATGTCAGGTGGATTCTGACACTGAGAAAAATGATTAAAATTCAAAACTGGAGGAGCAGCTGAACTCGGAACCGCTGTGTGAACATCATAAACGTGTCATAAAATGACATGTGAAGCTATTTACTGTGCTCTTTAAGACTGTCAATTTGGTGTGTGTCCATTTTATATTATTTCCCCAGTTCCATCTCCGTTTCACTGTATTGGGGGCTACATAGATTCCTTTATTGATATTTTGTCATGTAAACAATAACAGTAGCTCCAGCAATACTGTATTTCTCTTCTTGATAAAGAAATGAACGTACAAAAACACAGATTCATTGACACAAGTCCAGCTTGAAAACTTCTGGAAGGAACGGCATTTTTGTGGTTTGATGGCACTATTCAGTACTGTCTCTTTTTAACCCACATCAGTTATCATTGCATCACGACTCATGTTTTCCACCTGCAAAGGGTTTGCCCTGTTTTAAAGAGAGGCATATTTTTCTGATTGGAATACAATGGAAGACAATTTAATTGCAGTTGCAGTACAAGCAGTTTATGGGAGTTGCTAGTTTTATATCGTTAAAATAGTCTGATGATGAGACCAAAGGTTGAACATCAATGTTAGAAATTAAAAGGGTGTCCCCCCAATTTCTGTTTTAGTTGCTTGCTAAATTACTTTAATTGTTTATAATACAAGACAATTATATTAACTCTATTCAAACCCAGGACCTCGAACCCAGGACCTCCAGCATTTTTTTCCTTTACTCAAACCATCCTATTGATCCAGCCCAATGGAAAATCCTGGGAATGAGCATACAGAAGCACAGGGATTATCACACCGCACTGAGAAAACATTTCTGATCCCCCCCTGATTTGGAAATAAAATGTAATTTAACAAAAGATGCAGTGGAACTGTTGCCCAGTTACCTTTAGACACTTTTATCTAGGGCAGCAGTGTGGAGTAGTGGTTAGGGCTCTGGACTCTTGACCGGAGGGTTGTGGGTTCAATCCCCAGTAGGGGACACTGCTGCTGTACCCTTGAGCAAGGTACTTTACCTAGATTGCTCCAGTAAACACCCAACTGTATAAATGGGTAATTGTATGTAAAATAATGTGATATCTGTGTAATGTGAAATAATGTACAATGTGATATCTTGTAACAATTGTAAGTCGCCCTGGATAAGGGCGTCTGCTAAGAAATAAATAATAATAATAATATCTTCATCAAATGTGCATATAAGCGTTTGCTCGTTACATCACAAGGATCCCCAAAAGGCTTAGTCTGTTATTCCAGTTTTTCTCGGTGTAAAAACTAGCTGGCGAAACCTTTCTTGGTGTACCAGCAGCCAGAACGTTCACCCAGCTCACTTGTGATCAGCACCCAGCTTGGCAGCTGCTTCACAAAGAGATGCTAAAATCGGTTTGTTGTATTATTTGTTTCACGTCCTAACACTTTCAGTCCTTATCTTAGTGCTGTATGTTAACGTATGCCGTCGGAAATCATATTGGAGCCTCACAGTACTGTATACTCAATAAAGGAGTTCCTTTTTTAACTTAATTTCGCATTCTTCAGCTCGACAAAAAATAATTCAGGACTGAACAGGTTAAGCAGTATTGATTTATTCACTTTTGCCGCAGTAATTTTCACTGATGAGTAATGTCACACACCAATTACTTAAAATCTATTCCACTGGTACAGGTGGCTTTGCAGCAAGAGTTGACAACATGCCAAATGAAGGGAGGATGGCTTTGATATTGTTGTGCAGACGATCAGCCTGAACAAATGAGTCCCGTTTGACAGCTTTTGATGGGAATCGGCATTTTTGCGGTTTGAAGTAAACAGGCATGTTGTTAAGCTGTTGAGGCTCCTTTCAAGAAGTACCGGTTACTATAAAAACATCTTCGCAATCAAAACTTCACAATATACAGTCACCTCCATAATTATTGGCACCCTTGATAAAGATGAGCAAAAAAGGCTGTATAAAATAAACAACACAGGTAATGAGCTATATTTTATGCTCAAATATATGGGAAAACCATATTCTTTTATCCTAATACAATTGCTCAGAGAAGTTTTTTGTTAACAAGTAATAACATTTTTTCTCAAAAAGATAGGTGTCAGAATTATTGGCACCCCTAAAATCAAACAAAATTAAATCTGCATTAACATTCTACTTCTTTAAGTTCATCTCAGTCTTAAGGAACTGCATTGTGGACTTCCATGGCTTCCTGTTTCACTGGGGTATAAAAATGAGGTAACACGCATATGAAATCCATTTGTCATCCATCACCATGAGGAAAGGCAAAGAACTCACAAATGAAAAGAGACAAATGGTTGTTGACCTTCATAAATCAGGCAATGGGTACAAAACAATAGCTAAAAAACGAAATATACTACTTACCACTATTAGGGCAATAATTAAGAAGTTCAAAACCACTGGAACAGTGGTAAACTTGCCTGGTAGAGGACGCAAGAGTATCTTGCCCCCACGCACAGTGAGGCAGATGATTCGGGAGGCAAAGGGAAATCCAAGGGCCACAGTTGGAGAATTACAGAACTTGGTTGCATCTTGGGGTCACCAAGTCTCCAAATCTACAATTAGACGCCACCTCCATTCCAATAGGCTAATTTAGATTTAGCAATCAAGGTTTGAATCGATTGTTTACACCGCTGGAAGGGTATGGTTTCAGCTTATTAAACCTTTGCTCTTGTCAGTACAGAGAGCTGAGAACAATAATAAAAAACACAGCAGGGAGTTCCTCATTGCACACACTAGATTTGTACATTTTCAATTTGGGTTTTGCTTTGGAAAATAAAGAGCAAGCCCTTTCCTTCTTTTACTATATCATCCTTTTCCTATGAAACTGCTGCACTTTGTTATACTTGTAACACTCTTCCTCAAGGCCCATTCCAGTCCAGGTCATTCCTTTAACCAGCTCCTACATTCTTGGGAGGTTCAGTCAAATCATGTAGAATAACAGTGGAATAAAGACCTGGACTGAACTGGCCTGACTGGGATCTTGTATTGGGACTGTACCAGAAAACCAGGGCTGTGTGTTTTAGAATGAAATCTTGTCAATTAGCCAAAAATTTCCACAAAAAACCCAAACGTACCTTCATTTCCAGAAAGCGGAGATTGTGAAAGAGCAGTAGGGATCACTATGTGGCAGCCCCCGGGGGCAGCAGGAGTTGGAAGCTGTATGAAGGGGACCAGTTTAAACCAGCTCTGTACCCTGAGGGCACAAAAAACCTGCTTTCTCAATACTGGCAGTAAATACGAATATGAATGACTAATGTTTGACAAGCATACTGCAACCGAGAACCTGTACTCATACAGTAAGTGTTGAGCATTGCCCACAGTCTGTATTCATAGGATACGAGGCAGGTGAGAAACCCTGAATCATTTTCAGAAGCAGGAAGAGACACAGGGGTATTATTGACCCTGAACGGGTCTGCAGAGTGAAGTTCTCCCGAAGTATCCTCACAGCACAAGCAGTGGCAATGGAAGATTCTTATACATTTCTTCATGAGCAGGGCTGCTCTATAGCATGTCTGAGACCAGCCAACACATTTCACTTGTGAACCAGATTCAAACCCAAATACCTTTCACATGTGAACCAGATTCAAATCCAAACACCTTTCACATGTGAACCAGATTCAAACCCAAACACCTTTCACATGTGAACCAGATTCAAACCCAAACACCTTTCACATGTGAACCAAATTCAAACCCAAACACCTTTCACATGTGAACCAGATTCAAACCCAAACACCTTTCACATGTGAACCAAATTCAAACCCAAACACCTTTCACATGTGAACCAGATTCAAACCCAAACACCTTTCACATGTGAACCAGATTCAAACCCAAACACCTTTCACATGTGAACCAGATTCAAACCCAAACACCTTTCACATGTGAACCAGATTCAAACCCAAACACTTTTCACATGTGAACCAGATTCAAACCCAAACACCTTTCACATGTGAAGCCAGATTCAATTCCAGTCCCTTCAGGGATGAAACGCATTTCCGCTGCCCCATCTTGCCCCCTTTGTCCCATGGTGTGTCTAAGAAATGTTGTCACACTTTCAATTACCTGCTCATGATGTCTTATTGTATGGTATTGAATGTATCACAGTTTGATATGAAGTCTGTATTAAGTAGGCATGTGAATTTGGTCAAAATTCTATTATTACACAAGTATCTTACAATACTGGCGAAAGACAACTAATTGTTAATAAGACACATTGACCTATTTTAATAACATATCTCCTTGCAAGTGAAGGCTCTATAATTATATTGTATATCAAATGGAGGAAAGGCTTTTAATAGCGCATATTTTAGCTGAGCGCTGCATACAAACCTTTCAAACAGCAGGTGTTGTTAGATTAGAAAAGGCTGCCTCAGCAGCACACTTAGGTAATAATATCTTTCATATTCTGTAACTTTCTGAAATATAGTCCATGATGTAAACCTAGGGAATCATGTTTCGTTGCTAGGATACTGGTAACCTGGGGACAGAAAGGGAAGCCTGATTGGTCTACAGCAGAGACTGCTGCAGCCTATTAAAATCCCTGCTCATGCAGTACGTAAGAATGTTCATTCTGTATCCATGAGCTGACCCCCTCCCCTCCCCTCCCCTCCCCACACCACAAGCCCTCGTAATATAAGAAACAGTGTCCTGTATCTTTTGTCACTGGATATGGTTTTAAAAATACTGCTCATAGTAAACATGGAGAGGTTTTAAATGCAAGCAAATGTTTTAAAGCGATCCTTTATGGGGCCCTGGAGGGAGGTGATGGTACTCATATGTGACTGTTCTTTCTTTAGTTTATTGTCTTTTTTCCTGAAGTTTGTTTATATTTTTGTTTCAGTGATAAGTGCTTTCAGATTCTGGCCAATACTGTTTTTGAACCTGGGGCTCAAAGCATCCAGACCCCAGTTTCAATTGTCTCCCAATTAAACCTGATGCCTCTCAACCTCTCTGAGCACCAGTAATGAGAGCAGAGGAGTTAATAGCGGTTTATTTAAACAAAGACAGACCTGAGACCCACTAGGCTTTTAAACACCAGTCCCTAGAATGGAAAGCTGCATTTCTAAACCATTTTTTATGAAACCGTGTGGGTCATCTCTGCTTCTAAAAGCTGAGTTTCAAGATACTAGAGTCACGTTTCAATATTCTAACCAATAGGGGTGAGCAAAAACACGTTACTCCTACTCGGAATTGTCTTTAAGAAATATTTAATTGGCAGGTATTCAATAAATCAATTTACTAACGTGCTGATTTCAAAACAAGAAAAGCTGTCCTTCCTCACATTTATAATTGAGTACCAGTCAATGGCAATTCACTTAGCCGTTTGGAAGCTTTTTATTGTCATGTACAGCCTCGGTACGCCAGTGTGACAGTAAATATGTCAACGCCCCAGATGAAGGTAAAATAATCTTCCAATTGGCTTTTAAAACAATCAGTGTGAAAGTTAATTGCCAATGGATTTATTGAATACCTGCCAGTAAATACTTAAAGGCAATTACGAGTTGGAGTAAAAAGTTTCTGCACACCCCTACTAACCAATCACAACGAGCGCCAGCAATGCAAGGTAATGATATACAGAATAACTCTCCAGTCCTGTGATTTTCGTTAGGACCCATACCGCATCACCCTCTGCATATTCAGTTACAACGCGCAGCAAACTTTTAAATCAATTCAATATGATCAGTTCAGACTGGTAGGAGAGGTTGGCTTCAATGGAAGCTGATTTCAATTTTTAATATAGAAAGCTTGACGCACGAACAAGGCCCACAGGCGATGCTAAATGCATTATGCAAATTCAATTTCTATCGAGTTCCGATGCGTTCTAATCACACGATTGACCTTTTTTTTTGTAATCCTTGCAAGTGACTGCTTCTGCTTAATTAGCTCAGAGGGCTGGTAATGTGTTTTTCTAACTGGGGTGGCTTAAAGAATTGAAGCAGTGATAGCTGTGTATGAAAGCTGAGCTGTACACAGGTTCCTGGCTGATGACATCACTTGTCAATCGTTTCAGCAGCTGCCGAGAGGGGTCGATGTATAAAATGAAGATAGCGCCATGGGTAAGCCATTTTGTTTTTGCTTTCGACACATTCCTGACACAGGGCATCATACGCCTTGTATTGTAGTTCCTGCTCAGATGGCCTGAGGTCATCCACAAGCCAAGCAGGCATCATGGAACAACTGCTGAGCTGGCTTCTAATGCAAGGTGGAATGGGCAAGATAGGCTTACAAGCAGGGAGGGTGGGGTGGCTGAACGAGAGGGGAGAGCGGAGCCGAGAGTCACGTCTGAACCCTGATATAGGGTGACGTAAGGTGGTTAAAAGAATGTCCACAGGGATTCTATAGAAAAAAAATAGACAGCACTAATCTGGCAACTGTGCAACACAATAGTCATTTCCATTATAACAGGGCCTGTAAATGGGGTTCTTTTTCAATTCGAAGATGACCGCCAAAACAATACTTTTGGGATATGCCTGCTTGTCAGGTATTTACTGAGCATTTTATATCAAAGCTGCCGATAGGCCCCTCCGTGGAGTGACGTCCTCGGTCCCGCCTCTCGAAGTAATAAATAGTCACTGCACGGAGACTTCAGTCTCTTTTGCCTTTCACTTCAGGTGAGTAAACAAGTTAAGTATAAACTAACCTTCTCCAGTTGTGTGATTGACTCTTAACAGCTCTCTCTATCGAGTTCGTCTGTAGTTCCCTTGCAATTTTATCGCTGGAAGTCAGCTTGCCACTTCCCCGGAATCAGAAACTCAGCAGCTGAAGACTGAGCTAATGCTACGCAACTGCGGTTAAGGCTAGGCGCCTCTCGGTGCTTCTGCGCCCTCGGTGCGGAGACGCTGCATGCCACGGTGCTTAGCGCCACAGCATGTCAATAACAAAAACAATACCAGAGGCGTAGCTACGTCATGGGCCCTCTTTAGAGCGATATTTGTACTGCGGCTAGCTGGGCTACTCCGCATACATTTACCAGGTTCTACCGTCTTAATGTCATAGATCCCTTCAATAGGCACTAGGGTCCTTGAGGTTGCACGCTCACACCACCAACACTAGATGGCGGTAGCGAGGTGTCCCTCAGATGCTGTCCGCTCATTCTCCCTCACGACGGCTCTGGTATACTTTCCCAAAAGTATTCAATTTGGCGTCATCTTCGAAATGAAAGGGAACGATAGGTTACGGATGTAACCCCGGTTTCCTGAAAGACGACCAACAACCTTGGGAGGTCGCATCACTCGCATTCGCAGGTTCAATGCAAAAGAGAATGAAGTCTCCATGTAGTGACTACTTATTACTTCGAGAGGCGGGACCGAGGACGCGGAGGGGCCTATCGGCAGCTTTGATATAAAATGCTCAGCAAATACCTGACAAGCAGGCATATCCCAAAAGTATTGTTTTGGCAGTCATTTTCTCTTTCAGGGAACCGGGGTTACATCGGTAACCTATCGTTATGCGGTAATGAAGAAAAATGCTGATTTTGAGCTATTTTGTTGGAACAATGTGTTTTTTATTTACCTCTTGGCCAACCACAAAACAACAAATAAGAGTTTGTTCCTTTTTTTGCAAAAAGGAGAATAAATCTAGTAACAAACACTTCTTTAAATGATATCCCCCTTTTTATAGTTTTGTTATATTAACAGTTTTATTTTAATTTCATAAAACAATGGTGCAAACTTCAGTTTGGTGCAAGGATCAATTTCTAATGGGTGGATTTATTCGCTTTCATAATTTGAAATGCATATTATTTTACAAGGAACTATTTACAGCTCTCGGTTTACTGGCCTCTGAGCATCTGTCCAGCAGTCAGTAGAATCTTTCAGCCGAGGGGAATAATTCTGACGAGCTCCTGTATTTAAAGCCATTTGAGTCCGATATGGAAATTCCCGTCCTGTACTGTGCAAACAGTATCATGCTTTGTGATTAAAAGTGCATCACAGCGTTGCTTTAATGCATCAAAGTGTGAAATGAACCCTTTCTTCACTCGTCTGTTTCAGATTCGCTTTGCATTTAAATGTGTGTGCAACCAAACTGGTTTTCTTTTACAGTAAGTGATTTGCTGTGTGATTAAACATGTTCTGGTAAAGCCTGGAGTGACATATGCAGAGAGGGTCAAACCCCTCTTGGAAGCTGATCCTTCTCTTTTTTCACATGTTTATACGCTCACTCCTTGTGCCTTCTGGGGTTTCAGAACTTGTTTGACAAGGATAACTACTGATGTTTATGACTGTGAATATACCCTTATAGAGAAAACGAAACATTCTAGGACATTCTATATCAATTACATACCATATCACTGAAATATAGCAAAAATACACATTTTATGCCAATTCTTACATTTTAAATATAGGGCAAATTTGTATGTGGACAGATTAAAGGTTACACTCAGGGTAAACTTATATTAGGAACTTATAAGTATACTTAATTTCTTACCTGCTTAAAATCCTGATATGTGTGTCCTCCATCATTCTATATTTCCCCTTGCATATTAACAACCAAAATGTCCCTTTTCAATCACTGGGTCTGCTACTGAAAGGACTCCTAAAAGCTGGCTCTCTGAAGTGAGGTGCTTCTAAAATTGAAGCCTGTGTTGTTAAGCTTCAGTTTCCATCTCCTTGTAACTGTGATTTCTGTGTAGAGATATTTCCAATTGGTACAGTTGTGGAGGGGTCGGGACTCACCAGAGTGGTCATTTCTGAACCCATCTCACTCCAGAAAAGCATCTTTCACGACTCTTTCTAGAAGCAGCCCCCCTTGTTGAAAGGCGATATTAGTAAGCAACAGATATTTACAAAAACACTCAGAGATATACCATCCCATTTAGGTTTAATCTATTTAACCTTTAACCGAATTGGATTCTGAAGTAACCAGAATATAAGTAATACTAAATGTATACAAACAGGTGACAGAACTGGTCTGTTCTGGATCGCTAAACTATCTGAATATCCACCACATTGCATAATAATATGAACCATACAAACACTCCAAAGCAAACTGGCAAAGCTTATTAAACATTGCATTATGGTTTCCCAAAGGAGTTCTAGCTCCATAATCCCAGATCAATTAAGAGTAACTGAGAAATGATTTTGTTTCTGCTCAAGTGAACACACATTTCGGTACTACACATGGTTCAAGTTTTAACGTTAAGATTACTGATTAGGTTAGAAGAAAACCAACATGTAAACTGCAGACTGTGATAACTAAAGTCACCCAATGTTGCAAAAAATTCATCAAAATAACACTGTATCTAAAATCAGATAAACATTTCTCGAGATTCTGAGAAAGATGCATTGTAGATACCCTTATAACAGTGTTTTTTTGCATGGTATTTTTGCAGTTTTTCCATGCTTTTCCCATGCCTACACTATGCATTTACCATAGTTTACCCTGGTTTGCCATGTTATTTTTAATATACTTTCTCATACCTCGCTATTCTACAATGCTTACCTGTGCCTTACCATGCTTTCACTATGCTTTATTACACTTTGCTATGCTTTTACATTGGAAACTTTTAGGAGGGTATATTTAAAACAATTGTTATTTAAAGAAAATTGATTAAAAGAAAACTCCAGAAGTGGTTTGCATAAAGTTGTGTAGAAATCCCCAGTAGCCATTCTGGCATGCTTTCACTAGCAAGGTGTTTTTTGTACTCTGTTGCATGACTCTGCAGAACCTCTAAAGTCGATATTCTATAATAAATCTCAAGACCTTTTCATACTCTGCTAATGAGGCTGGACGGGGCTTTCCTTTCTCTATTTCTTCAGCCATCTCGTTTCCCTTGCTCTACATAAGAAGAACATAAGAACATAAGAAAGTTTACAAATGAAAGGAGGCCATTCAGCCCATCTGCGGTTGTAAAAGTCCATACTGAATCTAAGTCCGTGGTACTCAATGGTGTGTCTGTCACTCCAGGACCTTGTTCTGACCACATCCTGTAAGTGTTGAATCGAACAGCACAGAACCTTGTTCCAACCAGGCCTTCCATTCATTAATTCAACCTGGGTATGAGGAAAGGGAAAAAGAAAACTGCTACAGCCGTGCACAGAGCATCATGGGAAAACTGCTACAGTCGTGCACAGGGCATCATGGGAAAACTGCTACAGCCGTGCACAGGGCATCATGGGAAAACTGCTACAGCCGTGCACAGGGCATCACAGGAAAACTGCTACAGCCGTGCTCAGGGCATCACATGAAAACTGCTGGTGGAATCTCCTCATACAGTCCTGTAAATGTGCCATGTGATTGGGACTGGAGCCAGAGTAGAAGAGAGATGCGTAGCCTCTTCTCACATGCCTTTGAAGACTACACCCAATCCTCTTTTCTGGTGTTTTGTAAGCTCTGTGATTTATTTGAGGCTAATTGAATATTTATTTAAATGCATTAGAAGATATTGCTGTCGTGTTGAAACATGTTTTACTGTGATAGGTGCAACGCTATCCAACACCTAAAGCATGGTTGGATAATGGATGCAAAATAACACATGGAGTTTAAAGTAAGTGACTGAAGTAAGGATTAATATGTGGTAAGATTTCAGACATTCAGTTTGAAAGCAGTGGTCTTTGAAATCCAGTTTGTGTGCTCAATGACTCAAGTGACCTATGACTGAAACCCCAGTCAGAGCCCTTACCTGTTGTTTTTGAAGATTTAGTTTGTGAATGTCATGATTCATTTAAGGAAAAAGCTGAATGACGGTGTAAACAGTTCAATGTTAAAAACAAGAACAATTGAAAGAAAAATAAGTTAGTTGCTCGACCAGTTTGTTTAATCCTAAGGCAACTGGAATGTTCCCAAGCTTGGGCTCATAACACGGTATGGTTTTATGACTGAAGTCACTGTGAGAACCAGTCACTGAGAGCAGGCAATGCCACACACCCTTCATTGTACTGGCTCAGAGCATGTCTCTGATCGATCTCCTTTCCAGTCCTGCCAGATTCACACAAAATCATTTCACTTAGGTGGCTGTACAGAGACGCAACAAGCATTGCCAAGACCCTTTACTGAAGCTGGTGCAAAAGAAAGAATGCATTTGTTTTACAGCTATAAAACTAACACCAGAATCTTCTCAGAAAAGTAACGGACCTGCTCCTTCCTCACTGGGACTAGGCTGCTAGACCTACATTTGATTTTGGTCTTCATTGGGTACATTTTGCATGTGACGGATTCAGGCTAAAGAAGACAAAATTCACATTTGCCCGCTTGTCTCAACTCTTACCAAGGTACATTTGCATGGTAATTACATGGTAGTTCCCCAAGTTTTCCCCTTGCATTGTCTATACAATTAATTCTATTTGCTAACCATAGTTTTTTCAATGCATTCCCATACTCACCTGTGATGTACCATGCATTCAGTAAACTGCTTTATGATAGTATACCACAATAAAATGTAAGTGATACCTTAGAATTTATGATCAAGTGTCTACAGCCCTGGATGAAATAACATGGCACTGAGACCCTACCAAGAATTTCAAACAAACAAACCCACTGGTGGTCCAGGGTCTCGGATACCTCCAATGCGAGGAGCTGGTCTTGCGGTTTTCCTTTCTAATTTGTTTTTTCTCAGAGCTCTAGTCATCACTGACTCACTCCTTATATGTTTTCTTTAGGGGGACTTGCGAAACCGACATGATAACTGCATCAGACCATGTCTTTTTCTTTTTGCTCTTTCATTCCCACAGGTAGGGTCTCATGCTGTTAAATGCGAAATTGGTTGAATTCATAAACGCTTTCCCACAGAACTGCAATCAGTCCAACCCAAACTGTTCCGTCATTCAGCCCTGCCAATCATACTGGATTGTGCCGCCCCTTATAAACGTTTCCCATAGTAAAAGCACAGTGAAGTGTAACAAAGCGTGGGTAGAGTGCAGGAAGCATTGTAAAGAATAGCAAGGTACGGTAAAGCATATTATTATATATGGAAAACCAGGGTACACTATGGTAAATGCAGAGCATAGCTGTGGGAAAAGCAGGGTACAACTGCAAAAATACATACAGTGGCAAACATTGCAAGTGATATTGCATGGTGGTGTTTGATAATACAGGCCTCCCTTTGAAAAATGAAACTCAGGATTTATTGCTCTCAAACTGCATTCATGGCAGATATGTTGATATTTTCTGCATTAACAGAGGCCACACTAATGCTTTATTAATATCTCACTGCTGCCACTGGGCCATGGTGCAGGCAAGGCATTTCTTGTAATAATAAGTCGATTCTGGGTGAATGTTTGCTACGAGTCAATGCTGCGCATCACGTTCTGGTTTATGCCTTTCGTAATCCTGGCTCTGTGAAAGTACTCACTGAGCTGTGGCCCCTGCTTTCTACCGGGCCTCCTCAAGTTGCGAGAAGGTTAAAATGCCAGACATCTGGTTGAAACTGTCACTGAGCTGACATCTTGAGCAGGCGGATTTATCTCCCTCTCCCGTACATCTGCTCACAGACTGCCAGCCAGCTCAAGAAGATATTTGGGAGTTGCGAGGGGAGGTTGTGTACACAGTGGCGGAGTGACAGTATTGTGGAGTTTAACGAGACCATGATATCAGGGCTCTGCCACTCACAGCACATAGCCATCGCATTCCTGCTTCAGGGGTCAAGCAAGGGTAGAAATGAAAAACACACTGCTGTCCTGTCTGCTCTCTCTGTTAGCATCTCTATCTCATATCTAGCCATATCCATCTATCTATCTGTCTATATTATATACAGTATATATATATATATATATATATATATATATATATATATATATATATATATATATATATATATATATATATATATATAATATAAAATGCAAATAGTTTAGACCAGGCTGGTAAGAAGAATGTCCTGTTGTCCTACCTTGCATCAGTACCAGGTTGTACAGTACATTCAAGCACCTCTCTGGCATAGTCTTTCTATCTATCAATCTATCTATCTATCTATCTATCTAGCTATCTATCTGTCTTTAAGTTTCTGACTAGGTCCTGTATCTTTATACCAAACCAGCCTTGATGACTAAACAAAGAGTTAAGTGTTGGTCAGTGCCTCGAATATGTTTTTGTGTGTTAGGAATACGCTCTGCTTTTTTTCCACATGCAGTACATACATCTCAAATCTGCTATCTGCAAGTGTTAGCATTAGATACACCAGTTTAACGTATTTCCTTTATGGCTGTTGGTAGGTATCGCCCCCTGTTGCTACATACTGGTAAGGCAGCAGGAGCCAGACTCAAGCTATATATTAATGTATTTGTTTTTAATTATTATTTTAACTTACTTGGGGTAAATCTGCATTGACAACAATTGTTAGTTTTATATCTGCAGTACATTAATGTAACAGTATTAACCATTTAACAAAGAAATCACTGCTACAGACTACTGCTTAACACTAAATGAGATGTTACCATGTGGTCACAGTCTGAATAAATGCTTATACTCTACTAACTCTTACTACTGATAACCCAATAGCTTGTTATCTGATCGCTCCTCCCCTCCACCCCCACCTTGCACTATTCTATTTGCCTGTTTGCATTCTTGCCAATTCCAATACACACATCAATATAAATTACGCTTGTATAGCGCCCACTGTAGAAACAGTCCCCAGACCACAGGGAAAGCCCCAGTCGACCATAAAAATGTCCCAGGTTCTGTTATGAGCATTGACATTTTTAGGACATGTGAGAAACAGTTCTGACTCATCCAAAGCCATGTAAACTGAGATGTTTGCTGATTCTGCGCTCTGCAGAGTGTCCAATCTCAAGGCAGTGTGGTCAGTTTCTGTAGCAAATCTTCTTCCCCATTTATACTGTGTCACACCCTACTGCTGTGTATCATCATGTGGCCCATTTTAAGGATCTACTTTTCCTCCACTTGATATTGTTCACATTTACATTCCATCAATAACATCATGCTGCAGTCACTATTTTTACGTTGCGGAACTAGAGATCGTTTTGGAAGAGAACTTTGTTACATTGTGTCACATGCTGATGTTTCCATTTGACAATACAGCACAAGCCAGGGGAGCACACTAACACACAGCAGGGCCAGAGTCTCAAAGCTATTTACTTCAAATTATCATCTGTGCAATTTAATATAAAAACACGAGTTACAATTGTAAAACTACCCCTGAAAACGGAGTTGTTTATTTCTGGTTGTGGTGCACCTTCACATATCTGTAAAAATCATGCTAATGTTATTTTGGAGTAAATAAGTTTGAGTATCTAGCCCATTGGCTCTGCCCCTCCTTAGATGTGAGTCCCTCCAGCATAAAGCGTGACTACCTACCGTAGCTCCTAATAGAGATTTCTATTTTGATGGACTGAAATTAAAACAGCCAGTAACCTAGTTTACAGTAACACATTTGCTGCCTTGGAAACCTGGATTTGAATGGAAATGGCAGCGTCGCCCTACAGTCTGCAGTGACACCAGAGCTTGCTGTACCTGTAGTAAAAGGTCAGTATTTCCACCCCCGACCACAGATATGTATAGCTGGACTTCTGCCGAGTCCCCCTCTTTCTAACCTGTCCTCACCTGGTCCCAGTGCTGCTCGTCCTATCAGCAGAACGCCCCAACCCTTCTCAAGGAAATCAGCTGCTGTGAAGGTAAATCAAGACAATTGTGTGTATTCAAGGGGCTTCAGAAAAAACACGTTTGTCGGCCGATCCAGCACTTCCTGAAATTCTGAAAGCAGGAGGTATTTCTTTTAAGCAAGGGTATTATCAAACACTAACTCAGAAACCACGTCCATCGCTATTAAACACGCAGGAATGCAGAATTAAAAAAGTGTTCCATCGAGTCATTAAAGGCTGCGTGGCCAAACATTTTGCATCACCCTATAGAATGAACTCATTCCGCTTCCTAAAGTCGAATGAAACCTGCTGAATAATGTTACGGTAACATATTGAATTACATACAGCTTTTGTAGTTTTCCATATACTTAATGAAAAATGGACAAATATTGAAAAATTTGACATTTTTCAAAATCTAACATGAACTACTGTACTGCTATTATGGCTTTCGGTATACTTTTTCGATAACATTTTGTAGTTTCAATTACATGACGTTAAATAAAAGATCTAAATTATGTTCATATAGTTTTTTTTTGTTTTTTATTACGTCTCAATCCTAAAATTCTAGATGATACAAAACCTTTGTCAGTAGCTGTACTTCCTCTTGAAGCTGCTAGCTTTACGTTGAGTGGTTCCTACACAGCACAGCATTCAGGTCCAGGTGGTCCACTAATCTCGTCCGTGCTTCAGAACATTCAGATCCAGCTGGTCCACTGATCTCGTCCGTGCTTCAGAACATTCAGATCCAGCTTGTCCACTGATCTTGTCCGTGCTTCAGAACATTCAGATCCAGCTTGTCCACTGATCTTGTCCGTGCTTCAGAACATTCAGGCAGAGCAATAACGGGCCTTGCTTTGCCAGCCACTCATTCAAGCAGAAATCTGGGCACTGCACCACTATGGAAAAACACCAGTGAGCTAGCATTCCTATTCATTCAGGGAAGGAAAACGACAAATTCCAAGAAGATTCAGACGTTCCGTTACACTTTCATCTGAAGCAATACTGGTACTAGAAGCTGGATCAATTCAATCTGTCTTGGCACTCGCTGCACCTTTTCAACAACAAGATTACTGTTTATTCTTACGGTATATGAAGAAAGGAAAAACGAGTAGTGTGGGGATAGGAGAGGTAAACAAATACAAGCAACTGTTGCTTCTGATGCTCTTCCATGAACTGGAAAGCCAAATACCGCAGGGCATGTGGGCACGACAATCTCCTTGTGTAGTAACCCGCTCCTTTTAGACAGCCGCCTTCTCCTCTTCTCAGATAATATCATTCGATTACATTGCTAATGTATCAGAGGTCTTTTTGTGACACAACTGTACCTGTTAGAAAATATAAATGTACAATATTTTGAACCTTATATTAATAGGTTACTGGGAAAAAAAACCTAACCTGATAAATATCCTACTACATGTATTCTTTATGATTCTTTCCCATGCAGTATTCTGAAAAGACTCCTCAAGTCTGATTCTGTTGCACAGGCTTCAGTGCACCGTTCAACCCCCAGCTCTCCTCCTCACAATCAGCATGGAAAATAACTGGGGGCTAATACTCGTACTCGGAACTGCCTTCCAGAAGCATGTGTCGGCAGCTATTAAACAGGTATGATGAACTTTATATGTGCAAAATACAGATGGCAAAGTATACTTAAATTGTGTCCATACTCATAGGACATGACAGAAAACGTCGCTGTGACTTGTTGATGATACGCTGTTGCTGGTAACACACCCTTGTTCAATGTTGAAACCAGCGCAGGGATGGACGGTACACTGCTGCTTCCATCTCTTAGGACTCACTTGTGAAAGAGCTGTGAATGGCACCGAGTTCCTCTCAAGGTTACCGAACAAAACATTTCAGCAAATAAAAATAATGCTGGCATTCGTCCCGCTGCTATTGTTTTACAGCTAAAGAAATTCAGGGTGTGTCCTTCTCTTCATTTTCCAGAGGGCTAGCAGTGTTGAGGCTCTTCCAAGTAACACATACCCCTCGAAGTTCAACGCAATTCCCCAGACATAACAATGGCAGCTGTGAATGGTACGGGGGGAGAGAATAAATAAAAACAAAGTACAAAGTATTCTGGAGAACAACCTAATCATCCAGACAGACAGCACATGGGCGCATACAGCTGTGCAAGCAACAGGTGGGGAGAAGTGAGAGAGGGAGAAGGGGAAAAAGTTCCGCAAATGTAAGTAATGCTGTTGGAGAAGTCTTGGAGTAGCTACCCTGCATTCCTGAAACAGCTGCAGAGTGTTTACTATGCAAACAAGAAGGGCAGACGCTGGAAAAAAAACAGGTCACATGACCATGTGACCCAGCGGTCATCGCAATCCGCACTGGTCTTGTGACCGCTCTGGCATGGGCGACAGCAATTTGGACAGAAGGTGGTTTCCCTGGCTTTTAAGCACGGGAGAGCATTGCTTTCATTCCAGTGAAAAAACTTTAGAATTCCAGTAATGTCGCTTGTCTGAGAAATCCTGTCCAGTTGTAATTTGCCACGGATACGTCCATTGAATTCCAGGATCTGAGAACCAGGGTCCCTTGAGTTCCAAAAATACAAGAGTTAAAGCAAAACATCCAGAGTTTGTCTTTCTTTTAAGAAACTTTCAACTTCCTGTTACTTACTCGCCCAAACTGCTTTGTTTGTTTATTTAGCAGACGCCTTTATCCAAGGAGACTTACAGAGACTAGGGTGTGTGAACTATGCATCAGCTGCAGAGTCACTTACAACTACGTCTCACCCAAAAGACACAAGGAGGATAAGTGACTTGCTCAGGGTCACACGAGTCAGTAGCTGAGGTGGGATTTGAACCGGGGACCTCCTGGTTACAAGCCCTGTTCTTTAACCACTGGACCACACAGCCTTTGTCATCAGTATTTGCTTGATTTGTGTCTTATTATATCGTCTGGTTCTAAAAGCAAAGTAAATAATAGAAGAAAAAAAACATTGTTCAGTAGTATGATAAATCACAGGCAAACATGGTCGATCACAGATGACTATGGTAAATCAGGTGTTAAAAACATGGTTTGCATAAGTATGGTAAATACATTTTATATGCATGGTAAAATATACAATGACCATTGAGTCAAGGGCATTCAATCAAGCAATGTTTTTTTTTTTTTTTTTTTAGATCTAAGCTTAAAGAAAATATATTTTTAATTTGGCTGTTGACTGACAAGCAGTTTCAAGCTCTTTTTACTTTATTGTATTGTTGAAACTGGTGTGGTCTGGTATAGACTTTAATACTTTCCCCCTCACAGACTCAGCACTACAGGGGTCCCACCAGTGCAACAGGATTTCAACACAGGAAGGTTAAGAAGCTATTTGGTGCAGAGGGGTTTAACACACGGCCTCAAATAACCCAGTCCACTAGTGCCTGTTAGCTTTAATTACATATCTCAAACCTTCTGTCGAAAAGTTCATCAGAAGCCAGTGTAAAGCCAGTGAGATCAGCTCTGGGATCATCTCTGGCTGCTGGAACAACTGGTCAGTAAAAACCACCCCTGGGCTTTATGCTTTAACCATAGAAATGATCTCAACCTGTTTCTAAGCAGAGATTAACGTTTTTATTTCAAAAGTTTCTTGGCAAACACATTCTTTATTTTAGAGGATTAGCACTGATTTCATACTATGTTTAAATCTCTGTTTAATGAAGAACAGTTTTTTTAAAATGAGTATTATGTTTGTTCTATCCTGATGTACATGATCTCCTAGTGGCTGATGAGTTCATAATACAGACATCAGCATAAAACATGTACTTGCCTCTCGATTACAGAGTTCGCTCTTTAGTTAAACGGTAAGGAGTTTGTCCAGTCCTTGCCTCCCCATTCAATTCAATGGGCTGAGATGTCAAGCCATTGACCGTAGCTCACTGACATTTACTGTGTTGACAAATTCATATTCTACACAGTGCAGACCCTTTTCACCTTTTTGTGGGTTAAGAAATAACCCACGTCAGTGTGTGCGGTATGACAATTCTTACCGCATGCCCTGGGTGTGTTGTGAGGCACAAGGCCGCACGGTCATGTGAACTTGTTCAGCCAATCACAGCACTTAATTTATCTAAGCCATTTTATAAAAAGTACAAAAATTGCTTAATGCATGCTGTGCACATGCGCAAGTCGTACACTAAACATTCTGGTAGCACTGCAGTCTGTGCTGTAGAATGCATTCTAAGAGATGAGATCAGAAGCAAACTGCCCCAAGAGGCAAGGAGTGGATTGGACTCGGAGAGAGTTGAAGATTAGCAAAGTGAATCAATGTTGTTCAGAATTCCAACAAGGAATGCCACAGGCCAGCAACGGTTCTGTGCTGTTCTGTACGGCTTCATTCTTTTTACCAGGGTGAAGGCTGAAAGTTAAGGTTAAAGCGTGAGTTTTAAAGAATTAGTTGGGTAATTCTATATAAAAAAAATATATATATATATAAAACTTGACAGTGACGTAGATGTTCTGTATTCTGTACCCTTGGGCTCTGTTCTATTTCTTCAGACTGGCACACGCCTGCTTTGTTTCGAATAATGGAGATAATTATGCTTTCGAAACGCCGCACTGCAAATCTACCATGCAATTAAGTGTGTGAGATTGCGTAGGAAAACGGGAAAAATGTAAGAAAGGATTACAGACTATAAATCATATTGCTAATACGCTCTTACTCCACTCCCTGAATAACTTTAGCATTGCGCCTTCAGCCTGTTTTTACAGCTTGCGTTTCTCTCACTATCAGGGTTCCATTGGATCCATACTGTGGTTTATCAAGTAAATAACAAAACTGTTTTTTTTTTGGGGGGGGGGGGGGGCTCTATGTTTTAAATATCCAACCGTCACATTACCTGCTAAATAAATAAATAAATATTAAAAGTAGGCTACGAGAGTAATGGCATTGCTAGCAAATGCAGCTTCCACGAAAGAAAGAAAGCTATTTCCCTGCTTTGTGGAGGACACAAGTGTTTCATGTAATACAGGCCCACCGCTGTTGAACTTTTCTATCGGTGTTCTGTTAACCAGTAAACCTAAATTCAGGAGTTTAATTTTCACATATAGTTTTCAGGTAGAAAATGCGTATCATACCCAGCGTTTTGGCAACCACATCAAACAACATAATCAGTCAGACGTCACCGTACAACCATTCAGCATTCAGGACAGGCAGGGCGAGGCTGCAAAGCACCCCTCCACCTAATCCCTATTGGATAGACTGGAAATGGAGTGCTGCCACAGCCTGCTTTCAATCCAAACAGCTAGATTATGCATTTTGACACTAACCGAAAAGGGACACAGGTTAGTAACGGTGACTATCTTTTAGGAAGTTTTCCTTGTGTTTTGCCCCTATACTGTGCACTGTCTCCCAGATGAAGCTTGACATTCAGGTAGGCTGCCCACCTCTGACTATTCCTAGATCTATGAGCACAGTCATTTGCGAGCACACCTTTGTGTGATTTGCTGAGCCAGGCAAATAACCTTCCAGTTTACACTACTGTAAAGGGAGCCTCAACGTGATCCTCGATACAGACAGAAATCTCTTCGGAGCTTATCTGCACTTTCACTATTTAAACAGTACAGTGCAAGTAGGTGCTTGCAGGTATTCAGCTCACAACAATGTTAAACTGGAACAATAAAGTCCTGATTCTCAATTCAATTCCTTCCTTTAGAAAACACTGAAGGGGTGTTAACACTTGACAGCTGCATAAATGATTTGGCAATGCCCCTTTCTTTTTACCTCAACTCAACAATCTTGAGTGCTGGTTTTACCAAAACCAAATACCTCGAATTCCCTTCATTTGTGGATGTCTTTTGTACTTCCACGTGGAAATCGTTTTCTAATAATACCTGGATCACATGTGTTGCGGGGGGGGGGCAGGTTGTTGGTTACACACTGGTGTATCAACTATACTTCGACATCTTTGAAAGTTCTCTAGAGGGCACAGGGGTGAATCCAGTTAACAGGGTTAACAGTATATACTGTATTAATGTCGGCACAAACAGGAAACATCTATTATTATTATTATTATCAAATAAACAAGCCCAAATATAGGCGATTTGTTCTTTTTTTTGGAACACTTCCAGTAAAGGGGCAATGAAAGGCTGTTAGGAATTTCCCATATTGCAGATTACTGTCAAACCCTCATCATGACACTGTCTTAAAATAAAGAATGAATAGACATTATACTTCAAGATGCCTTTTACAGTAGATAGGCAAACATATAAAACATTACGTTATTGTAAAGGTCTGATATAAACTGGTTAGGATGCGTGATGTTAAAAAACCCAAACAACACTCAATCAGAAACTGTAACAAAAGCATGTTTCCTTTGTAGTTTTACCCCCGATCTCAAAAAAGATCTTTTTTTAAAGTTTCTGATTCTAACGCAAGGGACTGGATTGGCTGAAGTGGGGACACCAATTCAGTAACGTATATACAATAACTCTTGCGGTAGCATTCATTGTAAACAGATACACATTCGACACCTGCTCTCTGCAAAGGCTGGTAACTGTTCATGAGAGTTGGTCAGAAGCACAGATAGCATGTTTTACCATTACCTTATAACAATCCAAAGAAAGAAAACATGACATCCCAACAGCATTTATAGCAACAAACATAAATTGAATGAGTGGACAGCATTAACTGAAACACATTAGTTGATCTAAATTAGAACTGGGACTAATAAAGTATACTGTAATCTTCACAATATAACCAGCACCAGTTTACACATTTAAGTAGAATGTGTGCGTGTGTTATGTACAGGTACCTTATACACAAGGTGTTCATTATACTTTTATAGTATTCTATAGTATACTGTGTTTTTATTTATAGGTTTGTAGAAATAAAAACACAGGCTGTGTGGTCCAGTGGTTAAAGAAAAGGGCTTGTAACCAGGAGGTCCCTGATTCAAATCCCACCTCAGCCACTGACTCATTGTGTGACCCTGAGCAAGTCACTTCACCTCCTTGTGCTCTGTCTTTCGGGTGAGACGTAATTGTAAGTGACTCTGCAGCTGATGCATAGTTCACACACCCTAGTCTTTGTAAGTCACCTTGGATAAAGGCGTCTGCTAAATAAACAAATAATAATAATAATAATAATAACAGTATACTATAGAATATATTATATGCTGAAGAATTATGGTAATCGCTTTTCAAAGTGAATAATGTAATGCTTTCTTTATCATTTAATGCATTCCTAATTAGTGAACATCTTTTTTGTAAATTAGCCTTTGGATACAAAGGCCAAAAGCAAGGTGATAAAAAAATACCAAACTGTAGATAAATAATTTGGCGTTAACAGCATCTACCCCCGCCCACTTAAGGGGGCCCAAAACAAGTTTGAATGATTTGCACTTTGTTATATTTTTAAAATTAAAAATCAAAATTACAAAAAAATATTGTATAATAAAAATGAGATATTTAAAAAGTATATATTATGAGTTTGAAAGCAGGTATAGCTGCAGTGCACGAAAAATAAAAAACATTGAAAAAATGCAAAAAAAAAAGGTTTAACGTATTTATATATATATGATTGGTACAGGAGATGCCAAGGCGTGGTGGCACTGCATTTAGAATCCCATGTTCCCTCGTGCCAGGCAGTACCCCAGCTTGTTCTGGTTTCCAATGAAGGACATGAGCCCCACGTAGGTCTCTATGAGGATGGGCTGCTTCAGCACCAGGACTCCGTTGGCTTTGCCGGGGACCGGGTTCTTCTCGTGAGCTCTCTGAGATGAGGAGTAGAAGAATAACTCAACAAATATGAAGTCTGGATCTGAAATGTTCTGAGATATTAGGTGTGGAAAGTGGCCATACTTCATTACAAAAAAATAAATAAAACATTCTACAAATCATTCAGTGGAGGTGCATAGGGTTTTTTCAGTCCATTGTCTTTTTGCTTCAGTTCCGAGGCATGGCTCTATAAGTCACTTCCTGTTTATACAGCGTGTTCCTTCATGGACGTATTTCAGCCCACAGTTACAATTCCTATGAATCTCAGTCATGACACCCTGAGGCTACCTGTCTGACCAAGCGCACATTTCATCACTGTTACACATTTGTCAGACATTAACCCACAAACTGCTGCAAACTTGTGCTCTGAAAATAATTATTCTAGTTTGTAATCCTTCCGCTAACACGAAAGCATATTTTTTTCCTTTTTATTTTATATAAAATGCAGGCAGAGAAAGTAGGCAATCATAGAAAGTGACTGCACAAAGTGATTGCACAAAGTGACTGCAAACAGTGACTGCTCTAAACCCCTACAAAAGTAAAGATTGGTTTGGTTCTGCATGCACACCTACAGTACCCAAATCTGTTAAAATCTTTGATCAAAGCACATTTGAATGTCATGTGAAATTGCTTCAGCTGGATCATACTGTAGCCTGTCAGAAATGTACCAGGTATGGAAATAAGACTCCTATTGCACAGCAGTTTCACCCAATCCAGGTTTTACTATGAGCCACAGTGTGTCTAGAAAACAAGCTGAGGTGTGTCTTATTATTATTATTATTTGTTTATTTAGCAGACGCCTTTATCCAAGGCGACTTACAGAGACTAGGGTGTGTGAACTATGCATCAGCTGCAGAGTCACTTACAATTACATCTCACCCGAAAGACGGAGCACAAGGAGGTGAAGTGACTTGCTCAGGGTCACACAATAAGTCAGTGGCTGAAGTGGGATTTGAACCGGGGACCTCCTGGTTACAAGCCTTTTTCTTTAACCACTGGACCACACAGCCTCCTATTAAACTAGTAGTAAAACCAGAAATGGATCAAACCGCTATGCAATGGGAGTCTTATTTCCAGCCCTGTGTACTGTAATGAAATGAAACGTCTGAGCTCTGCTACCTCTTTGTGATCTCTACTCCTTGTAAACGAGATGATCCATCTCCATGGCTTTTCACCAGGTTAAGTATTTTAAATCTACGAATAACTAAAATAACTAACTAAAATAAATAAATACGGCAGGACAGTTGAATAAAGTACCTACCACACACATCTTAGTGAACTTGTCGCTGGCCTCCAGCACTGGGTGCTCGGTGAAGGTGCAGAATGGAAAGTCCCCCGAGAAAGGGTTCCAGCGAGACACGAAGGTTGGCTCCCGCAGTCTGTCCCAGAGAATGCGCAGTCCTTCCCCTTCTCTCCTTTACCAGACAGCAAAACAAACACGTATAGGATTAGGGGGGGTAGATTGGATGTGCCTTTTAAGACCCCTCCTGCAATTGCAACATTTTTCCACCTGGTGGCAGCATGTGCAACATTACAATGCACGTTACAATGCACTGGTGGCACTCTATGCTATGCAAAAATACTATTTATGAAAATGGAAAATAAATGTTAAAGGGAAATAAAAACTAGACAACTAGCCAGATATAGCCCAGAGCTTCAGAGATCTTGCCATTGATTTCCATTAATATGAGATATATTTTTCACACTATGATTTTGTTGACACATTGGTCATCTGAATGACATACTGCACCAGCACAGCGACGTGCAGCAATGACTAAGAGCACACATACTGCACCAGCACAGCAACGTGCAGCAATGACTAAGAGCACACATACTGCACCAGCACAGCAACGTGCAGCAATGACTAAGAGCACACATACTGCACCAGCACAGCAATGTGCAGCAATGACTAAGAGCACACATACTGCATCAGCACAGCAATGTGCAGCAATGACTAAGAGCATTACCATGCTTCCACTATACTTTAATACACTCTGCTATGCTTTTACCATGGTAAACTTGTATAGGGGTAGATCAGCCAAATGTGCAGCTCTTTTGGCTAAGCTGGCAAACACGGCTCCCTGGAAATACTCAAGAATAACTTCAGAGGAACCCTGCCTGAGTGAAGTTACACAGTGAAACACAACAAAGCATCAAGTGCTGATCAACATCTCGACAGACTGGCAGGACAAACTGCTTCCAAAATAAACTTTCAGCTTGCGGGTGAAACGCTGTTTTGATTTTAGCCGCTGGGTGAAAGTTACCTAATCACTCAGTTCTAATAAGCCTACTGTAGCGTAACAGTTAAGATGGCAAGGCTACAGAAGAGATGAGAGAAGAAGAGACAGCTGATCAGAAGGTACTGTGTAGACTGGGAGTCCAGTTTTACCTGTAGGCTTACAAGGGGAGAAGTTACAAACTGCATTGCAGCCATCTCTCAACACACATCTTTACAATACACAACTGTGTAAGAAAAACAGAAATCAAACCTAACATGAACAGAATATAGAGAAGGGAAGAAGTGTGTAGCGATTACGGTATCGGGGGCCACATCTGAATTAATACAGATAGCTGATTAAAAGTTATGCCATGTCAACCATCTTCCCTTCGGAGTCATTGCAAACTTAAAGATCGCTCCATGTACTGTATGCTTGTAGTCCTGGAAGGTTATTTCTTGATTGTTCAACATAAAGACACTTAAAACTTTTTTTTTTAATAAGGCTAATAAAAAAATTTAAAAAAACCTGAGGCACATTTTAAAATTTAATTAAACCTTGTAAGATGCTCGCATGCCTGGTAACAGCATCCAGCTCTGTGAAATACTCGGGGGCTGAGATTACTTTGGCAGCCCTCCAGCATATATTGCTCTTGCACAATGAAATATTTTGTGCTTTGTCTATCAATCAGTGCTCACTGTGCAAATCTGTTTATATCCAGAAGGCATGAATATCTGCCAGTCTTATCTTTAATAAAAAAAATTTAAAAATCCATTACCTGCCAGTTTTCCACAGAATACAGCTCAGGAGTCAGGGTTTCCTAACCCCGCAACAAAGAGAAACATTCTTTTGAGGGGTAGCACCAGCATATTCTTACTTACTCAACCCCCCCACCCCACCCATAAAGACCTTGCAACAGACAGGGTGTGGAGCTCTCAATAGAGAGCACTGTATGAAGGCAGCACACTCACCCCTGGGCCGCAGGGTCGCAAGGTCCCAATCCTGCATGACTGGTTTGTTCTAAGCCTGGACTAAAGACTTATTTGTGTAGATCTTCTTTTGTTTGCCACGACTCCTCTTTCCTGAACACTGATTGCAAGCACATTGAACGTTTGCAGTAATTTTACACATAAAAAATTCACCATATCCTTCATAAACACTTTCTACACAGCCGATGGCTACAACTGCCGCTTTAGGTACGGCCCCTCACACCAGGCATTGCGAGACTTGTGGCTGGTGGGGTAAGCTTCTGATGGCACCTACGCAAGCTACTGCAACAATACACAACATTAGCATTAGCTGCTCAACTTGACCAGCGAATGAAAAATTGCAGGGCGATTAAACTGCATTTGACTTCATGTAGGTTGTAAACTTGTGTAACACTGACAATTGCTAAAAAGGATCTGATAAGTACAAGAGCCCCTGTCCCTTAAATGTAAAAGTCAAACTCCACCTATGGTCTAAACATCTTCAATATATAGCTGTAGGTCAGTAATTCATTAAAAATGTTTTTTGTACAATAGCTTTCTGGTTGTCTTCTCTCCCAGGGTGTGGATTCAAATTCAAACCATATTAGTCTTTGGAGGTTTCTTGTCGGCTAACCTCACCCCAGTCTCGAGTAAGAAAAAAACAACTAATGGGAGATCATGTGCACTAAAAAGTATAAATGGGACAAAAAAAAAAAAAGGCTCGGAGCCTTCAAACAACTTGCATCTCAATAGTGTGGTGTTGCACAACATTCCCACACCTGTGTTAGTCTTTACCACCTACTGTGCAATAAACGTCACTTTTTTTAGATAGTACTGTGCAGGTAAATCCATAGCTGTAAAAACGCAGAAACATGGTCATTATTGTAAAAGACCCTTATAAAATTCTATTATACTAAAAGACCCTTATACAATTCTATGACAAATAGCGAATAGTGGTCTTCAATGTTTTTCTTTTACATTACAACTGTGGAGACGAGACTTCTCATTAACAAGCTCATCCCGAGTCTTCGGACCCCATAAACTCTCTATTGGAAAAACCCTGATTTAAAGATGTCAAAACTAGGAAAAATGTTACAAGCATCGCTACAAAAAAACAACAGGGCATAAAGCACAGAGTCAGGAGATAGCATGCAGCTGAGCACCATAGATCACATGTGCTCTTTCAAACTTCGACACGACAAACTCCAACTCAGGTCAGCCTTTATAAAGTGTTTTCTGTGTTTAATCACCTGTATATAAAGTCCACAGTGTTTCTAAAGAGCTTGCGGTGATCATTAGAAGCAGGTTTGGCAGTACTTTCATCTTTTGTTCTGCTGTTTTAGGAAACATATCCCCTTCTATACCCCCAGTAATAACAGCCCTCATCTCAAAGGCCCTTGGTCTGTTTCTTAGCCCTGCAGTTAGTCGCCACCCGGCTTTGTTTGCTGACATTAAGAAAAGTAAATTTGCACTGGAGAGCGCTAGAGGAAATAAAACAGAAAGGGAGAAAAAGCTGTTGCTTTGCTGACAATGACCTCAAGTGAGTTTTTTTTTTTTTTTTTTGGACGATGCTGGCACAGTGTCAGGGGCTCACTCAGGTTTTGGGTCTACCATCCTGTCATGCCCTCAGGACACAGGCAGGTGTTGCTTTATCTGCAAATCCACTCAGTTTGGTGTCATTTGGCCCAACTCCTTGTGTGGTTTAACCCTTGCAGTGCACCAGCTAGCCAACAAAAAAAATCATTGGCTGCTCTATGAATCGTTTACAGTTAATACCAAAAGCAGCAGCTAGAATCTTGACGGGCACTAGATGGACTGAACACACTCCTGTTCTTGCGTGCTTGCATGGACTACCTGTCTGTTTCTGTGTCACTTTCAATGTGCTGCTGCTGACAAACAAGACCTTCTTACATCATGGATCTTCTTAGTCCATACAACCCTGGAAGACAGCTTAGGTCTCCTAATTCAGGACTTCTTCAATGCATTTCACCTAAGCGTATTCCTCTAGGTAGGCGTACCTTTAGTTGCATTGCCCCTTCCTTATGGAGCTCTCTGCCCAGTTGCATTCCAAATTCTACTTCAGTTTCAAACACCTCTCAAAACGCACCTCTTTTCGGCTGTTTTCTCTTCTTAGGCTTCCTAGGTTTTGAAATATGAACTGAGATGTTCTATCTTGTTTTTATGCTTGTACTATTTAACAATGTATTTAGGAAATTCTGTTTTTATCTTGTTTGTATTTAAGTTTACAATGTTTATAAATGAATTTGTATCTTGGATATTTGACTGTATTTTTGCACTTCAGTGTGAATGGCGCTATATTTAAAATCTGGACGCCAGCAATAAAATTGCATCCCTTAATCGTTTCCTAAATTCATTCATTTTAAAAATCCCAAATAAAGGTTAATTGAATTGGTTAAAACAGGCTTACTTCCTCTCATCTAGAGAAAATAGAAAAGTTTTAAAATCTAATACGAAGCATCTCTTTTAAAACTAAAGCAATGAAATATCATACCATGTTTTTTATATCCTGTCCAAGAGCTTTTTGTTGTCCCCCATATTGTGTTTCAACAGGGTGCAATTAACATGAATAGGTGTCCAAATCCTGTCCTACACCCTACCACAATGTCCTTATAAAGGTTTATCACAGTAAAAGCACAGTGCAATAAAGCACAGTGAAAGCATGGCAAAGCCTAGACAAGCATTGTAAAGAACAGCAAGGTATGGTAAAGCATATTAATAAACATGGCAAACCAGCATAAGCTATGGGAAATGCATTAGTATAACCATGGGAAAAGAATGGTAAAAAAAGGTAATATGCAAAAAAAAAACACATGCAAAAATACAGTGGTAAACTTTTATAAGGGTCATGTCGGAGAATCTAACACATTCGGTCACTAGCATCTCTCTTTGCCGCAACCTGTGAATAGTGTCATTCTTTTATGAAATTTTAAACAGCTGTGGTTAGTATCTAAGATATCACAGCAAAATATTTTCGCTGCATGCAGCTGGTCTTTGAAAGTTAAATACCTCTTATGATGTTTTGTTTTTCCACATCTCCAAACAGAAACGCTTTCTCAATTAAAGCGTGCTCGTCCGCCATGCAAGCATGAAAGGGCGTAAGGAGGCAATGTAACGAGACACGGTTTATCATCGTGCTGGCTGACAGTATAAAGGGTGCAGGATTTACTCACCGTCTACAAAAACGCCAAAGATCACAAATGAGATAAGTCTGTGCAATGATTTATTTATGTTCCAGTAAACGCAAGTTCCGATCTCCAGGTTGCTGTTTGTTTTTTGTTTTTTTTCTTGACAATAATTACCTTTCTCGCTTGACAATTTGCATAGATCACTTTCAAGCTGGGGCTTGATTTTAAAGTGCTAGTTTTATCTAAAAAAAAAAAAACAAAAAAAAAACTGGATTGCAAATTATAATCAACAGACCAAGCAATGAATGAAGATACAGAAATATATTTTGGACCGGGGGGAACCGGCGGGGGACAAAGAATTAGAATCTGATGCAAGTCTGTTTCAGTCCCCTTGGGCACCACAGCAGACCAGACAGGCCTGTAATTGAGGGAATCCAGCAGGTGCTCGGTTGGCAGGTGCTTCCATATCAAAACCCATACATATTAATGATGTTTTAAGAGGAGAAGCCCAGAAAGTCTCCTTGGGGCATTCTGGGGAACAGTCTTCACTGAAGATTTGCACTTAAACCCCTAGAATTTCTGCATTTCTTGTGAGGTCCACTTTTTTAAAATAATTTAGCGCGGCCAATTATGATTGTCTCCCTAATTTAGAATGTCCAGTTATTTTTTCCTTCCATCACCGCAGCAATTCCCCACACAGCTCAGAGGAACTGAAGGTTCACTGACGGACATCCTCCGATCCACGACCAAGTTAGGAACTTGAGAGCAGGTGTCAGCGAGCTACCTTCCTCTGGATGTCAAAGGACAGCCCTGCAGGTGTCCACCAGAGCTCACTAGGCACCTAACCGTAGGGGTCCCTAACCCATGGGAGCACCAAGGCCAATGTGACACCTCCCCCCCCCCCCCCCCTGGCGACTTCGCACAGCCAGGGTGTGATTCTGTGCAAACCCTGGCTGTATGACTCACCCTGCACACCTTGTGAACCACTCGGGGACCCCTAAACATCTCTTATCTGTGCAGTCTCTTGATCTAAGAGACATTCTTCAGCACTGGCACGCCCTACATTTGAAAACTGAAAAGTGTTCATTATAAAAAAAAAAAAGTTAGCTGTAAAGAAAATACATTTTTCAGAGCATTTGTATGTGTTTGTGTGGTAAAGTCATTCCTGATGATGAATGAAGAATGTTAATGATATGTATTTTTGGTTTTTAAATTAGTGTCAAAATATTATTTTCATTCAGGGTAATTTAACTTGGAATTAAAATGCTTTGGACTTGGCTATATCTGCTTGCTTAATACACATCTGAAAACTTTAAATGTAGCAATTTGTTAAATAAACATTAGGGCAAACAATGGTCTACGGCTGCGGGCAAAATTCAATGAAGTAATTTAGGGTATGGTACGGCTGTGGAGGAACAGTCCCAGCTCAGCCCCAGCCTCGCAGGCGTGACCCCTGGCTTGGGTTAATGAACCACCTCAGGACTGTCCCAGCAGCTATGAAATGAGGCACAAGCAAGACAGACAACCACCTGGCAAACAAAACACAGAGCCTTGGGATAGAAAATAGTTTCAAGCAATCTATCATTTACCAGGGAATGGTGGAGGTTAGCATACAAGTCATTTACAAAGTAGTTTGCCCAACCTTTCTAAAATCCACAAATGGTAAACATTCACCACCCCGCACCCCCCCCCCCCCCCCATTCAATTTCTTCGGGGGTGGGGGGGGTTGTGGATGTGTTGCATATACATCCTTGTTTAAACACAGAGCGGTTTTCATTGTATCGAAAACCACAGAATTCTGAAAGTAAGCTATCACTGCTCGTGGACCAGCCCAGACAGGCTGGCTTCATTACCAAAGCACGTCATGCTTAATCTTATTCATGCATCGAGTGTTCGGACTTTCACTATTCACACAGGGAGACAGAAAGGGGGGGGAGAGACAGAGGGAAGAGAGCGAGCAAAAAGTAAAATATTATTCAATCAATTCTGTCATTATTCCTCATGTTAGCTTAAAGCAAATAATTATTTCCCCACCATGCAGACACAGTACTTAAAGATGCACTTACACACACAGACACACACACATACACATACACTCACACACACTTTTCTTTTGCTTAAGCCTCTAGGGCACAAATAGAAATTCCAATACCTTCTCTTGCAACAAGGCTGTGTTCTGGGTAAGTCAACGCCGTGGATAAATACCAGGCTTGGCCTCAGCTGTCGTGGACTCTGGCTTACAGCCCGCATTGTCTGCGAGCCAATAAACAAATCTCCTGATTGCTCAATACTATTCTAAAACAACCCCTCCCTCCTTCCTCTACCCAACACGTTCCCCTGGAGGGAATGACCTTGTAGGCTATGGAGTAATAGTCTCCACTAAAAAAATAGACAGCTGGCAGGTGTGTCCAACATTTGTTCTTCTCTTAAGAACACCAGCTCCCACACCTCGGGGCATGAATGATTCTTTATTAAACTGCAAAATTAAAAAACAAAACCACATTATTGTTTTTCTGATGTGTGTCACGATTGTTTGGGTCGGCAGCAGCAGCAGCAGAAGCTAAGTTCACTCACGGTTTTCTTTGTGCAAGCAAAAACACAACATTAATGTGGATTTTTGAAGTATGTTCATTTAAGTGGTCCAGCCTCATTTCCCCCCCTGATAACTCTCTTCTCTAAATGGTCATTGGTGTGATTTTTTGATAAAAGAAAAACACACCCAGGAAAGGAAAGTTACCAAACCAGAAATATACAATTTTGTCCTTCCTTGTTATAAGAGAGCCTGTGATTGCTTTACCCTTGTAGAAGTTAACTGTGGTATCCCATGGTAAAAGCAGAGCAAAGTGTTGTAAAACTAAGTACAGTTTACTTGTGGTAACATGAACTGTTTACTGCTTGGATTAACTCTGTATATATTTACAAGTTAAAGGTCAAGAATACACTTCAACAACGTCTGTCAGATGGGGTTTCTTTTAAATGGGACTATATAATACAAAATATGGCATGGACTATAAATGCAGTAGAGATTATGAGCAAAAAAGAGCTTTGCTGCATTTCAACAGGATGGGCAGGACCATTCTTTTACAGCTGGGCACTAGCACCGCCTGCTGTTCAACCTGTGTAATTGCTGCAAGTGTTAACACAGGCACAGGATGAGACATCTACTTGGAATTACAGTAGCATGTATGCAAACCATCTCCAGCAACACAACGGCATGTCTTTTCTTGTGTGTGTCGTACTTGAAAGTGAATGCAGGCTGTAATCGATACACCTGTATGTGACAAAGTGATGCTATTTACAACGGGGGTTCAAGCGGAACTCTTTTTCAGTTTAAAGAAAAATCCGTTGGCTTGCAAAGAACAGCAAGTTAAAGCCTGAAAAGAAGAATAAGGAAATACCAGGTCAGAAGCTCAGTACCGTGCTTGTCCCATAGCTTTTCAAATTGCCCTGGGCCATGCCTGCTGGCATCTGCAGGTAACCTGGTGTTGCAGTCAAGCTGGCATGTGGCAGCCCTTACAGTGATTACAGCCGCTTGTTTTGTTGCAATGTAACAGCTGACTGAGGATCCTCGTGCTGTCCAGAGGACAGCTCTTGAGTCATACATTATTTGGCTCTCACAGACCTTCCACAATATGGCTGTTTTGACATAGGAGTGAAGTGTCCTATTCAAGGCTTTCAAAAGATTTGAAAGCCTTCAACAGGGTATTGCGAATTGAGCCCAACAGCGCTGACCAAAGGTGTTGCATCACCTAGAATCTTAGGATGAGACCATTTAAAACAAAAAAACAAAAAAAACTACATGAACATAATTTTGATATCTTGTTTAACATCATGTAAATCAAAGAAACTACAAAATGATATTTCAAAAATCTTGAGCCAAGAGAAATGCACTGAGATTACTAATGGTTTATGAATTTTAAAAAGTTAACAAGGGTGCCAATGCATTTAATGCTATTTATAAAAAAGTCAACAATAATGTACAACAAAAAATCTATAAAATAGGGATCGAATAAAGACTCATTGCATAGCATTTTGATCCATTCCTGGTTTTACTACAAATTTAACGGCACACCTGAGCTTGTTACCTATAATGAAGCTCAAAGTAAAACCTGGAATGGGCGAAACTGCTACGCAAGGAGAATCTTATTTCCCTCCCTACAGTATAGATTTGTTGCTTTCAAGAAATCCATTGACATAATTCAAGAACTATTGCAAACCTGCTGTACAAAAGAGTGTGTGGGAGTGATGTGCGTCTATATCTATTGTGAACCACAGTGTATTGTGTTTATTGCACTGTTGGGGTGGCCCATTCGAAAGTCAGGACACAACATGACATGGAAATATTAGATATCTGGTGGGATAAATAAATATTATCATACATCGAGCCAAGCTTACTGTATACACATCTGTACATGTACATTTAAAAAGTTCATAAAATTGAGAGGACACAAATGGAAATGGAAAGAGGCAATGAAAGTGTTTATCCTACTTTACAACTCGTGTGAGCAGTGATCTGTCACCTGGTAGGGAGTGGAGGGTGAACCAGCCTACGTGACATATCATTAGATATTAATGACAGTGTTATGGCTGGGAAGCCCTCTAAACCCAACAGTGAGACAATCACATGAGGAATGCAGGGTGGGGCAGCAGGGTGGAGCTGCAGATTAATGTGAGAAATCTTTTCACCTGGGAACCTCAGGTACAACTCAGCCCTGCCAAGGACTGAGTCAAAACAGCTGTCAGCAACCACACCAACCAACTAAAGCACAGACTCACAAAGGAAAAAAAAAAAAAAAAAGAAAAACCTGCTTTGTAAACTGACCAGGCACGCTCCCTTACTAATCTAACTAGGTTAGCTTAATAGCTAATAATACCTTCCTTTACTCGAACACCTGATCATTGTGGGGCTGGGCCTACCACTTCATATAAAACTAAACTCTCTACTGTCATACCAAAGACTCAATTAACTTCAGCTGACATGCACATGAAGCCATAGTGACACCTGGTGGACATGTTGGTCACTGCACTTTTTGGCTTGAATTCATAGACAGCGGCAGTTACAAACCCTTTAAAATAATGTCAGTCTTTCAGGTGAAAAAACACATCCACAGTAAAACCTGAAGAACTTCCTTTGTCTTGTTTCTACAGTATTTGCAAGTCAGATACACTTTTAAGTGACATATTATTTATAATTGAATACAATGTGGGTAACCAAGAACTCCAGCAAGGTCTCAGTACCATGCATATGTTATCCTGGAACTTCATGATTACCACAGCCTCATCATCCCCCCAAAGACAGACGCATGCTGGACTATTACGCACATGCAAGCAGGATTACTTGTGTACATCTAGTATTTGCAGAACTACTGAAATGTTCTGATACAGCCGTACACTGGTGCAAAAGGTGTGCAGATATATTCTGTGCACCCCTCATAACCCTCACAAATATATGAAAGGGTGTTCATTACACTTTGAAAACTACTGTACAGTTCCTACAGCACTGCAGGTCCTTCAGTAGTACAGGTCTTAATTTGACCGTAATTACAATAACCCTAGGTCTCCTGCTGTTTTCATTGTGTGAAGCTCACTCCTTCTCAGCACTGCATTGTCAAGTTGTTTTCAAGTCCTTTGAAGTCAAGCAGGGCCCTTGTTATTATAATTGAGGTGACTGATGCATGCAGAGAGACAACAGCAGCCCCCCTGCTCATTTCCATGTGTTTATTACCTCTCTGTACACCCAGTTGTGCAGAAAGCATGTGGTGTCATGTTGAGACTTTTAATTCCTGTGCATTTCGTGCAGTGTTAGTGACCTCCCAGTCACAATGTCTGGACAGGAGGTTAAAAGCAAATACTGATGTGCAAACAGAATACAAAATAAATAATTAAAACATACTAAAAAATACCAAAATTAAACTGGTAATGTTATCAAATTTGTTGCAATGTGAATTTTGTCTGTCCAAAAAGTGAGGTAAAGTCCAGTCCTTGTATGAGAGTCTTATAGCAGTAGAAGTGTAAGATTTATTTTACAGCTTCAGAACGGTTTATGCTCCTGCATGTAGGTAACGTGCAATCCCGTGTTTTCAGAACTGTAACACATCATGTAATGATTCATGTCTGATTAGTCAGTGGTTTCATTTTTACTATACTGATTGCAAGTATTGGTGACTTAGCAACCATGTCGGCCAAACTGAAAACAGTTCTTTGCAAGAATCTGTTTAATTACAAATCCTTTAGCTTTTTATCAAGCGTGGTTCTTTCAGACAGGCACACTGGATATTAACACTGTATACAAGGGAAGACTTACCGCTTCTTTAACAAGGGGTACTCATTTGTCGAGAGACTTTTGTGGGAAGGTGAACTCCCCATGACAGATGCGATTGATGCAGTTCAGGAGGATTCTCTGAATGTGCTCACAGCTGAGCATGATGAAGTCATACTTGCAGATCAGGAGGGAGTTCTCTGCAAGCAGCACAATGCGCTCCTTCTCATTGTTCCAATGATCCACCCTGCACAAGAAACAAACAAGGATTCTTTTCATTAGCAATACAATGCAACACAATGCAAACTGACTTGTATAAAAGCGTCCTCCACGCCATGGCATCCCGGAGTGCTGTACAGAGCTCAAAACAAAACAACAGAGCTCACGTGTACAACACACTCCAGCTGCAGCCAACTCTATAAAAGCACATTAAAAAAAGAATCGTCTCAATTTAGACTTAAAAGAATTTAACGTTTCAATCTGCCTCATGTCAACCGGAACAGAGTTCCACAAACGAGGAGCACAACAGCAAAAAGCTCAAAACAGATGATTTTTGGAACAAGTTCTTCACTTTGTGGTCTCAAGGAACGAGTAGGAATATACAGAGTTGGTAGTATCAGTGTTGTGCTGCGTGCTGGACTGAAGCCTGTGTAACACTCATCTCCTTCCCCACCTCAGTGATTGTGCTACCCACACCTTGCCTTAGTAACACACAGAACACAACACCTGATTCCTTTCTTACACAGCCAAGCAATGAAGGTTAGTGACAGTGGGGTTTGTAGCCAGACCTGGAGGTATTTTAAATATAAAGTAGGAAGACTGCTGCTTATCTCCACAGGGGTGTGGTTATCTAATGGTGAGCGGCCAGCAGCTTCCTACTATAATGAATGGTGCAATTCAATGATAAGTGTGTGAATGAGTCAGTTCTATTCTGCGGTTGGTTCTTGTTATAATGATTGGTAAAATTCAACTGAGGACTATCCGTAGAGCTGAAGCAAGGTACACTCGATAACAAGGCACAATGGCTTCATTATTTTGACATTAAGCCAAGACCTTTATAGTTATTCATGTTCATAATTCTCAAACAGCTCCCTTCATTTACTCGACTCTCGCGCTGTTTAAAATGCATTAAGCCTTTCCCAAAGAACCTTTCAAGTGACACTAGACAAGCAAATGATGCTAGCGAGTGCCTTGTAAGAAGCTGTATTCTCATCAATATGTCTGAAAGCTTAATTGGATGAAGTTTATCCGGATTTCAAAGATAACCCTTTTAGGAATGGGTGGTATTTGGACTCGAAGAAAAGCTACCGTAAGTGCATCTTCATGGTACTGTATTAATGCAAAGATATTGTCATTAATGACAGTGTGCACGGTCTACCTGCAGAACCTCAGCCATGTGATAGAAAACCATTGTGCAAGTATGGCTGTAGGGGTGTCTTACCAATGCTAGAATTTTGTCTACAGTACTTCCTCCAAGTTGAATTTAGTTAATTTTATTTAGCAGGAGCCAGTTTAGTTTTTGACTGTATGTAGAAGACAACTCTATCTCTAACCTCCCTCTGCTACAACACCAAGCGTGTACAGCCTCAAGTTATGATCACCTTCACTAAAGAAATCAGGATTCACTGCAAACCCCCAAGGACACAGTACATTCTAGTCAGGAATATACAAAACAATACCCATTAAAAGTAGAGACTACTTCGAACAACAAAGGGATAATGTGTCAAACAGTATCGACTCGTTTCAATGCTCTTGGATTGAGTGCATATTTAAACACTGTTGTGCATGTGTTTTGTTTATTAATGTTTGTTTAGCTATTCTGTATTGTTATGATTATGAGCAGTATGATTATTATTAATACTATATAGAACCTGTTACACTGTTGTCTTTTGTTACAGGCAATCCATTATTAAACTCACTCAGCTAAAAGCCAGACACTTTGAACACTTCCATCTTCCTTTTCATCCATCATGGACTGTATGTCTTTAATTGCTTGTTCAATAGCGCCAGGCTGGGGAGACACACACAGACAGGAGCAGTTGAGTTATACAGTAAAACCATAGCGACTGCATCTACTAAATACTAATCACTGAATCCCCTTCAATGAGGAACCCCCAGATATGTTCTTGCACTCAGTCGGAATACGGGATAGAACTTACACAAGATGTAAATAGAGGTTAGTGGTAAAATAAACACAGTACTGTATAAGGGTTCAAACCACTGTGGCAAAATCGGCCACCAGCTTATATTTTTTTATTGTTTTTTTTAAGTGAATCAAACCTAAGAAATGCTTCACACTAAAGCTGTACAGTATAATCTTTCCTGGATTCCTTAAAAGTCTAAATGGAACTCACAACAATCTGTTTATCAAGCAGAGTACTTAGAAAACTGATTGATTTATTCCATTTTTCCCTGTTGATCATACCGGATGACTCAGCCGAGAATGAAATCTTCCCAGAGCCTTCTGTAAACCTATCAATCCTCCTGCAGTTTTCACTTCTAAAAGGTCCTCTGAAGCAATCTACGGGTCAAAGCACTTGGCTGTCAGTGAACTGTAAAGACCTGCAATGCTACATTGACATTTCACTCCTCTCATCTGCAATCATTGAACTATTGTGCATTTTAAAGCAAGCGTACAACTTATACTGAAATTTATAAATTTGAACTGCTGTATTTGTTGTCCTGTCTTTGCCACCTGCTTAAAAAAATACTGCTGAAAATGAATTATTATTGTTGTTGTTATTATTATTATTATTATTATTATTATTATTATTATTATTATTATTATTATTATTATTATTATTATTAATAATAATAATAATAACACTACATGTTATTGCATTACCCTCAGAACAAAGAATCTCTTGAGCTTGTGCTTATCAATGGGCTCCCTCTTCACGCGCACAGTGTGGGGGTTTGTAAGGGGGATACTATCAGAGGGCTTCTCTGGCTGGGTGTCAGAACCCCTCTCCGCTGGCCCGGCTGGTTCTACTGGCTCCTCCAGTCTTTCTCCAGGTTTTGTGGACTGCTGCTCCACTGCCTCCTCTCCCAACTCTACAAACTTGAAGTCACCCTGCTCCCCGGCAGACATCTTGATCCAAGCTTACTTGCCAGTAACGTGCTGTGAAAAAAAACACAGGGTGCTAACCTGAACTCATGTGCATGAAAGTATTAACAGCTGCCAGCTATAGTATTAAGTGTAATGCAAAGGAGGTTTAAAATTGATGACATTTACATTTTGCGTGAAGCTCTCGACTGAGGGACTGCTGTTCATCCAACAGTTGCAATAGTCATTCAGCCTGCTGTCTTATATTGTGTGAGTATATCCTATTCTGGTCTCATAACACAAGAGAACAGAAATTAAATTAGGCTACTGAGCTATGCACTTGAAGAGAGGAAAATGCTTAATCGTTTTACCGGTAATGTGCAAAAATTCATTACGTGAGAAGCAAGTTTTAATTATAGTCCTGTACAGTAGTATCTAATTGAGTAGGGTTTTTTTTCCTACAATTTTTTCCTACAGGGCAGCAGTGTGGAGTAGTGGTTAGGGCTCTGGACTCTTGACCGGAGGGTTGTGGGTTCAATCCCCAGTGGGGGACACTGCTGTTGTACCCTTGAGCAAGGTACTTTACCTAGATTGCTCCAGTAAAAACCCAACTGTATAAATGGGTAATTGTATGTAAAAATAATGTGATATCTGTATAATGTGAAATAATGTATAATGTGATATCTTGTAACAATTGTAAGTCGCCCTGGATAAGGGCGTCTGCTAAGAAATAAATAATAATAAATAATAATAATAATAATACAATGCTGTAGTACGCTCCAGCTTCCACAAGATGGCAGCGTCAAGCATCATGATTCCATGAAAGCGAGTGCCAGTGTACATAATTTCAAATACTTGAATTACTCAGACAGTTCATATTTCAGGCACCTGATTACTTATAGGGGGTTGTTCTTTAAAAGGGCAGTGTGACTGATGGGAATGTAATGAGATCTATCGATAGTGCAGCTTCAGACGGGAGCCACATTACATGGGACCTTTAGAACCAGGTTGAAATATATTTACAGTGCCAGCGAGGGCTACAGGAGACTATTACAGTGCCAGCGAGGGCTACAGGAGACAGGCTGCATACTGAAATAGATTATGATGTCACTGAAGAAAAAAAAGAGAATGTGCTGTACCTGTAATACAATATTGATTTGTCTCCTGGAAATGAACAGTATGCATGCAAACACTGCACGCTCTTTGCATCTTGCATAAGCTGTAGTACCTACGCTGGGACCCGCTCCACGTCGTTTTAAACAAGGAGGCAACTAGTAAGACAATGTAGTGACGCATTCCATTAAAAAACTCAAGCAACCCGACGACCTCTTTGCATTTATATTAACTTCATTTCAAATCAAAGCTGACACAATATGTCCCTCGTGTGTATAGTACTGGAGCATGGTCTGTGCACTGTACTTCCTCAGAAGCCTAGATTGTCAAAGCTTTACTCTGAATTGCCATCAGCAGGACTTAAACATTGAATGTAGGGGGCTTTTGTTTTACAGGAAATACCTGCAGATTTGAACACTAACAGGGTGATTTCAAAACGTTTTGCTCCAGAGCAAAATCTACCAAGAGACAACATAGATGTGGAAAAGAGAACTTAATTTTGGAAAATTAGCTTGAGTGTATTCAGAGTTAGAAAAAGGGAGCACATTTTGCACTGCAGCAAAAAGTCCCATAATTGTGTTGAAGTTTGAGGCAAATGCAGTTATAACCCCATTCTCTAATATGCCAACTGGTACCGTACCAAGATGTTACAGATTACTTCAGCTCAGTGAAAACACGTTTTTTCCAAAAAAAAAAATAAAACAAAATTAGCAGATGTGGCCACCAGTGGGATACCACAGAGAATGTTTGAAACCCAGCCAACAACTTGTCATTATGGCTTAGTCTCCTACTAAACCACTTTACTGGCATCTATGTGACAAGGGCTTCTAAACAGTAACTCACATTGGCAACACAATGTTGCTGCTGATAGCGTTTCCATGAGGACTATTCTTTTTTTTGGAAAGTTACAGGAGCTCAGACTTCGCGTAGCCTCATAATAATACTTCCTATTGTGTAGCTAAACTTCATGCACAGGGATAATTGAATACACCAGCTATACCTTGGCGCCTGCCTTCAACAAATCCTATTAAGATTGCTGTCATTGCAGCAGACGCCTCGCTCACGAAAACAACAACAAAAGCGTGTTGCGGCCAAGGGGAACTTAACACTTAGCCGAGCTTTACTGTCAATAAGATGTCCGAAAGGCCTTTTGACTGGTAAACAAAAAGCTGTATTGCAGTATTGCATAAGCCTTGTCTGATTTTAGTGAAATTTATATCTGCGCATTCCTTTAATGCTCACAGTGTGGGTCCTGCAGTAATGTCACCTCTTCTTTAAGTTGTGAGGAGCATTTCCTGGAAGTTGCTGTAATCTGCTACACAGTAACACAAACAGCTTCTTTTGCACCTGCCTCAGATTACTGTGTCCCAGGGCAAACTGTTCAAAAGCAAAGTAAGGTATTGTAGTGTACGCAAAGTCGATACAGTACTAGTTGGCTGTTAATGTTATGGGCTAACCCAGAAGAAGAGATTGCAGTTATTCCTTTCTTTAACATAACCCCCCTGGACTCAATGCACCTATTCCAATGCTCTTTAAGCTTTACTCAGCTCCGCGTCTCGTTTCCAAGTTTCACTATCGAGAAAGGCAGTTTCATTCATCCTATCCTGTATTTGAATCGCAAGCCCTAATGGAAGAACTGACTCTTGACATACAGTGGCTTCAGAAAATTATAAGATTATCCATCTAGTTAAGATCAAAATAATATATTGCACTTTAAAAGTCCACATGCTGTAGTTTTCCCATTTGTATTATATGGCAGGTGGAATGAATCTCCCTGCCATACACGTTTCAGTGAGATCCCAGTGAACGAGAATGTTTAGTCAGCACATCAGCAGCAATGTTCTGTTCATTAAACATCTCCATTCAGGTAAAGCATGGACATATTAATTCAAGGATGTTCCAGTTGAAAAGCACACAGTAGGTATAGGTACAGTTAGCTACGTTCATCACAAACAAACCACATGCTAAAATTATAGAATTGTATTTAGCGCTCATGAAAATCAGCTGGTCGGTTTGTGTAGAAGAAAAAAGGATGCCCATTTGAGTGTCAGAATAAAGTGCTTGATCCCACTGCATCGACTGGAGAGAGAACAGGTGCCATCAGAAACCCCCATTGAGACTAAGCAGGCAAAAGGCTGCTGAACCCCTTTGCCACTGAGCAATGTGGAAACAGTTCTACAGTGGGACGATAACTGCGACGTTACTGAAGAATTGCAGGTTACAGGTTAAGCCACCAGATGGCAGTATAGAGCCACGGGTGGTGCACTGCACTTAAGGCTTCTGAGAGAATCGAAGAGCAGCTCCTGTGTAGAAAAGAAAACGTGTTACTTCAGTAGGGCACCGAACAAGCAGCGTGTAAAGTTCATTATAAAATGAGTGTACGCAAATACGATTAAACAAACCTTGTACAATTTTGTGCAGTAAAAATGCAGTGAAAACAGAAGATTGCCCAAACCATGCTTAACTTTGATACAACAAGGCAAACTGCAAAATTACAGAGAAGAGTAACTAGGACAGACTTTTATAGGGAAGCTAAATACAATAGGTTTAGAGCACAGTTTTGCAAATAACCCAAGACCATATCCTAGAACTGATAGGAAGAAAACCCACAATCTGGTAATGCTTATAGCAGCCTGTCCAACTCCCACACAATTCAAATAGGCGTCTGGGAAGAATTCACGAAATACATACACTACTTTTCTCTCTGCTGCTTCTTTCAAGAGCATTGAGATAATTACAAGTTAGAAAAGGTCATTAACAGCAGCATTGTTAAGACTGTTAGGTGCTCTGCGTGAGATCTGTGGTTGAGAGATGAACCCTACGTGAACAGCAATGAGGGTCACTGCAGGCTGCCAGATGGTAATGCTTACTTTCATTCTCATGGGGCCATTTGTTCCTGGAATACAGAAAATAAACAGAACAATGTGAACTCGAAAGTGAAAAAGGGAAGGAATTATGCAAAGCTATGCTTTATATATATATATATATATATATATATATATATATATATATATATATATATATATATATATATATATATATATATATATTACACTCTCCAATTTTGACACTGTGAGTAAAATGTATTTTGGGTAATTAAAACGCAACATTACCTTGAAGTCATGAGTACTTTCAGTATGTTCTGTATATATGGCTTTCCTTATATTCAACCTGAAAAAATCCAGCTATGTCTTTTTCGCAGTCATTTGCTGTAGTCCTGCCGTAATGTTATCACAGTCTGGGAAGCCGCTGCTCTCGGTGTGGTGCGCTGCTGCGTTCACAGAGTCTCCTCTCACAAGTACAAGGCTGTTACTGTTTTTGTACTTCTTATAGTTTTTTTTTTAAATTAAAATCCTGACTTATTGGTCACGGGTTTCTAGCAATTCCCAGTCAGGCTGCAGTTGGCTGTCCAGGCATTTTTAAGAACCATTCTCTAGCTAGCACATGCACTATATTCACAATTCACCACTGGGACGCTGGGAACCTACGAAGTACAAGGAGATCTGAAATCATGAGCTAGCTGGGGAACATTATAGCTCAGACCAAATGGATGCTGGACTACTAGTTTAAAATTGGTGGGTCAGACTTGCACAGATTGCTGCTCTATTTAATAACAAAATTCAAATAGAAAACAGTACCTTTTCTACTTTCCTTTTCTCTCCAGCCCATTTCCATTTCATTGACAGCGTTCTGCGATCAGATTTGTCCCTTGCCCACTGCTAAGACAGAACATGACAGTAGCCTTTGCAAAATGGCAATGGGTTGTAATCAATTGATCTAAATAATAAATTAGGACCAAACTTGTAATTGCACTAAAGGTACACCTACTGTAAGAGACTGTAAGAGGTACACCTACATGAAGACAGAGAGTCCCTTTTTCATAGCAGAACTAAGATAAGAATTGAGACGCAACCCCTGGCAATGGGACCAAAAGAAGGACAGTTCTGGCTTCTGGGAAGTGTAGTCCTGCTGTGAAAGGTACCTGAGACAGGTCAGACGTACCCGAATGCACTGGGGTGTGTTGAAAAGCCTGAGCGGTGCCAAATGGTCCTAGTGTACAGGGAGTCATAGGGTAACCCTGGTCAGAGATGCAAAACCAGGAAGAGACACGGCTTTTCATTCTCTCATCCCTGAAGGGCAGTCTGAAAGCTAAAAAGCAAGAGAATAGTTTAACAGGTTCCGCAGTGGATTGATTGTTTTTGTATTCCTGGTCTGCGCCCCGAGTGCAGTGCAATATTCTTGGGATCTGGCTGGTTGCCTGTGAAGGTGGTGTGTGATGAGCTCTCAGAATAGCCTTGGGACCTTCTTTCTCACAGGGCTCTGAGGCACGCAGTTTTAAAAATCACATCATCAAATAAGACCTTTAACTTATTTAGTTAGTATTTGAAAAAATTCACTTGGCACACTCATATATGTTTTATGTGCATGAGATTAAGTTTTGCAATTGTGATAATAAAGCCTAAAGAAGGTCAACAAAACATGAAGCTCCAAAACTGCCATGCTTCGCGTAATAATCCAAATCACAATCCTGCATCTGCTGTCCCAATGGATGAACGAAACCAGCACATGCTGCCAGAAGGTTCTAGTTTGGATGAGGAACAGATCTCTTTGATAGAAACAGGAGACTAGAATTCAGAACAATTACTCATTTTATCTGAAATAAACATCTATGCAGAGTTTGCATATGTATTAGATTGACAAAGAGAGTTCTGATGGATAAATAGATATATATAGATAGATAGATAGATAGATAGATAGATAGATAGATAGATAGATAGATATTTTTTTTGTTCAATTCAATTCCCATCAGTTGAAGTTCTTGTGGTCATGTCAAAGTAATTCTCATTAAACCACAGCATAATCCATTATGCTTTTTAAGAACGTGCAGTTCACGAAATGTATTATATTATAAACCTCATGGATCAGCTATCAATATTCCATACATACAGTATATGTCTTAGAATCGAGGACTGTGTAACGAAAGGCTGCTCAGTCCTGTGTTTTATGCACAGACTGCATGTTATAACACTGCCCGTTACAGAAAGCTGACGCTGAAGACTTGAAGGACCTGCAAACACACACGTGTGCACATCCATGTGTCCTGATGTACTCCACTCAGAAAAAAAAACAGAGAGTGCAGTTTCATTCAGGGGTTAAAACCGCAGTTCCTCGACTCTGCTCATTTGGCAGCGCTGCCTGACATTTTACGAATGTCACAGTCAGACTCCGGCCTGTGCCAAGAACAAACTGTACCCTGGATCCCCTCCAAGTTCTTACACTCTGTAAACCAGCACAGCGCTTTCTTTATTTTTTTAATTTTTTTCTTATTGGCCTAAATTGAAGCTCTAAAATCAACTTGGATCTTGGCAAGCTTTCTGGTAGTTTAGCAGATGCAGAGATTTTTATGCAATTGAATCCGTGTCTGTTGATGGGAGAATCTCCCTGCACTCGGCTTCCTTTAGTGGCCTCCCTCTTGCACTTGTTTGGGTCGCCCAGGTGCAGATTCAGATGACTGAAGTAGATCCTCAGCGTATCTTTATCATCGAGTCACTAACTGAATCATTTCTTTAAATAACCGTCCGTCCCTATGCTCTAGCCGCACGGCTTACCGCTGGTACTGTAAAACACTGAAGACATAGTTGCAGCTATCCTTTTCCATACTGCAAGTTCATTTTATTGCCATCATGCTCCACTCTTCAGATTTTCTACCAGAGCTGATTCAATATTATGTTATTATTCCTAGTTTTAGTATAATCTTTGAATTTCCCGCAGTTGGTAAGCTTGCAGTTGTTTACAGCTTGTAGACCATCTGCAAGTCGCTGACACCCATTTCAACTCGTCATGTCTGCCATGATTGAGAGAGGCACGCTGCTTTGCGGTTTCTTTCTGTGCTGTTCGCTCTGTAAAAACAATAAATACATGTTACACTGCCATCGTCCAAGGCTCTGTGGCTTTGTCTAGCTCTGCCATTGCCTTCCTTTTACCTCAAAACACAGCCATGCTTAAAATACAAGCAGGCTGATATGGTTCCGTCCTTGGCATGTGTGACGGCCCCGTGAGTTGCTTTCCTAAACTATTTCGCACAGCTCCCTATCAAAGGCTGTTGAAGATTATAAAATCAGGGAAACACCAACATAATGCAAGACTGAAACACATTTTTCTCCTCTCTTCTTTTCTTTCTTTTGCACTGTTTTTTTTATTGCTGATACTGGACTTTGAGTCACGATCTTCCAAACTAGTCCAGAGCCTTTGGCTTGGCCAGACTTCTCAGAACTGTTCTGGCTCATTCCATGTGGCTTAAACAGCCCTCTCTTACAATACTAGCTAAATAAATACATAAATAATGCATCCTCCCAGCCGGAAAACAGCGAGGACAAAAATAAATACAGTGTGCATCTTCTTAATGACAGCTTGGTGTTTACTTAGTGGCCATTATATTTGATCAAAAACATGTCCAGTTTTACTATGCTGATGTTGCACTCGTACCCAATGTTCTGGTATCCAGTGGAGCACTGGCACTAAGTGCTGGGTGATTCATATCGTATACATATACATGACTTGTTTGCTGCAGTTTACAGCAGAACATGTGATGCCTGATGATAAAAAACAATGCAGAAGAAAAGGCATCTGGACACTCAAGTGATATCTAATGAGATACAACAATTCAATTTAGTTTTTGGCATTTAAACAAAGTGTGCCTCTTTTTTTCTAATTTTAGATTGTGGCTTGTAATCTCCATTGGCGATCTTACAGAAAATGTGCATTTGAAACACCCTGTATTAAACATCAAATATAAGAAGTTAAACTTTATTATTTGGAATGTACAGTAGACCTACTCTGAATTCATTGCTAAGAATTTTGATATTGATTAAGAAGCTTTCAAATCATTGTAAGACGAAAAGTCTTTGTCAGGGAAAAATTGGATAAAGGCTTCTCTTGGGAATGTTTGTCAAAGAATTGAACTGATTTCATTTTTGGATTAATTAATCAACACAGCAGGTTATGCGCTGGTACGAGAAGGAACAAGTTCAAATGGTTTGAGACACATTTCAACAAGAAGTCTTTATCGGTGCCGCCTTTTGGTTTAGAGCATATTTATATACAGGAAGCTGAATGTGAAGTTTCGGTCTGATGCTGGCGAGGCATGAAGGCAAAATGAAAAAGCGTAAAGACAACGCAATGAAACTGGAGTAATAAGTTGAAAATAAAGATAGTGGTGAGTAAAAGTCATAGGAGATGTGGGTGTTAGTGTTAAAAACTCAGTGAGAGATGATTCTTTTTTTGACAGCTGGGTCACTCACCTCCTTCAAAGTCAGCCTCTAATAAGCCAAGTCATGCTGTACAGTACTGTATAGGTCACCTATTTATTCTGATTATTGAAAATAAATCCCTGTAATCTCCCATTACCTGCGATAGCGAGCTGCAGTCTACGCCACAGTAACACTTCACATTGCTACATCATGAACTTAAACTAGAGCTGTATACCGTAGAAGCTGAAGGCAATGTCGCTCAACACAATGACCTTAAAGAGGCTTTTCCCTCTGACAACTTTACGAAAGCAAGTCAAAAGCACCATGGGCTCATGCTTTCAGTTCAGAAATAAAACGAGAGGCAAAAGCAGACAATTGAGCTGTCAAAAAAACATCCAAACAGGAGAGGTCACATGACAGGAGGGGCATTAATTGTGTTAGGGACCCCTGCTCAATTGAAGGGGTTTGGGTCTGATAGGGTTACAACACAAGGGAGTTGAGTTGTTGGGGCCGCTAGGACTATATAAATGGTTTCACATTGGGGAAAGCTTTATTATCTTGGTCACATGATTCAAGGGGGTTGTGGGATTGTTGATCCCAGTGCTGGATGAGTGACATGGATGGCTATGCTTATAAAGTACTAATGATTTTAAAAGGCATACAGTAGGTTTTGTCAAGATGGCAAAAGCCATCAACATGGGTTCTGCTCCAATTTGAGGGAGATCTCATTTCAATCAAAACATACTGTATATACTATGTACGTAATGTCTCTTGTGATCACTGATTTGAACTGGGGAAACCAGCAAACAAATGATTTACAAAAAAAAAAAAAATGCTATTCAATTCACAGAGAGACATTAGTGCTCAGCTTTTAGAGGTAATGAAATGATCTGTATTAGGAACAACAGAATGGACACTGGTTGCTAGGAAACCACAGAGAAGCTTCTGATGTGTATCAAAGCCTAAATGATTTACCCTTTCTGCTGAAGCATAGTGCCATTAAGGGTTTTTTGTTACATGTCGTTGTATGTACAGTGCCGAGAAAAAGTTTGTGAACCCCTTAGGATTTTCACATATTTCACATATTTCAAACCTAAAATGTTATTAGATCTTAATCTAAGTCCTAATAATAGATAAAGATATCCTGATTAAACAAATGACACAAAAACATGATATTTTTTCAAGATGTATTTATGCACAAATGATTCAACATTCAATATTCATGTGTGAAAAAGTATGTGAACCTTTAGATTCAGTAACTGGTGGCACCCCATTGAGCAGCAATGACTTCAACTAAGCGGTTCCTGTAACTGTTGGTCAGTCTCTCACATCGGTTTTGAGGAATTTTGGCCCATTCCTCCTTACAGAACTGCTTCAACTCGGTGACATTTGAGGGCTTCCTTGCATGGACAGCTCGCTTCAGGTCCTGCCACAACATTTCAATGGGGTTTAGGTCCGGGCTTTGACTGGCCATTCTAAAACGTGGAATTTCTTCTTCTGCAGCCTTTTGTGGATCTTTTGTAGATCTGCTTGTGTGTTTAGGATCATTGTCTTGCTGCATGACCCACTTTCGGTTCAGCTTCAGCTCACGGACAGATGGCCTGGCTTTCTCCTCTAAAATCTTCTGATTCAATGCAGAATTCATGGTTGTGTCAATGATGGCAAGCTGTCCAGGTCCTGAGGCAGCAAAGCAGCCCCAAACCATCACACCCCCACCACCATGCTTGACCTTTGGGATGAGTTTCTTCTGTTCGAACGCAGTGTTTGGTTTTCGCCAAACATAACGTTTCTCATTGAGGCCAAAAAGTTCTACCTTTGACTCGTCTGTCCAGAGAACATTGTTCCAGAAGTCTTGTGGATCATCTATGTGCTCTTTGGCGAACTTCAGATGGGCAGCAATGTTCTTTTTAGAGAGCAGTGGTTTCCTCCTGGCTATCCTTCCATGAACACCATTCTTGTTCAGTCTTTTTTTGATAGTTGAGTCATGAACACTCACATTAGCCAAGGCGAGAGTGGCCTGCAGATCCTTGGCTGTTACTCTGGGGTTCTTTGTGACTTCCTTGATGATTTTCCGGTTTGTTCTTGGAGAGATTTTGGTAGGACGACCGCTCCTGGGTAGAGTGACTGTGGTCTTGAACTTTCTCCATTTGTCTGACAGTGGATTTGTGGAGCCCCAAATCCTTAGAAATGTTTTTGTAACCCTTTCTAGACTGATGAGCATCAATAACTGTTTTTCTGAGGTCCTCATAGATTTATTTTGATCGTGGCATGATGTGTTTCCACAGACCTGTATGGTGAAGACCAAACTCACAAAGTTTCTGATCTTTGTATAGGGTGGGGCCTCCCAAACTCACCCCTGAAGATCTACCTAATTATTTAAACACCTGATTCTAATTATCCCCTTAATTGAGCTGATAAAACCAGGAGTCGACTTACTTTTTCACATACCCTGAATCTTAATTACTCATTGTTTGTCTAATTCATACATCATTTTGTTTCAAAAGACATGGAATTGGTTAATATGAACCCTATTGGATATTTAAGATTCAAGAAGGCTATCATGGTAAAACTATGGAATTTCCATAATTATCATTGGGGTTCACAAACTTTTTCTCAGCACTATAGCTGAATGATGTTTGGTTAACACGTTTTACTGTCGGTATGCAATGATGGTGAGCATGCTTTAAATGAGTCATGACTAATTTCAAAACACTCTCTAAAGGGTTTTGAAAAAGAACCCTCTTAAAAAATTAAAATAAAATAAAAAGGCAAAATAGATTAATGAATACCAAACAGTAGTTAAAACCCTTAAAATAAAGCAAGATTTTATTTCATAGGTCAGGCCCACTAAAGACACACTCTTACAGGCATAGGCTGTGTTAGCCTTGAAAAAAGAGAGACGCTTTACCTTTAAAAGCTAAAACTGGCTCTTCTGAACTGCATTGTCAGAGCTGTAGGACTATATACACAGATTCCTTAGTTTTGCAAAATGTAGTCATGGTTACCACCAGCCTAGAAACAAAACAAGCAACAGCTGCACCTTGCAGTTCACAGGTCAAGATAATTCTCAGAAGTCAAGGTACTACGCAACAACAGACCATAATTAGAATTTTTTTTTATCTGAACATACTTATGGTCAAACTAGTGTGCAATGAGGGGGCTCCCGAGTGGCACATCCAGTAAAGGCGCTCTGCGTGGAGTGCAGGATGCGCCCTATAGCCTGGTCGTCGCCAGTTCGAGTCCAGGCCGTTCCACAGCCAACCGCGGACGGGAGCTCCCAGGGGGCGGCACACAATTGGCCGAGCGTTGCCCGGGGGGAGGGAGGGTTAGGTTGGCCAGGGTGTCCTCGGCTTACTGCGCACCAGCAACCCCTGTAGTCTGGCCGGGCGCCTGCGGGTTTACCTGTAAGCTGCCCGAGAGCTGCGTTGTCCTCCGACGCTGTAGCTCTTGGGTGGCTGCATGGTGAGTCCGCAGTGTGAAAAAAGCGGTCAGCTGACGGCACACGCTTCGGAGGACAGCGTGTGTTCGTCTTCGCCCTCCCGAGTCAGGGCAGGGGTGGTAGCGGTGAGCTGAGCCTAAAAAATAATTGGCCATTCTAAAGTGGAAGAAAATAATAAAAAAAAAATTGGCAACGACTAAATTAAAAAAGTCTGCTTTTACCTGCTTTGAGCTGCTTGTCTGGAGACTCTGTGTGACTGTGCCAGCCCCTCCTGCTCACTGTCTGTATAGTAATAGATTAGGAAGGGCTGGCAGAGCTGAAGATCACATGGTTACATCATCTGATTTGAATGCCATGAGAAAAGCAGTTCATTGATGGCATTGGCTCAATGCAGCTCGAAGCCAGGTAAAGTCAGATTCTGTGAAAAATTAAAGGGAAACGTGAAAAATAAAAGAACACTTGATTCTATGATCCGGCAGGTTTGATCTGCGAGAGGTTTAGGGTTAGGGTTAGTTGATGCCAAGCTGGGCTTGATCAGCAACCCTCCACTACCCAAAACAACCACTCCAACCATCGTAGGGCTCCCTTGCAGAGCTGCTGGACTGCATCACCTCATCTTGACTGTAGGGGTCAGTCACGTACCGACACAACCTACCATACACTTTTACTTTCACAAACTGACCCGTCACACTGGAAACAAAAATAATATATATATATATATATATATATATATATATATATATATATATATATATATATATATGGATAAAGCAAGCCAAGGTCTTTAGAGAGGTTAAAGTTTGAACATTATGTTGGATGCAAGCATTGGAGCCGATGACTTTTACTAATTTAGTCTGCTGCTTCATTCATTAGCTAGAAGGAATGCCTGCTGATTTGCAGCATTCGGTAACTTTCGACTTGCACTTTATTCCATCCCTGTGGGTCACGACAGATAAAGTCAACAGTCACCCATTCACAGTATTGTGTAAATCTAACCACAAACCAAACAGAGAGAGCAAAGGACTGTACAGTACCTCACCTGAATACAGCATTACATATTGTACTTGATAATACTTTTCATATGTTTCATGATTCACATTGTTTAGTTCTAATAACAAGCCTCTTAGATTACCAAGCTCTACATTCGTGACTCGAGCTCTTAGTACTGGTTGTCAGAAAATTAACTACAGAGATGGAAGCTAATGACTTAGCAAATGGACATTAGCTTTTATTATAGTCATTTCACACCATTTAACTACCAACTTATCCCAGTCTTGTGGCAGAATGAAAATGCAACACAATTCTTACATGTACAATTACCATCATTATATATATTTACTGCTTGGTCATCAGACCATTGGATTATAAATAAAAGAGAACATTTCAACTGTACTTTGTTGTCTGTCTGCATCATTGGATTACTGCACCTGTGCCCTAATTACCACTTTGCCACACTACTGTAGTGATGTTAATAAAGAACTGGCTTGGCTTGGCTAGTCATACCACAATCAGTTTAGTTACTTTGTGAACATAATGGAAACTCTGCCTGTTTTCACAAATGTCATTCTGCCACTAAATTTGTGTATGACTCGCAGGCATCAACTGTGTCTCTACAGACACTTGCTGTAGCTGGCAGATGAGAGCTGATTGACGGATGTTTGCATATCCACCGGGCACAGAAGTGTAATAACTGTCACGCAAACTATCAGCATGAAAAGGCTTATCAGGTATCTGTAACAGATAATGGGATAAAAGAACATAAAAGAGAGTGATCTGGCAATTAAAAGTGTCAATATTCAAAAGAGGAGAAACCATTTGAAAGCGTTCTGTGTTGACTGATTGAACATTTCTTTTGAGATGCAGAGTTAGTGTTTAAGCTTTCCTGATCTCTTTTGTGATAGGGCATTGTGCAACTCAGGACTTGGCATTCTGATTTGCATGCAGCAAGTGGATTTTCACTACTGTATGTAGTCATAGGGGAAGAATCTGAATGGTTTAATCTGATAGATCTAATCAACATGAGCAGCTTGCCAAGGTACACATTGTAGCTGGTACAGATCACCAGGACAAATGGGGATAACATTCGCCCCAGAGGTGCACGAAGGAGATAGTGACAGTTGATTTCATTGTAAAGGTAATGCACATACATTAGACCTGTGGAGTACAGAGTATAAACCATTTCTTTTATCCCTGTTTAGCACGTCCATGGATCCACTTCCTACTTGTTATTTAGGCATTGCACATTTTTAAATACTGGGAGTTGAAAGGTTCACCTTCTGCAATCCTGGATTATAATTTGATAAGTGAACTGTTTCAGTGTTTCATTTGCTCACACCTGCTACTTTTCTCAAATAAATGCACTGGACTTCAGTAGAGTAAATTGCAATTGTTTTTATGAGTAATGTATAATGCATTTGGTACAGCAATCGGCTTAGGAAATGGCTCTGAATGTGATCTTGTCCTTGATTAACCCTTCGGGTTATGTGCATGTCTATTACTTTATGTATGCAAGCATAGCCTGAACCATGATAGAAATCATTCCCTTTTTGTTTACAGCATGCAGTTAAGCAGTTAGCTACGCTACAGTGCCTTTCCACATGATATTGTCATGGGACGCCCAGGCTACTCTACAGCCTATTTATTTTGTTTAAATGCATTCCCCAGATATTCTTGAAACATCTTGTGATTTGTACCTTCCCTCCAAAAGAGCTGTTTGTTCTCCTGGCATGGAGGCACAGTGGTGGAGCAAGCAGCCACTTGCTCATTCTTCTGTCACTGGTTTAGCCTCGGCTTCAGACAATGCACACATCATATTGCACAAGTGATCAGCTTCAGGAGATCAAGTGTGGCTTGCACTGCATGCATTGATGTTCCGCCGCTGTGCCTATAGAGTTCCAACACCAGGACCACAGTGCAACATCAACAAAGTGTCTGCAGGGACCCCTCTGGATTTAAAATGAAAGTGACACACCTGGCTATTGCATAACGTCCTTCACTTTAGCTACAGTGTGAAACAATTGCACTTAAAAGTATTCTATTCCAACACAGGGGGTGTCTTAATGTGTAAGGACAATTGGAGCATATACAAAGATGAGTCAGTTTACACACAAACCCTAGCATGAAACTATATTATATGGGCTACGAAAAAAATGTGTTACCAGATTATTTGTAGGTTAGTAAAGTACAACGAGGCTTGGGTTACATCCTACAATGGGTTCAAAGTTTAAGGTCTGGATCAGGGGTATCAGTATGGGCCCAATGAATACCAGTACAGTACATCAGATGGTGTCCCATGCCGTCTGTCTTGAAGAGTACAAAAAAAAGGCTTTGCATTAGTAAAGTTCAAGTGCTTCTTCATATTGCTGATTGATCTGACAAATTCCTGTTTTATAACTGGAACAGCATGGGTGAGGACCAAGTCAATGAAGCATGACATCCCTGGATCATAAGCTGGGGGTGTTTTAGTAGAACGAAGAGTGGATTGGTGCTTTATACAGTGTGCGTTACCATGCAATGCTGTCCCAATACTTGATGTGCCTTCGAAGAGTCCAGAGATTTCATATGTCCTTGATCTAGATGTATTTTTTGGAATGAAACAGACCATGGCAACATTTAATTAAGATTCAAATCCAAAATACATATATCAGCTTTGTTATTTGTGTCTTGTGTGGCTGTCTGGCAGCTGGGCTCCAGTCAGTGAATAACTCATAAAAGCCACTCGATCCTCCTTGCTGACCTGTCCTTGTGGTCTGACGGTCACTATGAGTTGTGTGGGTGCGGCTTCTAAACTGTACGGACCCCTTTTACTGTGAGCATGCATTTATATAACGGTGCAAACACAAAACTCGAAAGCATTAATGAAATGCAATACTCAAGCACGAACCGTCTTACACACATGTAAGTAGTTACAATTACTTAGCTGTTATTAAACTGGCATTTCATTTCAAACGTTGATTTGTATAATGAAAACTGTCACTTTTCAAACAAGATATGCAGCTACCGAGCCTGAATGTTGCATATTATGGTCCATTCAAAAAGTAAAAATGTAAGGCTTGGCAATGCTACTGTAGGAGTCAGGTTAACCAATTGCATCAGTAGCATTTGGCCAAGACATTGGCTTACTGACACTCCCTTCTCGTTCTGCCAAGCAGTTCTACGTGGCTGGTAGCAGGAAAGATACTTTATCAGGTATACAACACATGCTCAATTAGTATGTTCTGTACCTGTCTTCCCTACTGGAAAACGTGGGCATTACTTTAGTATCTTAGCCCTCTTAAACCTTCACACTATTCAGCACACATACGCAGCACTGTGCACCGGGAAAGAGTTGCTCAAGATTGGATGGGCATGAAGACTGAACTGATGGCTGCTTTGTGAAGCGCTGGCAGGGCGCTGTGGAAGAAGCTCACTGATTGTGCTACCCCTGTGGATAAACAAAGAGGACTTTCATTCCTCGTGCTGGCTAACAAGCTCCGAACTCATACCAGCTGATGTGAGTGAGTTCTTTGAAATCCGGGCGTCCTTTGCAGGAGTACAGTGTTTGTTTGTTTCAGAAGCTGACTAATTACAGCACCTAGAGAGTTAGGCCCCAGACTTGCCCCTTCTCTACATTTTTCCCTCAGAGCTGTTTTGGAAAGTGAGCAGATCATAACTATTTACAATACAGAAATGAACTGAATTGATGCCACCCAGATGAGTAAGAGTGCTTTCAATTCAAATGAAATGCCATCCATACAATACAGGTTTCACTGCTATGATTCACAATAATTCAGGCTTGATGGATATCTTTGGAAAGCCTAGCTGATCCCTCTCATTCTTAGGATAAGCCTCCCTTTACTACAGCTGCAGCAGCTGTGCTGAACCTTTCACTTAGTTGTTTTCCCATTCTCCTTTAATCAGTTCCAATTCTCATTCCCTTTTAATTCCAATTGGAATTGATTAATAGGGAATTGGAATTGATTTTAAAAAGGAAATGGAAATGCTTTGTGTATCGCTCCTGTTCACCTGGTGTTTGATTTAATTCCTAACTTGAATGGAAACAAAGTTAAGCAATGACTCTCTTTCTAAAGTGAGCGAGAGCAGGTCCAGGCAACAGCAATTACCCTGGGGTGGAAGTCTGTAAATCACACAGGTGCTGAGGGGAATGTTCAGTTGAGATTAGCAGATTTATGAACTTCAGAACTGGTTTAGAGCCGGTTTCTTTTCCACTCCTAAAATAACATGCACCCCACTCCGCAGGATCTGCAGTTGTATTTAAAACCACCACTGAGAAAATCAAAAACAAAACGAGCTGTGCCAAACTGCTCAATACACCTTCTACCAAACCACTAGGACCATGACATCACCCATCAAAGCTTAACAATCAGGCTAATGAGTGCAGACTCTTCTAATCAGCTCCGTTTGGAACCGAGAGCAGTGATGTCTGTAGTTTTGTAGATTTGGAAAATGATCCTTTCCATGTGGCTGTCCTCTGTAAAGGTGCAGGTCTATTGCAATCGAGAATGGGGGGCAAAAAAACAAAGGAGGGAAAGACTGCCTCTGGGTCTATGCAGCGCTAACCAAGCTTTTAATCTCAGTTTGCTTACTTCTTAATAGTGTGAGCAACCTTATTCTCAATGGTCCCATTCTCATTGTGATGAAAATCTGTTGGTTCTTGTTTGTTTGCAACTGTAACGCTACAGATACCCAAAAGAATGATACCGTATCCTTTCCCTGGTATCTAAACACGTTCAGTGTCAAATGTGCAGGGGAAAAAAAGCCTTATTAATCAAATGTTCTGTTTATAGTAAAGTTTCTACTATAATTTATATCCCAGTTGTACTTTTTTTATTATTTCAAATGGTGAGGGAGGGACTCTTCTTATCAGGAACTGCTCCACACTACTACCAGTAATACAGTACAATGGTCAGGTGGTTTGTCTGCATCACAGTCCAAACCAAACATTAACTTTGGTGACATGGGCAATTAAAAATAACAAAACAACAACAGCCACTTTAATAGAAGCATTTTATGAGTGTGGGATCTTAATGTATATTCACACAAAGACATCCAAGCGTGCCCCCAAGGCAGCATGGTGTTTATTTTTAGGCAGACACGAGTGAGCATTCCTGTACATCTGCTGTCCATAAAGAAAAGCAAGCTGAGGATTAGTCTTTAGAACTGGGAGATTTGAAATGACCTGAGCAGGAAATTGTATCACTTCCATTACTTAGTGACTTCAAACTGTTTTCACTGCTTTGGTTAAACCCTGACTTTTCCTAGGGTTGGATCCTAACTGATTACAAAAAACAAAAATGATCTAAAAATATACATAGAACAGGGTCTACAGGCTTCTATTTCTGTTCTGTGATTCAATCTATTTCAAGATGTTACGTACTCTGCAATCCTCGGGTTACTTAATCGAAGTGGAGAACAGGCTGAGGCAGGAGAGGGTGATGGGGTGGCACAGCCTCCTTATTGGAAGCGCTCAATCGTGCTTCTGTTTGAAAGATCCCGAGGCAGGATCATGTACCGAATGGAAATGTTTTTTGGCCCAGGGGTTCCAGGAGAGAGATAGCGAGTCTCCAAGGCAGGTAGAGAGAGAGTCACAGACCCCCAGGGAAGGCCCCATTGCATAGGTGGTAGAGAAGCGTACAAAAGAGAAGGCACAAGGTCATTGATTTGACAAAGACACTGCTCTGCCCCCCTGAATAACACAAAGGCTTCCAAAAAAACAACAAACAACAACAACGACGGCAATAAAATTCCATCAAAATCTTTAAAACTAAAATAGAGAAAAAACAAACAGGTGATTCAGCAACTTTACCACAGTTTGCTGCAACACAGTACCATTACAGCAGGCCAATCTTTCATTGTCAGGGTCCAGCTGATTACAGCAAATTGCATTGTGAATGATTCCCTCCTCAACTTGATTGTAAACACTTAGTGGGGAGCAATCACTCGCTATTATTCTGACAGTGTTCAGGACAATTTATAATCTGGCAGGAAGATCACAGTTTATATAATATTCTTAATTGAGACTTTAAAAAAAAAAAAGGCTATAAAAAAGTTTTTAAAAAGTTTTTAAAAAGTCTATAGAAACAAAGTTAGATAGAAAATAGTATATAATAATATAACATGATATATGGTGTTTATACCAGTTTGTTTGCTTGTATCAATAATAAGCGAGAGCATGCTGCTGTTAACGCTGTGCAGCTGGACCATACCATCCCATTGACAACATACCCAGATCTCACGTTCTGGATTGCAATCAAACACGTGAACACGGTTTTAGATGTCATCTGGCAGAAGACTTGATACAGGAGGATAAACATGTATCTGTGATTTGCATTCAATAGCTTGATTTTCTCTGTTGCCTTTAATGGAGGATTTCCTCAAGGATGTAAAAGGATCTGGATAATGTTAACAGCTGCACCTGTTAAAACACAACCCTTTGTTTTTTGCTTATTGTGCTTTCACCCGTGCGGTATAAACATTACAGTTATAGCGAAGTAACATGCATAGCTCTTAAATAAAGTGTCAATGCAAATGATTGTAAATGCATATCGATTCTATATATATATATATATATATATATATATATATATATATATATAGAGAGAGAGAGAGAGAGAGAGAGAGAGAGAGAGAGAGAGAGAGAGAGAGAGAGAGAGAGAGAGATTTTGTTTTACATTTTCAAGTACAATCTTTGGTGAAATGAGCTATATCTTTCGACACGGCTATAGATACATTATTGTTCTTGTTGCTGTTTACTATGCACATATAGCTAAATAATTTTAACAATAAAAAAAGAAGAACTTGGAATAAACTAGGTCCAAAATCCACAAAAAAAAAAAAAAAACCCACAACGGCTACCTGCAGGTCAGGCTCTCCACTTTGTCCTGACCAACATCAGTCATGATTTAACATTACTGGAGTAAACATGCTTTCACACTGTATATCGGTGGCTATTTACTAGCCCAGTTTAAAACGGAGTTGTCTTTGATATCACAAAGCACCAAATAGCACAGCTGGCCAAGGGTGTACTGTGCAATTGTCCTATGGAAGGAGCTTTGCATATTTGCATTGGTTGACCAACACGAGTCACTGTAGTTAATTCCAGGTTCTCAGTGATTAATATACAGTATATATGTGTGTGTGTATGTGTGTGTTTGTGTGGTGTGATTTTACTATATTATTTTTTGTTGAACCCTTTCCAAGTCATAATACATTTAAATTATAAAGGCACACATGGTCCATTTGCGACACTGTGTGGTGCAGTGCATGCTCTCTGCACAACTAACCTGAAAGGCACGAGGAGTCACAGCATGGAACTGGTGTGCTTCTGACACTGAAGAGCATGTACAGCAAGCATGCAGCTGTGTCACTGGACACGCAAACACGCAACCCAGACAGCAGGAACTACAGTTCTGTCATTTAATTTCTCTGACAAGCTGTTTGAAGGAATCAGCGAATGGAACGTGGCATGCAAAACGCCAGTTGGTTTGAGCTCTGGGCTTCAGTATAGAAAGGTGTTGGTTCAAACCCAGCTATGAGAAAGCGATTTGTGCTAAGCACTCACAAGCATAAGCACCATTACCTGTGCAAATGAAAGAGAGAAGTTAACTCCTCAGCAACTTTAAAACTCATTTGTCTCAGAAACTTAGGACTTTGAACAAAAAAGCTCTTATTTTCTTTTGTCCTGCAGTTTGAGTCCCTCCAAATTCATGACCCAATTGCATGGAAGGTTAGTATACAGCAGGTGCTTTTGAATTGCAATCCAGACTCGCTGCTTGACCATGTCTGATGTCAGAAACACACCCTACAAAAGTCTCTTTTTTTATTTAAAACCTGGACCGGAAAGGGCTGACATTTTACATGAATGTGAGTTACAATAAAATATGTGATTGCGTGTATACATATCTGTGTTGTTTATACTGTGTGTTTTTGTGTGAGTTTGATCCTTCTTTCTTTCTATCGGTAAGGTGTGGTCCCTCAGAGGTCTGTGCTGGCCTTCGCGGTCAGTGTTTGAATGCGCTCGGTGTTGCAGGTTTTGCAGAGGATGTGTCCGTCCAGCGGATAGCAGCCTTGATTGTCCCCCTCTGAAAGCAGAGATCCACAGTCCTGCAGTGTGGGATGAGAACGCGTTAGAAATCACTCCCAGCCACAGACTCATCGTGACCTGAATCCCATCCCTGTCGCACCTCTACAAGGTAACAAGCTTTGCTTGTTCAGTTTCCATTTTCTTATGAGCCTGATAAAATGCAAATGAGCTTTCAGCTGCTCTAGGCCATCATGCTGAATTCTGATGGCAAAGAGAAACAGGGTTAGATTGGGTTGATTAAAGTGAACTGTTAGAAGGGTGGAACAGTTAGATGTTTTGATTGCTTGATCATATCTGTAGTGGAGCTATGTTTCTTATCGCACATGCAGTACATTATGCAAAGACACAACGTGATACAAAGATACAAAGATGTTGCTTATCAGATCAAACACTACTTTGTTGGACGCATAATGGTTTTATACTTCAGTAAATCCACAAACTTGGGTTGATTTTTAACAGTCAAAGTAAAGTGCATACATTTTAGTTTTTGTGTTAAATTTACATGCACCAACTGACTTGATACTGTAGAGTATTGTGGCTCAAAGTGGGCTAAACAGGTGGTGTCTGACCCAGCAGGTAGGCATTGGTGCCTATAAAGTTCTTATTAAACTGAGTCAATTGCATGGGTCAGTGTAAGAAAGCTCATACTGTCAATGTCTGTGCTATCCGATTCAGGGATGGAAATAAGACTCCCATTGCACAGCAATTTGATCCATTCCTGGTTTCACTACGAGTTTAATAAGACACACTTGAGCTTGTTACTGCACCTATACACTGGGGCTAATTAAACTTGCAGTAAAACCTGGAATGGGTGAAACTGCAATGCAATAGGAGTCTTATGTCCATCCCTGCAATTGCATGGGCAACCAAATTAATCAAAAAAGAAAAGCCCTGTGGAATGTGTACTGACCTCACAGCGGTAACACTGCACATGGAAGTCACGGTCCAGCGCCACGATGCGGACAGTCTCCTCCTGACCAGTGGCCGGCATGATAGGCTCCTTACACACAGAGCAGCGCGGAGCAAACTTCCTGCAGGGGATCAAAAGCCTGGTCAGTCTTTGCAAGAGAGGACAGTCAGGTACAGAGCACAGCAGTGTCAAAGTGCAGGGGGTTAGGGTCAGCTATGGCATGTGCATTGAAGCCTAATCAGTGTGCAGACATAGTACACCTAAAAAAAACAGTCAAGGCAATTAAGCACAGCAAAACCAGTTCTATTATCCATGTTACTGGCCCAGCAGTTTTTTCCGGAATACAAGATGTTTTAGCTTAAGTGCTTGTCTGATGGGAACTCCAATTGGTCTAAATGCTGGAGACAGCATGCTGCGAAAATAAAAAAAGCTAACATTGTTGAGTATTTGTTTTTCAAAAGCTGTTTGTGAACTTTTGCAAACCCCCTTTCTGTTATTAACTAGGTGCAGATGAAAGAGATCAGACACTATCCGAAGGTGCAGGCAGAGCACGCGTAGGCCCTCTCCTCCCACAGTCCCCACAGCAGAAGTAACAGGAAACAGAATCTAAATATAGTGAATTGGTAATTGTTCAGCTGGGCTTTCTAATTTACGACACACCAAGAGCTGCAATTGCAGAGTGCAAACAGTAATGATATTTCAGGTGTGGAAAATGCAATGATCAGTGACTGCATGCAGACCCTGCAGGAATCCTACCACATCTACTTGAATGAAGACGCGACGTGTACTAATGCAAAATAATATACAAATTCCCTCTTGGAACATTTTAAAGAACGGCCTTAAAAAAGTTGACAGGCAGTTCTATAACAGGGATGGAAATACGACTCCCATTGCATAGCAGTTTGATCCATTCCTGGTTTTACTATGACTTTAATAAAACACCTTATACACTGTGGTTAAATCAAGCTCTTAGTAAAACCTGGAATGGGTGAAACTGCTATGCAATAGGAGTCTTATTTCCATCCCTGTATAGCCACCGACGTGCTCTTACTTGTGGAAGTCCTCGATGCAGTGGATGTGGTTCCCTGCATCCACGGTGAAGGGGATGCCGTCCAGACTGCGGTGGCACTCCACGCAGGTGAAGCAGTGGGGGTGGTAGGCCTTGCCCGTGGCTCGTAGAATGCGCTCCATGATGGGCGTCTTGCAGACGTTGCACTGCTCCAGAGTGTTCTGCGGGCAACACACAAAACGCTCGCTCAGGTCGGCAAGACGAAAAGGCAAGGGGGCGGTGAGACCTGTGGTGCTCTGCATATGTTTCTGTTCTCAGTTTAGGGGGGTGGGGGTGTCTATGTTGCTCTACATATGTTTTTGTTTTCAGTTTGGGGGGAGGAGGAGTCTATGTTGCTCTGCATATATTTCTGGGATATACAGTTCCAGAAGCACAAGGATATACAGCTCCAGAAGCACAGCTGCTTTTATGATTGAATCGATTGAATTGTTTCAGCAGGTAAGGTACGATAAATCCTGGGGCACCACAACAGGATTCACTTTGTGCAACATCCTCGAATGAGCTATTTCAACAACACATACAGAACAATGCTGAAAAGATTTCATCCAACCACAACCAGCCGTTAGCGTGTCCTGTATGCAGCATTCATTCCACTTCCAGCATCAAGACATGCCTTATAGAACTATACTTTACAGCAGGGGGGTTCCACTCCATGCTTACCAGATAAAATGAGATCAGGGACTACTTCAGGTTTTGGATGGAGGTTTTAATTCAATTAAACCATTTAGACTCGGAAGAAAACATCAGGACTGGAAGACCAGGACTGGAAGAGCCAGCTTTGTCCACCCCTGCTTTACTTGCTTCACTTTACTACAGGGTTCGGTTTGCCTACCATTGCCTTTGCACTCTAATCATCAGACATCCCAGCAATAAGGAATTACACCACTTCTGCAACCAGCAATGCATCAACGCCTCAATCTTATGTTCAAATAAACAGGGAATGGAACATTCTGGTAGAGCAGTGCAGGTAACATCATTCACTAGAAGTGGGGTGAGGTAAGGGGAAGGTCACCCCAATCTATCTTGACCTCTGGTGAATGAAAAAGCAACTGACAGTCAGTTTGAACAAACAGGAGAGGAGTTACTTAAGGTCAAGCAATGAAGTACTGTTCATCTGTATCGTATTACAAAAATCGACTTCATAAAACAATAATGAAAACAGTGAAAGAAAATCAAAAGGGCTGGAGAATGCAGGGCAAGGTTATGACTGATCTCCTGAAAAATGAAAATAACATCAATGGTTGCTGTGGAAACGGTACTGGGTTCAAGGGGAGAAGAAAATGGAAATAAAAACTGTAGGAAATTGTGAATTGGTTTGGAATATATAAAAGGCTCCACCATTAAATAAATACATGAATAAATCAAACACGCAGTGACGACTGCTTATTTAAAAACAGATTTCTCTGGTTTAAGAATGTGTTTTTGTATTAAACTGTAAGTAAAATAACAATCTGGACACATTGTTTTCTGAACTGCTGTAAATTTAACAATTGACGTCATAAAATTAAACGAACCAGAACACAAGAAATAAAAAAATAAACAACAGCAGCATATTCCTCTTCAAGATATTTCAGAAAACAAACAAACATCATAAAAAACCCCAGAAATAAACAATGTGCTGCTGATTTCACACGTTGGGTGAATCCAGTCAGTAATACATTTATTGTCCACCAGGGGGCTTTGACTAACACAGAATTCTGGTTTACTACAGCTGGTTATTGTCAGAGCTACATTCTCTTGGGATGCATTTCATGCAGCAGAGGGGTGAAGCAACACACTTAGGCTGTTGTAATGACTGTGCCACATCACACGCCTGGTTGATTCAGAGAGGGGGAATGGGGCTGTCCCTCGTGACATTTAGGCTTTGGAGAAATTAACAATTAAATCTAAATTAAACCCCCTTGTGAGTAAACTACATGCTAATGTGCTTCACAAGCTTCTGACGGCACACAAGGGCACTTTCAGGAACAGTGGCTTGAAACCTGGTTCCAGGAGACCGGGAGATCTAGTTTGAGGCAACTTTGCTTTATCAAACCCCAAGTCTCCCCTGGTTTATCATGAATGGCCTAAAACCTAATCTCCTGAAACCAAGTTCCAAGCCACAGAGTAGCTTTGTGTTCCCTCAGCTTTAGTTTTAAGAAAACTGGCAGTCCCCTTGTTCAGTATTTCTGGCTGGTGTTTATTGTCTTTTAAAATGACACAAAATGCTGTAGCCTTTTAAGAGTCTTTACCTGCCTCCTGCATGTTTACCATTCTAGTTGTGTATAATGTGAGTGTGTGTGTTTGCTTTTGCTCCTATATGATATATAGTGTAAAAGACACTTTAAAGTATTGGGTATTTTTTCTGTTGCTTTAAAAACATTAAAGCAACAGCGGATTAAACTGTTGCATATGTGAAATCCAATGACACATTGGACTGGCTTAAGTTTTTGGTGTGTGAGGTTTGCATTTCTCTCTGGCAAGCCTTTCAAATAGATTTGAATACGTTTCTTTATATCCATGCCTGAGACACACAATCTCGCTTGTGGAAAAAAAAAAAACATTTGCCAGATAGTGAAGACTCCAGAGGAAGCTGGCACAGAGAGAATACAGTATGTGCTGATACTATTTTTCTACTTCTAAAAACATCCAGTGCTAATTATTGTTAGAAGAACTAAGTAAGTCTGCCCTTGGCAGTCTCTGTAGCTCTGATGAAATCTTCCTGGAGTGGTAATTATTGCTCAGAAGGAAGCTTTTGAGGACAGCTTAAAAGAACAAACAAAGAAAAGCCAAAACATGGCAGTAACCCTGCAGACTTCTGTACTGCGCTGCTTTACTGAAATGGAACAGCCCACTAGAGGGCTGTAGATGACTAAGGAATAGTGACTTTCTGTTCTCTTTTCCCCTTCCACTGTGGTGCATTAAAGGCTATCTATGCTTTTCAGCCTGACACATTTCTCAGTGTGTTTGCCTGGGAGCCTAAACAAGCGTCTGGGCAGACAGCGTATAATGGATGCAGGTCAGCTTGTTTCCCAATATCTGCTGGAGTGAAGGGGCAAGCAGAGTGCGCTGAAGTCAATGTTAGCCCCTGGGTTTGATTCTGATTTGCTGTTAACATCTTGTACGCCAAAATATTGAAATATACACACAATCAGCAAGCAGGCAAGCACAGGCCAACCATGACTGATCTGACACAGGCAGCAAAATATGAAAGTGCATCAACCTGAAAATCCTGAATCTGAATTTACACAGTTTGATGATGAAAATCATTAAGGAGGTGACCTTCATAACTACCAGGGTCAGGAATTCTTTTCCACTGTACACCCGAGGCCCAGGAGGAGCCTAGTCGTGTTTCCACCGTGAAGCGCGCAATGAACTCGTCGACATGGCTCTGTATTAAGAGCCGCTGTGTTTGAGTTGAGAATGGAGGATTCAGAGGTCATGGTTGTGTTTTTCTTCGTTTTCATTCTTCATATATTACTGAATACAACTGAAACGACTCTCTGCACATCATGCTGTTGGTCTTCCTCAAGTGCATTGACTGACGCAGCATAATGATGAAAATCATTAACCCTGCCCCTGGTTCTGCTCCGCTCCGAGCCAGATTCAGCCAGATCTTCACAGTGTGGGTCTTGCTCAGCTCAACAAATAGCCAGTGGAAAGCCACCCATGCCTCACGGCTTGGGTGTGCCAGTGGAAAGGGCTATTTGTTTACTAGGCCTAGGCTTAATCTGAGCCTCCAGCATTCTGAAACTGCGACGGCTGCCAAACTCAGGACCATTCAAAACGTGATCTGGAGCCTCTTATTTCATTCACTCCTAAAAGATAAATCAAATATCAATAAGGTGTCCGAGGCAAAGGGTAAACATTTTGTACGTACTTCGGGGTTCCATGAGGTAAAAAAAAACCAAAAAAAACACACACTTAACAGTTTGTGCCTGGGGTTAAACCATAATCCAAATTAAAATCATTTGCAATGCAAAACTCAGCAGTGTCCCAGAAGCACTTCTTTATTTATCTAAAGCCACAGGACAAACAGAAAGTCTACTCTGTGCCAAAAAAATAAAGTATAATCTACAAAAAGATCAAAAGTAAAAGTGACATTTCTAAAGAGTGAAATCAGCCTAAGTGCCCTGTATGCTTACTCTATACACCAAACACTGAAATGTCTTCAAATCCTAGTCTTAGAAAAACCTGTACGCTGAATCTAGACCCTGAAGTTCAAAACCACTATGACCAGTCTTCCTCAAATTTACCACCTTGAAACTGCAAATACAAGAGAAAATGTATTTTTATATAGCACCCTTCATGCCATGGCACCCCAGAGCACTGTACAAAGCAAAACAAGAGAGCTCATGTGTACAATACACTCCACCTTGAAGAACTGGCACGAACATGTACGTTTTACAATTGCAGAGATCTCCTCACCACTGAGTCAACACAGTACAAATACAGCAGTCTGACATCCCACTGTTTTGAACCCCAGCCAAGAACACAGTGAAATACACAGACACACACTCCAAGCCAGATACATTACTAACGAATACAAAAAACATTAACGTAATGAAAAGTTTAGTTTACTGAAATCAAACCCCTAAATGAACAGTATCAAAGGCATACAAAAAGAACAAAAAAACTGATAAGGTTCATACAGACTGCTCTAAGAAATAGCTTTCATATGCCTGTGCCCATAAAACATGTGTCATGTATTAACATATATTTTTAAACATACATTTTGAATGCCTTTTGACTGTACTTGCTTCTCCCAGTCGAGTTTGGAACAGCAGAAAACTAAAGCAAGCGTGAAGCCGGTAGCGTATAGTCTTTCCAAACCCATTATTATCCTTCAGTGGGATACTTCCAGTCTTCATCAATATAGACATATTGTCAAGCTAAGCCCTCTATAGCTCAAGAGCCATGCTTTGGACAGCCCTGCTGTACAATACACACACAATACAAGTCCAGAGACTCTTCCATAGAAGACCACTGCTCTACAGACTGCTTGGAGAGACCACAGACCACAAATAAGACTCCCAGTGCATAGCAGTTTGTCATTTCCATCACTGTGTGCTTTATGAACAGGGTCCTGCTGTGGCTCAAATTACTGCGTTTCTCAATTGCTGTGCAGATTCCGTTCAGTCCATTTATTCTTCCATCTGATTTGCTTAAGTTACAGCTTTTATTTGGCCAATACAGTTTGAAGTACGACCAATAGTCCATGTCGATGACTGCGCATCAATAATATATGCTTAAACGCTAACAGCAGAACATGCAATATGTATGCAGCAGAAACACCTGCTAATTAGACAGCGATGACACACTTACTCAATTATTGTGTACAGATTTACAAATCAAGTTCAGGTGTTTTTTTTTTTTTTTTTTTTTTGCAGCATCCCCATTCTTGTCGTTGCACAGACGCTTTTTCAATGTTGTTATTAATGTTAAGGAGTGCTGGTAATTAGATTGATAACTGGTGCTAAAGGAACGGTGCCTGTAGAGTCTCGGTGTCAGCGGCAGTTATCTGTCAGTGCTAGCTGGAATTATTCCAGCTATAATAAGCTGGTAACAGACACAAACTGAGGCTATGTGGACAGTCTCTACAATGAAAACCTTTTTGAAATGTAATGTTATCAGTAATATAATACACAGTGGACTTTTGTTTTCATATACATTGCACTCCAGGCTTTACTGTAAACTGTAACCCTTCTTCAGGTATGTCTGTATTTAACCCTACCTATCCATGCACTGCTGTTTAAATCCAGCACACTGTCTGATGTTGGATTTTTCTAACCGTGCAGGTGGGAGGTAGCGATTTGCATTTCTCGTCTTCGGTTTCTAAAGGAAAGCGTTTAGTTTGTTTAATTTTTTACTTGTGATTTACTGAGTTAAAAGCTGACTCTTCCTTCAACACACTCACACCGCCACCTGAACTGGGAAGTCATCTCCTGCAGAGAGTTTCAGATCGACTGAGATGATCTGACATGCTGACAGGTACGAGTAACAGCACGTATTTAGAAAAGGCAGAGGGTAATGTCACACCTGGTCCACACGCCCAGCTCCTCAGGCGAGAGTTGGCATATCAGAGGACTAGTATTAGAGGACTAGTATCACAGGACTAGTATTAGAGGACTAGTATCAGAGGACTAGTATCAGAGGACTAGTATTACAGGACTAGTATTAGAGGACTAGTATTACAGGACTAGTATCAGAGGACTAGTATCAGAGGTCTAGTATCAGAGGACTAGTATCAGAGGACTAGTATTAGAGGACTAGTATTAGAGGACTAGTATCAGAGGACTAGTATCAGAGGACTAGTATTACAGGACTAGTATTAGAGGACTAGTATTAGAGGACTAGTATCAGAGGACTAGTATCAGAGGACTAGTATCACATGACTAGTATCAGAGGACTAGTATCAGAGGACTAGTATCAGAGGACTAGTATCAGAGGACTAGTATCAGTGGACTAGTATCAGAGGACTAGTATTAGACATCTGAAGAACAGGTTCTTAACATTAACCGTTTCATTCTACCTTTAGCAAATAAAATAAAGTGCAGCAAAGGAAAGGCAGCCAGTGGCAATGTCAAAGAAAGGTCATCCTTTTTTAGTTTTTGTGAGAGAGCCTGTCGGAGGCTAATTTGGTCAAGCCTAAGAGTACAGCAGTGACTGAGTTGCACTCCTAAGCACACACACTTTTTAAAAGGTCTCTTCTAAGTATCTGAAGGGAATGCTGGTAATTACAGCAATAACTAGCAATAACTAGGTTTTTTCGTGTGTGCGTACAGTAGTCCTTGAGCGCATGGTTATGGTCAAGCCAATTCTAGACAGCGAAGGAGAAACACTGTGTCTTACTGTTTTTTTGTATCCAGTTTGTACTATACTTAGATGTACAGCCTCCCCTCTTTGGAGGTCTCCCTCCTCTAGGAGTCCAATGAGTACGCTGCCGTATAACAAGCTGTAGCCTTGAAAGTCATTGATTGACTTTCATGTTTGTTCGTTTTGTTTTTATTAGGGAGAGAGGCTAAACCAAGAAGACACTGAGAGAGTTTCTTTTAGTACTTCTACAATCATTAACACGCTGGCTGTTTAAGCCAGCACACACTGCATTGCACTTGTAAACTTGGATCAGGGACTGCATGGCAGTAGATGCACCATACCAGGTTCCAATGTCATTGGTATGGTGTCCCTCATAAGCAAAGCATACTGACTGCATCACACTTCCAATTCACATGCACTGTCACATGAGCCTCCACTTGTTCTATAGCAGTGGATGCTCATCTGCTGTAGCACAGCACTTAGACTTTGAGAGGGCTATTAAACCGGATATAACTCAAGTGACATCCCAGTGCAATATAGAAATGAAGCTTGCATTACCTGTGGAGTGCTTTAAACAACTCCCCCTTCCAATGCCAGTGTGTGCTTCAGTGCTGGAGCCATCGCGGTTAATCACAGGTTTGTTTAAAAGACAATCAAAGTTTAAAGAGGCTGCTGAAAGCACATCAACAGTTGCTTTATCAGCCTTTACCCAGGAAGCATTACTGGGGTGAACTTTGGGGTCTATTTTAATGAGCTATATGGTGGTGGATCTGAACAGTGATGCATTTTAATCCCTTGTTAATTCCACAAGTCTTTTTCCACAGGGTTACTGTCCTCGTTAGTAACATCACCAAATAGAAGAAAAATACAATGTGTTTTCTCAGGGACGGCAGTATTTGGATCCGCCACTGATTAGATCATAGGCACCATTGAAAGGTGCATGTATTAAAAACATAATGGCTCTTCCTTGGAATACAGTATATGTTAAAGGAATGAGTTACATGAATATTAAAAATACACAAACTGTGGCAGCAATATCATTTTTATAATATTTGTGAATATTTTTTTCCTACTCATTTAAATGGCAAGAACAGCCTTTAAGCTGCAGGGCAATATATCGGAAACATCTCACACATTTATGGCTCATAGATTATTCTGATCATGCTTGTTAAAAATCTTAAGGACTTCTATAACACAAAAACAACCGATCGACTGGTATTTCTACAATTGTTAATCATTTGAGGGTACGGTATAAAGCATGCTAATTGTTATACAAGGTGGAGGAGTTCTAGATACAACTGGTACTTTCTTTGCACAACATATTGCTAGTTTGATATTCTGCATAGTATTGCGTGCTTGGGTTTAAATATTCCTCCATTGACATTCTTGCTTTCTACTGTTCACCTGGGATTTCAGAGTTTAAAATCTTCTATTGAATCCCTAACTAGAGTAAAATGATGCATTCTGCAGCTGTTACTGTTATCTTGTTGATGAAAACCATATGAAGCAGGTAATACAACAGCATATATAGTCTGCATTGCCCTCTATGACACAGAGTGGTAGTTCTAGAACCTTTCTGCCCATTGTTCCGTACCTCTCTCTGCTTGGTCCTGTGGTAAATTATTTTATCCACAACAGCAATTAAAAGCAGCTAACTGACTTAATCCTCTGCTGGTACACTCAGATGAAAACACAGTGTCTATTATCATTCTTTTGAAGAGAATCCCAAGACAGGAGAGACAAAGGACACCCTGTTTTTTTTTGTTTTTTTAGACCCTTGCAGTCTGCCTGATGGTTCTTTTAGATATCCCAGGGAGGATATGGATTGCTGCATGGGTATAACATGCCAGTGCAGCAGCAGGCTGTTCAAATCCCTGAGTGAACTGAACCAGAGAACCAACTCCGGTGGTAACAGATGCTTTTTAAACCAAGTTGTGAGTTTTCCAACCACTGACTTATAACAGATAAGTGTTGGTCTCTATAGTATGTTTACTATATTTTATGGCCTTGTGAGGACTATTTGATAAAATATTTGATATGCACTGGAAGAACATATAACTTAATTATTAGTACTGGCTTCTAGTGTTGCCCTGCCTATCCAAAAACACAAACCGAAAAAAAAAAAAAAAAAAGTTTCACAAGTTTACAGAAAAGTGCCATCACCCTCCTGCTACCAGCAAACGTGTCTTGCGTTACCGAGTTACTGGAACTCATTAATTCCCCTTTTTTTCTGATTAGCTCAATTGTTTGAAGAAATAAAAGAGTTTTCATTGCGTATTTTTGGCAGTGAAACAGGAAAAGGCATTTCGTTTCAAATCTACAAAGGGAAGTATTATCCAATCTGGGGATTTTAATTTGACTTTAATACTTGCTTCACATCTGAAGTGCAATTTGACTAAGTCTGAATGCTTATCAGATGTACCTCTTGATAGATTTGCGTATCACTCAAGTTTTCTTTGCGTATCAGTTATTTCTTCATCTGCTGTGTGCGTCACTCTGTTTTACTGTCGGGAACAAATGAAGTGGCGCTGAGTGTCTGGTGCTGTCCTGCATTGGCAGGGAGACAGTGCAATGTAAAGATTAAAATCCCAGCTCTGTCGCTGACAGACTGAGAGCCTACCTCAGGCGAGTCACTTGACTGCCATGTGTTCAGTTCAGAACAAGCTGTGAAGTTAGACAGACCCAGCAAGTGAACAGTTATATCTAAAATGCGTAAATCATTTCTAAGAGATGCTGTGCGGCATTCAGGGAATGCTTACTCTGTGCCATAAAAGTTTCCTTTCTGGCTTCACTGAGTAAGTTTCCACTTATGCTTCAGTTGTAAATAACAGGATTCTTCAATAAAATTCACAGGGTTTGTAGTAACGTGTACAAATAAACATACTATTCCTACTACTATAAACATACTATTCCATACTAGACCTACAGAACTTATGCAAAATTATCCTAAGATAAATATGAAACTCCCAGCCGGTCAGAAACACACACTCACACATGCACACACACACATGCACACACACACACACGCACCAACGCGAACAAACACAATTCTACAAGGACATGAATTTCAAAGGATAGTTTAATCCAGTTCAGTTATGTAATATCTTGTGGTTAAAACGGTTATTTTATGATTTATTTTACTTCCCCTGTCTGTGATTCATCATTAAAGTTTACTGAAATCATTCATTCCATGTCTTGTACAAATAATGCAGTGTCAATCTACAGTATTTAGAGGATCATTCCAGGTGTGCCTTTCACTAGATACCCCCTGAAACACTAGTATTGCTCTCTGCTAAGCAGTGCGAGCCCTATTTGCAACTGATCTGTACCCTTTTATTACACACAAGCCGGACCCTCAGCATCAGTGTGAGGTCCTTCCTGCTGTACGTGCTGCACACGGTACTCACGGTGTAGCAGGGCTCACAGTAAGCCTTCTTCTCCACGGCATAGAAAGGCTGTCCTCGGAGCTTGCGGCTGCAGGTCACGCAGGTGAAGCACTCCACGTGGAAGACCTGGTCCATGGCGGTGCAGCCGCTGCCTTCACCCACCACATTCTCCGAGCAGCGCGAGCAGCGACCTGCGGCAGAGAGGGAAAAGGAGAGGGGAGGGGGAGGGTGAAACACCGTACAAGGAGCCCTGACACATACAAAAGCACTGTATATGCAATAGTCGGGAGCCATAGCTAAGAGACCGTGCTACTTGTGTTTTGCCTTATAAATGAGAACAAAAGTGCTTTTGGAATGGCAATAATGGACAAATGAGAGCCACGACCATGCTGACTTATAAAGGGAGAGCTTGTGATTATAATACGTCATGCATTTGCTTTCTTAGGGTTCCATCCAAAATATGAAGTGAACGTTGTTTTATTCATAAACATCTTTTTGAGTGTTGCGCTGGACTTTTGGTTACTACTGCATCTATAGCAGATAATGATTAAATGACTCACTTTTATATCCTCTTTCACCCCTAAAGGTATGCACAGTATTAGTACTTACATCACAATACAACACACACTGGCTTCTTTGGGTTTACAGTGGTCTGCTATTGCTGTGGGGATTCAGTGTGGAAACAGTTTGCCTCTGCTGGTGCTGAAGGTTAACAGGATTGCTATTCCTCCAATGGGAGCTCCTCATTGAGAATTATGAGCCTCAGCTTTCAGATATCTTTAACTGAGTTATGGTGTCTTGAACTCAATTGAAGATATCTTCAACCCAATTAGTGACACCACCAACTTAAATTTACGCTATCTTGAAAGAATGGGTTTGGAGATATTTCTGAATGTTTCTTTAATGTACTGTTTCTGAACTTAGATTAAAGATTCTTCTAACTTAGAGTGATCATGAATTCATTTAAGTTTATTGAATTTTATTAAAAACAGACAGGCAGACTAGCTGTTACGACTTGGATATTCTCAACGGTATAAATTTCAAGCACAACGTGATCATGTTATAGGCTTCAAAACTCAATAGAGGGTTATTTTTGCAAGTCAATATTTTAACCTATTTCACCCATACAAGTGCTAGCACCTTTAATTATATAATAATACACCCATGCATTTGGGAACCCGGATTTCAAATGCCACTGCACTGTCATGCTAAGAGGTCGGTTGGATCAAGCTTTACCCCTCAGGGATAAGCCAGCGCTGGACTTTCTTGATGAAGTCTACAGCACCAAGGATTCCCCCTGGATCGCATCAACCACCTAGCAGTGGATATCAGGCATCACCGCTAGAAAGAAGTGGCTGCTGCCATCCAGGGGTGACTCCCCAGCGCTGTAAAGACCTTCAATTAAATCCAGAGGTGGCTTATCCTGGCAGGGTATAGACTGATCAAATCAAACCCTTAGTCTCTTATATTGTAAGTTTTACAGTGCATCCCTGTGCAGTGCATTTGTACTGAGTGACTGGCAGACTCATAGCATAAGTGCACCAGACCAGACCCAGGGCTGTGTTCGGTCTCTTTAGCAAACTTAGTGAAATGTGATGCGTCATCGAGGGAGGATATCCTGAACTGGATTAAAACAGGAGGTAATTGGTACAAACTGCCAAAAAAAAAACTAAAAACAAACATGGCCCAATGACTGGCTTCAGATTGGAAGCGCACTTGACTGCATGGAAAAGAAAGCCAAGCATTTCCACTGGGACCAAGCTGCAGAAACAGTAAAGGAAACCTCTCGGAAATCCTTTTCCTTTTGGCACCTCGTAAATAGCACAGCCCTGGATTAGCACGTGCGCCCATGTGTTTTAAACAGCACAGCCCTGGATTAGCCTGTGTGTTTTAAACAGCACAGCCCTGGATCAGCCTGCGTGTTTTAAACAGCACAGTCCTGGATCAGCCCGTGTGTTTTAAACAGCAAAGGCCTGGATCAGCATGCGCGCCCGTGTGTGTTTTAAATAGCACAGCCCTGGATCAGCACGCGCGCCCGCGTGTTTTAAACAGCACAGCCCTGGATCAGCCCGTGTGTTTTAAACAGCACAGCCCTGGATCAGCATGCGCGCCAGTGTGTTTTAAACAGCACAGCCCTGGATCAGCCCATGTGTTTTAAACAGCACAGCCCTGGATCAGCACACACACCCGTGTGTTTTAAACAGCACAGCCCTGGATCAGCCTGTGTGTTTTAAACAGCACAGCCCTGGATCAGCCCGTGTGTTTTAAACAGCAAAGGCCTGGATCAGCCCGTGTGTTTTAAACAGCAAAGGCCTGGATCAGCCCGTGTGTTTTAAACAGCACAGCCCTGGATCAGCCCGTGTGTTTTAAACAGCACAGCCCTGGATCAGCATGTGCGCCAGTGTGTTTTAAACAGCACAGCCCTGGATCAGCCCGTGTGTTTTAAACAGCGCAGTCCTGGATCAGCCTGTGTGTTTTAAAGCATCAGAAGCTGGCCTGCAGTATTCTGGCCTTTCCTTATATTGTCATAGAAACTGCTGTACCGTCTCTAAGCAACAATCAGTATATGTAATGTCATGTTATATATTTAATAGAGAGGAGAGACACATTTAATCTAAAGATTTTAAACTGTCGGCAGCAATCGGATATTATAATGGTACTAAAAGTGACACAGATGGATGCAGATGCGAAGGATTGTGCTACAGTGTACATGAAACCCACATTCCCCTGGGTGGGTATCCCAGTGCACTGTCTGCTCAGATCAGTGCACCCTTCCTGTCTGTGCTCCCTGCATGGGCATCGTGTCCTAAGAGAGGCAGGGAGGTCACACGCCGGGTTGAGCTACGTACTCCTTGCAGCAGCAGCTGACATTTCTGCAAGGCCTAGCTAGAAATCATCTAGGAGAAACAGAAAAACAGTGAAAAGAAACAGTGAAAAAAGCAGAAGAGGTTATAAAACCTCCAAAATGTTATGTGTGCTTTTTCCTCTCTATATATACACACACACACACACACACACACACACACACACACATGAAAAGATCATACATCATTGTGGGATATGTTCGGAGTATACAGAACATCATATAGGAGAGTTAAAAGAGAAAAGGAAAAATAGAATAATAATGTTTTTTCAATGCCAGAGAGACACTGGCGGCACTGCTATAAATACTGCCATTACTCCTATGATCAGTAGAGCGTAAGAGGCAATGACAGGACAGATCCTGTACCTGTCAACTCAGAGCTGTGCCCCATTTCAGTATACAGGAACTACAGCTACAGGAACTGCAAACTTTTTATTTCATCTCGGGGAGTATTTATAACAGTCACACTTGAATAAAACGCGAGGAGAGAATGCAGGAAAACTAATGCAGAAAGAGCAAAGATGATGGAAATCACACAGATGAGCTCGGAGGTGCACTGCTGGCAAATCGAATGCAGCCAGCTGGGTATAATCGCAAGCAATAGGCTGGCTTGTTTCGTAACTCAGACATTTGTACAGCCTTGATGGAGGACAAAGACTGAGAACTGAACAAACAGCTGGGGCAACCGAGCTGATATTTAAACAGAACTGCACAACCTGGAGGAGGGGGAGGGGGAGGAGGGGGACACAGCCACGTTTGTTACAAAACAAACAAGGCGATGTTTGATTTTGGTGACACCTATAAAGGCTTGATGAAGCAATATTTGGAGATTCAACCCTTTTTATGGTCTTGTGCAAAGCTTTGGGGCTCTCTGTGGCAGCAGTGTGGAGTAGTGGTTAGGGCTCTGGGCTCTGGACTCTTGACCAGAGGGTCGTGGGTTCAATCCAACGTGGTTGACACTGCTGCTGTACCCTTGAGCAAGATACTTTACCTAGATAAAAACCCAACTGTATAAATGGGTAATTGTATGTAAAAATAATGTGTAAAAAATAATGTAATTGTATGTAAAAATAATGTGATATCTTGTAACAATTGTAAGTCACCCTGGATAAGGGTGTCTGCTAATAAACAATAATAATAATAATAATAATATTATTATTATTATTATTATTATTAATAATAGGGGTCAATATTGTTCTTAATGGGAGTGGGGTAAAGAGAAAGAGCTGTGCTGTTAGAATCCTTGCTCAAGAGGTGCTGTACAATTTAAAATTCACAAATACATTTTGAAATTTCGAGAAGGTTTGCTGAGGGCAATGCAGCTTGAATGAGTCAGAATGCCACCGCAGGCAACTTTACCCAGCATATTTAATTCTTCAAGTCACTCAGCTGTACAATTCACTGGCCTTTAGAGGCCCCAAGCTGACAAAAACAATCGACATCACAGGGCGCTTCAATCTTTACGGTGTGATCTAGTGCACCACTACCATTCTGACATACATTTGCTCAGCTCAGGGACTTTCTGTGGAATTGCCAGACGTGATGTTGTCTCAGATTATGTGCTGCCACCTTAGTTTACATACTATGTCACCCACTTAGCAGCTAATGTTTGCTGGCCTGGCTTCACCCTCTGACACAGATCTGGGGTTGGCATGCAAACATAATCTAACACACAGTTGAGTGTATAGGGGTGGAAACGAGACTCCTATTGCATAGCAGTTCCATCCATTTCTGTTTAATAACTATTAACAGAAAATGTATAAAACCAGGAAAAAAAAAAATAATAAAAATATATATATATAAAAGTCATTTAACTTCCACAAAACTGATGGAACACCTGTGTTCCCCTCGCTTCAACAGAGCAGGAACTGGAACAGCAAGCCACACAGACACACCACACCACAGGCCAGTGAGATTACCAGAGGCTGGGGCTCTCAAGCCTGCTCTCATTCACGGCTCACAAGCCAGCCTACCAAAATCACAGTTTGGTTGAAAAAAAAAAAAAAAAAAAAATCTGTTGTTTTCAATTTGGGAAATAAGATTTGTAAATTGGACGTTAAGCCAAGCGAACAAGAGCTATTTATATGATAATTAAGAATGAACACTCCAGTAACCGTAGTTATATACCTATTCATGGGCCTTGACGCAAACAGAAGTGGTAAGTTTAACACTGCATGCTTTGTTTTTCGCTCACCAATACAGGAGCACAGCCAGGATTAACACCATAATCAAGGACAGCAGCTCCTGATGGTGGAAACAACAATATCCCATGCTTTAGATTTTTTAATTTCTAATTATGAAGATTTTTTTGGACATTTTCCATACTTTTTATTTTCACTTTGACTGCAAAAGCACAGCAAGTTTGAGAACAACCAGCAACCTGTTTTTCTGTCCCTTCCTCCACTACACATATTAAAACTCGCTTTCATGCAGGGTGCTAACGCATGTACCATAAAAAGGTACAGGAAATCAAGTGCTATCAATGGGTTTCATTCATGTCAGAGCACCATCACACATTCCTGGTACTGATCGAGAGGTGGAAATAAGGCTCCCAGTGCGTAGCAGTTTGTGTATTCCTGGTTTTACTATGAGTTTAATAAGACACACCTGAGCTTGTTACTTATACACTATGGCTAATCAAGCTGATAATAAAACCTGAAACGGGTGACACTGCTGTGGTTGACCTGAAAACAGTTGATCTTAACAGAAGCCTGTTCTTACCAAAGTACTCCTCGGAGGGAGGGTGCTCCATGTCGTACAGCATCTTCTTGGTGAGGCGTTCGAGTTCGTCCTCAGGTCGGGCTGCTGCTGCGTGGCTGGGAACAGGGCCGGGAGGCATGGGGGGCATGGAACCACCCTGAAGAACACAGAACAAATACAAGCATGTCATTGACATCAGCCCTGCAGGCTTTATCCCAATTGCACAGGTGTGACTATAGATGTAAATATACAGGTACAGCCATATTAATTCCCACCGGGGTTAAAATAACACACAGCAGGCTTACTGACGTGCCATACAGGCTCAAGAAAGGGACTGCAATTAAAACAACATGCACAGTAGTGAGATCTTGTACTCTATTAGTACAGACTGGCACAAAGTGGAGCTTTGTTTTTGCTATGGTGGTGGTGGTGGTGCTAAAAATACAAAAAAAGAAGATCAAAACCTGCTGGGTCCACATCTTGCTTATTATAGGGCAGCAGTGTAGAGTAGTGGTTAGGGCTCTGGACTCTTGACCGGAGGGTCGTGGGTTCAATCCCAGGTGGGGACACTGCTGCTGTACCCTTGAGCAAGGTACTTTACCTAGATTGCTCCAGTAAAAACCCAACTGTATAAATGGGTAATTGTAAGTAAAAATAATGTTATATCTTGTAACAATTGTAAGTCGCCCTGGATAAGGGCGTCTGCTAAGAAATAAATAATAATAATAATAATAATAATAATAATATTACATAAAACATCTCACTACTGCTTCCTTCCACGAGACAATATACAGTAGCCAGCTCCCCTGCAGTGCTATTAATGGTGGTTGGGCGCCAAGTCGGACACGCTGTGCTTAACGCCCTGAATCAGTGAACTGCAGAACCAAGAATAACGCTGGAGCGTTTCAATATGGGTCTAGGGTACACAGCACGGGGCTGTGAGAACAGCTGCATTGAGGCAGTGTGAACAGGAAGCAGGGCTCACACTGTTCTCTTACCAAACAGTATGGTATAGAAACAGATTATATATATATCTATCCTCTTCCTTGTTTAGCGTTTGGTTAATGGTCTATGTGATGTTACTATATGAACAGTAGGTAACACCAGGGGGAGGGCTCCTTCACTGCTGTGCAGTATCAGAAAGTGCAGCAGTAAGTTCCAGGAGAGAAACCCAGCTGTGTGGTTTGTTAGGGCAGGGTTCCACTCACTATTCGACCGTATCAATGCGATGCAGAACACTGTGTCACTTCAAGACTTCGCTATTCTGAAGCCGATAGCGCAGAGACAGAACTAGTATAATCAGAAATAATAACAGAAAAACATTATAAAGCTGTTTTGTACTCCAAAATAAAGAACACACCCACCCATTCACATTTACCAGAGAGGTTTACAGAAGGGTGGTAACACTGTTTATTCCTTATATTCAAATACTGCAGGCAAATGACAGATAGACAGACAGACAGACAGACAGATAGAGTCTCACTGTGAGCATTATATTCTAGTCATTCTCCCCCGGTCTCTCTTCACTTCTATTTACACGTCCTTACATTATCTTTTCTGTGTGTTCGCAAGACCCAGGTAGGAATAGGGATGCACTGCAGACAATCAGGACTGTTTCTTACATCACCAGAGATCCTGGTTTAAAGGGCCTGCCAGGACAAGATCGCGATTGCAACAGAAGGAAGATGAGAAAGCTCAGGCTTTGCCAAACAGGAAGAGGAGAAAGCTCAGGCAATTCCCTTTATTGTGCAAGAAGTACAACACAACACATCGACCGCATGCACATTTCTGAAGACCACATGCCGATGAACCTTACAGCAAAGAGTTTAGGGGAATCTTCACTACAATACGGAGCACGCTCAGATTAGGGATGGCAATAAGACTCCTCTTGCATAGCAGTTTCACCCATTCCTGTTTTTATTATGTGCTTGATTAGCCCCAGTGTGTAGGTAACAAGCTCAGGTGTATCTTATTAAACTCCTAGTAAAACCAAGAATGGATCACACTGCTATGCAATGGGAGTCTTATTGCTATCCCTCTATACCGTGACAACTGTTTAACAGAATCACTGGTTAAAAGGTGCCCTGTATATATACAAAAGATCAGTTCACTTTTAAGCCAATTTGTGCATAATAAAGAATAAAAAAAAATAAAAAAAACATGTGTGTTGCTGCTTGTATTTTCTTGTAGAAGTTGCAGACGTTTCCAGACGAAACATTCTCCTATTTTTAAATGTTTATGGATTTTTATGCTGAGGTGTTTAGCAACATGCAAGGGCTGACATGAAATGGAAAACTTTTTTTCGAATGTTATTGCCTTAGCAATCTGGCACAAACAACTCCATGCACTCGCCCAAGCTACCTCTCATACTGAGCCACAGCGAGATCTGATACGTGCATCATGCACAACACACACTGTGCAAGGAGAAGTACACACTGACAAAGAATGCTTTGAATTCTTAAGATAGAGCACAAGGGAGAGGCAACTAGAACAAGTGCTGCTCTGCATGCCAAGGCAGGCAGGTCCTGTAAGCTCGCACCTGCTTGGTCTTTACTCCACAGTGCAGTTAGCTCAGAGTTATTAAACAGCAGCAGAGCTTGCTAGAAGTAGTGCTATTCCCTGATTTCCCTGAAGTAAGCTGCCTAGTTTATGCTTTCCCATCCATTGTCCTTGTTAAATAAACAGAACACTCCATGGATAGTAAAAGTATAGCTAAGTGTAATAAAGCATAGTGAAAGCATGTAAGCATTGTAAAGCCCAGAGGGGTGTGGTAAAGCGTATATAAAAACATGAAAAACTCTGGTAAATGCATAGCATAATCATGGGAAAAGCAGGGGAGAGCTGCAAAATTACCTTGCAGAAATTCTGTGGTAAATTTTGATGAGGGAACGCACTTGTTGATTTTTTGGCCATCTCATTCCTGGGCCTTTATGGAGAATCTTCTCTGTCTATCTATCTATCTATTATTATTATTATTATTATTATTATTATTATTATTATTATTATTATTATTATTATTATTATTATTATTATTATTATTAATAATACACACACTCATATTAATATAGTATTGCTGATAATATTTGTATTTGGTAATATACAAGGCTGTCATCTTTTACATGTCTATTGTACTCAGCACATTCATTGTAGTCTCTTTAGAATACCTCACTGGTGATGCAGGTGGTGCAAAGCCTTCCCGTCACTACACTTACACACAAAGCAGGTAACTGGAAACACCTTGCTGAACTCATCCTTCCACATTCACAGTGATTCACTTTACAAAAGAAATAAGCTGTCCTTATAGTCATTTACACTGGTTATCACTGCCACCTCCTGCAGTATTATAAAGCAGGCCACTCCACACAGCTTAATACTGGAGACTGAATGCCATGCCGGTACAGGACTTCAACAACCAAGATGAGGTGACTGTAAAACACTGTGGCAGTCAGAGTAGCTAAAAGAAATATCGTGCCTTAACGTCGGTATAGCTGGAACAGTATTTGTGTGTGTGGGATTTAAGTGAATAAACTGTGGATGAAACCGTTCAGCATTTCTGTGATGATAATTAAGGGCGATTGTACAACTTTCTAACGAGGAGGGAGAAGGGCGGGAAGCAACTCAGCAAACAGAAGCTACCAGACAACCAACAAGACAGGAAAGTATTTCAAACCCAGGGATGCACCGTACAATATGTAAGATATACAATATGTAAGAGCAGACGATCCATCCAGACAACCATGCATTGAAGAAAAAATACAAATAAAAAGGATAAAGCAGCTGCAGTCAAAACTTCCATTTCTTGGTTCTACTTACAGCCTGAGATAAAAGTAATCCAGCGACACTTAAATTCAATTTAGGTTTAACGAACAGCCCCCTCTGTGTGTGACCTGGTTACTGGGGCAGAGAGTACAGACTGTACCTCTGAGCCTTCTATCCCCTGCCTAATTGATTCTGTACTCATGCTGCATAAATAAAACGCAATGCCGTCTCAACATGTTACAATGGCTGCATTAGAAAAAAAAGACAAAAGCAGAACTTTATGTTTCCGACAGTTGCCCGTCTGCATTCAAATGAGTCCGGTTTAACCCCTATGGAGACAGGAGGCCAATTATAACAGACCCATTTCTTGCCTATGGCACTGTCCTGGGACTAAGCTTACCCCTTCCTTTCTTCCTACGATTAGCTGCAGCTAAATGTACAAATATGAAGGATGAAATATGAAGGATTCTGCGGACAGTAGATACAATAGAAGACATCATAACATTATTATCCATTGCCTTCTAAAGTCTGCTGGACTCTTTCCTAAAAAAAAAAAAAAAGCTACTTGCAGCCTGTGAAATAGCATTTCCTTCATACGGTAGCTTTAATCATAAATTCTGAAGACAAAACTATAAGAAGCGGATTCAAGCGGACATGGATGTTTTAACTACCCAAATCCTTACCTTTCATTAGGGTTAAGTGCCAATGAGTAATCGGGTGGAGCAGAAGAACCTCAAGCTGGCCTTGCCCAGCAGGTGGCGCCACTTGTGCTATTTGAGAAGAGCTGCAGTGGAAAGGGAGAGTGGCATCTTGGAATGCTCACCCAGTTATCAAAAAGGGGCATGTCACGTGACAATATCACTCTCGATGCCTGCAGCAGCAGAGCATTTCATTAGAAGACAGCTGTGACGGACATCACTTCTGAACGCACTCTGACTCAGATCAGCTCCACAGCACATTCTTGTTCTTACTGAAAAGCATAAAGAAAATCTTAATAAAGAAACTAGACAAACACAACTTCCTTTTAATGGCAACATATGTGCAAACTACTGTAAACAAGCTGATACTTAAAATCAGAGCATAAGACTGGACCTGACAACATAAAGAATAAGGTGGCTTTAATTAAAACCATACAGAGACGCTTTATAATATCAATTCAGTTTTTCTATAACGTATATCCCTCTTCTTGACTTAATTAAGAGCTTACCAAATGTTAACACAGTAGTGTAATATTCTTGCTAATGAAGGGACTATTAACTGAATTGCACCGTAGACCTGGTGAATAACACATTCCTGTAGCTTCTTGGCAGAGGATAATCCAGTAAACTAGGAGTTTGGCTTGGAAACCAGGATCTTCTGCTCTCTTCAGCTTCTCTTAGCCCAAACTCTTTAAGTGATATGCAAACCGGGAAACACTTAGCACTGGGTACTAGGAAACAATTAGCAAGCTCACTGATAAAGTTAAACACAGTTAATCAGGCCCTGCTGGAAGTAACTTGGAGCAGTGCCACCTAATTCTCCTCGTGCTCCCTCTTTGGGTCTGCAGCACATTTTTTGTACATATTTAAGCAGCAGCTGTGCAGTGCGAAGACTCTTGCATAACCTGGCACAGCGTATGGTGCATTGCATCCAGTGTGCTGAGCATTTAATGATCTGGTTCAACAGAGTGGGTTTTCAGATTCTTTTAAATCACTTGAAGTCCCTCTTGAGAAACATTCCTCTACATCTCGTTTTGCTCTAACAGGGAGATCCGTTCTTCAGATGACAGGTTACCCAAGAATTATTACAAAGTAGAAACTTTAAAATTGTTAACAAGGTGTGCATTCTCTTTCTTCTTCCAGGAATTAGAGTCATCAGTATCATGAAAAAAAACAAGATCTACATCCACTGCATTTAACTTTCAAAATGTGCCTCTCTTTATAATCCCATATTACATGCCTATTCATGATAACATAATCTCCTTATCACTTCACATGAATCCCATGTTAATTCTAAACATACATTATTCACATTTGAATTCCTGACACTTACAAATTACAAAGCCAACCGATAGACACAATGCATCCAGCTGCATCAAAGAACGCAACCTTAAACATATTTATTTACCTGGGTTTTGTATTGCCATTAGTATCACAATATGAAAATTCACCAAAAAACAATATACACAGCTATGCAAGGATAGCAAACAGCCAGATCTCCAAGTTCCAGTAAACACATTGCACAAAGATGTTTTAATTCAATAAAGATAATCACCAGAAAGCGTGTTTGCTAGATACAGTTTTAATTAGATGTCATCACTTCTTTCCAGTTCACTGGTATGCGGCACATCTGAGCATTGATTGCTGTGTGGGCTGCACTTTAACTGTGCTGAAGGGAATTCATATTTTTCTATGAGTGTGTTATCAATTCCATTCCCATTTCACTTCAAAAAGCTTATTAAAGTTTACAGATACATTCACTGGGGATTATGTCAAAAGGGCATTCAGGGTGAGAATACAAGCACAGCCCTGTGTGGAGGAGAGGATGGGGACGCTGCCAAACAAATAAATTAATCAACACCCTTTAAGCTCTCTGCAATGGCAAACCACACTGCAATAAATCTGTAGAATGCACCCATTCTAGAACAACAGCTTTTAGAACTATCCGACACCATGGGCTTGATTCTCAACGTTCTTCACTCCAAATCTTCAGCAGCAGTTTATATATAGTTACTAACCCTGCCATGCATAACTCAAGCTTGCAAGTGGTTCTAAGGGCTTGTAACACTTTTTTTCTTATTTGTATTACTATTGTAATCAGTGTTCTTTTCCACCTGTGTTTTTTTTTAGTGTACACTCTTATTATGTGGCTGTGTGTGATCCAGGTCAATGCTGTTAAAGGACACAGAGGAATATTTATGCAGTGTCTAGATCACTGCTGAGCATGTGCACTGCTTAGCAAGCAAGCACACAGGCATGCTAAAATAACAAGGCCATCGAACTGCATGACACCTGTGTCACAATTGCTACGAAGCACAAATCTAGTTGGAGCTCCTTCATTGCAGCTCAGCGCCCTGCAACACCGCACTGGGTCTCAACCCAACCCTGATATGAAGCAGCTCTCTAATGGACAGCTTCAGGAGCGCCTCAGTTCTCATGTAAACATTTTGCTCAAAGATTAAAGCTTTCCTATTGTCTCGACACTATTATAGTACAGAGAACGACGTGTATCCCATCAGGCACCCAGAGGTAAGCCTCCCCTCCCTTCCAACTAAAGTAAAAGTTATATTGATAGGTACTGACACAATCCTCATGCCCTATCCAGCGCAACGACTTCAGGAAAATGGATTAGTGCTGCATGTGACTTCACAGTTTGCTCTGCAAGAGAACTGTCTGTCTGACTGAAGGGGTCGTTGCTGACCTCGAAATGCCTTTGGGTTGCGCAATCTATAATAATCCCCGTCAAATGACAGCCAAGCCCAGTAATTACAGAACTCCTTGACAACCTCTGCCTCCCTGAAATGTAGGATGTCACAGGATTAACGATTAATTCAAATAAAATCAGAACCCCTTTCTTTATTTGAGAAAAAAAAACTGAATTCAGAAATCCACTGCTTCAAAATGAACTCCTAGCACTGGATGCTGCCAGCTCAGAATATCGTTTAGAAAAAAACAGCAGACAAAGAAAAATAAAATGTTCTCGATGCCAATAACAACCTGTTAAGAAAGCTACATCATCGGCATTAGCCAAAACACTGAAGGGGAAAAAACAACCTGGTCCAAGCTGGCAAGGCTGAGCTGTAAACAGATCAAACTTTAGAACAGTGCTTGAGAGCGGTGCAAGCAAGCTGTGGTAATGAAGCACGAGGATAATACAGAAATAATACAAAACTAATAAACAAACAAACAGAACAGGACGCACTGTTCAACTTTCAGTTCCAATTCAGAAATCCCGATTGTTACATCATGCCAAATGCTGTGTGAGCTGCTTCCAAAGAACTATGCTCTGTAATGTGCTTACCTCCAGATAGTGTCCGTAAAGTACTAGTGTAAGAAATTCAAAATCCATTTTACCCTTCGTTAAAGGAATAGCGCAAAAAATGTATTCCTTCATTTTTTTTCTTTTTCTACCTGGACAAACGCTCACACTGAATACTGTAGTCTCTTTCCCTCCGAAACTGTTTATCAATGCTTTTGAATATCGGACACACTGTTGAGACCTAAATGTTGAAAAAGAGCATTATTACTGTAAAGTTCTGGAAAACAGAGAACCAGTTAAGGATTGATGCAGTGGGCATGTATAATAACTGAAAAGTAATCTAAAAATACCAGTCAGACATAAAAGTACAGGGGGGGCATTTGTTGAAACATCATTTCTGGAGGAGAACAAGAATTGAAAAGCATTCAAAGGCATTCTTAATAGAAAAGTACAGCAGCAGGAGTGTCTTCTGCTGGGAACTGCCGCAACATCATGTCGGTGTGCGCTCCCCATGCAGGCATGCACTTCTATTGTATTTCTGGGAGCTAAACTTTGTATTGTCTGCAGCACAGAGACTAAACAGAGGGGCTGGCCTCCAGAGCCACTTTCCCCAATTTGTCTCATTCAGTTTTAGGAGCAGTCTGCCGCCTACATGTTCTTCTTTCTGCAGTGAAGGCTTTCAAACCGGCCTCTGTAATCCTCCGAAATGGACGATCAAACCCATTTCCTCCATCAGAGCAAAAGTTGAAGGGCCCGACCTCTGCCAGCATGCAAATTCTAACAAGAACACAAGAGTCCCAGCTCCCATGTCTGTAAGAAGATATTTCTCAACTAGGTTATTGGAAGTGGGGTGGAGGTGTAATTAAAAACAAAGCAAGGGAGAACTCAATAAAAAGGTCAAGCGGTCGGTTTGTTAAAATCAGAAGCATGATACACAGTAAGTAGTGCTGGGAAGATGGCTCAATACACTTGCATCCCTAATGGAGTTTCCAATGGACCACTTCCACTGCGTTCCACAGGTCGCCCTCGGACTGGGTTTCCAATATCCTGGCAATGCAAATCTTCTATTGCCTGCACTTACACAGGGTTATAAATCGGTATTACCGCAGCAGCTCCCCACAGCCCAGCGAATGAGCAACCGAGTTCACGATAAGCAAACATGCCTGCAATCAGATGTGTGCTTGGTTTCCGCTGATTTTACTAGAATATGTGTTTTTGTTTTTTTAGAAAGTACTGTTGACAGCAATCTGTAAGACACTGAAAGACTTTATTATAGATCATTTCAGGATCCTTAAACATGCACTAAAACTTTACAATACCATACATCATGTACGTATGTATGTCTGTATGCATGCTTCTAAAAATTTACCATGGTATTTTTACAGCTTTACCATGCTTTTCCTTTGGTTGCACAATGCATTTACTGTAGTTTGCCATGTTTATTATTGTGCTTTATCAGACCTTGCTATTTTTTATGATGCTTACCTATGCTTTATTACACTTTGTTATGCTTTCTAAAGTATGTATTAGTAAGTATGTATGAGTATGTATGTGTGAAACAAGACATATCTAGGGAGAGCACCCTCAACATTCCTCTGTTCACACATTGATTAATAATGTGATATCTTGTAACAATTGTAAGTCGCCCTGGATAAGGGTGTCTGCTAAGACATAAATAATAATAGTAATAACTGATTGGGAAATGAAGAGTCTGAGGGAGTAATGAGCTAGAACAACCCTGTCCAGTTTACCATCTTGTTTTCTCTGCTGATGACATGTGCTCCCCTTAGGCCCTGCAATGCAAAGGATGTTTCACTCAGGTGCGGACAAGTTCAGTATCCCAGGGCTTTTCTTTCCAACCAGGAAGAGTCCTTCCCTTTTATTTTGGAATCTGTGAACCCAGCCCAGTATTAAATGTATTGGTACCTTACAGAAAATCTACACTGAAAAGACCATTGATATTAACTCTTCCTCAACAGTTTCAGTTTCTTACTGAAAAACCTCCTTTCCTTGCATGCATCATGTTGATTTCTTTCATTCTTTTTCGTTGTTTCAACAGATTTTTCTGATCAAAGTGTTTGGATTGTCCCCAAGGAAGTTGCTGCAATCACTTGGTAACCCTAAATATGCAGTTATGTGCTTGCTCTCTCAGCGAATGCAGTGAGATGATATTCATTCTGCTCTGATTAGGATCAAGTGCTGTCTTCCTGTTTATTATGCTAACTGTATGCCTTCCTGATTAGTGCAGCTTGAGCTTGTTACATTATGTACTGCAGCTTCTTAACGGACCACTGACCTTGGTGCTAACATGCTATACAACAGTTTGTTTTTGTCCCCTCAGTATTTCCGAGATATGTTTCTGTGACAGATTTGGTTTTGCTTTCCTGTTGACATTAACAAGATGCAAGAAAAAATGTGGAGGAAAGCTGAGGACACTGTAACAAAAAAAAAAAAGAAATTAAAATGTAGCTTTCTAATCCAACTTTAGCAACATTTTAACAGTGAGATTGCTGGGCTTAATAGTTTACTCCTGCCACACTAAAGAGGATAATTCCTAAGTCAGACAGGGACCGGTATACCCAGGCTCAATAAAAAAACACAACACTGAAAATTCATTGGGGTTTTGAAAAAGAAGCCACAACTCGTCAGAGAAATGGAATCAGACGGTGTAAACCCCAAAAGAAAAGTGTACGTAAAACATTCAGAAAGGTTAAAAAAAGGCTGCATATTATTTTTTAAGGAAACTGAACCTTAAGGCTTTGTTAATCACCCTGCCTCGATTTACTAGAAATGTGCTTTAAAGAAATGAGAACTCAGGCCGGTATTACCTGCCAAGTTACATGCCTGTGCGCAGAAGTTCCCTCTATAATGGAATCCTACTTAAATAAAGATGAAGATTAAGTGAACTTGAAAAGTTCCTTTAAGTTCAGTCTTTAAAAGAAGTATTGTTACTGTATCTACTAATCCAGTCCCAGCTATCTAGAGAATATTTCAGAAAAGTGAATGAATGTTACGAATGCACTGCAAGCATACTTCCCCCACAAGAGGAGCTTTGTTAATTTGAACATCTGGTCCTAGTCACAAGACTTTAACACACACATGATAATAATTTTGTACTTCATTTATCAAAATGGGCAAAAAAATAATAATTAAATAAAGAAATAATGCACAATTTGTTGCAATAATTATGTGCAATAGGCATAAATGGTTGATTTCCAGGACAAAATGGCACATGAGATTTCTTTGCAGAACCTCTTGATTTTAGGTAGGAAATCTAAACATCATTAGAGTGGGAAAAGTAAGATACACTAGGAATGATATCAATTGAGAGTAGCAGAGCGGCTTCAGATCTTACCTTCGGCTGCATCCCTGGGGGAGCGCCATACTGTGCCATGGGTGTTGGGGCCATGGCTTGTGGCGGGTCGGTGATGTATGTCTTCCTGGGCCCTGGAGGCTGATATCCTGGGCCAGTGGTGGCAGATGTGGGATAAGCTGGCTCGGGTCTCCAGGTGTTCTGAGCTCCGTATGCAACGCCTTGACCAGCTCCTCCAGGGTACTGGGGCTCATAGCAAGCCCTTGGAGGAGGAGGAGCGTGGCTGGTCATGGGTTCGGGCTGGCGTGTTGGCTGCGGGGGGCCATACGCAAAATCAGGACTGCGGGGCTGGGCAGGCATGTATTGGACCGGGCCGGGGGATCGAGATGGTTGTTGGGGATATTGCTGGTTGTAGGCCGGGGATAAGCCCTGCGGCCCCGGGGGCATGTGATGAGGACTGGGCTGGGCGCTCTTCACCTGCACGTTGAAGGTCGGACGGGTGGGAGTGGAGGCTGTGGTGTAGGAGGCAGGGACCGGCTGAGGCATGGACTGTGGTTTGGTCACCGCGATGCCAGCAGCAGGAGCAGCAGCAGCAGGAACACCTGCAGCAGCAGGCTGGGGCTTGGCGGCAGATTTCTTGGTGGCCGTCAGGGGCGGCTGGGTCGGGATCACCATGCGCTTGTGTCCAGTGACGGGAGTGGATAATGTTGAGGTGTTTGATAAGGTTCCTCCGTAGTTCTGGAAAAGAAAAGAAAAAGAAAAAGCACACTGAGGATATGCAGAGGGGAAACAAATCGAGGGCTGAGGCTTTTAGAGAATACACAGAGAAAATGAAAAATCTGAACCCTGCATAAGAAATAGCACTGCATGAGGATGCAATGGAGAGAGAGTATAATCTTAACTGCACAACAGACTCCATTTTAATGCTGCACGAACCACTTATTTGGCTGTGTGTTGAGATTAATTTGCAGAGTGAAGCACTCTAGAAACACCATGCGTTTTGAAGGAGTATGCAGCTATGACTCAAAGTAAAACCCGCAAAGGCTCAAAATGCTATGCCAGCCCTCAGTTGCACACAGTCCATTCATTTGATGCTGTCTGGTTTCCAAGAAAACACCAGTTTTGTTTATATGGTATCAGACAATTCAGTTCCATGAGTTTTATTTATGTGTGGCTGCACAGTGAAAGTAATCAGACCACCTGGTTGTTCAGTATTGATTGCAATGCAGCTCTAAATCGTATGCAGGGTCAACCACATACACAGATTCTGAAGTTTGAGGCATTAACATCATAAAGCATGGGTCATCAAGCTTTGAGCTTTGAATGGATTTTCTGGAACATAGACTGTGACAGTGTCTTGGTAATTACTCAGTACAGTACAGCACTGCTGACTATGAAAGAACGTCTACATTGTTCAGAGGTTTATATTGACTAGCCAACCATGTCAATACTGACAACGCATGCCCATTCAGCAAGGTTTATGGTTAAAAATGTCCAACCTGCTGATGGTGTTATGGCAGGTGTTTCTGTTTATTTAGCTTTTTTTTGTTTTTCTTTCTCCAACCCTTGTATATGCTCAACATATACCACGCAGTAGTGCCTGGAACTCAAATTCTACAACGCAGAATTTAGAAAGCAGCAGACATGTTAAAACAGACCATGGGTGTTCTACTTTACAACCCATTTAAAAACTCATTAAACCTTACAAGCAAAGTAAAAGTGCAAGCTATTGAAACTGCACACAGCTGTGGTTCAGTTAAAGAGCCCTTTATACCATCACAAAGGCGATGGGAAGCAAGCTGCTGTTTCAACTCCAGCTTTTTTTGAATGATTGCTGACACCACGTGTGCTGTCAGGAAAGTAATTTGTGACTAAACAGAACCCCAGTGATAGCAGGCAGTCTAGTGGATAGCTCCCCCGGTTGGTTTACAGCAGACAGTCTAGCGGACAGCTCTCCTGGTCGGTTTGCTCGTTGTCTCTTCGCAACGCTAGCACCTTTTGGATACTGCGTACCTGGGGCTTTACCGGTCATCGTAAGATGACTGTAGAGTTCAATGAAAAATGGTGTTACGCACACAAAAGCGGCGTCTGCTTGCAGGACCCGTGTGGACACCTGCTGGAACTGGGTCAGGCCTGTGTCAATACTGCAAACTGTGAAAGAGATACTGTGCAGGAAACAGTCATGTCTGTAATTCTAACATGTTCAGCTGGCCTCAATGCAAGAGGAGAATGCAATGACTTCACAGTGTAACACCAGCCAGTTAGCTGTTGGCATGCATTTATTTGATTAAAGTGACATTGGGATATTGTACAAACCCCTCTTGTTTTATCTTTGCAGTACATTTTGAAAACACTATTCATTACACAATGGTGCATCCCTTGAATGACGATTTAGCTACTCAGCCCCATACATTTTGCTGGACAGGTGATGCTTCACAAGAGGTTTAATCATTATAATGGCAACTGATTCAGCAGCCCAGAAAGGAAAACACTATAGGACCATATCTTAATTAGTTTAATGCTGGCACGTGTTTGTAATCTTGCATTCCCTCCGCTAGAACCACTAGCCTAATAGACAGAGCTTTCAAATATCGAACACTGCTTTTAAAAGGGTTGGCCGCAGCAGTAACATTCTGTGTAGAAATCCACAGTTCATTCCAGAAGCATCGCACCCAGTTCAGAAGTGAGGGTGTAACGATTCATCGTGTATCGCTAAATCGTGATACTTTCTTCACAAGCTATATTGTGTCGGAATAGAGGCATGTACTGTCTGTATTGCAATACAAAGACCCAACATAGCTCATTGTAGTTCACCAAATGGTTTCTGAATGAAGAACACGTGTGTTTCATAGTTGCTATTAATAGATACTCTCCCTAACTCATTCAATGTTTTTCATTTAATAAAATACTGTCGAGTCCAGCGTGAAATGATCATTTGATCTTATTATGCATCACACAAGTATCCCATCAGGACCATCACGTGTATTGTGATGCATATCGTATGTCGACCTGCATATCGTGATGCGTCGTGTATCGTTACACCCAGATTGAGAAGCACAGTTGCCTCAGTAAATCAGTCAGATTTGCTGCATGGGTTTCCAGACCTCACTGGTTGATCACAATGTGTGCATGTTGATCACACAACACCCAGACTGTTTTGCATGCTTACTGTTTACAGTTTCCAACCTCTACACTGTTTCCTAATGTCAGAAACTGTTATAAGCCAGTTAGCAGGAGTGAAAAGAGCAGCTATCTCTCCAGATTTCATTAACCTAGGCTGTTTGTTTCCAGGTTATTGCCTTGAGCCAAAAATTCAATTAGTGGTTTTATTGCAGGATAAGTGCAGAGACTTGCTCCTCTGTTGTTATGTTCATTTTTCATCCCTCAACAGCCTGATTTCATGTTGCTCCGAAATGGGCTGCACATGGCTCTTATATCTGTTACCAAAACTCACATCGGCTGTAAATGTAAAATTAGAAACATCAGCATCACAAAACTGAAAGCAGATCACCACGAGCAACATTCAAGCAGCATAAAAACAAAACATTTTGTACGATTAATAACATGGTTGAAAGAGATGGCTCATATGTGACGCATGAAATATCATTGCCTTGTGGTAACTGTTTAAAGTAAATAAACAAACAACAAAAAAAGAAATACTAATGTTTAGTACTTTGAAAATAATTTGGGATAAACAGGGAACTGCCAGGTTACACCGGCCTTTTGGTCTAAAGGTTTAAGTTAATATTCATTTCTCTAATAATCTCCCAGACTTTAGCGCAGCAATATTTCTGAAGGTAAAACATTAGAGAGCATTTTTTTTTACACTAGTAATATGCTGTCACTGTAATAAACTAAAGAATAAAAATAAGACCTTTAATAGCACACCTATGGAGGTGCTATAAATGGATCCCTGAACAATAAAGTGTGGCCAATTAACCCACTCTTCCAAAGGAAGGTAAGAGAAAAAGGATGGCCATTGAGTTTTAAGCTCACAGCAATGACTAATGAAGTTGTGCACAAAGTGACTGATGCCCATTCATGATGGTTTTCATTTAAGTAACTGTCCTCAAAACCAAGGGTGCTACACCTTCTTCATTTGTTTCAGTAAACTAAAAGTGACAGACTCATTGTTTTGAGTTCAGTTATTAAGACAGTAATCATTGAGTTACTACATGTTAATGACTGTTAAGGTTCTTATGAATCATGAATAGCAATGATGCATTTCACACTTACTCAAACCTAGCGTAAATTTGCCACGGCAGGGATAGTTCTGTCATGACCAGAATATGAATTAATGAATGACTCATTTGTTAATAGCTGAATCTTAATTCGACATGCAAACAATCTAGCAGGCAATTGGATAAGGTGTTTCTTCATTTGCAATGCATTGTTGTTAATGGAACTCAAAATAACACTGCAAGTAATCCTGTACACAGTGTGGGAAAGATATTCAGAGAGCAGTTTCCTAAAACAGCTACCCTGGTGACTCTGTGAAACGAACGTGCAAATGTTGTGTTTAATTTTGGGAAGGCATGCCTCTGTTATTGAAAATGTTTATTTTGTTGGTTAACGCGCTGTAGATTCAAGCCTTTACAAGGCGACCCCATCCAGTTTGCATATGAGCCAGGCCTGTGGAGGGTTGTGATATTCCCTCAGCTTCGGGGAAATCCCTCCACACCCACAGAGGCTGTATGGGGTTTTAAGTTTTGTTTTGTTCTTTTTTTCCCGCAAGCTTTAAAAGAACCTCAGATATTTGATCTCTCTTATGTAAGGCACAGGGATTGCATGTGCATACTGTGACTCTACTCTTTTTTTTCAGGGCACTATTATGGTGAGATATAATACTGTCAGAGATTGATACAAATGTTACAGACATGGTAAACCAAGCCACAAAGCCATTTAAGATATCCACACTTTCTTTTTTCAATAACTTTTGTTTAATTCAATTTGTTGCATATTAAATGTGATTGAAGATCATTCCGAAGTAAAACCTGACCTAAAGCTGTTTTGGGTTATCTACAAGGGCTGGCAGATAAAATACATTAAATTCTCAAAAGTGTATAAATCGCAAAGCGTTGCACTTGTTAATGTGCTGTGAAGTGTGAAGACCATGATCATGTGTGTTTAAGTGGCTGTCAGCCCCTTATTATAAAAGGTTCATTTAGAAAGAAAGAAAGAAATAATCATTGTAAATTATCAAGCAGATTTATGCTTACATTTAAGAATAAATAAAATAATTCAGGAAACTGCCCCAGAGACATGAAGCTGTGATTATTTAAAGTGTGGATGACAAAGAAACAAACAAACACATACCTCCCTGAGGGAGTCAATAATCAATAAAGGCTTTCAAGAAACTGAAAAAAAAAACCAAACACAATTTATATTACTGTACAGGAAGTTCTGGTACATGACTTCTGAGAATAATCTAATTTCTAACAAAGCAGTAAGACAGAAACCAGTTTCCATTCTCACATGAGCGATAACTAGAAACCAGCAGGGTCTGATCAGGGATGACCTGATGCCTGATACTGCACTGTTACCACTCCATCAGCAGCGCTATATTCAAGACATGATACAACTTGAATAGTCTGCTGAAGGACTTTCCAACACAGGCATGTGTGGGAGTGGCTCAGCCCACCGCTGATTCCATTCTAGACTCGAGAATGTATGATCTGAACCAAGAAGAGCTGGACAGAATTACATGAACAGTACAGTGCAGATCCTCAAGACTCTACACCGGCACCTCGGATCTTTAGTTGCTACTGTGCATTGAGAAATAAATCTCAAAAATACATTAGGCAGCCAACAAAGATCTGAGTAAAAGCAGAAATATTTGTTGTTTGTTTAAAAACAGCAGTGTCTCTCTCTGGTCTCCCCCTCGTCTCCCTTAACTGCTCTAATTGGCTCATTTAGGTGCATAGACAAAAGAGCTGTATGCAAATACAATATATATATATATATATATATATATATATATATATATATATATATATATATATATATATATATATATAGAGTTAACAAACCAGAATGACCTTTAGATCAAAGTAAAATTTTAAATGAATACCTGCAGAAAATCGTCAAAAGGAAAATATGAAGCTCATTTAAAAAGAGCATGCACTATTTGAATACCTCCCCACAGCGTTTAAGAAGATCCAGTTTCCCTTGTGATACCATAAGATGCTATCTCAGTTTCACACATTCACAATCATACAGAGAGCTACCAAATACAGTACGATAGTTCCAGGGGGAAATTCTCTGCAACCTGCAGGTCAAGTTCAGAAAGTAACTACATGTGTTTTATTTCAGCAGAAGATTTCACTTTTCTGCATGGCCAGACCTATATTCTGCCTCTACAGGATGTCTGCTTTTTTTAAAACTCTGTTTTCTTGCAAGCAGCACAGTTGTGGTTTCTTGTTACTGTTTCCATGTGCAGCAGATACTCCCACAGGACAGCTCAGCAGTGTGCAGTGCAAGGGAGGGGAGTGGGCAGGTTGGGTTTATGGGAATCCCCTCCACTATCACTGTGACCCGATAACCACCAATGCTGTCACTGACACCACGGCTGCTCGGAGGCTTTCTGTGATCACGCATTACCATTACACAGGGCCACTGCCAGTTACTGACCAGCTTGATTGAACCTCTCACAATCAACAGTATAATCATCAGTGTGTCCTATCTGTCGTTTGTGACCCTGGTGCATCAGCAAGATAACAGTTCAATCGTGCTCCTGGGATTTACTGTTAGTTGACAAGACAGGCTGCCCGGAACCTGATCAGAGCTTAATTACAGAGCTTACTGTTACAGTAAAAATGTTTTCTACTGCTTCTGGAAATAGTTTTTTTTTTTTTAAAGAGATGTTCCTATTAGTAGCTCACATTTTCTGCAGTAGTATCCCTAGTGGTCATTCCAAAACTTTTTTTTTTAAATGTATTTTTCAATCTCTGAATGAACTTGTATTAACAAAAAAAAACAAAACAAAAGATTTAAACAAACAACAAAACACAAAACAAAAAGGCACGTTGGCCAAACAAACAGAAACAAATAAGCGTGCTGGTTTTAACCCAGCACGATACTTAGCAGTTGTTTATTTTATTTTCCTCACTCTCCCCGCTCCCCGTACTCTCCTCTGTACACTCTCTCCTCTTAGCACAGACAGCTGCAGGTTCTTATACTCTGGCCGAGGGATTAACTAGCTGTTAATTATCTTATTACCCCTCGGCCACAGTCTGCGCGAGTTTAGTAAGGATGCGTGAGTGTCAGCTAGTTAAATAATTAGTAGCTGATCAGCCACGCATCCTCACGAGGTTTTTAAAATCTAAAAACAACAACAAATACGCGGCGCTTTGAACTGCGCCGCAAACAAAAATACAAATAATAATAAATAAATATATAGGGGCGGGACACTCCGCCACAACACTCCAAAAGGCTAACGTGACCTACAGATGATTCTGTTTCGACAATTCCAATTTGAACTTAGGCCAGGCCACCACTGGGTTAAACTGACCCGCAGCTCAGCAAGCAGTAACAGCTAATTAAAGGCAATTTATTTATTTTTTGCTGCCAGTAATGCAACACATGATCTTACAATGGAGGTCAATGTTCATGAATGGTGTCTTTTTAATTGACAGAGATGAACCTGATGATTTGATGTACCTTTATAATTGACAGAAGAATCCGATGACCATTGAACCCTCAAAGGGGTTGAAAGCCCTCCTGACCGCTCACTCCCCAGGGTCACGTTGTATCCTCCACCGACTGCCCTCTTACTAAACCACGTCATGTATCAGAAGCTAAGAGAATTTGCACAACTGAAGAACAAAGTCCGTTCAGGCGAAAACGCCTATTTAGCTGTGAGCATTTAAACAGTCAGGCTTTTAGAACTATAGCCTGGAGGGCATGCTCTTTAATGAAAACCGACAAGTTCGGATGACAGGCAAGGACCTCAGAACTCTTACACAAATCATAAACGAAGCAAGTGTGATTCAGTACAGTTTATTAGACTAATGAGTAGAGGACAGGGCTTACTTGGGCTCCCTTGCAGGCATATCCTTGTCATGACTGTGCCTGACTGGCTCTGTCAGAGCCTTGGGCCAGCAGTAGACTTCCCCTTAAGGGTACTCGGACACCCTGGACACAGTGGCAAACAGCTCCGTTAGTGCATCTCTGCATCTCATTGATCAGATTTTGCATAGATTATAACTAGATTATTATTACATGTTTTGGTCTGACACAGACTTGTTTTAAGGGAGAGGTTTTAAACTTTGTAAGGGGAAGATATTGTTTGCTTAGCAGCCCCAGGCTGTGAACCCCAGTGTAGTGTATACACTGTAGATGTACTTGGAGAAGGACACAGTATCTGTGCAGCTTGGCTTGAAGGTATTTTCAAGCACGCCCATCCCCTTGCATACTTCTCTATATACTCTATTTACACACATGTCATAACAAGGGTGGACATGGGATTCAAGGACCCTGTCACAGTCCCCTCGCACATTTTTAATGTTCACTGCAGGAAAAATGCATCTGTGAAAAGCATAAAGCATCCAGGACTCCTGCTGTGCCCCACAGCAATACATCTGTGGGTTTCCCAAACAATCTAGCTCTGGACTTCATTGCATCAGTCCAGCAACAGACAGCGGGCTGTAATACATGAAAAGGAGGTTATCTATGATAAGGTGAAAAAGTGTCTTTCAATCTCAGGGTTTAATAATATATAAAGCCCCAGCTGGGAAACCAGTGGCTCAACCATCAGGCCATTACAGCGCAAGCCATTTTCCTGTCTCCAGCATTAGTTATTCCAATCAGAAGCTTGCAAGGGCTTCAGCTTCGAATAACGCACTCTTGGATGACAATGAGATTGTACATACTGTGTGCTCTTTAGCCCAAGACCAAACTGTCCTCTTCAAGTATCCCACACTATTAAACTTCTTAACAATGCTGTCTTAGAAGGTGCTGAGAATTTGAAATACCTCAGGCTTAATATTCTTTTAAATATACATCTTGATAAATGGATAGTAATAAAAAAAAGGTTGTTAGTGAATTGTGAATAGTGTGTGATGATAAAAGGTAGATTTTAAGACAGAAGAGGATAATTGCACTACATCACCTACAAAGCTCTAAACACACAGTATTTGAATACTGTGCCACTGGCACTCAATTTTCAACATTGACCTCATGATTTCCCTCTCTAAAATCCTACATGGGTAACCTAGGGTGGGTATCCCATGCAGGTTCTAAATGGTTTAATTAAATTCATCAATGGCTGTGCAAAGCAGTGTAAAAACCTGTGTTTGTTAATTAAAGAAATGGCTCAATCAAGTGCAGTCACCTTTTTGCAACACAAGAGGCAATTAGAGGCACTGTAGTCCTTCGTGCAAAACGAGAACATCCCTTTAAACCCAAGGGAACCAAAGAAACAGAAACAAGACTGTCTTACCCCCCAAAAACAAACAGATATGTTGTAGGGAGGAAACAAACAAGGTATGAGGTCTGGTCGCTGCGTGGGAAACCTGATCGGTTAAATCAGCCCTGGAACCAAACCTGCTGGGGCTCCCAGGGACGTCTGCAACATCTCAACTTACATCCGAAGTCAGATAACAAGCCTGCTGGGGCTCCCAGGGACGTCTGCAACATCTCAACTTACACCCGAAGACAGACAACAAGCCTGCTGGGGCTCCCAGGGACGTCTGCAACATCTCAACTTACATCCGAAGACAGATAACAAGCCTGCTGGGGCTCCCAGGGACGTCTGCAACATCTCAACTTACATCCGAAGTCAGATAACAAGCCTGCTGGGGCTCCCAGGGACATCTGCAACATCTCAACTTACACCCGAAGACGGATAACAAGCCTGCTGGGGCTCCCAGGGACGTCTGCAACATCTCAACTTACATCCGAAGACAGATAACAAGCCTGCTGGGGCTCCCAGAGATGTCTGCAACATCTCCTTACATCCGAAGACAGATAACAAGCCTGCTGGGGCTCCCAGGGACGTCTGCAACATCTCAACTTACACCCGAAGACAGATAACAAGCCTGCTGGGGCTCCCAGGGACGTCTGCAACATCTCAACTTACACCCGAAGACAGATAACAAACCTGCTGGGGCTCCCAGGGACGTCTGCAACATCTCAACTTACATCCGAACACAGATAACAAACCTGCTGGGGCTCCCAGGGACGTCTGCAACATCTCAACTTACACCCGAAGACAGATAACAAGCCTGCTGGGGCTCCCAGGGACGTCTGCAACATCTCAACTTACATCCGAAGACAGATAACAAGCCTGCTGGGGCTCCCAGGGACGTCTGCAACATCTCAACTTACACCCGAAGACAGATAACTAGCCTGCTGGGGCTCCCAGGGACGTCTGCAACATCTCAACTTACACCCGAAGACAGATAACAAGCCTACTGGGGCTCCCAGTGACGTCTGCAACATCTCAACTTACACCCGAAGACAGATAACAAACCTGCTGGGGCTCCCAGGGACGTCTGCAACATCTCAACTTACACCCGAAGACAGATAACAAGCCTACTGGGGCTCCCAGGGACGTCTGCAACATCTCAACTTACACCCGAAGACAGATAACAAGTCCACACGTCATGGCATTAAGCTGGGCTTCACTTAACTGTGAAAGGGGGCGAACCGTCAGGCAACCAACTTGCAGCTGGAAGTGTGATCTCTCGGCTAAAAACTCTTTGCATTATTCAGTGCATTTGCTTATTATCCACAAGACGGCTTGACTAAAGAATCCCGGCTTTCATCGAGTTCCACTGTATTGCATTAAACAGCGACGGTACTGTCACACTTTAAAACTGCCCATTGCTTAGTCAAGAACTAGATATGCTGTGTGCATTCATAAAGGATATATTTTCCTCCACTCACAACGTTTTTTTTTTCCAGATAACCACATACAAGTTTTAGTGTTGTCGTGTCTATTTTCAGTAATGTAATACCTGGACTGGATGAAACTGCAATGCAATAGGAGTTGTATTTCTATCGCTGCAGTAAATAGGGACAGGAAAACCAGCACAGAGCAGTAAAGCATTTTGAGAAAAACGAGATCAAGTATAGGATTCCTTAATCTCACAGCCCGGTGAACACAGTGGACAATAAGACAGCCTTATCAATTTCTCACACCATCAATGTGTCCTGTGCATCCATTCCTAATACAGCATTAAACATTAAGATCAACACTATATTCTACAGGCAACTGTTTTGTAAAGGCTGGCATAACATGCTAGTACAGTAAATATAATTTAAATGGTTAAAAGAAGCATTACATCTGGCCTTCTCCATCTATTTGTGCAGCCAAGATTTTTATAAAAGAAATTAAATGTAGCAAGTGGTCTAAGGAAGATCGATTTCCTCAATCAATAGACTATAACAAATGTGCCAACACAGCATGCCACCGAATTGACCGTAAGCCTCCTCGAGGTGTTTAAGATGCACAAAGACAAGTTGAGGGTTGAATGAGTCGATTAGCCTGGGGTTCACTCCACATTCAATACCGGTAGAAAAACATTATTTTTTTTTGTTTTGTTTTGTTCAAAGTCTAATTTACAGACAATGCAATTTCACAAATGCTGGCCAGTTAGTGAAATGAACAGTGGCCTCCTGCAGGGTAAGTAAATTGAAACTCAATTAGCTGAAAGCTGCAGCGCTCCCATGTGCTGTGCTGAATGAAGACAGAAACACAAACACAAATACACCTTCCCTCTGTAAGGACAGAAGACACAAGAGGGTATTCCATTCATACAGCAGGTAGCACAGTGAGACATGGGGATGCTGCCCAGTTTCTTCATCTTCAAAGTTAAGTGTGATTCTGAAAAATACAGCACAGATCACAAGTTCAGAACCAGTGTCTTGCGTCACTCTCAATGCTTATGCAGCCCTCAGGGAGTGGTGCTACCTATTTGTACTTTGTACTGTAATTCAGTCTAGACACCTCGCATCATTCACAATCTTCGCTCTTGTACACTTTGGCACCAGAGCTGACATTCTCAATAAAAGAGGATCACAGACTGTTGTTCCTCAAAAAGAAAACTAATTTCACAACTTTGGAAATCACCATTCCCAGCACGCACTGTATGAAATGCATTGTGGTTGTCCGTGACAGCTAGAGGCACGGATCACTCATTAAGGCATGCTGTGGTGCAATCTTAAGCAAACCATGGAGCCTGTCTCTGCAGTGTCTACTATAAAGCCTAGTCTGCTGGACACAATGTTTACTGGGAAAGATACATCAGGGAATGACACTGGGGCGTCAGCCACTTTGTTGGGATAACCTACTGTTGAAAAAGCCACACACACAAGAAAAGAAGCGGATACAAACTCAAGGTTATGTAAAAGCGTGCCATTGGAATTGGCTTTTATCATAACATGCCTAAAGAAGAACCATTCCTGACCAAACTGATGGACACTGTTCCTTACTGTACGGAGTCAGCTACCAGGCTCATTACGAATGCTGTTAGCCATGATTTACTGCTTGCCAAGCTCCATTACTCTGCAGTAAATGGTAGCCAACCGACTTTATATTCACCTGTCAACAAGATCACATCTCAGTGGTAATCCCCCTGCGTTTCGTTATAGCCTCTCCCCCAGTAACGGACCACACCCTGTCCATATCACAGCTGTAATTCATTTTTGCATGCGACTAACAATAAAGGAAGAACAAAGAAAGAACAAAATAAAGGACTTTGTTGTACTGCGACCCTATGCAAAACGCATTGTGCTAAAGCACTAGCTTACAGTATGCCACTGGTATTGACCTTGGCAAACAATCACTAACAACAACTGACATGCAAACAAAACTGAAATGCACAACACACCACGCTTCTGTATTGTATTCTAAGATAGGAAGCAACAACAGGACAGTTTGTCTGTGTTCTGTCACATTCAATTGGCCTAATGAAAGATTTCATATCTAGGTCTATTGTAGCAGTACATAACTGAATAGACTTATACATATGTACTGCCAGCAGTAAGCAATCAGAACTGACTGTAAAAAATAAGCGATATACAGCAAGTGATATTGTCTCTTCCCTCTTATGACAAGGGAGTGATTGACCTGTAAATGCAATACCATCCTAGCATGCTTATTGTTTATGAATAACACAGTTAGATGTGGGTGACATTCTGACCCTTCCATAACCCTTATGATTCCCCACACCAAGTAGCGCTGACCTGTTGGGACACACCAGCACCAGGGAGGGTGGTTTTATTTAGATCGCCGCTCTGAGATTGATTATATCAGGTAGTGATGGATTAGCATGTAGGCACAGTATCCGACCTGTGGGGGCACCACAGCTCCACCACACCTCTGCATGTACTCAGGGCTGGAAGCTGCAGTATTGATTCTCACTTCATGCTAATTGGCTCAACATGTACAAAGGGTCAAGGACAATCAATGAATCTTGATTCTCGCTAGGGCTGGGTTATGGAAACTCCAGTTGCCTGTGTGCTGAGGTCAGAGATATCTATTGTACTGTACATGGTTTCCAATAGGAGCTGTCTTTCAGACCAGGGGCATAATCACAGTGCATTGATCACGCTCTTGTGATTAGATTAACAGGCTGATTCTACTTAGCAGATTCCATTTCCTAAACCATTTTTTGATGACCCAGCTAATATAATGCAATGTTTGCCAACAGGTATGACTTTAGCGCATACTAAAAACACAAGACACTGTGGTTTTTTGACATACCATAATGCTCTTTTATATACAGTAAGTTTATTATCTGTAATTCTCTTTAGAAATATTTATCTATCCAGGTATATTTGTACTGGTAGTTCATTCTACTATTGTGTGATTATTGTAAGCAGATCGCACTTTAACTTCCTAATACAGTATATTCCCAGTAATTGCTGTCACTTCTGCAATAACCACAGCACCTACATTACTGTACATATTTTAAATAGGATTCTGTGGTTGCAAGCCCTGTCTGCATGTTTACATGTTATTGGTTTGGCTATGCTGAGTTTTCGATTCAAACAGAAACTACAGTGCCAGGCAGAAACTAAAGTACTATATAATAATAATAATAATAATAATAATAATAATAATAATAATAATAATAATAATAATAATAATCTTCTTGCAATATTGTGCAACACTGTGAATAACAACTTCATATATGTTGGAATCATTTATTTCTCCTGATTAGGAACACTGCCTTTCAATTCAAGAAGAGCACCCACTGTATATATTTGGGTCTGCTTCTAATTAAGATCTCTTTACTCAGTCCTCATGGTGTTCTTAAGAGAGGGTTTACTATGATGATGATCAACATCATCATCAGTATTACCACCAGCTCACTGAATGGAAATACTCCTATCCGATCTGGTAAGGAGAAGGTCTGTCCTCTTGAATTGATTAGGGTTAAGTTTCCAGTGTGGCTAAAATAAATGCCCCATGATTTACCACTAGTAAATGAACCGCATCCCTTGTTATTACAGTCGGCACCACTCAATCGTGATACTGATAAATTGGGATTTATGCTTAAATGTGATATAACTGGGAGATGGCTCTTTCCAATGCTATTTATGTCGTTTAATTGGGATACATCATTTTCAAATGATGAACGGAGATCGCTTTTCAGAGCAAGACAGGTTTGCGTAGCGCAGTGCAGTGAGCACGTGATTACGCTGTGACTTGCGTAAATTGCGTAAACCTGTGGTTTTTGCCTCACCTGTAATTTGCAAGTTGTCATCATGGCTGAGAAGCAATTTAATTTTGTTTAGGAATAAAATATATATATATATTCAAAAAGATGCATTTAACATTTATTCACAATGTGATTTAATTATTTTATTTTTCATTTAGAAAAAAAAAACGGTAAAAATGTGAGAATGTGGCTGGAGCCTTAAATGGGTAATTGTTAATTACCCAATGATATAAAAGCCACATACTATAAAAGCCAGCAGAAATCCTTTGTCTGGGAGGTAGAGAGTTGGAGAGTACAGAAGACTGTTTGAAGAAGAAAAGGCAAACCAATGCTATTGGTGTATTTTTTGAAAGGTACTCGTTTTGTTTATTGTGTTTGTGTTTATTTTTTGTTGGTTTATTTTGGACCTTGTGCTTTTTTGTTTTGTATTATTTAATTTAATAAATAAAAGCGCAGGTGCGCAGTTTTGCCCCCCCCCCCCACTACTTGTGTTTTTTAATACTTCTTCCTGGGCGGGCGTCATGCTAATTCCAATGTGCAGAACTCATTTGTTTTACTCTGTCAGTTGCACCTACTGCACCGTTGCCAGTGTTTGTCATTTTTACCCAGTCTACCCATGGAACTGCATTAGAGCGTTCTGAAAAAATAAAATGTATACTCCAGTATTCAAAATAATACAACAGCAACATCATTATTTGTATTTTTCTTACTGTACTAGCATGTTACTATCCTTTAGAAATACACTGTATCCTCCCATTGCTCTACGCCATAACCCTTACATATACCTGCTGTAATCACATTCACATGCAGTCATTACAGTGCCGTCCTCTGAAATTACATTTATGAGTGCTGAAAGTAGTTTAAAATGACTTTAATTTAAAACAGGGAACATATTTGATTAAAGGTCAGCGGTTCAGTTGTATAATGAGAGCATATGCTTGAAGGAGACACAGCAGAAGTAAATCACAAGTGTGTCATTGCAAAAGCCTGGCTGCTTCCAAACAGCATCACTATTCTCTGCCATTTATCAAGAGTGCTGGGTTGTTAGAGATGCTAAGTCACTGCAAGGTAATAAATTAATCTCTTCTGTGTGCAAGTGAGAATTCTGCAAGAACACAGGAACTCCAACAGGGATTTGAAAGTCTGCTGCTGTTTGATGCTCAAGGTGGGGCATGAGAGGAGCTGCCGTTTTCTGAAGGTCAGCCTGCAGGCTGCAGCAAGGCAGAACCGCTCCTTCCCTTTTCTGCAAAAGCACCTGAGACACGACCTCAGACGAGCAGCTCCACGAAACCGTAAACCCACCTAACCGCGAGTACTTTCCTACTGCGGAGCTGAACTGGTGCTGAAGGTCCCCGGAGCCTGTGAGCCAACTGCATTGAAACTGTTTGAGCTGCAGCATCACCCAGCAGTGAAAACGGAAAGTGTGTCAAACACCAGCAACAAACAGGAAACTATACAGCCCAGTGCAGTAAAAGCATAATCAATGCCGTCAGGACTAGCTGACACACCTGATGAACAGAACAAAATGCAGAGCTTGGGTAATTGACAGTGCGAATTGTGTATATATAAGCCACGATCAGGGACGCCGTCACTGCTTGTGGGTCACTGAAGGACTTGAATAAGTCACGATATGCCAGCATCTGCAATGGCAATGAAGAGTGCATTAAGGGCTAAGCTGCCTTAGGGATACGAACTAGACTCAATCTCATAAGACTGTTAGGAGAGAGAAAAGAGGCTGGGCAGAGTCAGTGTATCCTGGACAAATATGCCAGCTCCCTTCTGCCTTTCATGCAGACTCTCCAAGCAAGCGGAAACTCTTAACTTCAATAATGTAAGCTAATACATAATCAAAAATCAATGGATGAATGAATGGAGACACAGGCATATCTTGTCTTTGAAGCCCATTCCACTCCAGGTATAATGTGTTTTATTATATAAATACACTGTTTAAGAGGTTACCCGCTTCTAAACTTGCTTCAAACTCAACAGTTCAGTGACTGGACTAACTCTTTGAATCCTGATTGGTTGGTGCACACTAAGCATTAGTGCAGAGGCTTATCGTATGAGACCCAGTGGAGGGGGAGGTCACCCCAGATTCAATATCAAGCCAAGGTTGAGTCTCAAGCGAGTTCTGTGGGACAGAATGCTCTGTGCGCTAGAGAGAATCTGAGAGAAGTTTATTCTTTCATGACCACGTGGGGTAACACTGCACATTGTGTCTCTATTTACTGTGTATTTACATAGTAGTTACTTAAAGTACTTATTGTGAAAATAATTTTTGCATGTTATAACCCTAACTCTAAACCTTATATATAGTGTTATATCATGCAAAAAAATAAAATGTACACATTAAACTACATGGTAACTATACATAGTCCGGGCTCCTGTGCACACATGGTAGTGTACAGATGATTAGTTAATCCCACCTGCTGTGGTCTGGGCTTGTAGGGTGAGCTGTTCTCCAGGTCAGCAAGAATGCTGGTGAGCGAATCAATTTCAGCATCCAGACTCGAGCGCCTTTCCTGCAGTGACTTCTCAGGGGTCCTGACCTGGGGAGAAGAGAAGACAGCAATCAGCACCGACTGAGGACTGCAGCGCTTATGAAAGTATAGGTAAAGCCCAGGCAAGCCTGCAGAATCGCAGACCAGCATTGCACTAAATTACAAAACCTGCAAGATCTGAATGTATTTTTTATAAAGGGTTAAACTGAAGGTGTGTCCTTGACGTCTCCAGGTAGAGTTCCATTTAGAATAATCTAACTGAGAACACATAGAATTCCACACAGCACCACGGCTGTTCCAACATCATTTTTCAATGTGTACCTCCTTGTTTCAGGAGTCGGGAAGAAGTCAAGAAGGTCAGGGGGCAAGGTCAAATTGGAATAAATAAAAATAAGAAAATCTTGACAAGACTAGAAGTTGCATAAACTAATGGAAATAGTTGAAAACCCTATGTTACATTCAAAGTTTTGCTCTTTAAAGAAGTTAGTGATGGGTTGTTATGAAAAAATGGAAACTATCAAACAAGCAAAAAATGAAACACAAAAGAAGAGACAGCTTCTTCGGTCTTGGAGTAAAGCGATTTAAACATTCGGAATGAATTTCAGTTGTCCGATAGTTCATTAATAACTTTGGACGAAATACCCAAAAAAAACAAACTTTCTCTTTGTGCAGCAGCAGCTGATTCTGGGGCTATGCACGGCTTAATTTCTTGCAAGTGCAACACATTTTGTCAAACAAAGATGTGCCTCTGTGTGCGTCAGGGCATTCGGTGCAATTAAATGCTACAGCAGCAGGCCTTGCAAAAACAAAAACAAATACAGTGATTTGTAGGTTTCTAAATATAACTTGTGATTTTTTTTTTTTTTAACGAGGTCGCATTGTGTTTTTTTTTATATGTATGTAATTTGATAGAACTAATTGTACCTCTATTGTTATCTAAAAAATCAAAAGTGTTTTAAAATGAGGCTCAGTAGTCCTGTGGCGCTCTCAGTATGGTTTCTTTTGAAAATGTTAATTTACCAAAGTTGTCGTCATGTAAAATAAAAATAGTTAAGTTTTTTTTTTTTGTTGTTGTCAAAAAGGCAGTCTCGTCTTTAATCCACAGGCGCGGTACTGATCAGGGTCTGCAAAGCATGCTTTCTAAAAAGTGGTAGTTTACCCCTTCCTGTGATTTATCACAATATTAACAGTTTAATAAGAATACCTTTCTTTTTTCCTTTGCTTAAAAACAATGATTAGACAAACATGGATTGACATTTGATTTTGGAGTTTAAATACTGTGTATGCAGTAGTCTTATAACATGAATAAAACAATACATTTTTAATTGTGTTCGTTTTTTCCTCTAAAACAGTATTTTCTAAACAAGGCCAGAACATTACGAACGTTATTTCAAACTCGCTTGAAGTTTAATGTTTGAGGTCACTGTACTCCTAAATTGCTTACCACGACCCCCTTGCAAATGAGGACACGGTCTCAACGGGTTAACTTCCTGGCATACTAATCCATTGTTTATTTGTTTTTAGGTTAATGCGGACACATTATGCCTTGTGTCAAAGTAAACACAATTTAATTCAGTATCATCGCCCTCAAACAAAACAAAAATGGCAACTCTTGCCAAAACATGAATAATGCTGCTTGATATATCATCTTGTATAACCACAGTGTTCTACAGGAGCACTCACTTGCACAAGTCATACTGAAGCAGTGTGTTTCCTAGCGTTACCTGGCATCACTGTAGGTCAGGGATGGGCCACCTGCATGTGCTCATTCCCTCTGCCACCCTTGGAGTCTTGGATTCAGACAATACAGTTTCTGTTTTAGATAATAAAATGTATTGTGCTTAATTATCTCAATGCAGTTGTTGTTGGTCTCCCCTGATTTCCCAATATTCCAAAGCTCTGCCCTGGGACTAAATTCTGAAACCCTGTTTGCGACCTCATCTTAAACCACGCAACTCTAACGCAATTCAACATGCAACCACCGCACAGCGCTCTGCACAAAGCTACAAATGTGCACGATTTCTAGCCAGATGAGGGGCGTTGCACCATTATAACAATGCCAGGCAATGTCAGTAAAAGGTGTGATCTTTAACCACAGCACCACAGGCTGGCACAACCTACAGCCCTTTTGTGCTTTACTTGCTCTGTAGAGATAATCTGTGAAAGCTATAATAATAGGTGTGTGTGTGTGTGTGTGTGTGTGTGTGTACCAGCGATACCAAACCCTGCCAAGATTCCTACAAACAGCTACATTTACATGACAAGCCTCAGATTCTGATGGGGTGTTATCTTTAATAAGCTTTATAATGCAGCTTGAAAAATCCAGCAATCTGATATCTTAGTGGACAATACAGACTGTCTGGTCGGCGTTTGACTATTTTTTTCATATATTTAGTTACGTGCATTTGAGAAGAAGAACAGCATGCTACTGGCAGTCCATTTATGCCAACATATACATATTTCACACGTTTCACCCCTACTGTACATCCCTAACAGAATCGAAGAGGATTTTGGTGAACAGTGCCAAGTGCTGAATGAAAGTGCTTTTATCTAAGTGTCTTGTTAAAGACAGCAGCTGCTGCCCCCACAGTGTTGTCTCAGGCAACTTTTTCTATTTTTTTTTTTTTTAAATTTAGTCGTCACCAACGGTTTTTTACCCCAGTTTTCTCCCCAATTTGGAATGCCCAATTCTTATTTTTACCCCGGTTCACCGCTGCAACCCCCTGGTGACTCGGGAATCGGAGGCTGAAACACGCGTCGTCCGAAACGTGTTCATGCCAATCCGTCATTTTTCGCACTGCGGATCCACAGCAAAGCCACCAGACCTATAGTGCCGGAGGACAACACAGATCTGAATGACTCCACTGCAGACCCGCAGGCGCCCTATCGGCCACAGGGGTCGCTGGTGCGCGGTAAACCATGGATTGCCCTGCCGACTTAATCCTTCCCTACCCGGGTGGCGCTCGGCCAATTGTGCGCCGCCCCCTGGGAACCCCCGGTCACGGTCAGCAATGACATAGCCTGGATTCGAATCTGCGATCTCCAGGCTATAGGGCGCATCCTGCATGCCTTTACTGGATATGCCACTCGGAAGACCCTAGGCAGCTTTTTAAAACACCTTTACCTTCCCTGCAATCGCCATTGTAGCTGCCCCCCTTATGCTAAACTACTGAACTTTGTTATTTTTGGCACCAAAAATAACTGATTGGTATCTTACCCTGCCACACTTTCCCATGCACCCGCGGCCAAGTTGGTTACGTGCATGACCCTGGAATCCATGCTGCGCCCAGCTCCACCCAAATTCACACCTGCATGCTGCTCAACAATGGAATGCTCTGCAATGCAGCATGAACACCAGGCCTATCATAAGCTTTAATACATTTTAAGATGAGGTTAAAAAACAACAAACAAACAATAATAATAATTAAAAACGAACTTCTATGACTGCTGAACCGCAAACAGGTAAAACAACCTGCCTCCCATCTCCTAACAAGGCACGATTCTTGGGGGCTGTTTTCATCGCAGAAGATAAAAGGTTGAATGTTCATTCAGCTGATGTCTAAAGGGCACGCTGGTAAAGATCCCGTCGCCCCCGCCAAACCTATTCTGCTGGTCATGGACCACGTATAATGAGAAAGAGACCATCTCCAACTCATGTTAATTAGGGCAATGAGAACTGATGGCTGCTACAAGACTCGTTAGTGATAATTGCAATGAGTTGCACATCTTACCGGAACATGTTTCCTATAGGCTTCCAAGAATCCTATTCTTCAAATTCACTTAAAGACCATTGTAGCCACTTCTTTCATACAATGCAGACTAATAGTCATTTAACTAACATGATACCCTGTGCTTCACGATATCATTGTTTTTTATTGCTCTTGTTAAACACTTCTGCTGTTGTATTCTTCCACTGTTCCTGTGGCATAAAGTTTACAATTAAAGTTGATTCTAATGCATCGTTCAGATTTGTTATGAAATAATTCTTAAAACATCTGTGCAGCTTTCTGTTCCAATAGTATTGCAGACAATGTACTCAAGAAACATACACATCCCCTATAAAGGATATATGTACATGATAAACTCAAAGCGGAGTGATCTACATGGACAGCATGCTCAATGAATGTATGTTACAAATGCCCAAAGTTTTGTCAGATAAAGGCATGGTTCCCTTACTAGCCTCACAAGCCAGAAGTTATGTATAAAGATGCCTCTGTGAGCTAGATACTGAGAACCTGATGAATCAGAGTCTATGCCATACTTTACAAAGGTAATTGTGATGCACATTCAATCACTTCCACTTTACTGCTGTCGCTGGAGATCCCACATGGTGGATTCAATGCTCTCACTGTTACAAGCTGCTGATTAAATACATTAAAGAGGGAAGCTGACTGCATCATAAATGTACCCATTGCTGTACAGTGCGCACATGTAATTCAGTTTGCAGACAATGAGTAATTAATAAATGACAAATGCGTTTTCACAGTTCAGACAAGTATGTTGACACTTCCTAATTATGGCAAACAAAATCTCATAAAAATCTCCCTTTTTATGGCTCTGTGAAACAGTAATGAAGCCAGGGGAGGTAAGAAATGATCACAGCTGTTTGGTGATTCTTCAAGGTATACATAAACTGACTTGAGAATGCAGAGTAAGGTGATTACGTGTGTGTGCTGTTGACAAAGCACATTGCTGGAGGTCTTCAGCGCCCTCCTTTCCCGTCCAATTACAATGCATCAAGCCCTTCTGCAACCCCCCGTCACACAAACCCTGGCTCCAGACACTTTATAAAGCTGTCGGTGCAATTCAATGAATGACAGCAGAGTGTTATGCCTTAAGCCTCTTGCCTCAAGGAAGAGTTTTAATTCCTAACCTTAGCCTTTAATGTAGTATTCGTTACCTAAAGGTAAGACTGACAATGCCTTTTTCTATTCTATTAAGTGTTTCTATTCTATTAAGTAATTATGTTAATATGTACTCCAGAATTTTTAAAGTATTCATATTGAATTGCAATTCCAGTGTTTACTTTCTATAGTTTTTTTGTAAAGACACAGCTTCCTTGAAACCCAAACTATTAATTTGTGCAAACAAAACAATAAACCTTGGGCCCTGTGACAAAACAACCCACTGTTTACAAGACAGAACAAGCATGCCGCAAAAAAACAAAAAAACCCAACATTAAAAATCCTTTCAGCCGGAGTGTATTTTAAACTTCCACTGCAGTTTACACATTCTCCTGTGCTGTGAGAATGTGCTCTGGCAGTCTCTGAGCCAGCTAGGGAGACAGACAGACAGGGTGGCTAAAGAAACTGACTCCACATATACGCTGAAGCAAGCCAAGCCAAACAGCACACACGCACACACTCACACACAGAGCACACGCTGACACACACACTCATACTGACACACTCACACTGACACACACACACACACACACTGACACACGCACAAACACTGACACACTCACACACTGACACACTCACACTGACACACACTGACACACGCACAAACACTGACACACTCACACACTGACACACTCACACACACTGACACACACACTGACACACGCACAAACACTGACACACTCACACACTGACACACACTGACACACGCACAAACACTGACACACTCACACACTGACACACTCACACTGACACACACTGACACACGCACAAACACTGACACACTCACACACTGACACACTCACACACACACTGACACACACTTTTCCTGGAGGTCCACAAGCACGCCACACTGCTGCTCTCTCTCCTGAGTTCACTGGGCTTTAAGACTCCTCCAAGTCCCATTCCACATGAGCACACGAAGTTCGTTTACATCCCAAAAGCCACAATGTACAGTAAATTATTGCAAATTCCAGACATAAACTTCTTTGCACATCAAAGAGTATTTCCTTGCGTCAAGGTTTAGTGGATACTGCATTTGTGTGGTACTGTATTATGTAAAAAAAAAAGGAAAACATCTTAATGGCTTCCCTTCAATCTGATATTTGTTTCTCTGATTTGCTTCTGTTCCTTATTAACAGATGGCTACGGCAGGGTACAAGGATATGAGTGTCGAGGAAAGAATTCAGGGCTAAATTAACTTCCAATAGGATTGCCACAAACAGCAACATTATAGACCAGCACTTTGGACTGTTTCATTCGAGGTGGTATTAATCAATGCAAGTCTACAATGACTGTCAAGGTAAGGCAGGTTTCCTCATCACTGTATAGTTATACTCAGTTGTTTTGAAAGATCGAGCCCTAAATAAATTCAAACTGCTGTTGATGAATTTATACTATTAGCCCACGCTGGCTTATAGGAAGAGCATGACAGAAGGATTAAAATGGACTTGAACAGACTTTATGCAGCCCACAAACAAATGTGGATCAAAACTAAAGGGATCTTTAAGATTCTTAACTGATCCAGATAGTTAAAGGGTGTGAGGGTGAAGCTGGTTGGAACCTCAGTTCAGAATGCCGTGTTTCAAGCCATGCCCGTTGTCCAAGCTGGTGCAAGCACAGAGCAGACAAGCCTAGGATGTGCAGGATTTCAGATTCCCTGTCTGTGCACAAGGCTGCAGAAACAGGCTAGTCGAGTTTAACTGGCGTGCTGACATGATGGTGGAACATCACTCGATCTTGGAACATTCCACAAACTGCTAGTAATTGTATTATGATATAAATGGAATTTAAAGTCACAAACCAGCGAGGTCCTGAGAGGATTTTGAGCTCATGCCTGTTGTTTTATGTTTTCTTGTCCCCCATGGTCACTAGGGGTGCAGAGAGTAACTCAAACCAAGTTATTGCAGTTATGATCTCTGATCATCGCTTGTGTATTTCTACAAACAATGAATAAAAACATGCAAATATAAGCTAGAGCAGCAGACAGACACCCTTTAATCTGAATCAGTTTAGAAAAGGAGTCCCGAGGACTTCACTATCTACATCACAAGTAACAAAACCACTGCACGGTTGAGCACCTTCCTGTAATCTCTGTTCAAAAGAGACCATAGTTTGCATAAGCACAGGGAACTGAATTACCCAACGGCCACAGAGCAAGCCCTGGATTGATGCAAGCTCGTCAGGTGAAATCCGTTAGAAACCGTGGTTTGTGTGGCATCAGTGCCCAGGAGGATCATGTGGTCAATGTCACAACTGCATCAACCGAGGGGCAGAGGGTAACGACCTTTCTTTATTTTGTCTTGGTCTGAAAGTTTATGGCTCCACAGGAGAGAAAGCAAAAAACACACTACCTTTGAGCTGCGAACTAAAGATTCACTCAACCATGGCCAAGCTCTGTACTGATAAAACTGTATAATGTTGCACATGGATGGAACTTGCTGAGGTCAGTGCTTGTTTATAGTTGCTTATTACAAAACCCCCATATTCAAAAACCTTTTGTTTTGACAACTGTGTGGGACTATTTAAGACAAAGGGGGAAATTGCTGTACTTCCCCACCTGCACATTGAAGAGTGCTCCGTCCGGAGGGGGGGGTGGGAGTGGGAAGGTCCCGGGGGGTGAGGGTAGATTGTCCAGATCCTCCATTGGGGGGGGAGGTGGCAGGAAGTCCCCTGAAGATGGGAGAAAACAAAATACTGATCAGTTCTATGTAGTTAACAGACATGCAGCAAACCCTTAATGTGGGGCTCCCATCTCTTGTCCCCTGACCAGGTTTTGGACAGTCAAATTGATGCCCACAATGCAGGTTGCCCAGTCCCATTCTTAAAAGTAGAATGGAAACTTGTTTTTAAAAGGAAATATGTGGAGAATAATCCATTTTTTAAACTCCATTCCATTCTGCATTTTATAAGTGCAATAACACACTCCAGGATGTTCAAATATGGTTCAATATCCGCTGGCCTGAGCTGTTTAATGGCACTTGGCTTCCCCTCGTGTACACAGCTCTCCTAGACGTGCGAATATTAGACCATATTTGAACACCCTGGAGCGTGTTATTACTATCCTATCCCGCTGGGGTATAGATTGACAAAATCAAGCCAATAGTTTCTTATAAATGAATATAATGCTTGATTGACCTCCACTTTCTCTAAACCCTGTGTTAAAGAACTTAGGTGCAGTTCAGATTTCTTAAGTTATTTCTCAATAGTGTTGAAACACTGGCCGTTTTATTTTCCTTACGCAAAGACATTAATATATGAAGTGAAAGTGGAAATCCCACTGAGCTTAAGCTGAAGGGCTATTGCACCCATATAAGCCAGTAAGCCTGATTTCCCTGCTACGATAAATATATTGTACATCTTTGCATGTATGTGCTTGTCTAATGATTCAGTATAGCATTTAATGAATTATCTGCCAAGAATGTATAACTGAAATAAACAAGAAAATATCTAAGTTATTGCCAACAAGAAGCACAAACTGTGCCAAAAGCAACAGCGAGACTGTATAAACAAACACAGAGGTTATTATTATTATTATTATTTGTTTATTTAGCAGACGCCTTTATCCAAGGCGACTTACAGAGACTAGGGTGTGTGAACTATGCATCAGCTGCAGAGTCACTTACAACTACGTCTCACCCGAAAGACGGAGCACAAGGAGGTTAGTGACTTGCTCAGGGTCACACAATGAGTCAGTGGCTGAGGTGGGATTTGAATCAGGGACCTTCTGGTTACAAGCCCTTTTCTTTAACCACTGGACCACACAGAGTAAAACAAAACACAGAGAAAACAAAAACAACTCTGAGACTGTCAAGTCCCTTGACGGAAGCAATAATACACACAGTATTTGACTAGTGTTTAGGAATACTAAAAGAAAATGTAGAACTAAGATTCTGAATAAAAGTCTTTCGCCTAATGTTTGTCATTACTAGGTCTCTTTCATTTCTACATTTTTACCACAATTAATTGTTTCACAGGTATGGAGGGTATCAGAAAAAAAGAATTCCGGTGAGCTCCACTGGCTTCAGTCCTGGTTGATGAGCAACCCATCTGTCACTGGATTTTAACGTCAAGCAAACTCAGTATGTTCCTTTACGGTAGTAGAGGTCATTATGGATGAAACACGATGCAGGGTTGGCTCCCTGGACATACTAGAGGTAAGGTGTCATCAGACAGACAGAAAGACCGTTGTAACCACGGTCAGTGCCTCAGAGCCCTCGGAACACCAACATGTCACATTACAGCAATACTCCACTAACTACAACACTCCCGCCTGTGCTTCAGGAACCCGCAGTGCACTTTTCAAAGTGTGCGCGCCTGTTAACTCTGTCTTCACTTCTCCTCTATCCTATCCTTAACACATTCTGTTGCTGTTCTTTACTGAGATTGATTCTGGCAGTCACGAAGACTGGAATTCTCTCTAAACAGTTTGTGCCGAACCATGTGGTGGGTTTGTCATGTGAAGGAATATCCCTGCAGGGCAAAGCTGGGCCACTGTCCCACCTAGCTCCCCGACTCCCCCTGTAACAGAACAAATACACTACATTGAAGGGTTAGGGTTATTGTGTGCTCGTGCCACTGCATTACTGTGCATATTACTTAAAAAAACAAACATGAAATAAGGAAACTAGATTGCAAATTTGAAATGAACTCGTTTCCTAGTTACAACACAAGAGTTCCAGAGTGTTACCAAACCAGAGTTGCGTGTTACTGGTTTTATAACATTAAAATTCTTAAACAATAGGGCTGAGAACAGCAGAGGTCCTGAGGCCTGGGATTTCATCAAAGTGTTTAAGGCTCTTGCACCCACCGGCAGCAACCTGAATGAGGTCGAGTAACCAGCTTGTGGTGGAGGAAGGGTGACCACCCGTCCCTAATTGGACAGGACAGTCCCTAAATGTAAACATCAAGTCTCGGTCCCGGGCTAAATGACTTCAGGACGGAATTTGTCACAGATTCCTAGATACAGTGCAATCTTACAGTTTAGCGCCACAGTCAAACCATTGCATATCTGTTTAGTGTAAAGCCCCGCCCCTGCCACATCATTTGCAAATGCCTTACACAGCCCCAGAATGACTGACACATGGGATAGCCAATCTAAGACATAAAACTATATAATCCCACTATCATGTGACTTTTTACACTCACATCACATGTTCCCCAACAGCCTGACACTGATTTGCTTTGGGACAGCAAAAAAAAAAAAAAAAAAAAAAAATCAGATTTAAATTTCAGTGTTTTCTTTGTTTATGTGGAATGGCAGACTCTAAAAGTTGAAGTGGCTCTGACAGTGATAGTGATTCAACAATAGGTTTTCATATATGTCGAAAAGATTTGTAGAATTGGATACAGGAGGTGAAAACATTGTTAAGAAACAGTATTTCAAAATTGAAATACTGTTAAAAAATGGCAGGTGTCCCGTTTTTACATTTTGAAAAGGTGGTCATCCTCGGTGGAGGGCCTCAGAGTGCCGTCAAGGTTTTAAATAACAGGAGAGGGTGTGTGAAGCCAAGCTTTCTCAGGTCCTCGACCCTCTCATAAAACAGAGGCTCATTCTCAGGCTTCACACTTGACCTGTTTTCTTTGGAACGGGTTTGCTGGTATGCAAGCGCTGGCCAGGCTGAGCTTCTCTTTTTTTTAAAACCAGATGCGGCAGTTCACACTCTGCCTCTTCTAAACTGTCTAGCGCTCGCTGGCAGAGCAGGATGGAATCTGGCAGGAAGCACTGGCTGGATTCCATTGGCTACAACAGACATTATAAAACAATAACAACATGGCCCTGTGTAACATATCGATCGGCTAAGTGAGCTGCGAGGTCTGATGAATTCTAGCAACCAGCAAGAAGAGCCTCTGTGTTATGCAATCAATGATCATCCAGCTATGCTGAGCTCGCTGTGCTTTGGTTACTTGGTTGAAGAACGCGTACACTCATTTCAGCACAGTATTGTTAATTGATATTCTTCTTTTTGTACTTTTCACTGCATCACATAAGGTGCAGGTATATGTCATTTGAGCTGATTGGGAAAGCCACAAGCAATACAACAATATACCATATTTATTTTGATTCAAAATCACAGACATTTTTTATTTATTTACGTTTTAGTGTTAAAATGTGACTTTTTTACTGACTGGCCTTAATGTATGGACAAGGGGATGGAGCAGATTATTAAATGTATGGCAACCTTCAGTCAAATGTAGTTTAACGTGGCTTACTTCTTTCTCAATCGCCAATCCAGCAAAGGCAGTAAGCTTTCCTTGCTTTTGTCCCCTGTCCACACTATGCCTTTAAACTGTATTAGCTGCCTTTAAACTGGCTTAAAAGTGCTAAATACAGTTTGTGTCTACACTACGCAGTGTTTAATACCGTACTCAAGACCATCACAGGGGGTAGTCTCGAGTCTGGTTCTAAATTAGATCGCATCAGGCAGTGCGGTTTGTCAGAAGCGTGGATGCTGTAATACCAAACTATGTTTTTTGTGTATCCTCTAATATCCCAAAATGCTTTGTGATATACTTATACGACAAAATACTCAGAACAGGCGCTGGGAGGACTTGCTATCAGTGTACATTCTGCACTAGGTATTAATTTTTATGCTTAAAAAAAAACCTGTCCAGACATCTCTGTTAAAGTAGTGGGGAAAATAACAAAAGCACAATGTTAAATTAGGCGATTGCAAAAATGAAATGCGAGTTAAAAGTAGGATCAGGGATGAACAATTCACATAGTTTCTCAGCTCTGTTTGAAATAAAATTAAGGGGACCAGAAGTAGGCTCAGGCAAGATATGAAGGTAAAAGCAAAGACTGTTTTGTAATTAACAGCTTTTTCTGAGTTTAATTATGAAACAGAATCAGCTCAGTTTGTCACCTGATTAAAAATAAAACCTGAAAACCTCAAGCCCTACTTGTGTGCGTACGCATTTACTTTTTCCAAAATACTTGTTTTATTTCTTTTTAGCAACTTCTGTTAATATGGGACCTAACACATTATTTTAAAATAAACTAGAGTGCATGGTGGGATACTATCGTATTAATTTCCACGGTTCATGAACTGTAACCAAACTATTTTAAACACGCTAGTTCGGTTATCTAGCGTGGACAGGGCCTTACTGTTGACACGCTTCATTAAAGAAAATGCTCTTTCTCCAGGGTCAGGGATAAGGTTTTCGGCGGTTCGGGGCTTTCAGCACCGATTTGTAAAAATATTTCTAATGCCTCCCTTTGCCGCTTGCATTCTTTTTCTTCCCGTTTCTTGTGTTTATGCTTTGCTACCCCTGAAAGAGACGTCGTCTGCTGCATTCAAGCAAAATCAAACCGACTGACCTGGAATTTTCTTGAAAGTGAGCGAGTGTAAGTTCCGGGTCAGCCAGTTTTATTTTGTGTGAATACAAATGAGATACACTGCCTTGGTTGAAATGTCAGTGAGTGAAGTTCTTACAGTTTGCACGAAATTCCGTTTCTGTTTGAAACACCTTGCGAGTGTTACTCTGTCGTATACTGTGGCCTTTCGAGATCCTTGCAGCATTTACCAAGAACTGAAGCCTGCATCTGCTGAGACCTTCCGATTTAACACTACGTGTGACAGAAACGTTCAAAACAAATTCTTCACATACTTAACATGCTGGAAGGCTGGTTTAGTTTTTTTTTCAATCCACAAATGCCTCACCTTCCCTTTGAGAAGTGTTCAAAACAGCACTGTGATAAAAGGGGGAAATGAGCATCTAATACTGTTTTTAGGCCTTGTTTCACCCACTGGCCTTTTAGTTGCCATGGTGACAATTTCAAAGCAAGAGGTTTGAATAGTCTTTTTATCATTGATAATGCAAGCTCGATTCAAAGAATAATAATCACACTAAATGGTGCTGACCTACTGTACAGTAAAGGGACACGTTTTTGTAACTATGTTGCATACTGCTCATTTTATTAAAATTATTTTAAATTTAACAAAAACAAAAACCAAACGAAAAAAAGCCAAAATCGCTTATTATTTATTGTCCCCCAAGCTTTCAGTTAGTGCCAGCACTGGGTTCTTCAGCCTGTGGGCCCTGGAGTCACTGAGAAGGGCTTCTCTCCATGCTGTGAATGAATCCACTTAGATTTGTATTCGCAAAGCGACTGGAGATGATAGCAGGCTTTAACAAGAGAAGCAGCAGGGACACCAATTTAACGGAACATCTTCTCCCCTCTTTATTAGGCATTCATGATTCTCAAGTAGCTGCTTTTTGATCCAGGAATTGTAATTGGTAATTAAAGTTATTGGAGAAACCATGAGAGGTGTAATTGGTTAATGGGAGTGTAGCAAATGAATGCCTCTGAGCTGACAAGGGGATGGAGCAGATTATTAGTATGGAGATTATTCAAATATTTTTAGTACTACTGAAACATTTTATATTCCCATTCTTGGTAACAGTCCAACATTTATCAAAAAAGGCACATTCTTTCAGATGAAAAAATATCTTAGGTTAAAGAAAGAAAGAAAAAAAACCCAGAAAGAATTCAAGTAAAATGTTAAGATGTTATATTTAGCATGAAATATCTTCCCCTCTGATTATGTACGGTATATCTATTTTTGTAAATCTTAAACTTCCTTTTATCTGAAATTAGAAAAATGCACAATGTAGGGTTGTACAGTATTAAATAAGGCAAACACGTGAGCTGCTTGGATTACAGGAACAGGCTATTTTAGTTATTGTTGTTTCCCCCCAATGAGTAGATGTATTGCTAGGAAGTGACAACCTGCAGCATTTTTCACAGGCCACAGAGAACAGAACCAGGGGCCACGGGTGGAAGCTGAAGAAGGGCATATTCAGAACTGAGGGGTCAAGGAGCTTTTTCACAGAAAGGGTGGTGAACCAATGGAACAGGCTGCCGGACAGAGTTGTCCTTCAAGAATAGACTGGATGCAGTCATGAACAATACTGTATAACCCTCTCTGTGATCATAATAAGACCTTTAGCTGGAGGAAGGGCGATCCCTTTAGCCACGGATTCCCAGAGGTTTCATTTCCCCTACTAACTTGGTAAGGGTTTTTTTTTTTGTTTTACCTCTCCTGAGTGCGAACGGAGCGAGCATAGATGGGCAGAATGGCCTTTTCTCATTCTAGAATGTCTTATGTTCTTATGCTCCATCTATAGCTGCCTCAATGTCCATACAGGAATGGTTGAGTCGCAGTGTCAGAGCTGCCCTGAGATCCATGGCACTGGGCCCACTCCTGTGCCAAGTCTGTGTTTTCATTTGCAGTGGTTTTAATCAGTTATATTTCAAGGGCCTAAAACAAAGCAAAAATAATCCCTGGGTAAAGACTCTCAACCGTTTAGCAAAGGAACCGAGACAAAAATAGAGGGAATCCTGCTTGGGTTTCTGGGCAGATAACTTACAGCTTTTGCTTTTCAAGCAGAGTACAAAAAATATTTGATATCTAGTGGGCTCTCCCTATGAGTATCAATAACCCCATACCTTTATAAATATTAAAGAAGGAATTGATCTTGCAAGCCCAGATCACTGCACATTAGAAAATCATATAAGTGACTCTGTACTGAAATAGAATTCACTGCACAAAAGCCAATGACTAATCAAGAACTATAACTTTCAATCTATACCACCCTCCTCAAGACTTCTCACATCCACCAGCTCTTTATCATGAACAATGTCCATTTGCTCACACCTGCATACACAGCAGAGCAGAACTACATTGTAGTAGCCTCAACCAAAAGCAGTTTTGTTTCCCTTTTCCTACATGGGAATGTTCAATGAGCATCACCCTCGCTAAAACCAAATGTGTTTATATTTGAAAAGTGACTAATAAAAAAGCATGGTTCAGTGGTTACTGTTTTTTATCGAATTTGACGGTCGTCTCCATGAATCTGCCTGTTTAATTGTCCAGGTGAGAGTATCAGAAGCAGGATAACAGAGCTTGGAAAGTGGGCACTGTGGAGCATGAAGACGATTACTGCGAGTCCCAGCTGCACACATGGATACTGCTGGATACTGATCAAAAACAGACACAAGAGGAAGTGACAACAGGCAAATACTTCACATTTTTAGAAAAGTTTATGAAAGCATAAACAGCCCAGTAATTTTGCAGTGCATTTTCCTTGCTTGTATTATGAATGTAATGTGCATTTCCATGCTATTTTACAGTGTCTATTAAAACCACAGCAAATTGAAAATGAGATGTTGCTTCTTGCAGCTCTTTGCTGTTATGCAATTATAATTATAACAGCTGGTTTTTTATCATTTCTAAATAAAGCAGCTTGTTATTTCGGTGTGAAGGAGGCTGTGTCTAATGGGAAGGAGTTTAAAGAAGTCAAGTGTTACTGGAGCAACTCTCTTCCAGTAATGTAAGAGACCTCAAGGGGAAGCAGCTTTGCTGAGCACATCCCTGCCACTGACCATGCACACCCGGTGAGCAGAGAGCAGCTCCTCTTCCACGTGTCTCCAGGGGACTTTATTTACCAGTCTTACATGCATTTAATTCTCTTTAGAATCTGGAGATTCACATGTACGCCAAACAAAACTTTAAATACTACAGTCCACATCCATCTAAAAAAAAAACAACCCAAAAAACAGGCACTCAATAATGCAAGCACTAATACAAAGAGAGAGCTAAGTAGACCATACTCAATAAAATAACAATACAACAATAAAATGATTCCAAACCATTAACATACATCCATAAATAATCCACACATACATATAGGCATACATATACACACTGTACACATACAGATACATGCTGTACACATACAGATACATACTGTACACACACACACATATATTATATATATATATATATATATATATATATATACACTGTACACCTACAGATAAATACATGCAGGTAGTTTGTCAGTAAAACCAAGGGTTAGGGTTTGGAGGAACTACCTTCTCCTAAAATAAAGAGCTGAGTTGAAATACACTACATACCATTAGGTTAGATTACAAAAAAGAAATGAGCAGTTCCCATCTGTAGAGGTCACTAAAAAGCCCATGCATGTTTTCTTACTGTACCAACAGCACCTTCTCTTAATGCATGTAACAGCTCCTAACCACTTCCCTTTAAGAGACAGCTTCAACAGACAGAGGCTTCCCCTTGACACAGTAGCTATTTCGAGTTCAGAACTGCATACCTGCTCGGAAACAACCACTTCAACCGGTTCATACTGGCCATGCGGTGACCTAGCTACAGGTGTGAGAAATTCTACTCAGTGCCAATCATTGTCAATAAGGAAGTCAAGCAGTCGCACGACAAGAGTGACCAGGAATCGCCCTGAACGACAGTCACACAAACAAACGCCTGCCATTGATCTCTCCACCTGCCTGCTTTCTCTCTCTGTGTCCCTACTTTTTTTCTGTAGTTTTGCCCTCCAGTTTAGCGAACAATTAATGAACCCCCTTTCTCAATATCCTAACACCTTGAGACCTCTGCCTGTAAGGAATTGGTGTGTTTTTTTGTTTGTGTTTTGGTGGTGGTTGGCAGGGATGGGCTTAATTCCTTAATTGCCAAAAACATGTGAGAATGCGGCTGCTCCCAAATAGAATAATTGGTGCTGAATGGGAGCAGCCACATCCTATAAAAGGAGAGCCCAGAGCTCCTTTAGAGAGAGAGAAGTTGGTGAGTTTTTTAATCTTTGTTGTGCTGTATTTGTATATTTTTTCTGTGTTCAGTGAAGGTGAATGCCCAGCCTGACAACATTTGTGTGTTTTGTTAAACGTTTATTTTGGCACTAGTGCCCTTTTGTTTGTGTTATTTGTGTTTATTAAAGTGTGCTTTAGAGCTTAAACTGCAGCTTCCCTGTGTCTCCTTCCCTGCCAGTAACACCTAGGCCCACAGCACTATCCTGTCACACACCTCTAGTGTGGTCTGTTACTATGAAGTCCTCTCTTCGAAAGCCTAAATAAAGGCAGGTGTAATGAATGTTATTAAACACCCACCCCACCCTCCTCCACCCCCCAAGTGTGTTTTTTTTCACACAGCTTAAGTTGCATGCCGAGTTCAGGCAATAACCTGTAATTAAAAAAAAATAAATAAATAAAAAGCAGATAAATAAAAAGTATTTCAGATCACCTCTGACATCTGATGGTTCTTTAAAACACATCGGCCCAGATGGCTATTGCTGGCTCTGTGGTTATACAACCATGAACAGCTGTCATTTCTCTGACCTTTTCCTATTAAGAAAACAAACCTTAAATAAATGTTTTGAGGCCCCCTTTTGTAACAGTATACGTCCCTTAGATTATTTTATGCTATTTTCATGGCAACTGAGCCACTCGCTTTTTTCTGTGCTGCCACAGACCTAGTTTGTCTGAGGCAGATGGTACGAAACTGTTTCAATAATTCATTTCAGCTTTTTTTGCTGACATGACGTCCATCACAATGACACTTTATATATTTTTAATTTAAATGAACATCCGCCATGTGCACATCTCACAAGTTCATAAAGTTTCTCGCAGCCGCAGCTGTTCATGTAGTCGATATTCACAGGTTTAAAACATAAAGAGCTGAAAAACACTTGGTCCTCATTATATTAGTTTGCTGTGGCTAATAAATAAATAAATAAATAATACTAATACCAGGATAAAAGCAAATGTGCAGTAAAAGATTACAGCATGGTAAAAACGACACATTTACTATTTCAACATTTTTAAGGGGCTGTATTTTGCCGGTGGTCGTGGAACTACAAATGCTTGCCACTAAGATGCATGAACACAGAACAGGAGACGATTTTATTAGATGATCTTGTGCTGGTTGAAATAAAGGTCAGCAGCAGCAGCTTACAGTGGCCAATGGAGTGCAAATAACAAAATCTGCTGTTGCATAACGTTTGTTGAACTTAGTCCCCAGAGGAGCTTGTTCACATGAACTGAGATTCTCTGGTTGCAGCAAACACATTGTGGTTCAAAGCCTAATCCCTAACAGAGTGTGGTGAAATGGCTGCAGCTTGCTGCCGAGATTCTGTACCATACAGATAATTAACCCCGGCACTTGTTTGAGATAGACAGAAGACGCTTTTCGCAGGTACGAAGCGGAAATGAAAGGAAGTCGATGTAGTTTGTTAAGCGTGTCACTACTGTCATGGTGCCGTGGTTATATACTGGCATACTCATGGCTTGATGGTTTCGGTGTTCTATTTCTACACCCCAGAGAGAGACGTCTTTCAGTCCCACACACTGGTGTCATTATTACTTGTTTTGTTCTCTTCTCTCTTTCACCTTAAGGAAAGCTTGCCACACAATATAATATATTGCAAGACTACCGATAGACTAAAATAATCTATATTGCAACTGGACATGTGAGGTGCCTCGTGTGTCTGTTTGAAGTGTGGTGTTCTGCTCTAGACGCTTTGAAATAGTAATACATGTTTCTTTAAAAAACTGTTCAATCTTTGGTTTATCTAATCTTGCCCTGTAATATTACTGTTACATTTGAAAATTCAGGGGCTTATCACAAACGCTACTATAACATACAGACACATATAACAACAAAGTGGTCTAAGCAGCCCATCGCCTGCAGCAATTTTCCATTTTACAACAGCAAAGAATCATCAGGATCCATGTACTGGGAACTCAGACAGAGTATTTGAATACAGAATTGAATGTAAATTTAATTTAGGATGTTTAAATGCAGCACTATTCAGTGTTTAAAAGTTATGGATGGTAGTCTGAAGTAAAATGATAAAAATGCTGCTCAATTGCAAATCTTTACATAGGTTACATGCACTGCAATTACATCGGAATGAACTCAATGCCGGCATGTTAACCCTTTAAAGGTATGTCTACAGTTAGGATTGTACAGACACTTGAGAACTCTGCAGTATGCTTGACTTTCTGTTGACTGATTTCATACACCCTTAGAGTTTGTGCCGTACTGTAATAAAAGTGACTCGTCACGTGAAGGCAGTATCTAAGACTGTACTTTCTCAATGATTGAATTTCGAGAAGCGAGTTTAGGTTTTTTAGAAATACCTTAACTAGTTTTGCAGAAGTGTGGGCCGCAGAGCCCAGGGTTGGCTGGCAGAGAGAGAAGTAGCCTTCTTCACAGTTTCCTGAACTGAGTCATTACCGTAACCTCTGTGGCAGTATTTATAGAGGCTGGGGAACATTTCCAGGAAACACCATTTACTGTATTCTCAGAAATTAAAAATAGGAGCAATGAGAACACACTGAGAGCATCTGCACTCAAGCACCTTGACTGCATAGTTTTACTGTCAGTGACCCAGTCGGCTTTTAAAACACTCAATATAAATGTTAACCCCTTGCGGTCCTATGTCGGACCAGGTCCGACACTGCAATTTTGCCTTTCCGGTCCCATGTCGGACCCTGTCCGATATCATCAAAAAGACATCAAGCACAGGTCTCTAGTCGTTTTTTCCCGAAAAAAGCTGAGAAAACCTTTCAATGGCTGAGTGAGACCAATAGGAGCCGAGAGAAGCTGAAAAAAAAGGGGCGGATCTGAGCAATACACATAGCCCCTTCACCACAGTCATAACATGGACATAAACAAACAAGATAGCTGCTTCCGCATTCAGCGCTCAAAGAATATCACAGACATTTACCAAGCTTTTTGAGATGTTACAGTAATAAAATAATGACTTATTCGTATTATTGAGGAGTTTGGTGATAAAATGAGTGATCAGGAGATGATTTATCAGTATGCACGATTATGAAGAGGTATGTAATAAATACAGCGAACAAGGGGTGGGGCGGGGCTGGAGATGCAGTACTGAGTGTCCTGTTGATATGCAGTGCCTTTTAAACCTGTTTTACTTTGAATAAAATTACTTTTAAACAGCATGTGTGAAAATAAATTGGACCTGACTCGCCTGACAGGCGCTGAATAAATGGACCCCAGAGGGTTACTGGCCATTGAATGTCACTTAATTGCAAAGGTGAGGGAAAGAAGATCTTTTCTTGTTTTGAAATCACATTAAATGAATGGACGTATTTAATACCTGCTGATAAATACTTCTTAAAGGGAATTCTGAGTAGGAGTATCAGCAAACTCCTAGATATATACAGTATATGTATATATATATATATATATATATATATATATATATATATATATATATATATATATATATATCAGAGTGGCACAAGGTTTCAAGATCAACCTCTCTTACAAATCCCACCCCTTCATTCCACAATATTCAGGAAACCATGGCTTGGTCATTCCAATGCTGAGATGAACACAATTCTAAAGTCACAAGCCTTTGGCAGATGATTGGTCCCTAACAGGTCTAGTCCAAGTGCAAGCTTGTCAAAGAAAATGGCTCAACTTCCTACTAGTGAAGCACGCTCCCTCAAATTGGTTTTACTCAATAACTTTTTTAAAAAAAGCTCATTACAGAAATTCCGAGACGTGAGTCACTTATGAAAATCTGATTTTCTTAATTGGGTTACAAAAGTCCTATTAGATCACAGTCTCCATAGTTACTGTGTGGGTTTCAAGCATTAGAGGCGACTAATTAGAAACATGACTTCAAATGTTATCTTTACACTAAAATTATATTAAATTAAAACTATTTTGGCACTTTTCAAGTGAGTCAAAAAATAAGTTAAACTCAAAAGGTTTCTGCCTACAGCCTGGAGGAGCCCTTTAATTGATGGATCAGCACAGAAAGTCCAACTCTTTGCTCAGCTTTTCAATGAATATTATGCGTGGGCTGACTTACACCTGATACAGGAAACAAAGTAGCTGCAAGGGGTGTGTCTACCCAACCAAAACTTCCAGCACTCCCCTATGTGGAGGATCTTACGGACATATTCAGTCATGAACTGCATTAAGAGTGGGGCAATTAGCGTATTCAGATTGACTTCTTGAGTGCTAACCAAGGGTTTAAAATCCATTTCCATATTTCTTATGAGCATTAACAAAGGTACATGTTATTTACAAGACTCCCCTACCTTCAGCTTCAGTGTACCCAGTATCCTCCAGCTGCTTATACGGGTTGAACTTTGGCTTTGGCGCAACGACAGGTGCAAACTTCTTGGGCTCTTGCTGCTGAGACATAGAGATACTGGGGATCCCGAAGGAGGGCGTGGTCTCCATCCTCGCAGTCACCTGACCAAAGTTTTCACCTCCAGTGTTTGATGGATTCCATGATGGGTGAGACATGATTTATACCTGAGAATAAGACAAGGTTTATACAACTAGGTTAGCATTCTCTTTCATCTAGAACTAGCATTCCACATCGATGTATTTAGCACTGCTAAGCATATACCAACATATTTTGCTTGATGCTTGTAGATCTCATTAACATCTATCGAAAGATATCTTTGGGTGATTTTTTGGAGTCTCCCCATGCAAGTTATTATGGCCTAAACTTGGTACCAATAGCAAAAATTCTAATTTCAAGGGGGTTTAATGACCAGTGGTGGGACTTGAAACCAAAAGTTTCACAGAATTTGTAAGACTGGTTCCTAAGGTTCTTACAGCAATACTTACATTTTAGAACCCACGACCCCTACAGGGTAAAGGCTGAAGTTTGAATAAAACTCGTCAGTTACCCCTCGTCTGGCAATTTGCCAGAAGTGAGTAGGGTGCTCCTAGTATTTTTTTTTCTGAAAACCCTATTCAATACGAGCAGAACGAGGTGCTACAAATGATGGTAGCATCTAAATTGCACCAAGGGTAATTTTTCTGGTCAAGGTCCCTTTCTCACTTTAGTTTGACCTTTGCAAGGTCACAGGTCGAAGGGGAAATTTTTTAAAAAAATAACGTCTATAATTTCTGAACTCAGCGTGTCTGAAAACCCCCAGGTGAATTTTTCTAGGAAAATCTGAGACGGACAGGCAATGGCACTGGTTGAGTTGGCATGGAATGACCCTTCATTATTATTTGTAGTTCATTATTTTATTTTTTTAGGTATTAGATTTGAAGGTACTCAATAAGGGAGGTGTGTGGTCCGAGGACAACATGCTGTTTCAAACTAGTCATGTGTCGCTAAAGTAGTTTATTTTATTGTTTCTGTAATAACCAGTTCACATTTAATTTGCCTAAAACACACAAAAATACATGACTTTGTAAAGATTTATTTTTTCTAATGTTGATGCTTATCTTGTTAATGTGTGGGAATCGTGTCAAAGCACAATAAAGATATAGAAAGAGAATGTTCTACACTAGTAATGTTCTCAGTATAGGTCTCTGTATGTCTGCACAGCCTTTCTTTTTTAGCATTTAGGGTTTTTCATACTCAGCTGCCTCTTCAAAAGAGCATCTGAATGCCATCTTTCTTTCAGTTTGATTCAGTGAAATGTCTTGCGGTCAGAAATGTAGGTTACCACCCTGGCTTTTAAAGCGCTTTAGCAAATTGACTGAACTATTGAAGTTATTTGATAAATACAGTTTGTTTAAACTGCAAAGTAATCATGTTTAATACTGTCGTCTGCGTACTCACTACATTCCTCCATTAGGACAGTCTGCTCTTTCTGATCACAGGCTTGGTTTGCTCATGCCTCTCAAAGCTGTTATCCTCTGGAGGTATATAACAAATCCTAGGAGGTTACCACATGCAGCAGAAGGAGGTTATTTCAAAACCGTTTGGGACCCTGACTGCACCTTTAATTGTGTATGTGTGTGTGTGTGTGTGTGTGTATATATATATGTATATATATATATATATATATATATATATATATATATATATATATATATATATACACACTACCGGTCAAAAGTTTTAGAACACCCCCATTTTTCCAGTTTTTATTGAAATTTAAGCAGTTCAAGTCCAGTGAATAACCTGAAATGGTACAAAGGTAAGCGGTAAACTGACAGAGGTTAAAAAAAAAAAGTTTAGGTTACCAAAAACTGAAAAATAATGTACATTTCAGAGTTATACAAAAAGGCCTTTTTCAGGGAACAAGTAATGGGTTAACAACTTACAGCTGTTCTGCAGCAATGGAAGTAAATTAAGCCTTGAAAGTTGATGCTAACAATTCCTACAGGTGTCCCAACTTTTGTTGATTACTTACAAACCCTCTGTCTGTATAAAAGCAGTGTTGGAACAGACTGTGTTACTACACCCCCTTAAGCATTATTTGGACAGTATTGTACTGCAGGAAGTAGTACATTGCTCTCATAATGGCGAGAAAAAGGCAATTAACAAAGGAAGACAGACAGACCATTATAACCCTTAAAAGTGTAGGTCTTTCCTTTAGAGAAATTGCAAAGAAAGCCAAGGTGTCAGTGAGTAGTTTCCTATACCATCAAAAGGCACTTGGAAACTGGAGGAAACTCTGACAGGAAGAGGTCTGGCAGACCCAAAGCCACAACAGAATCAGAAGACAAGTTTCTGAGAGTCAACAGCTTGCGTGATAGGCGGCTCGCAGGACAACAGCTTCAAGCACAGCTTAACACTGGTCGAAGTAAGCAAGTCTCAGTTTCAACTGTGAAGAGAAGACTTCGAGCTGCAGGTTTGACAGGTCAAGTGGCAGTAAGAAAGCCATTGCTAAGATGGCAAAATAAGAAAAAGAGGCTTGCCTGGGCCATGAAGCACCGCCAGTGGACTACTGAAGACTGGAAGAAGGTCTTATGGCCCGATAAATCAAAATTTGAAATCTTCGGTTCATCACGCAGGGTTTTTGTACGCCGTCGAGTAGGCGAAAGGATGGTTCCTCGGTGTGTGACACCAACTGTCAAACATGGAGGCGGAAGCGTGATGGTCTGGGGCTCTTTTGCTGGATCCAGAGTCGGCGACTTACACAGAGTGAGTGGCACCCTGAACCAAAACTGCTACCACAGCATTTTGCAGCACCATGCAATACCTTCTGGTATACGCCTAGTTGGTCAGGGGTTCATCCTACAGCAAGATAATGACCCAAAACATACCTCCAGGCTATGTCAGAACTACCTTAGAAGAAAAGAACAAGACGGTAGGCTTCAAATCATGGAATGGCCAGCAGTCTCCAGACTTAAACCCCATCGAGCTGGTTTGGGATGAACTGGACAGAAGGGTGAAAGCAAAGCAACCTACAAGTGCAACACATTTGTGGGAACTTCTGCAACAGTGTTGGGAAGAACTTTCCGAACAATATTTGATTTCCATTGTAGAAAGAATGCCACGAGTGTGTTCGGCTGTTATATCTGCAAAAGGTGGCTAGTTTGATGAGTCAAAAATTTAGATTAAATTTTGTTAAACAAAACGATTCCATGATTTCTTTTTTTATCTCCAATTGTTTATTTGTTTTATGCTTTAATTTCAGAGTACATTGAGACATTAAACTGCGTAAATTTCAATAAAAACTGGAAAAATGGAGGTGTTCTAAAACTTTTGACTGGTAGTGTATATATACTGTATACAGTGCCTTGCGAAAGTATTCGGCCCCCTTGAACTTTGCGACCTTTTGCCACATTTCAGACTTCAAACATAAAGATATGAAACTGTAATTTTTTGTGAAGAATCAACAACAAGTGGGACACAATCATGAAGTGGAACGAAATTTATTGGATATTTCAAACTTTTTTAACAAATAAAAAACTGAAAAATTGGGCGTGCAAAATTATTCAGCCCCTTTACTTTCAGTGCAGCAAACTCTCTCCAGAAGTTCAGTGAGGATCTCTGAATGATCCAATGTTGACCTAAATGACTAATGATGATAAATAGAATCCACCTGTGTGTAATCAAGTCTCCGTATAAATGCACCTGCACTGTGATAGTCTCAGAGGTCCGTTTAAAGCGCAGAGAGCATCATGAAGAACAAGGAACACACCAGGCAGGTCCGAGATACTGTTGTGGAGAAGTTTAAAGCCGGATTTGGATACAAAAAGATTTCCCAAGCTTTAAACATCCCAAGGAGCACTGTGCAAGCGATAATATTGAAATGGAAGGAGTATCAGACCACTGCAAATCTACCAAGACCTGGCCGTCCCTCTAAACTTTCAGCTCATACAAGGAGAAGACTGATCAGAGATGCAGCCAAGAGGCCCATGATCACTCTGGATGAACTGCAGAGATCTACAGCTGAGGTGGGAGACTCTGTCCATAGGACAACAATCAGTCGTATACTGCACAAATCTGGCCTTTATGGAAGAGTGGCAAGAAGAAAGCCATTTCTTAAAGATATCCATAAAAAGTGTTGTTTACAGTTTGCCACAAGCCACCTGGGAGACACACCAAACATGTGGAAGAAGGTGCTCTGGTCAGATGAAACCAAAATCGAACTTTTTGGCAACAATGCAAAACGTTATGTTTGGCGTAAAAGCAACACAGCTCATCACCCTGAACACACCATCCCCACTGTCAAACATGATGGTGGCAGCATCATGGTTTGGGCCTGCTTTTCTTCAGCAGCGACAGGGAAGATGGTTAAAATTGATGGGAAGATGGATGGAGCCAAATACAGGACCATTCTGGAAGAAAACCTGATGGAGTCTGCAAAAGACCTGAGACTGGGACGGAGATTTGTCTTCCAACAAGACAATGATCCAAAACATAAAGCAAAATCTACAATGGAATGGTTCACAAATAAACATATCCAGGTGTTAGAATGGCCAAGTCAAAGTCCAGACCTGAATCCAATCGAGAATCTGTGGAAAGAACTGAAAACTGCTGTTCACAAATGCTCTCCATCCAACCTCACTGAGCTCGAGCTGTTTTGCAAGGAGGAATGGGCAAAAATTTCAGTCTCTCGATGTGCAAAACTGATAGAGACATACCCCAAGCGACTTAAAGCTGTAATCGCAGCAAAAGGTGGCGCTACAAAGTATTAACTTAAGGGGGCTGAATAATTTTGTACGCCCAATTTTTCAGTTTTTTATTTGTTAAAAAAGTTTTAAATATCCAATAAATTTCGTTCCACTTCATGATTGTGTCCCACTTGTTGTTGATTCTTCACAAAAAATTACAGTTTCATATCTTTATGTTTGAAGCCTGAAATGTGGCAAAAGGTCGCAAAGTTCAAGGGGGCCGAATACTTTCGCAAGGCACTGTATATATATATATATATATATATATATATATATATACAGTATATATATATATATATATATATATATATATATATATATATATATATATATAAAGAGAAATACAGTGGCTTAACTTCTGCAAACACACAGAGAGAATGGCAGAGTGCTGGTGACCCACGGTCCCTGGCATTGCCACTGAAATCTGAAACATACATCGTGTGTTGTGCATGTTTGTGGCAGGGAACACATTATCCTTCCTGTCACTCATGAGAGAGATGAATAGCAGAAACTCTTGGAAAATGCTGCCATCCTGGGTTCATATCAGACTACTTGGAACGGATCTCAATAAACAGCTTTTGAAACTTGTCCTAATATGGAGCCGGGCACACAAAACATTCTGCTTTTAATCACCGCGATTTACAACATGCCAAAAGCCAGCATGGCAACGACATTCAGGAAAGAACTACCATTCTTCAAAGTCAAAGATATAGCCCTGTGAAGGTTTTTATATTGTTTTAAACTGCACATCTAGTTGTATTTGAGTGTGTGACAGTGGTAGACGTATGGACAGGTTCCTTCATATGTACCCATTGTGATACTCCCAATAGCTAAAGCATGTCCTATCCCAATTGTTGAAGCAGTTCTCTAGGTGTGCAGCATGTGGGACTACAGTGAGCCATTAGGATGGCCCCAATGGTGGAACTGCAGTACAGAACAGGATCCAGGCAGCTGTGAAGACAGAGGTGCGTTCTGTTCTTCCAGAGCATGTGATTTAAATAATGGCTGTGTGTGACTGACGGCTTGATCGTTGCTTTGAATCTAAATGCTAATCTAGCCAGAAAAATCTGAGAATCACTCCCAGTGCAGACATGTAATGACTTGTGACAGTGTTATAACATCTTGCCCTGTGACGCCTTGACATTAAAAGGGGCATGCGTCACAAAGCAGGGAGACAGGGGCACGGTCTTCAAATGGTCTGTCAAGTCCTATTAGCACAAGCTTTGGAAGAATGTTGCCCAGTTTTAACTTATACATATTGGTCTAAGCCTGGCATTTTAAAGTGGCTGTCTTACCCGCTCACTCTGTAAAAACCGTTACAAAAAAAATAAAACTTAATAAAAACAATGGGATAGAAAAAAAAGTCAGCAGTCTCCTCAATATGATGTTCCACGTCCACCATGATGGTGTTAAACTCAAACAGTGTTCACTAACATTTTTTGCCTGTCACCTCCCCCTTTATCTGCACATCCCCAAATACAAACTTGTTTCCAGAGCAGTCAAAGGGATTCACATTGTCAAATAAAGAGAGGGCCATTGGAAGACTATGTTGGGGGAACAGTCCCAATTGGTTATCATCATAGTTTGAATGCGCCAGTAGAGTATCAGTACTCTGACATATGGGTACAGAGGTTTGTTGATGAACAAATTTGCTTACAGTCTTTGGTTTGCATTGTTTTTTCTAAGCAGTGGAACTTATTTAATCCATTCATCTCCCATTATCAGGGAGGTGTGGTCTGCCAAGGCTTGTTTTGCATTCTCTTCTTAGACCTAATAAAACACAATTTGGGTTTTAATCAAACAGTCGGAGAGATAAGCTGCCACCCATTCAATTGAATGAATAAACCGAATTCATCACACAGCACTCTCATTTCCATATGAAGCAGAGACGATTAACTATTTCCTTCCCGGAAACGGCAGGAATTTGCTTAAATTTATTGTGATTATAAAACAAACAGTATTCATATACAATGTGGCTGGGAAAGAACTCAGCGTTTGACACACTGCACACACAGAAGCATACAATCAAAATATCTTTAAATACTTTGTTGCTGTTATGTATAAATCAGATTATCTTCCATTCTTTACATTTGAGTGCATTCCCCCCCCTCCCCCTCCCCCTCCCCCTCCCCCATCTCTGCTCATACTCCAAACAGCCAAATAACAGCCCCTTTGCTTGCATGTAAATTCTCCTCAATTCAGCTTTTTTGTTTTTGAGGTTGGGCATTCAGTAGCAAGTCAGAGTGCAATGTTTGATTAACACAAAAATACTGAAGTGATGTACTTATTTATTCATTCTCTAGAATATACGGCATAATAAATGTTGGTGATGTGAATCCCATCAAGGCTCGTGTAAAAGGGATGGAGTCTTCGCAGACCCTGGCAACCAGGAACACTGCAAGCACGTGCCTTAACCACAATGCAGAAGAGTGGGGCTCACCTACATATGTGGTCATAGATCTTTTAACCTAATCTCAGATCACAGGCAGGACAGACCCGTAACGACAACACAGTGCGTTAAGCCGTTACCTACTGGGGCTTTGCACGGTTTGTCAAGACTATAGTCTAACTTTATACTGTGGCTTAGCTACTAAGGTTATAAAGCTTAGATGTCCAAGTACCAGTTTTAGAAAAATGTCCCAAAAGGATTTTTGACTTTGTTCACCTGGTTTTTCAGCATGACATCACAACACACGCACACATCAAAGCAGACAGACATCCTCCCATTTGTTTTTTTTGTGTGTAGAATCAGAAATAGGTCACATATTGATTTCTTCAACGTGATTCATATGGTTACCAAGAACTTGGAAAGCATTGCTCTATTTCTGGGTGCCATCCAAGGACACAGTATCCATGTGGAATAATAATAAAAAACAGTTCTCCAGCACAAAGAACAGGAAAACAGAAACAGCAACATTTCCCATTGGAGTTGACTGCTGTGTTTCAAGAAAGAAAAATCGTTTTAGATGTGGTTTCAAAAGTAGTACAAATTCTCACTTGTTTAAAAAAGCGATTTGGAAATGAACTTTTAACCCTATTTCAAACAGTTGACAAAAGGTATCATGAACAGTGAACTTTGTTTAATTGATCACAACTGTCCTGCTATGAGGAGGGTTCTGAAAGTCATGTCAAGTGCAAGTACGTATCTCAAGTTATAATAATAATAATAATAATAATTTATTTCTTAGCAGACGCTCTTATCCAGGGCGACTTACAAGATATCACATTATTTTTACGTACAATTATCCATTTATACAGTTGGGTTTTTACTGGAGCAATCTAGGTAAAGTACCTTGCTCAAGGGTACAGCAGCAGTGTCCCCACCGGGAATTGAACCCATGACCCTCCGGTCAAGAGTCCAGAGCCCTAACCACTACTCCACACTGCTGCCTGATCTTGTAAGTACCTGCAAGTGGCCTAAACGTTAGGGTTAGAACTGAAGTTTCCACCAATAGTGTCAATAGTCAATAGTGCCAATCACAATAACAGAAGGAACATCAAATACAGTACTGTCACTGATGGCTTTAACTTCCACCAACAGGCACGCTTTGCAGGCAGTCTATCAGAGTGAAGGGACTGGACGGGCTGAGAATGAGGCACCCACTCCCCCCCTAAGAGGGCAGGCTTGAGGCACATTGGCACCACGTGGAGTATTTCACATTGCCACTGCCTGTGAGAGTCTTTCTCTTTGATAAATGAAAAAAGCAGTGCACATGTTCCTTCCTGATGTTAACCATGATCTACTAATTACTGGGACTAGGGGCTGCAACCACAGCTGTGGCTGCAGTGTTGATGGTGTAACAGACCTCCTTTGTAATTGTAAGACTTAAAATCAGTTCTTCATCTATAAATACATATTTAAAAAAAAAAAAACATTAAAAAAATCCCATTATATCCCATAATGATGTCGAGTTTCTCTTAAAACTTGTGGGATGTATTTTTCATTCAAGATGGGCTGCTTTAGAAACCTATTTCTTCCAATTTTTTTTTTTTTTCTTATGCAACAGGGGTTGCCAGTAAAACGTCCCGTACATCAGTAAAATAAATGCAATATGTTTAAAATTGTCACAAAAGTCAGCAATTTCAACCTTTTTCCAATCACTGTAGTTCCTGTTTTGCTCAGCTGATGTACATCTGCTTATAAAATAACAAACATTGCAGCAGCCTTAGAGCATGCAACAGCAAACATCAAGTCATTCAGTAAAGCCTGCGCACTGTAGTACTGGCAAGCTGTCAATACACCGGGGCAGTTTATATCTGTTAAATATGAGAGGAACGCTGGGCAGTGCCTTTAACAGGGCTGCAGGCAGCCGGCCAGGGAAGGCGAGGCTGTAAGAGACATGGCATTTTGTTTGGTTTTTATGTTGGATGCTAATTATATGTTGACTTTGTTGTAGTTTGGGCTTTCTTGGCCAGGTCAGTATTGGAAACGAGAGCTCATTCTCAACTGTTTTTTTTTTTTTTTTTACTGGTTAAATAAAGGAATTGATTGATTGATGGATTGATTGATTGATTGCACATTGAGGAACTGGGGCCCTGACTACTATTGTCCCCATTGGAAACGTACAGATAGAAGTTTTTTCCTTTGTTCTGTCTCATTCTGCTTCTAAACTATCCAGCGCTCCCAAACAAGTATCAGGGCTGGATGCTCCTACCATGAAGCTGAATGAATACACTTCACTGAGTTTCCTCTACTTTCGTCTGCTGCTGGCTTCTTTAAATAACTCACTTGAAAACCTCATACAGTACTTAACCTCTTTTAGAAAACAGCCCCTGGCTCCCTTGTATGCATCAACTAATTAGTCAGTACATGTCCTGCCTTCAGACCAGCTCTCAAAATGGAATGTTTGTAAGTGCAGGATCCTTGGCACAGGGTAATGCTCCCGGTCTAGGAGAGGGGTTCCTTCAGCATATTCCAATGTTACCCAATCACCAATCCCTGACACCAAATACTGGAATCCCTTTAAATGTCTGGCAAACCCGCTGTGTAAGATGTATTCTTCTTTCTCGGATTCTTGCAACATGTGTGTCTAGTTATGAATACACCCCAGGGCTGTGGGTTAAGTTTCCAGGATTTATCTGCTGTTATAGAAGTAGTTTAAGATGCAGAATGCAGTAATTGTACTGCCTAAACCTCTTTCAGACACCCCGAACAAGGTCCCAATCAAAAAACCCAAACAAGGTCCCAATCAAGTCTAAAGTCAAAACTGGACGATTATACAAACCTATGTAATGCAATTAAGAAAACAATAATTGATTTACTTTCTTACAGTAATTTTAAATTGCATAATCCAGGAATGTCCAGAACCAAAATCTGCACAGTTTATCCTTCCTTTTATAAATCTGTGCTGTATTACCTGGTGCATTGAAAAAGGCATGTTTTAGTCTGTAGTTTAGCTCTCTTCTCATAGGTAAAATGCACACTTCATTTTAAAGATTCATTTTAAAGATTCATTTTCATTTTCACAAGTAAATCATTCCAGTAAACCTGCCTATATATGCTTATACACACACACACTGTATATTAATGAATATGCTCCTATATGAGAATGCCAAGTTGGTAAGGCTTCAATTCCTGATGTACAGAAAAGCATGTTGGTGCTCCTGGAATCTTTTACCAAGCTCACCCCAAACCTTCTTTTTTACCAGGCACATCAACAACAGGAAGATGAAAACGAAATGAAATAACTGCAGCCCTCCCCAACACCAAGTGCAACAAAGAACAGGACAAGCACGACAGGAATGACTTCAGTGTGTTAATGTACCGGCCCGGGTTCAAATCTGTCTTGAGAAGAGAGAAAGAATGAATCAGACTCCCGGGGCAGGCTTGAGGGGTGGTGCTCAAGGGGCTACGGAGGGACTCTTCCACAGACTGCTTTACTCACTGCCCTCCAATATCCTAGCCAAAGGCATTGTGTTACCTCTTTACACAGACTGCTCTGTTATGGAATGAAAAGAGTATCAAATCAATTTCTTATGATTCGGATCATATTTAATAACGTCATTGGCTCACTCTTTGATAAAGATGGTCTGGACAAAAGCTTCATTGATATACTGTAACTGGCAGTCTGAGAGGTTTATTAAGGTGTAGGGACAGGGACATGACTAATGGCCTAATAGTCCACAAGGTGGCTAGGGTTAGAATGCAGTTCTGCTATGTTGGGTGACCAGGGATAGCAAGAGAAATGTCATACTTCTTCAAAGCAAGCCAAATCCGAATACCATCCTACAAAATGATTACTATTAGGGTTGAGCAATGCAGCATTGTTTGCTTTTGAGAGAACTGATGTTAATCTGTCATCAGCACAAACTGTGCCCAAACAACACAGCGTCCAAGCTATCCAAACAATGCAAGAGTCATTTTGTCAGTGTAACCCTTTGTAGGGTTCTGTTGTTGTATTCTTTACAGGGCGCATTGTGTTGACAGCGGTTTTAGAAAGGTAGCATTACTCATTGTGACAGGTAGGCTTTAAAGATCTGAAGTGCGTCCATTTTGTCGAAGGAAGAATTTCAGACAGGAATTTGCCTAGTTATTGGAAATGTTTTGGTTGGCAAAGGTAACACTTCAAGAATTAACCTTGAAGGTATGATTCAACATGTAATGGCAGTTTAATGACTTGGAAAAGGACAGCATTTGGAATGTAAATTAGCATAATGTACTAAGAGTGGTGCGGCTCTCCAACGGCAATGAGAAACTCGGTTTAATAGGTAATTATTAAATTGCTAAGTATATATCTCATTGATATCTACTGATGTATTCATTTTGTGGTTAGAAGTGAAATGCCAGGTGTGGGTATAGATGTTGACAGTGCATATTTTAAAAGGTAAAAATAGAAAATAAAAATGCACACCAAAAAAAATTGAGCTTTAATTAAAAGTTATTTTGATGATGGAGACCTGTGAAAAGATACAAGGTCCTTTAACACCCCTGGTCATGATCCTTTTTTAATAATACCTGGCATTGGGTGAGCCCAGCTCTCTGACTGGCTGAACGAGATTCGAAGCGGTGCTGCTTATAGGCTGGTTGGATCTCTACAACCTCGTCCCGAAACTTTTTCTTTCGCTTCTTTCTTTCTTTCTTTCTTTCTTTCTTTCTTCTGGAAATGTCTTTGTTATAGTTCCAGTGAGACTCTCAGAGGTGGGCAGAGTGGAGGTAATGTAAGGGTCGTATTGCTTAATTCAACAACACAGTCTTTAAACTGAAGAGGATGGCAGCGGGGTTTAGAGAGGGCAGGTAACGGAGTATGAATGCTGTAGGAATTAGCTGTGATTCATTACTTCATTAAAGTAGTGTATGTTGTGAAGTGATATTCCCAATGATCACAGAGCCTCTTCAGCGCTGGTCTGCCTAAAAGATGGATTTCACTAAGCTTACAGCTACATTCGACAACTGCCAGCACTGAGAGCTATCGCCAGGCCCAATCCCATTTAAAATGCATTACTATTACAACATGTGCATAGCGAAGAACAGATTTCACTGTTCCAAAGTGCCATCAAAAGCATTCATTTTTACTTTAGTTATGTACATTACTATTTTCACTTTGTTAGTGTTATTATAGTTGGGCCAAGTTTAATTAAATATTTTTTTTTAATACTTTATTATGAATAACAACAACAATAACAATAACCCTAATCCTATAACCATAATAATAGAGACATATAAAACACTGAGCTAATATAATCTCTGCAAGTGGTCTGACCGCAGGGCTTCCACATTCACATTACTATAAAACAATCACAAACAGCGTTTAGCAACAAGAGAAGAACAATAGCTTACAACCTAACTACCACACAGTGAGAGCCTCAGCTCGATAGTGTAAAGTGAAGGGCCTTTGAAACGACACATGCAGGTCTCGATACCACGGGGGCACTGCAGACCCTGCGAGGACCTCCACGTCGATGCAGCTCCACACAGCAGGGCTGGAGAGATTACTTCAGATTCCTCTATTGTTGACAGTCAGCCCTGAACAGACACTGTGTTTCGACAGAGCAGTTTCTAAAGAATGCAAGGGTTTAATCAGTCAGGATCAAGGGCAGTGAGTGCATTGGGAGGAGGGCGTTTTGAACTTGAACCCACATATGAGCTCAGAGGTGGGGTCACCAAGTGCTCCATTATGGCACGTAGATTATACAGGTATACTGGTGTCCTATTTCAACCCACAAGCACCAATGCTGTCAGTGTCCATACAGTGCAACAGACATGTCCTCTACAACCTTTGAGAATTGTTTTATTTCTCAACAAGTATAATAACAGCTAATGATTACCCTTCAATTGGTTGAACTAAAGCAGACTTATAAAGACAATTTGACCAGTATACCGGTGCATGCTACTGGACCCTGTGGGTGTCTAACTCATTTAATGCATGTGTTGCCTGTTTTGTTTTAAAAAGTAGAAGCAGGCAGGGGTTGCATTTCCCAGTGGCTGAAACTGTATCTTTAGTTGTGGAACAGAAAGCTGGTTGTTATTGTTGTTGTTGCTGTTGTTGAGCACCACAGCAAGGAACCACAATAAACATGTTTTTCATATTCTCATATATATATATATATATACACACACACAAACACACACACACTATATTGTCACTAGTAAATCAATATACATTTTGAGAGTTTAAACATCTTAGGATTTTTAAATATGCTGTTTCTGGGAATGTATCTGGATATTACCGACATGTCTTTTTAGGTTTATTACAGGTCATGTCTACATTAGAAGGTGTATATCTCGCACTCAAAATGACAATGGCAAAACGTGCTTCGCTCGTGGGCTTGACCAAACGATGAGTGTGCCAGAAATACACTCTCAACATGGAGCAGAGGCAGCCACCAAACACATGGATACATTAAAACAGCATATAGGTTAGGATCCCAAGTAGAAATGTGACCTGGGGTTCATTGTGGAATGGCCCCATCCACTTGGGATCACGGTGATGGACAGTGTCATTTTAATTCTACACAATGTATCCCACACTGATGGTCGTACCGGGGCTTGTGATCCCAATGTGCGCAGAATAAGCACAGGTAAATAAATGATGGGAACCCATAAAATCACTATGCAAAGCTGGCCAAAGAATATAAGGGAGGCTGCTGCATTCTAGCTCTCCCAAATGAAGTTGAAGATCCAGTTTAGTTTTTTCTCCCCTCTCTAATCTTGACATCTCATTCAGTTTGTTTGCTCTGTATTACACAAGGCCCTTTCAAAGCCATCCAGCTGCTGCAAAGCAAGGTGGCTTGAGTTACCATGATTTATTCTACAGTGATCTGGCTGTCATTAACATGGGGAAGCTGACTGCATTTAACCAGGGGCTTACTGTGTCCAATGAGAGTCCCAAGCATGGGTCACCGTTGTTTGTGTGCATCATGAATCATGTTTTGATAGGGAAATTTGAATTTAAAAAAAGAAAAGGAAATTCTTACACGGTGTAGGTTTGCCAAGCATGTTAATTGAGAAGATGAGGCTGTTTCTTAAGATTATAGTCTGGATGAAGCTTAAAGGACATTCCCTAAAAACATAACATTAATAAGATCAACCCTTTCAATACAAAACTCTTGAACTCTCCATTAGACTGGTATTAATGACTTATCAGGGTATAACAGTGAGCACAGACACTATACAGTCACCTTTTCTCAGTCTCTGCTTTTTTTATGCACCAAAATAATAGAGTAAGTATTCCACCAAGGCCTAGCAGTGCTAGTAAATGACTTCAAAATCTAAGAGCAAGATGCCTTGATGAATAATGAAACACCAGCTCCCCTTTTACTTTTTGTGGTTTCAATTCTTCAGCTTGTACTCATGTTTGGAGATGTGAAAAGAGCATGTGGTTTTATAGCGCACTGCCCACCAGCTTCTGATTTCAGCTCCCCATTCGGCTGAAACAAACAGGAAAGAAAGTTGCACTCAGTTCAGTATAAAGATAGAGACTTCTCTTTTCAAGATCTTCACAAAGATGTTGCACTCTCTCAGAAAAGGGGACTCCTTCTCCAATATCTGTGGTGTACACACTGCATTGGTCTTCAAACACCTGCAGCAGGTCATTACACTGCTTTTGCAGCCGTTTATGTAGCTGTGCCTGGGAGTCTGTGCTAACAGATTCATCATTCACAGTCACAATCAGGATCGTTCTTGATTGATCAATACTGTATACAGGAAAAAGGCACTCCCTTAATGTCTGGGGCTCGATCGTCAATTTGAACTCACACATCTTTAGAAAAATATACAACAAGCAATGTGACTGCACAGTATATGATGGGTCCCAAGCTAGAATAGAGTACCCTCACTTTGCTCAAATTGTTTTTCTGTTACAGACACACCCTCTATTTTCCAGTAATTTAGTTTTTTAATAATTCAGCTAAGATGACACAGAATGATACTCAGCAAACATTGCATGATATCGCTGCTTCTTGAATCATACAGTTTCTCCAGCAATGACACTAGCAGGTGTCCCGATGACTAAGCTGCTGGGTTATTATTGCTTTTATTATAATGACTTGAGAAGAGAATCTCTGGCAGACAGTGCAGTCTGAGCTGCGAGGTGAGATGAAATGTGTCACTGCCTGCATGGACCCACGCCCACAACAGCCAGCACATGCTAGGCTGAGAATATAAATGGCTCCCAAGGATATCAAACCCCCAGACATCTCAATTTATCATGTTTAAGTCCAATTTCACAAGATGACTCACGGAGGTCTGGGTGTCATTACTATACTGTATTTGAAAACTAAAAGAATTTTCAACAGTGAGCAGCCACACCAAGTTTGACCACAATTACAGGATACGTTTCGTGTGTGTGCGTGTGTGTGTGCGTGCGTGCGTGTGTGCGTGGCAACAGTATACTGCATCCCATCTGACAAGGGATACCAGTATTGGGGGGAGTGCATTTAAAAGGGACAAAGTCTTTCCTCACATTATTTGTTCTTTCTATTTTACCAACCAAACAGCCAACAGAGATCAACATTCCTTGAGGGCATCTTGAAACATATTTAAGACGTACATGCGCAGAATATCTTTGAAATGCTGTGGTTTTTTTTTTCAATGTCTGCTTAAATACCATACAGTTGTAATATAGTCACAAAGTTGTTCAAGACTGATAAGTAATCCAAGTAATTACTTCTCTGTCTGTATTGTTAAAATAAGCTAATATGACCTACATGCGCAGAATATCTTTGGCATGCTTTAACTCATGAAGTTTTTGTTGTTTTCAAAGTCTGTTTAAATCCATTAAAGTTCATGAAGCTTCTTCTAGACTGTTGTACTGTACGGGGTTTATCTTTTCATGTCTCAGAGGCATGGAAGGCAGCATAAACTTCTAATAATCAACAGCAAAGTGAACAGTGCGAGGAACAAAACCAACCTTGGAAATGTTTTGTGTGAGGCAGTAGTACATTCTTTGAAGTACTTGACCCTTGACCACAGAAATACCTCAGAATGAGAATATGTTTTTGCAAGAAAGCATTTCATTTTTTTTTTCTTCTTTCTCATGCTTCCAAAAAAGGAGAAGATATCCACCAAGAATGCAGAGCAAGCGGACGGACTGTTATTTTGCTGGCGCTCGTGAGAATAACAGGTCGAACCTCATGTCACTCCCAACCTTGTATACTGAAACGTGACTTTAACCCAGAGGAAACAAGACCCACATTATAGTTTCAAAAACCACACAATGAGCTCTGTTTAATTCATCCAAACACCACCAAGGTAAATGATGCACCTAACTAGGCATGGAGAAACAGGGGAGAGTGGGATTTTAAAGGATTTAAATGACAGCAATGTTTAGCTTAAATCCTCAATCATAAAAAGCTTCTTTATAATGTTCTCCAATACTGCACACAGTTTGAACTGGTTTGATAAAAAGGGAACTCCAGATAGCTCAGGCTGTTCATTTGAACGGTTGCGATTGTAGAAATGTTCACATCCTCCAATCCTCACATTTCTGTGTCTTTGACTTATGAAGTATCATATCAGAGAATGAACTGATAGCAGTAGCAATACAGGATTACACTCACTTTAAACACTGTAGGTATTGCACATGTCTATGGGGAATTTGCAGGACGAGCTTGACCTTGACATTCATTTCTAATGCATCTTAGACGGAGGTCCCATGGTCCCAATAGCCTGAATGTCTGATTTTTCCCTCCTTCCCCCAAACGGCCCGTGTGCAGATAAGATTTTGATGATTGTCAAACATAGCTTCCCTTTGTTTTTTTTTCTTTCTTTGTGTTTATATACAGTACAGTTCTGTTCAACCATAATGTTAAACACTTAAATTCCAAAGTTCAAACATATCGGCTAATGGCTTTAGCCGTGTTATCAGTTTTGTGACAAGAAAAAAAAAACAATGGTAAATGAAGTTTATAGGAAAGTTGATCAGAATGCAGGACCACACCATTAACTATGTAGTAAATGACATTACAAACACATTAATAGATTTAAATAGAAATAAGTGAGTGTGGTTAAGATGGCTTGAAAAGCCTACAAGTATCTCCACTGTTTGTTGTCAAACACACTTCCCCTTGACAAATGTATGTTAAACATACCGACAAATTGATTATATATATATCCCTCCTAAAGTCCAACTTCCACTGCCTCAAAGTGACAGGAGGGTGACTACGAGTTCTCAAGACGAAGTACAGCGGGGTCTCCTGACTCTGGCAGGTTCAACCATGCTGTGAAAGCTTGAGTAACACACTTGGCCAAAGTGGAAGGGGCACTCACCAACCTGCCTGGCCAGCATGGTGAGTTATGGCCAACACCCCCATGATGAAAGCACAGACAAAAACATGGCCCTCATTCCCCAGAGGCTGGGCTGCTGCCGACCAAGGCAGCGGACGGTTAGGCACGAAGGCAGAGGGTGCTAAGAATCACCGGGTTAAGATTTTAGGCTGCCACAGAACACTGACCCTGGCCACGTACAACTGCAGAGCTCGTTCAGGTGAAGCAAGACTTCAAGAGTTGAGAAGAAGAACTTGGAAGAATCAAGTGGGACATTGTAGGACTAAGCGAAGTACGACGAAAAGACGAAGGACTACTAGAATTCAAGAGATTACATCTTCTCTTCTACCGAGGCACTACAGATGGACGAACAGGAGCCTTTGGATTCATTGTCCACAAGAAAATCAAGAATAACGTAGTAGAGATTGACAGCGTGTCAGAGAGGTCTGCAAGACTGATAATGAAAGTTTCAAGGTAGTATGAACTTCAGGTCATCCAAGTATATGCACCAACAACAAGCTATTCAGTTTGAAGAAGTCGAAGATTTTTATGAAGAAGTACAAGAACTACACGAAAATGGGAAGAGCCACCATAAGTTCACCATGGGTGACTTCAACGCCAAAATAGGAGCCCAGCAAGAAGAAGAGAATTCGGTTGGCAAATTTGGACATGGCGACAGGAACGAGAGGGGCGACAGACTTGTCGAATTTGCAGAGAACAAGAACTTATTCATCATGAACACCTTCTTCCAGAAGAAACTCGTCAGGAGTGAAGAATGAAACTGACTACCTACTCACCAATAAGAAGCACACCGTACAAGATGTCTCAGTACTAAACAATTTTAACACAGGAAGTGACCACAGACTTGTAAGATGCAAAATACACCTAAACACAGCACAGGAGAGAGCGAAACTCCACCATTCTCTGATATGATACTTCATAAGCCAAAGACAGAAAACATTAAAATGCGAGGATTGGAGGATGTGAACATTTCTACAATCGCAACCGTTCAAATGAACAGCCTGAGCTGTCTGGAGTTCCCTTTTTGTCAAACCAGTTCAAACTGTGTGCAGTATTGGAGAACATTATAAAGAAGCTTTTTATGATTGAGGATTTAAGCTAAACATTGCTGTCATTTAAATCCTTTAAAATCCCACTCTCCCCTGTTTCTCCATGCCTAGTTACGTGCATCATTTACCTTGGTGGACTACGAAAAAGCCTTTGGCTCTGTTTACACAAGATCTATATTAACGTACAGAGACTTGATCAGCACCACATGCAAGAATGCAACATCCACAGTAAGACTTCATAAAAACAGCGAAAAAATCAAGATTTAAAAAGGAGTTTGTCAAGGAGATAAAATTTCCCCAAAGGTCTCACTGCCACCCTAGAAGACATTTTCAAAACACTGGATTGGGAAAATAAGGGACTGAAGATCAATGGAGCCTACTTGAATCATCTATGATTTGCTGACGACATCCTCATATTTACAACGTGCCCAGAAAAATTACAAACAAGAATACAAGAACTGCACAAGGCTAGCATCAAAGCAGGTTTTAAAATGAACCTGAAGAAGTCTCAAGTCATGTTCAATAAATATACCACTCCACAGGCAATTGAAGTCAACGGGATCAAACTTAAAGAAGTCAACAACTACGTATACTTAGGACAGTTCGTTCTGGCAACGGAGAACCAAATGTGCAAAATCAACAGAAGAGCAAAAATGGGCTGGAGTGCCTTTGGAAGCTTAAGCATGGTTCTGAAAGGGAAACTACCCTTATGCCTCAAAAGGAAAGTCTTCGACCAAATGTGTGCTGCCAGTGCTAACATACGGATGCAAAACCTGGACCCTCAATGCAAAAATGACTCAAATTACAAATGACTCAACAGAGTATGAAAAGATGCATGCTGGGAATAACAAGAAGAGACAGGAAAAGGAAGGAATGGATAAGAGCGCAAATAAAAGTATGCAATGTTATTATAAGAGAAGAAAAACTGAAATGGCAGTGTGGGCTGGACATGTAGCAAGAAGAACAGACCATCGCTGGACCAAGGAGATACTAGACTGGATCCCAAGAGATATAAAGAGATCAAGAAGAAAACCAGGAAGATGGCAAGATGAAATTAGGAAACACGCCGGAGCAACGTGGATCAACGTGAATCGCTCAGCCTGGAGAGGTTCATTTTCTGGAAAGAGAGTGGTGGGGGGTTCCATTGCTAACGGTTTGTTTTTGTCAGCATAATGCAGAGAGACAGAAGTGTAGAAAAATCCCTTTTCCCTTTTTAATCTAAAAAAAAGCTAACCAATATAGATACGCAGTGTTCCGGTCTGAACTAAAGCTGCTAACGAAAGTTAACGAGATTTAAATCAACAGAGATTAAGATTCTCTTAAATCTGGTGTTTCTGCTTTTAAAAAGTGAGGGGCTAAAAAGCACTAGCCATGGTGCGATGCAGGCATTACCACCCCAGTTTTTCACTCCTGATGCTGAAACTTGTGCCAAATTAGTGGTGAGAAATATAATGCTTTTTCTTATGTTTCAATATTCTGAATTATTCTGAGTTTATTGGAAAACAAAAGTATAATCCAGTCTATATTAACTGTACAATAAACCCAGTACCCAGTTAAATGACCTATTAAAGAAGGGAGAATTTGTGGTAATAACTTCATATGTCATTTACACATTTACACATTGGTTTATATATATATATATATATATATATATAATTATATATATATATATATATATATATATATATATATATATATTATATATTATATATATATATATATATATATATATATATATATATATATATATATATATATATATATATTATATACACTACTTGTCCCGACATTAAACCAAATTGTGTATAAAATCACCTGACAGCCGGGTGGGCATCTGCACTGTCCATCTTCCCTGAGACTCGTCAGCCACACGTCCAGCATGCAGAGCTTCAAAGGGAAGCTGCAGACTGATGGAACTTTCAAGCTGGGTCTGAGAATCTCAGGAACATTACAGAGCACTGGCACATGCGGCCATGGCGGCGCTCACAGAGTGAAGTGATGCTTTTATCCAGTCAAACTCTCGAGCTGATAAAATAGACATAAAAGAAGCAGTTATCTGTGATTGGAGACGGTCCAGGTTTTTGTCTTACCAAGCAGTGCCAGAGGAAAAGAAAACCTTGAGAGCTCTATTAAGAGATGCAGAGCTCTGCCATTTTGAACCGCAGGACTAGAAAAGGACAGGAGAGAAGCACTGCTGTAGACAACAGGTCTCAGAAATAATCAAGCATGCTGATAGCAATATGAAGCAGATAAAGTAATGCAATTAGGATACTCAGCACAACTGTCAACAGGAATAGACACTGCGCTTGAGAGAAGCGACAACATTGCTAAGCTTGCTGGCACTAAACTCCTGAATGATTGTACCAGGTTACTGCCAGAACAGGGCAATAAGTAATGCGATGAGCGTGTGCCAGGAGAGGGGGTGGGAATATGCTCTGCTGGAGGGACAGTATAAGAGGATTTCTGTGCTGTATGACAGACACAGCGTTTCATTAAGTGCTTGCCAGCGCTGCTAGACTAAATCACTGCTGCAGAGGTATCCCTTTCTAATTCTCTGATGCTCCATTTTTTAAGAGAATTTTAACAAGAAAAAAAAAATAAGTTAAGTGTTTTGTGACTCAAACATGAGTGCATTTCATGATTAGGCATTTTCCTATTTTACTTTTTTCCCCCCCAAATAAAACCTATTTTGTAACAAAAGAAAAAGAAAAAAAGTAAGAGCACAGTATTCCTTGCTTTAGATAATAATCGCGCAAACTTTGCAATGGCCCTAATGAGTGTAAATTCATATTCTGTAACAATTCAATTCTTCCATTAAAACTTTAAAAAGAGTCTGTCACAAAGGGGACCTTGTGCCTCCACCACATCACTGTCTGCCTCCCGTACAACTCTGCTTACGAACGAAACACATACACTGGGGGAGTTGGAACTGCCCCCACAGCTCCCTGCCCTCATTATATTACAGCACCGTAGGCATCAGCCTGGCATGGGAATGCTGTGGGTAACTCACACAGGCTGGCAAGAGCTCTGGAGACGAAGCACAGGGATGATGATTTCCTGCACAGAGCAGGGAGGGAGTGGTGATTGAGATCAATGTACTTTTTAATGTTGTTTCTAAAGCTAGTGTTGCTGTACATCTAAAGCTGAGGGAACACAAAGCCACTTTTTTAGGAAGAGTGGCTCAAAGCGTGGTTCTGGGAGACCTAGTTTGAAGCAACTTTGCTGTACCAAAGCCCAGGTCTCCCCTGGTGTGCCACGTAATGGGCTATAAGGGCTTGCTGTGCTTTGCCGTTTGAGGCTTAAACCAAACTAGATCATTTACAGTTACAGTTACAGACCTATATCTTGGAAAACCAGGCTGTTTCGATCTGTCTCTTTTCCAGGAAAGTATGCTAACTATTTCCCAATCCTCCTGAGACAAGGACCAATAAATACAGCTCAACCGTACTGCTTTCCAAGCAGAATCCGAGTAATCTGCCTTCTAGAAACTCCCGCCCATAAAACCAGACTTATTACCAGCTCTGCTGGGATCGCTCAACAGCCATTAACACTGCTATGTGCCTATTAAAGTCTTATTAATAGCTTGCAGGACGGGGTGCTATAGGCAGCTGCTGGGGTAACTTCTCGTTTGAAAATGGAAAAGCATGACTCAGTAAAAAAAAAAACAGCTTAACCCACCGAGGGACAAAAATAGGTTTCCAAGCCTGCAAGTCTGTAATGCAAACGTTTATCATTCAGAGCAGGGACAGTCATGAGAAACTTCTCAGCCGCCAATGCCCAGGATTTGACAACATCTGTGCTGCATTATTCTATGGGAAAACCCAATACCATGCCATTCAGAGCACCTGCTAGTGGAGAATTGCTGGGTATTACAGGGAGTGAGACGAGTGCTCTGGTTTTGCATGGTATACATTGTTCTTCAGCTGCCACAATAACAAACAATCATTAATTCCAACAGATATTCACCAGATTCTGTGAAATTAAAGCAGAGCCTGAAGTGAACAAAGACTTGAAATGACTTTAAAACATACAGTACTGTGCAAAAGTTTTAGGCAGGTGTGAAAAAATGCTGTAAAGTAAGAATGCTTTCAAAAATAGACATGTTAATAGATTATACTTATCAATTAACTAAATGCAAAGTGAGTGAACAGAAGAAAAATCTAAATCAAATCCATATTTGATGAGACCACCATTTGCCTTCAAAACAGCATCAAGGTTCTTCTAGGTACACTTGCACAAAGTCAGGGATTTTGTAGGCATATAGTCAGGTGTATGAAAACAAACAATTATACCAAACAGGTGCTAATTATAATCAATTCAATATGTAGGTTGAAACACAATCATTAACTGAAACAGAAACAGCTGTGTAGGAGGAATAAAACTGAGTGAGGAACAGCCAAACTCAGCTAACAAGGTGAGGTTGCTGAAGACAGTTTACTGTCAAAAGTCATACACCATGGCAAGACTGAGCACAGCAACAAGACACAAGGTAGTTATACTGCATCAGCAAGGTCTCTCCCGGGCAGAAATTTCAAGGCAGACAGGGGTTTCCAGATGTGCTGTCCAAGCTCTTTTGAAGAAGCACAAAGAAACAGGCAACGCTGAGGACCGTAGACGCAGTGGTCGGCCAAGGAACCTTACTGCAGCAGATGAAAGACACATCATGCTTACTTCCCTTCGCAATCGGAAGATGTCCAGCAGTGCCATCAGCTCAGAATTGGTAGAAAACAGTGGGACCCTGGTACACCCATCTACTGTCCGGAGAAGTCTGGTCAGAAGTGGCCTTCATGGAAGACTTGCGGCCAAAAAGTCATACCTCCGACGTGGAAACAAGGCCAAGCGACTGAACTATGCATGAAAACACAGAAACTGGGGTGCAGAAAAATGGCAGCAGGTGCTCTGGACTGATGAGTCAAAATTTGAAATATTTAGCTGTAGCTGAAGGCAGTCTGTTCGCCGAAGGGCTGGAGAGCGGTACACGAATGAGTGTCTGCAGGCAACAGTGAAGCATGGTGGAGGTTCCTTGCAAGTTTGGGGCTGCATTTCTGCAAATGGAGTTGGGGATTTGGTCAGAATTAATGGTCTCCTCAATGCTGAGAAGTACAGGCAGATACTTATCCATCATGCAATACCATCAGGGAGGCATCTGATTGGCCCCAAATTTATTCTGCAGCATGATAACGACCCCAGACATACAGCGAAAGTCATTAAGAACTATCTTCAGCGTAAAGAAGAACAAGGAGTCCTGGAAGTGATGGTATGGCCCCCACAGAGCCCTGATCTCAACATCATCGAGTCTGTCTGGGATTACATGAAGAGAGAGAAGCAACTGAGACTGCCTAAATCCACAGAAGAACTGTGGTTAGTTCTCCAAGATGTTTGGGCCAACCTACCTGCCGAGTTCCTTCAAAAACTGTGTGCAAGTGTACCTAGAAGAATAGATGCTGTTTTGAAGGCAAAGGGTGGTCACACCAAATATTGATTTGATGTAGATTTTTCTTCTGTTCACTCACTTTGCATTTTGTTAATTGATAAATATAAACTATTAACATGTCTATTTTTGAAAGCATTCTTACTTTACAGCATCTTTTCACACCTGCCTAAAACTTTTGCACAGTATTGTATATACATTTAGGCACATTAGTTTGCAGACTGGAATGATATTAGAATAGATTTTAATGTGTTTAATCAGTGTTAATCCAATAAAATGTTATTAAACCTGCTCTAACATTCCAGGTTTGGAGAAGGATGCCGGTTTGCTGCTGAGAGAAGGATGCCAGGAGTGCACATACAGGAGGTGGAGGCTGAACACTGCAGACACTTCATCCTGTCATGCACTTGCTTTACAAAGATCTTCGAGATGCTATAAATGTATTCATATCAGAATGACTGTGCTGCAGCCCGACTGCCTCCTGTCTCATGGGTCAAACCTGTCAACTAACTTTACAAACAAAGGGTTACTTCTGAATAAAAAGCATTTGCACCATCATCTGTTTTTCTTTTTTTTTCCTCCACTAAACTGTGCCTTTAAAAAAACATAGCTTGTCCATTTTAAAGCAGTTTTAATTACTTCTGACTCTCAGTAATTTGTTCCGGACACAAGGAGAGGAATATAGAGCTTGACTTTGAGATAATGCCATTCTATCAAACACCATAAATGAGATTGGCCTTTATTTATTACCAAAGTCGACAGCTGTCAGATAGATGTCAGGCCGCTTTACTAAAAGTGAGACACACGAAGACAAGACAAGACTTAGATCAGTTACAGAATACACAGATCAAAACAACTCAAACAAAAAAAGAGAAATCTGTACAGATTTAAAAAAAAAAATTACGATTAAAGGGTATGAAATCATTTTAGCCTCAAACCTCTTGTAAAATGAAATGTGCTGTTAGTGATGCGAGGAGCACCATGGAAACGGAAAAGAGACACTGGAAACTAATTAAATGTTCTTTGTGCACTGAAAGAACAGTAAACACGAAGGCTGAAATAACAGCTTGCTGCCATAATCAAAATAATGAAACAGTCACACCAATAGCTAGCTGGCAAAAGTTCAACTTTCTTTCTTTTTGCAATGGTTGTCACCTGAAGTTTCCTACAGCCCCACTAGTAGCTACTCTATTTAAATGTGCTCCAGACCCCACAGCTGCTCTATATTAACGTTCCTGCTTGTGTGCCTCTCCTGAACAGGATCATTTCTGCTGGGAGTCCGATAAGAGTTAATATCTGAGCACGCTGCTGACAAGCAAGGCTGTGTTTAGAATTCACCTCCAAGAGTAGGGCTGTGTGGCTTTGTGCTCTTTCCTAGACAACGTGGTGTACTTGAAGAGTCTGGATCAAACCTAAAGAGGTGCAGCTGGGAAACAGCAGTTGCAATTATAAATTTCAAACACATACAAAAGAAGTATTGCCATTCTGGTGTGAATGTTTAATGAAAAACAACCTGAAATTAAAGGTGAACTTGAACCCTGATAACCTCTGCCTGTTTTGGTCATAAAACCCAGCCTCAGTAATGCAGGAATCCTGCAAAGTCACGTAGTCTGTACACTCAATAACAGTGCTGTGTATTCCGGGCTTTAAAAAAAGGGTATGCGAACTGCACCACCAACCCACCTTAAAAGCAGGCAATAGAATTAGAATGACAGAAAAGTAAACCTTGCCTAATCCTTTTAGTATGTGCACTCAATGACCTGCTAAGTGAAAACAGCATTGAACATTCAGAGAATTGCTGCACAAAAACAACAAAACCAGTGCAGTGCAGCTGAACAGACCTGCAGGCAACAAAGCTTTGTAATCAAAAAAAGAAACATATTAACCTGAAGTACCTCTTCAAACAGAGCCTGCATTGTTTAATATGTAGTTACATTGTTCTGACATGGAATGTTGATTATAGTTGGCTCTTCTGAGCAATACAGATAGCCCCGGCACCACAGAGATAACACGGACATAAACAAACAAGACAGCTGCTTCCTCATCCAGCGCTCAAAGAATATCACAGACATTTGCAGAGCTTTTTGAGATGTTATAGTAATAAAATAATGACTTGAATCGCATTATTGAGGAGTTTGGTGATAACACGAGTGATCAGGAGATGATTTATCAGTATGCATGACTATGAAGATGTAGGTGCAGCGAACAAGGGGTGGGGCGGGGCTGGCGATGCAGTGTCCTGTTGATATGCAGTGCCTTTTAAACATGTTTTACTGTGAAAAAAAAACTTTTAAACAGCGTGTGAAAATAAATTGAACCGGACGCGCCTCACATGCGCTGAATAAATAGACCGCTAAGGGCTAGCTCTCGTGGTTATCGGTAGCTACTGTAACAGAGTCCAGGACACACCTGAAATGTTCAAGCATTTTGACATTTGTATTAGTCACTATGCTTTGCATTATAAAACAGGCATGGTCCCTGGACTCCACTGCGCTTTGTGCTCCAGCATACCCAGAAGGGTCTCCAGTACACCCTGTCTAAACAGGCAGCATGAGGAGCCAGATGTTACTGTGGCGGTGCAGGGAGGTGCAGACCAGACCACACCGCAGCACACTGGAACACTACCCTGCTGTCAGAAAGCTTGGTCACACTCACATGCCTTCCATTTGGCTAGGAAATACGAATGGAATAAAAGCATTTTGTCTTGGTTCTAGTATTAGGTACCATCTGCAAGGGCAGGTAACAAGCTCCCATGTTTTCTATAGGGGAGGAGGTTCAGAGCTGTAAACCCACACTGACCTGGGTTGTTTTACTGAAGAACATGCAAAGTAATACATTTGCTCCTTGGCAGCGGCCCTTGTCTGGAAAGGTGCTCCTTTAAATATTCAAGGTGGTCGTTGTTGCGTTTGCACATTAACCTCTTCTCTCCTGCAATGATGGATTGGCGCTACACCGAAGAATTGGGATCATGTGACCACGGGGGGGTGGGCTGAATCACGTCCGGAAACTATACATTAAAAGAAAAAAGCAGCAATAAAAAGCTATTACACCAGATTACACTTTCAAATCATATTAAATACCGAGATCATTTTTTTGGTATGTCACGCTGGGTGTGCAATCAGTGTAGTTCGCACACGGGAGGTATAGTATAGAAAGGAATGCTGATATTCCAGGTTGTAGCTGCACTGCTGGAGTTTGTTTTGCCCTCTCAAGCAGTCTAGCTGAATTGCAACATCTGTCGTTTCTGTTTAGCATTAGAGGAAAGTGTCACGGGGGTCAAGTTCAAGCTGCCTCGATGGGGATCTGAAATGGAATGTAAACTCTGACCTGCTGAACACGTCACTGAATGGCTGACACACCGCACAGAGCTTTTAACTAAGGGCTGCTGGCATCTGGAAATTCTTATGAGGTGCTAGGATCTGATTATGAGGCTGGGAGGCCATTTTAACTAAAAACAAACTGGAAAGGTGGACTTGAACTACGACAACCTCTCGCTGTTTTTCTCGTGAATGAGATAAGAAAGAGTTCTGTGTTAAAGTGGAAAGGTTTAGCTAAAAACATGCCTGCTGAAAAACAGGTAGATTGAACCCCCTGCTAAAGTCAATATTCAGCAAACTGACAGCTTATGTTCTAACATCCGAGCCACCTGCTTACGCACTCAAAAATAAATGTTGATTTGGATCAGATCAGTCGCTGGTGTCTTTCAATGCAAATTCCATGCTCGTTTTTAACATCCTCTTTTTCAATACTACCCCCCCCCCCCCCCCCCACACCTTTCACATCAATAAGCTTGAACATGTTTTTCCTCTTTGTGGTTTCACAGAAACAAAAAACAAATATGAAAATGTGTGTTATTATAATACAAGGAAAATATACTGTTAATAGAAAATAAGTCCTTTCCAGTTGACCCTAATTTCAAGACCACAAAAATACCCTGAATGCATTAATTTCCTAATAAAAACACACTACTAATAGCCCCCACCCCCAAGCAATTTTTCTTTTCAAAATGCCAGCATGAAATATACTGTAAAAAAGCAACTTGGATTTGAAAATATTATTATTATTACTGTTATTATTATTACTATTGAGTCTAATTGATTTTAATAATCCGCTGTGCAAGGGTAGTAACCACCACCATGTTTACTGCAGTGCCCAGATGACCTCCATGCCTAACACAAAGAAAGATCTAAGTAAACCAATTATTTTATTGTTATTTTATAATCTACACGGGTCTCTCTTTGTATTAGTGCTGCACTATTGAGATGTACCTGTGCTGGCCCTGTGGGCACAAACTGAAGAAACTAAACTGAACTAAACTAACCCTCCATGCCAGTCCTGGCGAGCCAGGGGCAGCATTGTGAAACCAAGCTATTTGGATTTCTGCATGTTTCTTCTTAAGTTAACATACAATTGAATATGTCCTTCACAGTCTCCTATTTCAGAAAGGAGAAGCAGCTAGATTGGTTGTTCTCAAAGCTTTTGGGCCACACGCACACTTCTGTGTTTGTCTCAGAAGGCTGAGGGCATGATGTTTTTTTCTCTGGACATTTAAAGACAGCACACAGTGATTTACAGTGGCTAGCAGGTAATACAAGGTGGTGGGTGGGTAAAGCCCATCTCCCTACACTTACCACTGTAAACAAGTAGTCAACGAGGTCTCATACAAATATACAGGCAGCTACATTCTGGGTGAATGAAGTTAATGGACATCAGGGAATTATGTTTTGGTGCAAAACTGTGCCTGATTCTGAGGGCTGTCTGTATAAACACATCTGACAATCTGTTGGATAAACTTGATCATCTCTTTGACAAAGAGGATCCATTTATTCTGCAAGGGGATTGCATGACACATCATATCTGTGTCAGATCTGAGCTTGGCATCATTATCCCTGCTTCTGTCAGGACAGATTTCTGTTTTAGGAACTGAATCGCAGTAATCCCTAACCCACCCTCCCCATACTGTTTGGACTGAACTTCAGAAAGGATTTCACTTTTGTACAACAGGAGCTCCGGACTGTGAAATCTCTACATTGTTTGTCAACTTTCTCTCAGGATTTGCCAATACGGTGTCAGATTGTTATGAAACATCTTGCACGTGTCACTTTCATTTGGTGAGCAAATCATGCACTGGGCTTCCTTCAATAACCATTCACCAGGTCTAAACCGGAACAAGCAAAACATGCAACCCCATTTGCTTGAAGTTGAAGAAGATGTACAGAGCTGATCTGTTCCTCGCAGCACCGTGGTGTTTCTCCATGACGTCCACTTAAGAAATGTTTAGAAAAGATGATGATTGCACAAAAGTCTGGCCGTGTTTTGCTTATATTTCTGTTACACTGTGGAGCGGTACACTGTGTTCTTGCTAATACACACGAATGGATAGAAAATCTCCTGGGAAATCACTGCAGGGCATCATGAAAATGTATTGTGTGACACACTTAATAACCGGTCAATCAGTGTTATGTGAGCTTTCTGAAAGCAAACAGCACGGCAGCAGACTGGCAGCTTTCTGAAGAATGTCAGTCAAATAAAATAACACCTTACATGACTCACTTCCTGCGCACTCGGTCACATGACCCGATTAAAACAACTGGAGTAAAACTGAGCAACAGCACAGGAAGCGATTCGATACTAGGAAGCAGAAGCAACTTTAACTTCTATACAGTTGTCTTTGATGTACCTGCATCTTCCAAACTGAAGTAAAAACATGCTTTTAATCATTTTTGCACATACCCCAATGTAAACTGAGATGGCAACACTTACCCTAAGTTTGAAAAGAATAGGTCAGCTCTCCAACAGCAGATTAAACTCTGAAAGAAGAGACATTGGTTAGATATAGTGCATGTTTAACAGAAGTATTCTCCAACAATTGCTTAAGCTAATCTGAACCACTCAAAATCCGACCCACAAGTGTACTTATCTGGAACCAAACACAGAGACGATCTGAGTGCAGTACAATAATGCATCTGAGGAAATCAATCAAATGTGTTGCACCAGGGACATGCCCACAGCAACAGGCACTAGGTCAAAATCATTACCTTTTTACATACAAACTGTAGTCTGAGATCAGTTTAAAACTAAGTGAGTCCTTGTTAAGATCTACTAGTTTAAATTGAATTTAATAGGGCAGAACACGATTTTGTAGAAATTGCAGTATTTTCATGCTCCTGAAGTATCCATTAGCTGCACCCGGGAGTTACTAATGACCATAATGTCTGAACAAAATGAAGGTATTAGCGGTATTATCAGTGATGACAGAACTGTAATAATGTAAGAAAATTCTCTTTTTCAAGCAGCTTTTCTGTCAACGTGATCCGTGGACACACAGTGAAAGTGCTTCAGTTAAAAGATGATTATTCTAAGTTTAAATCCTCTTATTCACTGATCTCAATTAACCCCGGCTCTAGGTCAGTTTCTGACTCGGGGAGTGAAAGCGAGGTTCAGGGTGTTCAATCGGAACACAGCCTGGGGATCTGAGCTCTACATGCATCTAAGAATCGCTTATCAAATTGTGATGAATTAGAACATTCTTTAGCGCAGGTCATAGAGCGGATCACAATCCGTGGATATAAGGAGATCACGGTCCGTCTTTCTTTACACTGCTTTACATACAAGAAGCATATTAAGCAAAAAAAACAAACACCCAGTATGTCAAAACCCGGTCGCTCGGGCGTGCTCCGGAGACGAGGGACAGTGGGAGGGTGGTGTACAGAAACAGGCAGGTGCTGACATGAAGAGCAAGCTTGTGAAAACAGGGCTTTGTTACCCTGCGCTCCCTGGCCACTTCATTAGGACCACCACTGAATATCAGGGGGTATCAAAAGAACACAGCCTAATTGAACATGTGAATGCATGGCATGTCGAATGCAAAGCGGTGATCCCGACTCCTGATAAAGATGACAAGAGCTGTTCAAGTGCTCTCAACACACTGTACTCAGGACTCCATAAAGATTAACTGTGCATTTGGGAAACCCCTTTCAGTGAATGCTCAAACTTGCCTTACTCGAAAATGACCCAAACTTCTCCAAGATCAAAGTGGCACATGAAACTACGCACTCGTGACTCGGCCCTTTCTCCAGTTCTTTATTCCACAGCCAGAAACGGTTTACCTTCTCTTTGAGGCATGTTACCAAACCCCACAAAACTTCTAGGGCTTTTTGTGTTCCTGCCAGTTCCCATGGTGAATCAAAAATGTGAAAGCAACCGTGCATGTTTTTTCAAATAGTTTAGTTCAATTATAACTGTCACTAAACTATAGTCACTTCTGAGTTTTGCAAGACTCTTTCTATCCACAATTACAGTGCTGTATTGGCTGTTGAACTGCTCTTACTACCCAGTCCCTTGGGAGACCAGTTCATTCCTTTTGTGCTGTATTGTTATAGAGTTGGTTTTATTCACAGCTATGTATATCACTGTCCCGCATCTTATATTTTATGTCTGCATAATGGAAAGATTCAGCCATGAGTCAGAGGGTGCAACTATGTTGTCAAGAAGAAAATATCCTGATCAATTTAAATCAAGACTGCAATTTAGTGGCAGCAATTTCATTTTAATTTCAAGTCCAGTATGATCATTTATTTTAAAAACAGTTTTTATCCTGACAGCTCCTTTTAATGCAAAAGCGAGGAGACAAATACTCACATTATCTCATCAATTTACTGCTCAAACCTCGGACACTGCTGATCAAGCCTAAGTGATCAGACAATTCACGTACATTACGCTATCAACATCATTTCAAAGGCTGCTCATCAGTCGAAGAAATGCAATTTACTCTTTGAAAAGGTCTTCATGCCTTTCAGTTTGAATGAACATTAAAGAGTTTGTCTGGATAATTTTAAAAAGAGATCAAAGGCTTTCATTATTATTGAAGGACCACAATTTAACCAACCCCCCCTTCAAAAAACCCCAGATTGCTTTTCATTTAAATAATATAATAAACCCATCATCAGCTTTTCCCAATTCTGGGTTTAAGCAATCGGTCTTTAATGAGACCTGTAGCTGATTCCTATCAGAGGCCCGTGGACTTGATTTTCCACTTTACCTTATTAAAATGTGTTGAAAATAAATGTAAGTAAAAAAAAAATAATAATAGTTTTAGGGAGCAGCGATATGAAGTTAAACGTAATTTTGGAGATAAAGGTATTTGCAAAAACTGGAATATCAGCATGCATTTTTGACATGTTTGCAGGTTCCTCTGCTTTTACGAAGGCGGTTGTGATTAAATTGCCCAGTGCTCAAATTGTTACAGTTCTGGTTGACACAGCTTGCTCACCAATTGCTCAGACCTGCAAAGGGACTGAGTGAGGGGGGGGGGGGGACAAGCAACCTTCAATATGTAAACACAGGCAGTGTGTTTCAAATCACGGCAACACCATCAAAGCAAGACACGAGCAGAACATATAAACCCTCTGAACCCCCTGGCCTGACAGAAACACAAGCCCCGGGTGAACGAGTGCACTGCTCATATAGACGGGCCTGTCACGATGGACTTGCTGACCTGGGAGGGGTGGATACAGTACATATTCTCAAATAAGGGTTGGAATTACCTCATTTATATTCCAGTCACAAACTCTGCAGGGTGCTTTTTATCTGCCAGTGCAGGTAAAGATTATTTTAAACCCTGTGCTGCTGCCTAATAATGTTGAATGATGAATAATGTAACGTTAACATATTGAATTGCACACCGCTTTGTAGTTTTCCATATATTAAAATGAAAAACTGACAAAAACAGAAAAACGTAACATTTCGATATCTAACATGAAATACTGTTTCTTTGATTACATGATGTTAAATTAAAGATCTCAATTATATTCATATTCATATTATTATTATTATTATTATTATTATTATTATTATTATTATTATTATATATATTTTTTTTAATTATGTCTCAATCCTAAAATTGTAAATAATGCAAAAATTTTGGCCACAGCTATAGGCAGTAAGACATTCAAACAAAAACTGCACAAATTCTAAAATCGTTTAGCTTATTTTTAAATGGGTGCTTTTGATTTGGCTGACAGATGGATCATTTGTTTCCTGGTAAAAGAGCAGTGTTTTGTTTAGCAGAGCTGTCAGTACAAATGAACGTGAATGCTGTGTTAGGAGACAGACGAGATGCCAAGTCCTCTCAAATTATAAGTGTGTGTTAATTGCTAGGTTCATTGAGAAATAGACAAGGATTCAATATGTTTTGCATTCCTGTTTACAGTTTTTTTTTTTTTTTTTTTTTACAATAACACTATGTTTCCTCTTACTTATTATTGAGTTGTTTTTTGTTTTAATCTGACATCTTATTAGTGAAAGGTGGAGTTTATTGAGCCCATGAAGATTATTCACAAAGTAGACTGCGCCTTTATGGCTCTTTTCAGGAAACTTCTAGGAAATCTGAGCTCATTTGTTTAGAAGTTTGTTTTTAATACTGCTTTTGCATGCTGACTGGATTCGTTTTTTTTTGGTTTTTTTTCAGAGCAGTCATAAGTGACGACATACTAAAAAAATACAAAAGCAAATAGCATTTTCTGAACAACAAGCAGCATTTTCTGAGTTATGCTATTTTACAGAAATAATTGGGGACCTAATTAGTGACTTGCACCAGTGAGAACAGTGGCCTGCTTGTTTAATCTTTAGCATTGGCTGCTAGAGCAAAAAAAAAAAAAAAAAAAAAAAAACAAGCTGTGTGCTGAGACTTTGTTCCCTAAACCCAGCACTCCAAGAATGTAAGCACGACCCTGACCCACAGGGAGAAACTTTAGATGCTATTACTGCAAATAGTTGTACTCGTCTATAAATATTTTGACTTTAGCTTTTTCGTGATTGCTACATTGTAAACTGCTCCAGTAATTGACTGTGTTAACATAATAACAGGGATATGTCAGGTTTTAATAGCAGTCTGAACTCACATACTTTATACCAGCAGCTGGTCAAACCCTGTGTCAGCAAAGAATATTTTTTTTTATGTACAGAACCATTTTCTTTGCAAAATCAAAACTCCATATTATAGAGTGCAACTTATTTAATGATCATCCAGTTAACCCTATCATTATAGCCCACTACAGCAGCAATCCAATGCAGTTTATCAAGCTTTTGAATAAATCAAAGACAGCTTAAACTTCAAGCAATGCCCCCAATAGACACCAATAAAGCATTTCTCTTAATAAGATCACCCTGCATGCCGCATACCAGATACCTCATATGGCAAGACTCTGTAATAAAAAAGTTCTTGATTACACTTTTTTTTTTTTTTTTTTTAGTTTGGAATCGCCGATTGTTTTTTTACCCCATTTTCTCCCCAGTTTGAAATGCCCCATTCTTTTTAAGCCTGGCTCACCACTGCCACCCCCGTGAGAGAGAGAGATGAAGATGAGCATACGCGTCCTCCGAAACGTCTGCTTCTTTTCACTCTGCAATTGTGCGTTGTACCCTGGGAGCTCCCATCCACAGCCGGCAGTGGAATAGCCTGGACCCGAACTGGCGACCTACAGGCTATAGGGCACATCCTGCACTCCACACGGAGTGCCTTTACTGGATGCGCCACTCGGGAGCCCCTTTGATTACACTTCTACACTCAACTGTTCACATGCCAAGCTCAAAGGAGTGCGATTTGAGGAGAGGTCTGTATTTTGTAGATGCAAGTACAAGGCCTGCACTGAAATACGAAGACAGATGCTTTTAAAATTGTAGGATATGTGTTGAACCACACCGTTTGTCTGTCCACAGCAGTGTACTATTGCTCCATTGGAAAATACAATGTTTAAAATACTCTTGTAGGTCCATCCGTGCATATCGGGAATTAACACTGAGACCTGCATATACTACCGGTAAGGCCTGAGTAAACATACAGTAAACCAATAACCACTTATCTCTAAAATCAGGATGGATAAAACAAAACAAAAAAATATGCTGCTTCTGGATAAGAAATAAGCTGCACTTCAGAAAAGAATCAGGACAGCGCCGTCTGCGAATTATTGATTAATAGAAATGTATTCCTATACAGCCTTGGAAAGAATGGGTTACACATATATATATACCTATACTGTACAACAACTCATTCTGCACAGGCCTGCACAGAATATCTATTTATCAAAAAGCCCTGTAAGCCAGCACAGGCAGAAGACGGTCAATCCCTTCTACTGAAGACAGCATTTGCCTTCATTTACTAGAAAAAAGAATTCTTAGCAATCCCAATATGTTATTACAGTGGCATAATAACTTTCTCTTTGGACTAAATGAACAAGGCTCCCGTTTCACCCTCCCAGCCCCTCGGCAGCTCACTATGTCTGGTATTTGTGCAGTAATGTCTTTCTCAAGCCCTTGAAATCCATATAAGGAGTACACCACAGCCTCTTGGGTTAGACTCTGCCAGTTCCTGTTTACACATTCTTATCCTCTTTCATTCTGCCCTTTCCGATCCCAAGAAACATCATTTCTAAAAACCAAAAAAAATATAATAATAAAAAGAAGGGTGAAATACAGTATCATCCCTCTAAATGGATTCAAACTTCATTTTTGCATCCAAGAAAAATAGTGGGTCTATTTTAGTGATCTAAAAGCACCACTGTTTCAGCTCTCCAGTATATTAATCCTGGTGGTCTATCCCCCTCCCTTCTAAACACTACTAAACCCAATGAAACGTGCTGGTGGTATTACACGCTGAGGATAGGATCATTAAAACAGACCTCACTCTTATTTTGACATTACAAAACAAATGAAGTTAAACAGCAACATTTACATTTTCTACTTTCTTTTTTTTTTTAACTTTCCTTTTGAAGTGTTTGCACACATTCTGAATAGTTGCCATTCCTTAGATATTGTTACATTCTGTTGTTATATTTTGGTAAAACGTTTTTAGAAAGTTGACAGCTACCACTTCCAAAAGCAGGAAGAGGACCAGGTTACATATCCAGTGCTGCTAGGAAGGCAAACAGATAAACACATTTGCAACAGATTACAGCAGCAATGTTTCCTCGTTGGCCAGAAAATAAAAATAAAAATAAATAAATAACAAATAAAGAGCCATACTTTAGTCAAGATATTCCAAAGCGCTGTCACGTTATCCAGCTCATTAAAACAGGACAGTCTGGGTTGAAAACTTCAGTGTGCATTCTACATCTAATAAGCTAATACTGTACATGAGAAGAATGCTTATTAATACGGTAGCAGCCCAGTGCACAATACCATGGACCATGGTTAAAGAGCTTGGGTTAAACAAAATCGAATAAAGCAGGGAGGCCATGTAAAGGGCAACTCTCTATTCTATCCCAGATTTCCAATGCGAACGAGCTCGAGAACTGGCTGCTATGCTCAACCTAATGGTAGCACCCCCTGCTATTGCATCACACCCGCCCTGTCAACTCCTGATGTCATCATAGTCATGCCACCTAAGTGCGCAAGAGCAAGTTCAGGGTGCCCCTTTCCAGTACCTTGGTAGAGCTGGAGATAGTAATTGAAGTGTAGATAGACACTTAGCAGCCTCTAGCCTTGTTTGCTAACCAGTTAGTGGTCTTCATGCTCTCAGGTTTTCTCACTTGCACAGGTACTCTGCTGGTGGCTTTTACTGCACATTTTCCATAAGATCTACAAACTTGACCAGGCTGCCACAGTCTGCAAGAACCCTTTAAAGACGTTCCAGCTCACAAGAAACAAAGCTTATCCGCAAATCCTGGGCAAGCCCTAACAAGCAGCTCAGCTCTTAATGCACAAAACCTGTGGTGAGGAGGACACACTGAAGGCACTTTACCAGCTTGGGATTAGCGGGATATAAGGAAGCATTTATCTTGGCAGTTGCAATCCTGGTATTTTTCACATGTGGGGCTGTAAAAAAAAATAAACAGCGTGAAAGAAAATAAACAAACAAGGTTCTCGCTCAGGAGAGTCTGCCACTGACGCAGATCGTGATTGGAGTGGAAACGCGGGAAGGAGAACGTGTAAACAAAGTCATTTCACATGAGGTTCAGCGAAGCAGCTGTGCAGGGCTGGGTGCTCAGCAAGCAACAGATGAGGCTACTTCCAGAACACCACCATAAGGGGTGCCTGAAATATTCTTGGCTTTTTGATTACTCTTCATCCAAATGAGATTGTTAATTACAACGTCATTTAGATCTTTTAATTGGGCAACCTGATTAATACAGTAATAGAACAAACAGCAGATGCTTATTTAGTAAGGCATCCCAAAACGAACCAGATGGCCACTGAACTTCTGTGTTTGTACTGTACATTGCTGAAGCAGTAAGCTTTTTTAATCTATGGCCACTTGTATAAAAAGACTCCTTTGGGGAGGTGTGGGGTCCATTTGCAAATGAGCATTGCAAAGCAAAGTTCTTCAAGTAAATAAAACCGTACCGAGAACATGCTTCTGTCAGCAGGAGATCAGAGGAATCAAACAGCAGAAAATCAGAAGGAAGGGAGTGCTGGTGTTCCGTAGTTTTTGGCTTCTTTTTGTACTGTGCATGATCTGCACATGCTCACCACTGTTTTACTTCTCTTGTTCTGCTTACTGTGTCAGAAAAAGTTTTAATTTATTGGTATTAAGTAAGTATAAATGGATAAAATTATTACTGTTGAGTATTTTTCCAAAATGGGTAACGCTACCTTCTTAAGATTATTTAACTTAAACGAAAATATGTAGTATGAACCGTTTGTTGACTATTTCTCAAACATGGGTAATTCATCTTCCCTGTTTCTAAAAGAGGGGTAGAAGTTTCTGACACCTGTCAGAATTTATTACCATCTCTCCCCCCCGCCCCATTGTAAAAAATACAGTGGTAGTAATGATGGCGAGGCAAATTGTGACATCTATAGCTGTCAGATTTTGCTACCGGTAGCAAATTCTGATGGGGAGGCATATTGTGACGGTACAGCGGTGCTGGCAGGCTGCTCCAGGACGGTGGCTGTCCCTGCTGACATATTATGTAGGTCAGTAGGTAATTGCCAGGATTTAATCCCCACCAGGCTACACACACGAGGCATGTTAAACACCACCGAGGTGTAACGTGCCTGCAATAATCAAACACAATCAGTGTCGAGTGCAATTGTTTTACTGCTAGACAGACTGTGTAATTCAATTAGAACAGGCATGGGCGCACCGTGCAAATAGCAAGAGAGAGAGAGCAGACACTCGGGGGGTTAAAATCATCAGAGGAGTCTTGGAGTGATGTCATAGACATTTACTAACGTAATGTATCTGTCATCATCATCATCATCATCATCATCGTCCCTTTTATTCCTGTAAACCTCTACTCGTTAATACATCTCTGTTGTGTTCCAGATATCACATCAACCCCTCATCCTGAACAGAACTACCAAAGAGGAATTGGAAACTGCGCAAAAAAAAAAAGACGAGGTCAGAACTCTGTTACTGCGTCTGTTAAAATACACTGCCAGCAAGCAATAGAGGTGTTCTGGCCAATTGGCAAAGTAGGCTGGTCATGTGAGCAGGAGACATTTCTTCGTCAGGCTGTTTGCATCTCATTAAGATAAGGCTCTCAGGAATCTCCGGTTCAAAAGTATACGAGTAAAGAGAAGATTAGAACAGACTTCGTTGAATGTGTTTAATTTGTAATACATACATATACATACGCACACACACACACACAAATATTATAAAAAGCAAATCCTGTGCTATTTTGTTCAGATTAAAATGTTTAAAATAAATGAAGAGTTACACTTTGTTGTTATAAAATGTAAAATACAATATATTCTGAACTGTGAATATTGACTAATGCAAAGTTGTTGGATTTTTTTTTTTTTTGTCTAACTTGTAGGACTTAAGTTCATTTTAATAATATTGCGTTTATTAAATGTTATTTTTGTCATTATTGAAATGCATCCTTACAATACATCTTGACTGTCTGATGTCAGAACTATACTACAAAGGACTTTCATTTTTAATTAAAGACGATCCATGTATTATAACAAGCAGAGGGCAGAGTTGTTCCGATAAGAGTTCCTCTTCTCTTTCTAGTGGCAAATGCATTTCTAAGAGGTTTTACTATCGTACGCCAGTATGGCGCGGGGAGGACAGTCAGGTCTGATGCACACACCGACATGGTTTTGCATGTGTTCCAGATGATCTGGGGGTGCAGTATGGCACGGGGAGGACAGTCAGGTCTGATGCACACACCAACATGGTTTTGCATGTGTTCCAGATGATCTGGGGGTGCAGTATGGCACGGGGAGGACAGTCAGGTCTGATGCACACACCAACATGGTTTTGCATGTGTTCCAGATGATCTGGGGGTGCAGTATGGCACGGGGAGGACAGTCAGGTCTGATGCACACACCAACATGGTTTTGCATGTGTTCCAGATGATCTGGGGGTGCAGTATGGCGCGGGGAGGACAGTCAGGTCTGATGCACACACCAACATGGTTTTGCATGTGTTCCAGATGATCTGATTAAAAAGAACATGGAAATGACAACTTGGGACAACATTTTAAAGGGGGCGGGGTTAGTGTCAGTTTATGAATTGAGAGCTTTAAACATTAAGATTAAGATCCAATCAAATTAAGATTAAAATCCAATCTTCATTAAGCAGACATCCCCATCTTAACTGTATTGTAAACTTGCAGCACAGCACGGAGCAGTTCATGCGATTCTGTGCTTCGCGCATACAGTTAAAACAAAAAGAAACTGATGAAGTACAGTAGCTCACACGTTTTCCATCAAGGACAGACTAAACCATCCTAGATGTGTTTTATCCCTTGAATATCAATGCATGCTCCAATCAAATTGTCATTGTGATGGCTGGAACTCAATCAGTCATTTCTTTTTTACAGATTGGATAATTAAATCATCCCAAACACTACTTCGGTTTGATCAATCAGACACGCCATGTTGTCGACTAAATTGTTCAGGCTTTTTTATTAGAAGGATCTTGAGCATTCAGGCTTTTGCTTTCCAAACTCATTGATGAGACACAACCGAACAACAGGGATGGTACTTCCTCCTCATGATACATCCTCAGCATGATACTCGACTCAACTCAAATGTATTTTAAGAAGAAACCTTGTGTACCTTAAGGGGTTAAACAGCCAGGGAAGCTGATCCACATTAACCTGGTAATCTAAAAAAAAGCTTTCACGAGTCTTCTCTTTACACCAGATCACTATTTTATTAGCTCATATTATTGTAGAAGACATGACTCATCTAAACAATCTGACAAGTCATTTGCAGCTGACTTGTGCACAGGCTGCTTTGGCAACCCAGGGCCCTACTCTGCAATACAGATCCCGTGCGGAGGGGTGAGGCAGGGGTACCACAGAGGAAGGCAGCATCATCTCAACCATGTCCTAATTAATAAATGATCAATAAATGATTAATAAATGAAGTTATTGTACCTGCGAGACCTTCTCGGTCCCAGCTGCCTTCCCCTGTGTTACTGCAAGCTGTAATTATCCCCCGCAATCGCCACTGTGTAAAGCAATGGCTATTCATATGACGCGACTGTTTACTCATAGAACCAGTAACAGAACATAAGATGCAAAACTAACTTTGTAAACACAAAACCAATAGCCAACTTAAATACTGAAAATCAGTGCCTTACGTCTCAAGAGTTTGAGAGTATTCATTCTGGTAATTAGTAAACCATTTGCAGTTGTAGTAATTAAGTAAATTAACCAAAATTTGTTTAAATTCAGCACCTTATTTATTGCTAGTTTTTCCTATTTAATACACTTTTCCTTGTTAAAGGTGTTGTTGCTAAGGTTGTAAAATGAATGTCCCTACCCCTGCTCCCCTTATCACGGATGCTACCTGCATCTCATCTCAGTATCTCTGCTAAAAGCCTCATCTGGATGAAGCTCAGTTATGGGTGGTGTGGCACCTCCTGAATTGTGTGGCAAGCATTGGTTGCCTCATGCACCACCAAGCAAAATGTAATTTGATTAACACACTCCTCAATCATTAAAGTCTGCAACATCATTCCTTGCAGCTACATGAAATCCAATTACCACTCCCCTTTTCCAGCCACTTTCCTTCATGAATTCAGATCCTTCGTGCCTATTGTTATATAACCTGCCAGCAAACAATAGCACTAAAGGCAGTCATAAGTTAGCCCTGATTCCATGCCGATATGCATCACGCAGCACAGACAGAATTATGCATGGCTGGCTGATGACTGGAAGAAAGTGAATTTAAATATGAATCCGGGGCATGTCAGTAAATATGCTTAAAAGACCATAACCACAGTTCTGCCTGACGCATGATGGCCAAGATGTTTTTCTTTATCTAACCTCTGGTCTTCTATTAATGTGTCGCTTTCTTGTACAGTTTTCGTTTGATATTATCTCATTTCGAAAAAAAATGTAAAAGATCTTAGAAATCGGTTATCTTTTTACCTGTAAGGAAACTGTCAAAAAAGTGGGTTTTGTACTCATTCAAGATGTGATCATTCAACCACCGAAAACCTGTTAAAACCTCAGCTTTTATTTATTTACATGCATGTTTTTCTATCGGACACCTAATCTGGTGCACAAACTAGGCATCACGATAACAGAATGATGGGAACAGATGGACTGAAGCACCTTATTCCCGCTTTGCTGGGAAAATTTGATCAACTTCAGACTACCATCCTTCCCAGTCCCAGCTGATTAAATCAGCCGCTGAGTGACCGCACACACAGTCCGTTATTGACCCCAGGAATCAAGCCCCCTCACTTCCTTGTTCATTTCTAACCCCCATCCGCTCTGAACTCAGCTGTATTTTCTTAGTTTCCATTGAAAAATCAATAAATTTATATAACAAATGGAAAAGGAACAGTGTCGACCATAGCAACCTCACAGCAGAGATTTAATAACCCAGCACTGCTCGTTTGGGGTTATTGCATTTACACATGCTTACTTGGAAAAGTTTAATAACCCAGCACTGCTCGTCTGGGGTTATTGCTTTTACACATGCTTACTTGGAGAAGTTTAATAACCCAGCACTGCTCGTCTGGGGTTATTGCTTTTACACATGCTTACTTGGAGAAGTTTAATAACCCAGCACTGCTCGTCTGGGGTTATTGCTTTTACACATGCTTACTTGGAGAAGTTTAATAACCCAGCACTGCTCGTCTGGGGTTATTGCTTTTACACATGCTTACTCACAGAAGTTTAATAACCCAGCACTGCTCGTTTGGGGTTATTGCTTTTACACATGCTTACTCACAGAAGTTTAATAACCCAGCACTGCTCGTCTGGGGTTATTGCTTTTACACATGCTTACTTGGAAAAGTTTAATAACCCAGCACTGCTCGTCTGGGGTTATTGCTTTTACACATGCTTACTTGGAGAAGTTTAATAACCCAGCACTGCTCGTCTGGGGTTATTGCTTTTACACATGCTTACTCACAGAAGTTTAATAACCCAGCACTGCTCGTCTGGGGTTATTGCTTTTACACATGCTTACTCACAGAAGTTTAATAACCCAGCACTGCTCGTCTGGGGTTATTGCTTTTACACATGCTTACTCACAGAAGTTTAATAACCCAGCACTGCTCGTCTGGGGTTATTGCTTTTACACATGCTTACTCACAGAAGTTTAATAACCCAGCACTGCTCGTTTAGGGTTATTGCTTTTACACATGCTTACTCACAGAAGTTTAATAACCCAGCACTGCTCGTCTGGGGTTATTGCTTTTACACATGCTTACTCACAGAAGTTTAAACTGTACCAGCTACACTTTACTTAGACTTAATATCTCACATGCAGTCCATAGGCTCAGTACAGACTCAGGGAGTCAGAACAGCCAGACTGAAGTAACAGTATTAATCTTTACAGATGCATTTAAAAAAAAAATAATAAGTCGCTCACAGTGCTCTTTATTATTGCCCCTATAAAAAAAAAAATTATGTGTTTGGGGTTTGCTATTTCTGCTGCTGACCAGCCTTGCCACGCGCCTGCTTCTACGGCACTTTCCCTTTAAAAAAGATCTGATTTTTAACCAAGCTCAAAGTTTCATGAAAAAGAAAAACAATCACCTTAGAACATAAGAACATAAGAAAGTTTACAAATGAGAGGAGGCCATTCAGCCCATCTCGCTTGTTTGGTTGTTGTAGCTTATTGATCCCAGAATCTCATCAAGCAGCTTCTTGAAGGATCCCAGGGTGTCAGCTTCAACGACATTACTGGGGAGTTGGTTCCAGACTTTCACAATTCTCTGTGTAAAAAAAGTGCCTCCTATTTTCTGTTCTGAATGCCCCTTTATCTAATCTCTGTTTGTGACCCCTGGTCCTTGTTTCTTTTTTCAGGTCGAAAAAGTCCCTTGGGTCGACATTGTCAATACCTTTTAGAATTTTGAATGCTTCAATCAGATCACCGCGTAGTCTTTTGTTTAAGACTTCAACAGATTCAATTCTTAAGCCTGTCTGCATATGACATGCTTTTTAAACCCGGAATAATTCTAGTCGCTCTTCTTTGCACTCTTTCTAGAGCAGCAATATCCTTGTTTAGCGAGGTGACCAGAACTGAACACAATATTCTAGATGAGGTCTTACTAATGCATTGTAAAGTTTTAACATTACTTCCATTGATTTAAATTGAACACTTTTCACTATATATCCGAGCATCTTGTTGGCTTTTTTATAGCTTTCCCACATTGTCTAGATGGACAATTCTGAGTCCACATAAACTCCTAGGTCTTTTTCATAGATTCCTTCTTCAATTTCAGTATCACCCATGTGATATTTATAATGCACATTTGTATTGCCTGCATGTAAATTTAGCAAAAAACTTCATTATAAATGCCATGTCTACAGTAACTAGAGAAAAAAAAAAATCTGAAAGCAAGCTGCACTGATTTGAAGGGATTGTATTTTTATTTGCAGGTGTCCACTCACCTAGACGTTCTGTTTCACAATACCTTATTTTCAAGGAAAACAACAAAACAATGTCAGGCAGAATCGTATAGTAAGTGTATTGACAGGAGGCCGACATTAGGAGGGAGTGCACATGAACACTAGAGACTTGTCCTCAGCCAGCACATATCTGCTGTAAGCATGAAGGACTGACTGGCCTGCTCGCTGTTTAAGTGACAGTTTATTTTTGTTTGCTGTTGGCTTTCAGGCACCCTTTCCTGTTTCTTAAAAAAGGCAAAAGCTCACAGATGAATGGGTAGAGGCAAGCAGGTGATTTTCAGTTTCAAAACAAGGTCAAATCCAAGTCTGGATGACTTGAAATCATACATATCACTGACGTAACAACAACATTGAAATAGATTTTTAAGCATCTGAAATAAAATAAAAAAGAAGCCAACATACTTATATATTGGCACGACTGCATCACTTGAATCAACACTATTTCACAGAAGATACAGCTTGGTTGTAACCTTAGCTATAAAGGCGCAGTTAAGATCCGTGATCAATTAATCGCGGAAAAACTATTATCATGGGCCTGTGTCAACCTTTTAGAGTTCCTCAAGACAAGTTATTTGACCCTTAAATTAAAAGTCAAAATTATATCAAAGAAAATGTTGCTCTACTTACATCACAAACAGGTTCTCTCTCCTTTCCTGTGTGGCTGTCTGTGTGTGTATGAGAAGATCTCTACTACCATCCTCAAAAAAAAAAAAACCAGAGGACAGAAAAGGCTTTTCAAGGGAGCATGTAGGCTGACTCGCTTCCCTTCCCCCACCCTCCAACATCTAACTCTAACAGTAGGTAAACATTTCCAAATATGGAGAAATACACTAAATTGTGTGTCAAAATCAATCCTGCTGGCATTTTTAAAAAGGAAATGTCTCCCACTCCAGGGGTGAAGAAAGGGAATAGCATAAACCAAACAATGGGACAATCCCATCACTTAAAAGAGCCCAGTTACTTGAAGTGAATGTAAAGAATTACTGGTGATAAAAAAAAAGGTTTTTTATCCCTATGCACCACCACCCCACCTCCTTTCATTATGAGATCCACTACAAAACGCAAGCAACGCTCTGTTGACTACACAACTGGCTTGCTTGTAATTGGAATCCTTGCAATATGCTCTGAGAGTGGACAGTGGGGACACTGTATACCTTATTACTCAAATAGGAAGGAATTCGATTTTAAGCTTCATAAGTACCACTTGTAGATTATTAAGACGTGAGATTGCACCGGTGAGATTCAGCGTGCACCTATCGTCAGAGCTGTATGCAATATTACTGCATCCCCACTGCAAAACAGACAGTAAGCCAACAGCATCACTTCCCCTCTCCAGAATCTGTGCAATAATCACCAGAAAGTGCGCATAAAGAGACGACGAAGCTCGGCCATGTGATTCATTTGTGTTCATCTTCCTTTGTTTCCTCCCTTGTCCATCTGCGACGTTGCTCTCCATCAGAATCGGCTTCATCAAATCTCACAGCTGGGAGGTCGTTCTAAACCTTTTCAATTAAAATGTGGATCCCACAAGTCCCCTTTCTAATAAAACCAAACTCCAAGAATGTGGGCTGCTTTTCATCTAACTTACCACTACAAAGGAAGCAGATTCACTCCTGCACCTTTTGCAACCGCTAAAACATTAAAAGCTTCCTAGGAGGCTGTCATGTGAAATACGCAGCTGATAAGCAGCAACGACCATATCTTTTAATGGTGCAATCTATTCATTTGAAACTAAACTAAAAAGGAGCAGACAAGCTTTGAAGAACAGACATCATAACTGTAACCCCCATCCGTCCTGCCGTTATTCTGGTGCAGAATAATGGTTTTCATTCCTGAAGTCCCAGACCTGACTCACAAGAGTATCTGCTGATGAATTAATACTGCAGTCGGCTGGAGTTCATGCTCTGTGCATTTTCAATATTTTTCAATCTCACTGAACACTCACGACAGAATGGACTTGCCTCACCCGCATCGCAGCGTGCCCCCCATTCCCCCTCTCATTCCCCTTCCTCGCCAAATCCTTTCTCCCCACAAAAATCATTTATGTTCCTAAAAAGGCAAGTTAATTACACTGGACTAAACCCCATTTATCATTGTAGCTGCTTTATTTATTACTTACATCATTAGGTTAAGAACGGCAATCCTTTCTCAGTCTTACATAAGAATAGATCATGTGGAAAATATTGAACTAGCATTTCCTTTTAAACTCCTAACTTATTTTACAATAAAAACAAGCAAAAAATGATATTCCTTAGGTGTCATGCTACCACATGTTTCGTTGATTTGCACTAATGCAATCTGAAGACACCTGCGTTATAAAAACCCCATCTGAAATGTATTGAATGTCAATAAGTGCCCACTGAAATTCTTTTGGTTTCTTGTTGTGCTTTTGGTGTCACTGTGCTGAAGATGCCATGTGCTATGGACGTCTATATGCAGTACTGATGAGGATCCTAGTCCTCTGTCTTCAACAGCGACAGGACCTCCAGTAGCTGCGGCAACAGACCCAAGCCCAGGGTGTCTAGTTCTAATGCCTGCTCATCACCTGACTCAAAAAGTCACCTCTTTTGGATACGTTTGATTCCTCCTTGTTCTCGCCAGGCTACGAGACTAAATTCTGCACTGGACTGAAAGATTTGGTGTGCTTGGCTTGCAAATCCCAAGCTCAATGCACGCGGTGCAGTCAGACACCAATGCACGTGGTGCAGTCTGCCTTAATCTCTATGTACTCTGCAAGGAGTCACTAAAGCTGTACTTTTGAGTAATTCTTCTCATCGGGCTGCAATGGCAATGCATAAGTCTTCATAAGTGTACAGGTCTAAATTCTATTGTATTGCTTGCCATCAGTCTATGCTTATACCAGAGAGAGATGCATAATGGATATATATGTTCAAGCTCAGATTGTGACACTGCTTTTACTTAAATGAACACCTTGATAAACACTGATAAAGCTAGTCATCCTGTATATATGTGTTTACCATGTATAGTGGAGCAGTGGTTTTCGCCAGTAGCTATCCGGTCCTACACTGCTAACCAAAGTGACGAACGCACGCACCAACTTGTATGCATGGCCCAAGATAAGATCAGAAATATAGATAAGAAGGCTGAGTTGTTCAGTTGAATGTTAAACTCATTGTTATTCAGTGTTACCTGACTGGGGGTAAATATGAGACTTTTTTAAAAGCATCTTTCCTTTGATAGTAGTTCTCTCAATTACTACAAATTATCAAAGAGCATGCAGGCCTATCCTATAGCATGTGGCACCTACTGTACTACCACTTTTTATATGTTGTTACACTTAACTCCAAATTGCTTATTCTTTCAATACAAGAGATATTTAGATGTTATTCCCTCTTAAAATAGTGAATTGATTTCCTGTTTGTTTTTTCATAGCAGGGTTGTTATTCTGGACTGGAACCTATGGAAACCATCACAGCAGCAATGCACAGGACGGCATAGCACTGATGCCATACAGACCTGCTTCTGATCTGAATGCAGGACTACTTATTTATAGGCTTGTGTGAACCATAATATCGCTCAGGCACACAAAAACACACCACACACACAAAAGGATGCTAGCATGACTCGGGGCGGTGGCTTTGCAACACATTTCCTTGTTAGCAACTTTTGAAGCAAGCTGCATTGGTATGCACATGGTACAAATTCGTGTCTGACCAGTAGCATTGTGGATGCTTAAGTTAATAACTCCGTGATACAAAAAACGGTGATGAATATATATATATATATATATATCGCCCAGTTCAGAGAGGCTGTCTGTCTGCAAAGAACTTCACTTCCGCCTTGCGTAGTACAGGCTCTGTTCGTTAAGGGAAGAGTCTACCACAGTACTAGAGTTCCATGCAGCAAAAAAAAAACAGAAGTACAACGCCCACAATCTGATAAAAACAGCAAGCGTATAAATACAATATAATCACACAACTGCTAACTTTACGCAAGCGTCACCCTCGGAGTGCAGCGGAATACAACCTGATACATAATCCTGACAAAACCTACGCGCTCCCTCCATTGCACAGCTGAATTACTGAAACAGCTTCTCAGCGCAGAACAATATACGTCGCAACGTTACACACAGTGTTACAAGGACGTGTCGCTACAGCGTGTCCCCCCTCCCTTCTCTAACACTCTTTACGGTTCCCAAAACAAAGTCGTAGCGGTTTTGCAATAGTGAAGTCTGGTTTCTTACCTCGCTTTCTAAGAATCAATGAGTTTCAAATCCCAACAAAAAGTGAAACTTCTTTTTCCCCCAAAAAATCTGGGAGAGCCGCAGGCAGTGACGTCACGAGCTGTGAATTCCAGCCGGCAGAGACACCCAAGCTCTGAAAGTTGCCCATGTAAGGCAGTACTGATAGCACAAGCTGGCTCTTCCTGCTGATATCGGGAGGGTTTCGTTCATTGGGACAAACAAACCTAGACAACAAAGCCTACACGCACACACAAATAATTATAACTGTAAAAGTGTACACTACGCAAAGCGCCGCAGAAGAAGCACTGCTGGCGAGACTGCATACGTTTCACTCCAATTCTCCACGCCGTTGTTTAAATATGAGATAGTAGATACGACTTGTGAAATTTGTAAAAACAGTATGTAGCTGGAAACTAAAAAGCCTACATGGCATGGTAGTCTCACATTGAGAAAAGCGCTGTGGTCCTGTTGTGCTGAAGAGAATTTCATGTTTTGTTTTTTTAAAAGCGCTGTGGTCCTGTTGTGCTAAAGAGAATTTCATGTTTTTTTTTTTTCAGTTGATTGTTAACTAGGTAATAATGATACACATTCATTTGTAATTACCTTTTAACACTGTGGTGCACATTCATTTGTATATACAGTTTACAGTTTCGAAGCACATTTGATCCATATTCATTAGTATTTACCGATTACAGTTTTGAGCACACTAAATTAAACTAAAGGTTTTCAGCAATTTGATGTATTAAATAATTACAGAACGGCTTTAGAATTTTAAAATAAGTCAAAGTAAAGGTATTTTTTAAAATGTATTTTGTTTTCCTAAAACCAGTATAACCAGCAATAAAAACCAGCACTCACCAGTAGGCCACTGATGGAATTCCCCATAGGGAGTATATAGGCCACCTGTAGGTTAGCCAACATGGCACTTACTCTAAAGACACTTGCATTCATTTGCAATTACATGCAGCTCAACCAACAGCGTGTGGGGCAAGCTTATCTAGAGAGAACTTCTTCAATTGAAATTACTGAAGTGGGTTTACAGGAAGTCTCATTTTTTACATGTGTACTGTATACAGGGGTACAGGTAAACTTTTCATTTTGAATCACAGCGGTGGCGGGGGTGAATAACGTATTGTTACGACTCCGAGCACTGTCTCCCAATGTATCCAGGTTAATCCGTTTTCTTTTGTTGAAGCCATAGCAACCAGCTCTCTCACAGATATAGAACATTGCTTCGTAACGGCAGGGCTACAGGATCGGGAGCCAGTTCCTTCTGATTGCTCTATCGTTCTGTGCAGCTGTGTCCCTGTCAGCCGTGGGAACGTTTAATTCGGGAATGCAGCGCAACGAAATGCACCTTAAAGCTCGCTGTGACATAGGTCCCAAGTTTCATCAACTGGAATGCTGGTCCAAAATTTTCGACAATGATTAGTCTGATCTAAAAAGAAAACAGCAACATTGGTTTATTTAAAATGATAACATTTGCATTTTGAATTGAGAACCCATCAATGAATAGAGTGTACAAACAATCATATGTTGATAATGACAAACTTAAATTTTTTACATCACCTGCACATTGATCTTACATATCAGTTGTATTTTGCGGGTTGTACCGTGACTGTCGCGGGTCTGCAGGTTTTAATGTCAATTTGCAGGTCACTTGGGTGTTCTGTGTAAATGGTTTTCGATTCATTCTGTTCCAAAGCTTTATAACAACAGCATTCTCTGGTTTGTTGTTAGAAGGACACTGGCAATGGCAGGCCATATTTTTGACCATGTGGCCAGGGAATTCGTTCAACATTGTGACCTTTCAACTATGCTCATTCCACCTTTATCTGGGGCCAGCACAGTTCAGAGGTCACAGCGCCACGTGATTCCTGCAGGAAGTACAGCCATGTGATCAAAACCATGGCCTGCTCCAAGCCAGCTCCATGCGAGTTATGATACAGAGACAGAAAATGCACAAATGAGAATACTGAATACAGCTCAACAGGGGAGCAGCTTGGATTAACACTGGAACAACCGCGTTTATAGGCATACATAGAACAACCATGTCCGGTCAAATTTGACCAGCGTATTAAAAACAACATAAATATTATAATGAAAGGACAAACAATTGAATATAAGTTGTAGTTTTATTCAGGATCATCATATAAAGCATCTACACAACCGAAACATTGTAAATAAATAGACATTTGAACAGAAATGTGTTTATACACAGACATATTACATAAAGTGCAGCATCAAAAAACGGTACCAAATTAAATAAACAAATATTTGAAAATAGATTTGTGTATATACAGGTATATCAGGTACATACAAAACTGTACTGAAATGATGTAAAGAAGTATAAAAAAGTTAAATAAATGGGTTTATATTGCCTACATAACAAAGCGCATATATGCAATCGAAGCTATGCGTTTATATACAGACATACTATAATCGAAATGACATGAATAAATAAACATTTGAACAGAATGGGATTCATTTACAATCATTTACAAAGTCTAAATGCTGCCATAAATCACACAGATCCTGCGCTTTTCAAAATATGCGGTGCACTTACTGCACTGTCTGGGCATTTGGCACAACTATCAGCAGTAACCCAGGCTTCTGGCACCAAATGCTCCATGGGCATATACTAGTGCAATGAAAGCTTCTAATTCATCCAAGGGCATTGACCAGTTGACAGTTGTTTGGTAAAATTTGCAGTAATTACAAACACTGCTTTGCTGTCCTGCATCTTCTGTGATCCATTTTCAATGTGTATTGGGGTAACAATTTATTTCTTAGAAAAACGAGTGACTTATAGCAACAAGAGTGCAGACAAACAGCCTGGCGCCGTGAGCTGTCAAGGATGATTGATCAGGAGGCTCATTGAAACAATAGAAATGCCAGAAAACCACTCACTTGAGGAATGAAGACTGATATAATCAAACTTCAATACATGGTGGCAAGTCCCCACTGATAAATACAAATAATACCACAACATTTAATTATTATAATATGTTTTATGTGTAGCGGTCAATTTGACCGCTCCAGGTCGGAATAGGTATGACAGTATTTTATCTCACTAATATTTGCAGCTACACAATTCTTTCTTTGTCAGGGTAATTAGTACACATATTTAGGAAAAGCCAGGAAAGCACAGCTCCGTATCTTAAACACACACACCACAATTTAAATTTAAATTGCAAAAACGGTCAAAATGACTGCCTTGGTCATTCTAGTGTTAAAAAGAATCAAGTACTCCAGTGAATTGGGGTGCAGCTTAATATTATTGTGACATGTGCTAAGAAGTATTTATTAAGATGTAAACATGGGGTGGTCTTATTTTCAAGTCACATGCAATTTGTTTAACGTTTACTGTGACAATACTGTAATGCAGCCGGATGTGTTTTCAAGCTGATTTCAGCCAAATGTGTCTTCTCTGGCTAAAGTAGCACAAAGTGCTCTCTAGTTCAATCCAATGGATGGAATCACTTTTAATTCACTTCATTTACGCCAAAGGGGAAATAAAAAAAAGTTTGGGCCTTCACTTATCTCCTAAGTAGGCGTCATTAAAAGTATATTCTGTTGGTTTACCATTATATTGAGCTGTTCAGCTGCAGACTTCTCTTGTTTTTTACCTTTCAGGTGCTTCCTTATGTTTTTGAAACTTACCAACACATTCCCAGAGTGATGCAGTGGATCAAAGCACTGGAGAAATAGATTGAGATCATAATAGGGGCCCCCAGTGCAGGGCTTAGCAAGCAGTGAACTGCCTAATGCCAAGGGAACACAAAGCCACTTAGTGTCTTGGAACATGGTTTCAGGAGACTAGGTTTCAGGCCACTGCATGGCACACCAGGGGAGACGTAGGGTATGATGCAGCAGTTTCCTGGGCAGTACTTCTACTGCATGTACTGTGTCTAAATAGTTTGTCATTGACACTTATTTTGTAGGTGTACAGTATAAGATTTTACACTACCTCTGTAATCCGGCACAGTTTTCTGGTCCCAGTCGATGCCGGATTTTCACATAAAAAAGAAAGATACAGCAGACTAAACATTTGGAAAGAAGAAAGAAAGCTCTATGGGTTGTGATAGGCAGTTCTTTTTGTTTTATTTACAATATAAGGTAAGCATTTCCAGTGTCGGATATCCTGTTATGTATTGTACCAGTATAAAGACGCTTCTGCTCTGAACCACTTCCTCCCAGGTGCTCCTCGCACGGCTAACCCCCTCATCTGCTCTTGAACGCGGTACACTGATCTGCCCAACCCCTCACCACACTGCAGCTATTTTAGTACATTGTGTGTTGCTTCTGTCTCCTGTCATTTTTGAATCAGCTTCTCTACCTCTTCCTGAAGGTGTTGTTCATTTTATTTGGGCCTGCTGTACTTACACCGCTGATGGCTGCCTTTCCAAAACCCTTCCTTCTGACATGGCTCTCAGACCAATGGGAGGCAGATTAACTATGATTGAAGTGCAGTGCACTACCCACAGGTAATGCAGTCTGGCTCTCAGACCAATGGGAGGCAGATTAACTGTGACTGATGTGCACTGCACTACCCACAGGTAATGCAGTCTGGCTCTCAGACCAATGGGAGGCAGATTAACTGTGATTGATGTGCACTGCACTACCCACAGGTAATGCAGTCTGGCTCTCAGACCAATGGGAGGCAGATTAACTGTGATTGATGTGCAATGCACTGCCCACAGGTAATGCAGTCTGGCACTCAAGGGGATGCTTTATATCAGGGGTGTCCAAACCCGGTGCCGGGGGGCTATTGCACTCCAGGTTTAACAGGTAAAATTACAAAATTACCTACTGTACCGTCTGAATGGAGGTTTCATTGGTTTGACACCAGAATAGGAGGCTGTGTGGTCCAGTGGTTAAAGACAAGGGCTTGTAACCAGGAGGTCCCCGGTTCAAATCCCACCTCAGCCACTGACTCATCATGTGACCATGAGCAAGTCACTTAACCTCCTTGTGCTCTGTCTTTCGGGTGAGACGTAATTGTAAGTGACTCTGCTGCTGATGCATAGTTCACACACCCTAGTCTCTGTAAGTCGCCTTGGATAAAAGTGTCTGCTAAATAAACAAATAATAACAAAGACCAGGATTTGAGGTGCCAACTTTGGCCACCCTGGCTTCATTTCATCTACAGCTTCCTTTGATTGAATTTCTTCTACATTCATTGCACTGTGACAGCATGGTTCAGATGATAGCTCAATTATCGGGTTCTGGAGCAGCGATAGCTGTAGAATTTGTCAGGAACAAAACTTTTTTGGAGGATGTAGACCTTTCCCAGCTCCTTCGTTTGTGGCTGAAAAAGATCAGCAAACCCTATTTTAATCATCTAAGCAACGGTAGATGCCATTCCGTTCCATCTAGCCCTTGGTGTAGCATGGTTATGAAGTACAACATGTATTTCATGTATTTTTGTATTTGGAAGCATGTAACACATCAGTGAGGTGTTTGCAATTGCTTCTGCATTTTCATCTGCCACATTTAGATCATTAAGATACTGGCCCAGGAAGATTGACCACCCTTATAAACCTTTATCACAGTAAAAGCATATAAAAGTGTAATAAATCACAGCATCGTAAAGCATAGCTAAGCATTGTAAATAATAGTGATGTATGATAAAGCATATTAATAAACATGGAAAACCAGGGTACAACTATGGTAAATGCATAGTGTAACCATAGGAAAAGCATGGTAAATCTGCAAAAATACTGTGCTAATACTGTGGTAAAAATACCATAGTAAACTTTTATAAGGGACGGTTCACTTTCCCTACAGCATGAGAATTATATGCACTGTGTGCAGTTTTCAAAACGCTAACACACAGAAAAGTATTTATAGCAGTAAGAGCTATAAATTGACCAGCCTTGACCAGGCTGCACCCAGCTACCTCCAGACCCTCATCTCTCCCTAAACCCCCAATCGACTTCCCCTCTCCTCCTGCACTAGAAGACTGACTCTACCTCTTCTACGCTCCCCTGCCTCCAGAGCCCGCTCCTTCTCCACCCTCGCCTCGCAATGGTGGAATGACCTTCCTACAGATGTCAGGACTGCCCAGTCCCTGACCACCTTCCGGTGCCTCCTCAAGACTCACCTCTTTAGACAGCACCTGTAGAATTCCTCTTTTTTTCCCTCTGGACACTTATCACTCTTCCTTAAATGCGCTTTACTTGCTCTTATCTGCCCCCTATTTTACTGCATTTAATCCTGTACTTTAGAGTACTGTAATCTCTCAAGTGTTATTCAATCTGTAGTATTTTGTATTTAATTATATCCTGATGCAACTATCACTGACATTGTTATCTGCTCCATTATGGAATCGTATTTTGTCATACTTGTACTTGCTAGAACCAAAGTCATTGTATTTATCTTGCTCTTAATTGTATTATTACTTGTACTGTGATTCTTGAAATGTATTTTTGTTCACGACTGTAAGTCGCCCTGGATAAGGGTGTCTGCTAAGAAATAAATAATAATAATAATAAAGAGGAGGGGGTGCGAGGTGGTGGTGAGGTGGACAGTTTTAAATTATATATCAGTTTTAAATTATATATCTTGTTATGAATTTGGAGGAGAGAATCTTCAGGGTTCGAAGCAAGCTGTTTGCACGCACGGTCAACGCCTTGGGGAAGAAAACTTTATTTCTGTATTTTTAAAGAATTTGCTCCTGTCTTTCTCAACTAGTTTTTGAAAAGGAGGAAATTCCACGGGTAATGTTACAAAATAATAATCAAACAACTTCACAGTTATTAAGATACCTTGGGGTCCATTTTAATGATCTATTCAGAGGCAGAGTTAGATACCACCACCATACAATATATAAGCCTAGTTTTCTACAGATCTCAGTCCGCTGTCTGGATTGCATGTTCATCCCCTGGATAAAGCGTGAGTTAAAGGAGCTGAGGTATTGACGTGTCATGGATAGTTCTGTGGTGATGTCAGACCAGGAAGTATAGGACACAGTTTTGGTGAGTGAAATGCGCTGGTGCACAGATTTAATAAACAAACAAACAGTTTTCACAAAACAGAAACAAAACGATCAGATACAAAACAAACACCAAACAAAAACAAGTATCATGCTGGTGTAAACCAGCATGGGTAGCAATTGTTTTCTAATATTGACTCTCTTGTCTCACCACTCACGTCTTGTGTTTCGTGTCTCACGTCTCTCGTCTGAACACGCTAACCCTGTATCACCCGTGATCACCCTATTTATACACCTGTGGCTGGATCACTTATTCAATTCCTGGCTCCAGCCACATTCAGACATCTTTTTGCAGGCAGGATTTTAACTTCATCCCTGACACCCATTATTCCACACATACACACATCCCAGTGCTCACATGCCAACATACCTTTTAACCTGCAGGTGAAGTGATTGAGCAATCCTCAGGCCTAGTTAAGTTCCACAGTTGTTTATTTCCAGTTTAACAGGTGTTTTTCTCCTTTCAGAACAATGGAACTAATGGCACTTCAGGGAGAATGGTTTTGTGATTTTTTACTAGCTCTGTAACCTGTTTCCTTGGTTAGAGAGTGTGTTGTAATAACACTCACCTACAGCATATGGGGATTATTTGATACCAAGAACCGGCAGCGACTTTTATATCGATTGTGCTGTCTTTGAAATACAATATCTACACATCCCTTAACTGAAGAATAAAATAAAAGCAAAAAAAACAGTGATATTGCTTGTTCTAATAAGAGGTAAGAAAACAGGGTAACACTTTACATTGTGTCTCTAATTACAGTGGATTTACATTGTAGTTACTTAGTAAATACATGTGTACTTACACATAATTGCAATGTTGTTATGCATAGTTACAATGTACTTAATGTGTAAATCTTTTTGCATGATATATGTAAGTACACAATCAGAAAAGGGTTAGGGTTAGGGTTAGGGTAATTAGTAATTAGAGACATCGTTTTACCGAAAACAGATACAGGCCACCTTTCCAGTGTACTGTAGTTCCAGGCCATATCTCATTAAGTTTTTAGTGAAATTAAAGCATTTTCTAACTGCATCAGATCATTAAGGTGTGTATTTAACAGGTTACCTATATTAATGAACTGGTTTGTTCAGCTTCAAATGAATAATTCACCCAGCGTGGAGATGATTGAGCAGATTCTAGCTATAAATTGGTATCACTTGTGCCATCACTGTAAAAAAAAAAGTTTTTTTGTCATCTATACATAGCCTGTGACATGTTGTTGTCATTTTCACAGCTCTTATAAATGCCTGGATGATGCATAAGAGCGAGGAGGGAATGATGTTTGACCTTTCATCTAATAGACTTTGTCATCATGTTCACGCAATGCTCACAGTGACAAGAACCAATAGTTTGTTCGCAGTGGCACAGTAAATTACAGATCAGGGTGATAACAAGTCAAACATTTCTGTCATGTGCAATCTATATTCTCAAAGTGACAGATAATAATTGTACAAGATTTGTAAAGGTTATCATTCAAATCAAGCGTGAAGAAGAACTATCTTTATGACTTTATTTATGCAGGGCATTTCCTCTGACAGCTGGCAAATGTCCCCAGCAGTCTTAAACTCTTAACCTGAGAGTTAATTTTCTTGCATGGATACACCAGGATGTCTGTTACAAACATACCCGTACAAGTGTTCCAAAGATCAATGGCCTCAGTTTCTTAAAGGATGAGAATGACAGCCAAATTCAGAAACATCACTTCAGTGTCAGAACTCAGCTAAGTGTTCCAAGCTGATGTTGAGAATGCACACTTAAGTGCGCACTATCCTTCGCGTGCTGTTTCTGAATATGGGTCTTCGTAGAGGGATTTGTTTAGTTAAATATGTATTGTTCTGAAAAAAGTGCAGGCCTTTGTTAATGAAATAAAGTCATATATCCTCAAACCTTTCTGCCCTAAATTGCCATTCGCGGAATGTTTTTTCTGGGTAATGTCTCCAAGAAATTTTTTTTGCTTTCTTTGTACATATGTAACGGAGGGGGTGAAGGTAACCGAGCCAAGCCAGCATAGAACCGTGGGCAGCTACCTCGAGGGCAACTACGCTCAGGCTGAGCCACCTCTTAAAGAAAGTGCAACTAAAATATAATGTTTACCAGTTTTGCCCTAGTTTAACAGCACGGTCTATATTATTGGGAAAGAGCAATGCACGAACCACAAGAAAAGCAGATTAAGATAAAGTATGCTTTTCACCTTTACAAAAATAGAATATATCAAATAGATCCCCTATTTTTTTTTTTCAAAAACAGGCATATTAGTCATCATCATCATTAGGTGTATCTGGTGGATTGGGAGCTGACCCCTTTCACACTTCCAGTACTGAAGCAGACATTATATTAAGCCCGTGAAAAGAAGTCATCCCCTCAGTAGGGGATTGCCACTAAGTCAATTATAAGTTTTCTACCATTTATTACACATAGCACATTCACTTCTATTACCACACTGTACAATTATTGTATTTCCTTTGTCATCGTACCCCTTTATAACACTCCAATAGACACATTAAAAACATTGACTTAGTCAATGGGACTGACATTAAAGCAATTGCCATTTTTAATTGCCTCTGATATCTTTTTTTTTTTTTTATAATACACCTGAAGATCATTGCTCTAGGCCATCTCTCAAACAAGTCTGTCACCTACCTATCTACCAGCTTCAGCTTGTAGTTTAGTTTGTGCAGAATTGGCTTATATTGGATCATGCACTGGGGAGTAATGCAGGGGGGTGGGGGCAGTATTAGTATCTAGTATGTGTTTTCTGGTTAAACAAATACCTTGAAGGAACAGCTATGAATTCAAAAGAATTTTCAGACATTCCAGCTGTCAGGATTATGAAAAAAAAAAGGTTTACAATCCTTTCGAGACCTTGTTACCAGAACCTGGAAATAATAAGAACAAGTTTTGTTTTCCCCTTTTAAGGAACTGCTTTGCCCCAGAAGAAGAATGAAAATAATTCACATGTAAAGAAACTTTTACAAAGGCTTCACATTGTAATATGTACCATGTTTCCATTGTGGTGTTAAACAGGGACCTCAGCATAATCTAAGGGTCCTGGTTCAAAATCTTTGTATGGGGGCAATTGTGCTTTCTTTTCATGTGGCCCCTGATCTGCTTGTTCAGGTACCCCTGTAATGTGGTATTCCTTGTGATGGGAAAGGCATGGCTCTGTTACACAACACAACACAGCACAACACAATTATATACATGCTTTACTATATAACAATACAGCTGCCAGGCAACAAATCATTTACAGTACGATTAAAGTCACGCTGAAGAGGTTAGCTGAAGAATAGCCTATTCCTTGCAGGCCCCATCAGAGCACAGGCTGGGACAGGCAGCCCCACATTACAGTACATGAAATGAATACCACTGTAATCCTCCCCACAAGCCCCAATCCAGAACCTGCCCTCACTTCACTGCTGTCAATCCCGTGGAAAAGACATCTTGCTGATAAAGTAATATAGTTGTGTTATAGTGTGAGTGCAATATTTCGAACAACCAGTGTTAAGTGCAGCTATGTATATGCTAAACAAGTTTGATTATTATTATACCATTATACCAGAAAGATCCTCCTTTTGCCTGCTTATATTTACTGTTATCAATTCCCTTTAGAAAATGTATTTCCAGCAACCACCAACTGCCACACAAACATACTAAGCTTGTAATAAAATCTGACCCACTTGTTTCCCTGTCACCTTTCACAAATTCTGTATTATCAAATATCACTTAGATTGCAGCTCTGCAAGGCTGGGAAGCAAAACACGTAACAGGCAAACCACTCACGCCATCACGGACTCAATGCAAACGACATTAAACCCAGCTTTCCCTGCTGCTAATGGAATCAGCACGTTTCAGAAATACGCAGTGTCTGGAATGGGTATTAGAACAGCAAAATTAAATTCCTATTGAACCTCATTCTGTAATCCTTTTATGCCGTTGCTGTGCTGTGCATCTCTCAATCAGTTTAAAAACCTATATATGAAAAGTGTTTTCCCTCATCGTGGAAAGAACACCTGCATTTACTAGTCTGTAATTACACAGTAATTACACAAGTGGTTACATAGTAATTACTTTGTAAACACAGTGCAGTGCAAGCAACTGCAAACATTTGTACTGTTGTAATTAAACATGTTGTTGCATTGTAAATACACAACATATGTGTAAATACTGGGTTACTATGCAGTATAGGGTCACACATGTGTGCTGTTAAAAGTAGTTCTCATCCTCCTTGATCTCTCAGCGGCCTTCGACACCGTTGACCATTGGATCTCACTTGACTGACTGGGAAACCGCTTTGGTATTGCTAGTCTAGCTTTGTCTTTATTTAAGTCTTTTCTTACCAACCGTACCTGCAGGCTCTCAGTAGGGACCGAGGTGTCATGCCTGTTGTTGGTCAAATATGGGGTCCCTCAAGATCCACTCTTTCTCCCATTTTATTCAATCTTTACATAGAGCCCCTGGGGGAGATCATTGAGGCATGTGGACTCCAGCACCACCAATATGCTGATGACACACAGCTGTATGTGCGTGCCTCTGAGGGCTGGTCTGGAGTGCTGCCTGTCAAAGGTGGATACCTGGCTTAATTTAAACTGGTTGAAACTAAACCCTTCAAAAACAGAAGTTTTATTATTGGGATCGACAGCGACTCTCAAGAAGCTCGAGAATAGCTTTACCCCTCCGAATATTAATGGAACCACACCTGTTGTAGTTACTAAAGCTAGGAAGCTGGGAGTGATTATTCATAATCACCTTTCATTTATACCCCAAATTAACCAGGTGGTTAGTTCATCTACTTTTCTCTTGCGTAATTTAAAAGTTATTAAACCATTTTTGCCAGGTTCCCTTTTTCTGACACTTGTGCAAACTCTGTTAAGCCCAAAGCTGGACTACTGCAACTCCCTTTATTCAGGCATCCCTGTGGTCCATCTTAATAGACTTCAGAGGATTCAAAACATGGCAGCTCGCCTTGTGTCTGGAACTCCACTGCTCTCCCACATCACTCCGGTTCTGAGGGAGCTACACTGGCTCCCAGTCCATGAGAGAATAGATTTTAAAATCCTTTGCACTGCTTATAAAGCGTTAAATGGAGTTAGACCAGCCTACCTTCAAGCTGTTCTTCTTGTTAGAGTCAATACCAGGAGTTTACATTCAGATGGTTCCCTCCATATTTCTCCTCCTCTATTCCCAAGTTAATTTTAAAACCGCACCTTTCAGGTCAGAGCAGCTCATTTATGGAATTTGGTGCCAGTGGAAATTAGAACCTCTTCTAGCCTTCTTAAGTTTAGAAAGCAATTAAAAACTTTGCTTTATCAAAGAACATTTGTGTAACTTTAGAGAAGCTGGAATGGTTTCAATAATTTAATACATGACTTGAAAGTGTAGAATTTTGTGCAATATATTTACGTTGTACTGTACTGTGTGTTTTTATATTATTTATGATGTACTACGTTTTTATATATGGTTATATATGTTAAATGATTTAAAACATTTTGCCTTGTACTGCTCCGATGCCAATTGGCGAGTGGCACTATATAACAATTTTAAATAAATAAAGAAATTAATAAAGAACTTCTGGATTGCGACCTGGCGATGCAGGAGCAGTCAGTAAGGTGAGCAAGAGGTTAAAAGGGGATAACCTGATTACAGCTCAGGGATGAGGTTCTAACAGCTCAGGGATGAGGTTCTAACAGCTCAGGGATTGAGGTTCTAACAGCTCAGGGATGAGGTTCTAACAGCTCAGGGATGAGGTTCTAACAGCTCAGGGATGAGGTTCTAACAGCTCAGGGATGAGGTTCTAACAGCTCAGGGATTGAGGTTCTAATAGCTCAGGGGTGAGGTTCTAACAGCTCAGGGATTGAGGTTCTAACAGCTCAGGGGTGAGGTTCTAATAGATCAGGGATGAGGTTCTAACAGATCAGGGATGAGGTTCCAACAGCTCAGGGATTGAGGTTCTAACAGCTCAGGGATGAGGTTCTAACAGCTCAGGGATGAGGTTCTAACAGCTCAGGGATGAGGTTCTAACAGCTCAGGGATGAGGTTCTAACAGCTCAGGGATTGAGGTTCTAATAGCTCAGGGGTGAGGTTCTAACAGCTCAGGGATTGAGGTTCTAACAGCTCAGGGGTGAGGTTCTAATAGATCAGGGATGAGGTTCTAACAGATCAGGGATGAGGTTCCAACAGCTCAGGGATTGAGGTTCTAACAGCTCAGGGATTGCGGTTCTAACAGCTCATGGGTGAGGTTCTAATAGCTCAGGGATTGAAGTTCTAATAGCTCAGGGATGAGGTTTTAACAACTCAGGGATTGAGGTTTAAAAAAAAAACAGAACCTACATTTAATTTGAACATAGTGATGCTCTTAAATTATGTCATTAGGTTCTGCAGAGTGCTTTCGATTCAAAGGGAATTGTTGGATTTTCACTGGCCAATTATCATCGTGTATGTTTTGCCTCAATTTAAAAAATTTAAACCTCAACATCAATAGACTGAAGAATTGTAACAAGAGGGATTTTTTTAAAACCCTTTTAATTTTTTTTTTTTTTACTTTAAAGCAATTTTGAGATTATACACACAGCACAACCTAACTGTGTGATTTAAAAGTTTAACCGGCTTTCAATTGAAATGTGTCGGTTCAGTGAGACCTTAAAGGAAAATTATTCAGAACCACTGTGTTCATCCCTGCAGCTGCGAGGTTGAGACGAGGGAGAGGGTGGGAAGAGGGAGAGGGTGGGCAGAGGGGGAGGGGGGAAGAGGGAGAGGGTGGGCGGAGGGGGAGGGGGAGGGGGGGCGAAGGAGAGAATGGGATGAGGGACAGGATATGATGAGGGAGATGGTGGGCAGAGGGGGAGGGTGGGAGGAGGGGAAGGGTGGGATGATCAACAGAACGACGATCAGGAATGATAATTAGTGGTGTAGATATGTTTAAAAACGTCACTGACACAGGGTGGAGCATTCTTCAGGAAAAAACAATACCAGTTTACCAGCAAAAACCTTCTGAATCAGACCTTATTTCAGAGTGGTCCAAAATCATCCTTCCTTACTGACTACTGTAACAGCAACAGGCCTCGCTTCCAAAAATGACAGGTACAGATTTGTATTGTTGCTTGTTTGGAAAAAAATGCTAGTACTTTTGATTCCAGATTTTTCTAGGAAAAAAGTGCAGTCGGAAAGTATAATTATCCAGCCATCATGGTGCCATATTAATGCTTTTATCACTCGCTGTGGTTTCATCAGAGATTTCAATAAAGGTTCAAATTCAAAGCTGCTTCTTGCTGGTCAACTGAAAATAAGCAGGACAAGCAGTTTCTCTTGTGTGTGCTTTTCCCCCAACAAGCTGCCAAGAATGTGCAAAGTGAGGCATTTACTTCATCATTCATTGCAGTAGGTCTGTGTTTATTTAGGGTCAGATTAAGACACATTCATAAAAAAAAGAAAAAAAGATTTATACATATATACACTTCTGTGCAAAAGTCTTAGACATGTTGCATTTTTCTACTCTGATTCAAATTATCAACAATTTACTCAAAGCCTCCACCAGTGTTCTCATTATTATAACAACCTTGACTTGCATAAAGAAAGAAAAACATTAAGTGAAATAGCTTGCATCACTTGATTTTCAAGGTGTGGTATCAGAAGCATAATGAACAATTACAGAGAAACATCGTCTGTAATTGACAAACCCAGGACTGGAAGACCCAAAAATCTGTCTAACAAGGATGAGCAATACTTGAAGTTAATATCCTTAAGGAATAGAAAGAAGACAAGTGTTGAATTGACAACAGAACTGGCAAAAGGCACAAGTGTCAGGACTTAAAGGATGTGTTGCAGTAAGAATACATCTGTTAAGAAATGGGAACAAGACTAAAAGGCTAAAATATGCACAAGAACACAGAAATTGGACTGCGGAACAATGGTCAAAGGTGCTTTGGACTGTTGATGGATGGACAACGACACCTGTATATATACCACAGTTTACTTGGTCCTTATTAACATATGCCTATGGAGTTGCAGTTTACCTGTGCCAGGGTTTGAATCGATACCAACAGTATGTAAACAAGGTTGTGACATTTATTGAGAAGCAGGCATTGACTCTTTAAGCATGACGCCCCCTGGAATAGTTTCACGTACTATTGCAAGAGTCAGAAACAAACCCCAACTGACAAATAAACAAATACAGCCTCCAGAGATAACCAAAGCAAGTCTGAGTCATTGCCCTTTAGTGTGTCTAAAAGGGAGATCACACCAACCAATATCAAACAGAGCACTCTAAATATCAAATGAAATGGTTTCCTGGAGAGGTTTTGAAAATGCTTTGCAACATTAAAATTACCCGATTTACAAATTCATGACTAGTTTGCCTTCTTCTATCAACCACCCAGCTGATTAACAAATCTATAGAACATAAAATCCACTGTAATTAAAGATAGATGGATAGATATGGCACTATCGACACGTTGCTGTCTGGCACTGCTATCATTTGTTGGTCGAAATCAAACAGGGTTTCCAGGAATTGCACAGTTATCTTCCCTCCCATTCATTCAGCGTGCCAGTAAATAATACTGAAGCCTTGTGTTTCATCATGCCAGGAATCTTCATTAACAAGGCTCTGGAGCTTTTGAGGGACTTATCTGACAGGCGAAAGGCCAGGGTTCAGAGTTGAACACAATCTCTTTTTTTATGTTTCTACACTGTTATTCATCGGTTTGCAGCTTCCGAGATGGCCTCTACACAGTATTTGTAACACAATCCCCATTTCATTAGTTTTTACACAAGCACACATGTACAGCAATGCTTCCCTGTGGCAGTTAACATCATGAATAGACGGTGATATTTGGAATTGTATACTGGAATGTGTAACCATGATCAGACCACCTGCAAGAATTTGAACTGAATTCAGCCAGGAAATAAAGAATGGCTGTTTTCTCTGCAGCATACAACATCAGTTGACAGGAGCGCATGTTGTGGGCTTTGTAGACGTGTGTTCTTGATGCGACTGAGTGTTTCTCCTGGTCTGGCTGTGTAATACTTTGCACAGTTTTGTTCTCTTTTTGTTTTGTTGTATCTCTTCTCTGTGTAAGAAAGGTGGATGTGGAGTGTATTCTATATTTTTTAAACTTCATCTTGTCCTTTTTTAATGTGGGTAGGGGTCTTTAATTAGCATTTTTCTTTATTTGGAGGTGGGTTAACAATTTAGAACAGCGCTAAAGCTCAGTGAAGGGCAGCAGTGTGGAGTAGTGGTTAGGGCTCTGGACTCTTGACCGGAGGGTTGTGGGTTCAATCCCCACTGCTGTTGTACCCTTGAGCAAGGTACTTTACCTAGATTGCTCCAGTAAAAACCCAACTGTATAAATGGGTAATTGTAAGTAAAAATAATGTGATATCTGTATAATGTGAAATCTTGGAACAATTGTAAGTCGCCCTGGATAAGGGCGTCTGCTAAGAAATAAATAATAATAATAAGGATTTGCTAGGGTTCCTTGAGAGCAATACAGTGATATAATAATGCTATAATGTCCTGATGCCATTCAGTAACTTGCTGGTACTGTAATACAGTATATCCTGATGTGTGTGATATATAAATACAAGTTTCACTCATTGGTTTACTCAAGTTTAGATAATATAAACTAACTGGACAAAAAAGTTGTGAATAACCGTAATAGTTCAAGAAAACTTGTCTTGTCCTGCCAAGCATTGAAGATTTCTGTTATTATATATTACAATCGACTGTGTTGATCACCTGGAGGGATTCTTCCATTGTGTTGTGCTGTGTATCCTGAATATCGTCACCATTGTTGGTGATGGTCATCTCATCCTGTAACTCAAATATAAAGACCAGTCTTTAGTCAATTAAGCAAAGTGGTGGTTCAGACAGTAAAGTTAACATTGAATCACGTAAACATCAAGCATAGCTAGTATCCTATTTGTCTTTTGATAAACAGTGTGTCCAATTGGCTGGTGGTGCTTGCTTGTTATGAAAATGAAATGTAATAAACTCAGTAACACACCTGCCATGTAGTGCACTGTATATACCCATTACATTTTATTGTACTATGGTAAAAACAATTCAGTCAAACTCTGATCTGCCATTGGAACAGTTTTAATGGAACCAAAATAATTTCTATGAGATGGCTAATGAAAAAAAAAAACTTGTAATACTAAGTGTCTGGAAGGAGCAGTGTTCAGTAGCGAGGATGAGGATCTTAGGTGCAATTGGGCTGATGTATTATTGCCTAATATGCAATGTCTGACCTTTCTCAGTTCTCTAACACACCCAGCGTTTTAATGAGGATCACACATAGCACCTGAGAATCCTAAATGTAATCCTTACTGATGAGGGGTTTTCATTGACAGTGCTCATTGCAAGGCTTTTTGGAAACCTCCACCCGCTTTGTTTTATATGTCCGGGGTCACAGTGGGAAACTGCATTCTGATTGGTTGAGAATGTACCAGTATATGGTTTGAATTGAGAGATGGCTAAGGTAAATTTGAATTATAATTCCTCATAGAGTTCTATGGTAGGCTTATTGAGGATAGGAAATGTGAATGAAGGACTGTGGTACCATGATATCATTAAACTAAAGAGTGACCATGTTACTTTTTTTATTTACTAAAACAGATATAATCTGAAAGATGACATGGCATCTCCAACAGAAGCACACCCACAAACCTTGCCGCTGTGTGCATTGCAGTGGGTTTCCGTCAAGGTTGAGCTCCTTGATCATCTGCTGTGGAGGCGAGAGACGTCTGTGATGCACTGAGCCACCGACACACACTAGCACACACGCTGAAACACACACACACCGACACACACTGAAACCTACCAGCACGCACACACACCGACACACACTGACGCACACGCTGAAACACACTGAAACCTGCTAGCACACACACACACACCGAGACACACGCTGAAACACACTGACACACACGCTGAAACACACTGAGACACACCGACACATACACTGAAACCTACCAGCACACACACACACCGACACACACCACATTGACCACAGTGACTCATCACAGCACGTCAAGAAGTAGACTCCCCCTTTCATTTCCATCGTGGCCACTATCTTGAACTTTTAACAGTAGAAATTAAAAATACACTGCTCGAAGACGTGTCTGTGGAAACAGGGTCACTAAAGGTTGGAAGTAGTGTGTATTTATTAGAGGAGATACTCAGTGGGTTGTGTTTATTGTTTAGAACGTTCTGTAGTAAATATTTTTCCAGTTAAAGAGTTCTTATTTGTCTGGATATTTTAGTTTTTGCTCTATCAAGCCAAGTCTGACATTTTAAATGGGTTTGATGTTGTACTTGTGTTTGGATAGGATAAATATTGAAAATATGAACTATTTGGAACTTTTAAAAATCGAAATGGTGTACATTAATAATGTTTTGTGTGAGGTAGGAAATAATTCATTTGTGCAGGTCTGCACAAGTTGTAATGAGTTATTTTGCACTTTTTGTTATTTAAATATGTATTCATTGGTTTTATTTTGAAGTGGCTTAATAAAGAGTTAAAAGTCTTCTCGCTTGTCATTGCTCAGAGATATGGTTCTTTTCAATGGCACCTTCTTCTCTCTCACCAGCTATGTCTTCATCCTGTTCCAGCTCCATCAATTGCTTTGGTCATAAATGTGCTACCTGTTTAGATAAATTCAATAATCCATCACCTACACTCACAATAAGGGCGCTATCAAGTAGGGGCTTTTTTAAAAAAATTTATTTGGAATCGGCAATTATTTTTCCCCTGATTTTTCTCCCAATTTGGAATGCCCAATTATACAACCCTGCTCACCGCTGCAACCCCCGCACGAACTCGGGAGAGATGAAGACGAGCACTCGCATCCTCCGAAACGTGTGCAGTCAGCCCTCTGCTTTTTTGCACACAGGCAGGCTTGCAAGCTGATGCGCGATGAGCCAAGGATTCCCCAGTCCACCTAAACCCTCCCCACCAGGGCAGCGCTTGGCCAATTGTGTTCCGCCCTCTGGGAACTCCTGGCCACGGTCGGCAGTGACATAGCCTGGATTTGAACTGGCGACCTCAAAACTATAGGGCACATCCTGCACTCCGCGCGCAGTGCTTTACTGGATGCGCCACTTGGGAGCACAACCCCCTACCCCTGGACACACATTGTTATATTCTCAAGAGGACAGCACAACGTGAGATATACAAATACAATATGCAGCAAGCAATATTAAAACAGGGGAGTCTGCCATGGAGATTCAAAAAGGACTTTGATGTTTCGTGATGACTAGCTGCCTTTAAAAAGCAAATGTAAGCATGCATTGAAGAGAAAGTGTCTCAGCCATGCTAAACTTTCACATCCTGTTTACACGGCAGACTCAGGAGAAGCAAGTGCATTATTATCATGATTTATTTTACTGCTTCAGCCACCCCCCCCCCTTCCTATACTACAGTATGCCCTGACAAGCATTGTCTTTAAAGAATTGAAAATCTGGTCCCCCCCAGGTCACTATCTCCACTTCTCTCTGCCTAGGCCTCCCAGCTCCACTGTCTTTCACAAAAAGGCATAATAATAATGATGGTCTTGAATAGCAGCTGTGCCTTTGGGTATTACTAAGGGACTGACTGTCACTTAGCAGGAACGCTGAAAGATAGCTCATCCTTGGTGGTAGAGTTTTAACAAATAAACCCCAGGAAGCTCAGAGTATGTGATATGTTTGTTCAGGACATTCAAGGGTGTGAATAACCGTAGGTGTGTTGGTAATAAATAAAGACTGGGATCCGAGCTTGCCCCAGCTAGTCTAAAACGAGTTGTACAGGTAAAACCTGCCCTATCAGCCCTCTCTGAATTAAATGGGTCACCTTTAACTGTGAGCTATCTGTTTAATAACAGGGGGTCTCTAATACAGGTATCACCTGTACCAAACCTGTTTCCAATTGCAGTCAAGAATCTGCTTGTGACAACGCTGGGGGGTCTGATTGTAAGATCACTTTAAGGTGTGCATGGTGTTGTTCATTACATGTCTTGCTGCCCCACACCATTATGTAATGCCACCAGTGGACACATGATATGGTCTCTGTATCATAACACAAAAGGTAAGCTAGAAGGACTGACTTGCATTGTCTGACAGACCTGTTCTCAAACAATTCTGGGAATCTGCAATCTCTCTTCTTACACTTCCCTGGTCAAGTTCAAAGTGACAGCGTCAAGCTGGAAAAGTACTGGGGGCTGTTATGAAATTTTCCAGGACTGCGTTCTTCATTATTAATGAAGATATTCCAGTAGCACCTTACCAATTCTAAATAACTGAGACCCACCTTAACTTAGAATCTGGTGGCCACATTTCATTGCATTACTCTACAAACATGCTATTAACAGTGTTGATGACTGCTAACATGTTATTACTATAGCATTGTAAAAGACTAGTATAAAGTAATTGTAACATTTTTAAATACCGTACCTTAGTTACATGCTGGTCTTCTCACATGTTACATACACGCTTAAAGGGCACATAAGGACCTTTTTATTTTATTGTGTTACATGTTCCCATGTGTTGCTACAACTGTTTACGTAAGGTGTGTGTATTGTTTTAATTATAATTTTTTTAATATATTTTGACCACTTTTTTAAACTTTTAAATTGCATTCCCTGCCTCAAGATGGCTTCCCATGTACCCGCATGGACCTCTCAGAACTACATTTCCCATCCTCCTACTGCTCACATATGTAACTGAGATGGATTTACCAGTGAGCAGGAGGATGATGGGAAATTTAGTTCTGAGAGGGACATGGGAAACCATCTTGAGGCAAGGAATGCAATTTAAAAGTTTTAAAAAGTGGTCAAAATGTTAAAAAAAAACAACAAAAAAAAAACATTCAACTAAACATGAACATCTTACCATTCAACTAAACATGAATATCTTACCATTCAACTAAAGAGCAAGCTCTGTGGGTGAGATGTAAGTACAGTATGTGTCTTATGCTGATGTCAGTGTTACAATCAGGGCTTGAATCACTCATTGCATTGCCCATTTGGGTTCTTCATTGAAGCCTCGTGCAACATCATGCAACCTCACGCAGTTTAGATGTCAAGCATAGGTTGAGATCTGGCAGCACAATGCTGAAAATACCAGAAGCACACAGACCCCTCTGCAACAAATCTATACAAAAGAATGATCTCATTACTGAACCTTCCATGGGTTACACTCTGTGTACAAAATCCGTTCCTGAAAGTTCTTTTAGAGCTCAATGATAATGAAGCCGGCCTCACTGCCTCATCCACCTCCTAACCGCTTGAAACATTTGGTTGCATTTTATCTTTCAATGCAATCAGTGGGTTATGAATTCAAATTAATCAATGTTCTTTGAAGAGCTCTGACTCAAAGATCACAACTTTCTAAAAGCAGTGGGTCTATTGGAGAATCAGGGGGCTGTTGCATGACATGACATGCTTAGGTATCTAAATGATGAGAGCAAAGAGAAGACCTAGTCATATTGGGAATTAGCAAGAAAAAATAAGTTTTCAGCGGAAGAGTTTTGTGTGCTGCTATTTGACACAGTCTAAAGCAGGCTTGGCTTCTCCATGATGAAACGAGACACAGGCAGGGCAGGCTACACCAGGGTGGGGCCTGTCCTTCATGCATGGGATCTATTTCATTTCAGCATTGAACTGGTTCCAGCAATCTATTCCAGTCTATCAGCACATCATTATGAGAAAGTCTCGAGATAGGAAATCTTAAGCATTCAAATGTTGTTTTTTTAAACCAAAAGGAAACACAAACGCTGAGTTAATTCAATATCAAAGTAAATATGAAACTTTTTTTATTTTTTTTTTTCTTTTCGCAGCAGTCATGTCGAAAGTCATCTTCAACTTTAACCCTTTCATGCATGGCGACCTCATATGGTGACAGATAAAAACAAAAACCTCTCTTCTAGTCTTTATATGGGGAAATATGGGACAAATGCATGATGACCTCATATGAGGATGCATGTGTCCAAAACTGCTCAGCTAATTTCAATAGTTCATGCATGAACGGGTTAAACAATTTTAGTGATAACCACATGTTTTACCTACATTATGTTTTTATTGCCATTAAAGTGACAAGAAGTCACTGGTATATCACTAAAGCTCCACACAGCTTGAAGGCAGCAGTCACTTAGATCGTTGCAGTCTTGTTCTTGTACCTTATATACAACTGCTTAGCAATAGGGAGAGTAAATATGCAGTTATTGCCATAAAGATAAGAAACCATCCTGCTTAAGATGAATGGGAGCTGCTATTTTTATGTAGTTCTGGGCATTTTTCAATTTGCAAGCAATCACGGCCAATGTTGTGTAACAGCACACCAGGGACATTGCAAAAGTACCATTAACGGATTCTTACTTGGTTTCCAAGAAAGATTATGACACGTTTTCTAGTATTTTTTTTTTTTTTAAGACTTTTGCTTTCACAATATTTTGGCTTGCAGTGTGGTTTAAGAGGGGATTACCAAAAGAGGAAGAGGCCCTGGAGAATGGGGTAATGCTGCTAAGATGAAGCAAGCTTGCCTTACACCACAGTTAGAGCATCAGCCTCGCTGTCTTTTCTTTCTTTCTACGGCAGTCCAGGAGTGGGTGAAAGTAGGAAGTGAGGGTGCTGGGCACACAGATAGCAGGAACTAGGAAGCCCCTCAGAGACAGTGTTATCAGATTCAACATAGACAGGTGGTTTGTGGAAGTCTGTTTCACCACTGCATGCAGCATTTCCCTCCTTAGTATTGCTGCTTTTGTAACATCGTCCAATCAGAGCAACGTGTAGTAAAACATAGCCAGATTCCCTGGGAGGCATGACAGCAACGTGTAGTAAAACATAGCCAGATTCCCTGGGAGGCATGCCAGAGATGAGCAGCCCTGGGGTATTATGGGCAGAGCTGAGGGGTTTGCTGGTTTTCAGCTGGTCCTACTGGTTCAGGAAGTTGTCTGTTGGCTGAGGAGCTGGTTAAGCTGGTCCAAGAAAAAATTGGTCCATTAAAAATCCCTTTATCATAAAGTTCTAAAGCCAACAGTGCCCCTCGATCACGTTGAGTTTTTGATTCCTTCTCCTGTAGTTCACCCTGCTTGGTGTCCCTTACTCTCGATCACGTTGAGTTTTTGATTCCTTCTCCTGTAGTTCACCCTGCTTGGTATCCCTTACTCTCGATCATGTTGAGTTTTTGATCCCTTCTCCTGTAGTTCACCCTGCTTGGCATCCCTTACTCTCGATCACGTTGAGTTTTTGATCCCTTCTCCTGTAGTTCACCCTGCTTGGTATCCCTTACTCTTGATCACGTTGAGTTTTTGATTCCTTCTCCTGTAGTTCACCCTGCTTGGTGTCCCTTACTCTTGATCACGTTGAGTTTTTGATTCCTTCTCCTGTAGTTCACCCTGCTTGGTGTCCCTTACTCTCGATCACGTTGAGTTTTTGATTCCTTCTCCTGTAGTTCACCCTGCTTGGTGTCCCTTACTCTCGATCACGTTGAGTTTTTGATTCCTTCTCCTGTAGTTCACCCTGCTTGGTATCCCTTACTCTCGATCACGTTGAGTTTTTGATTCCTTCTCCTGTAGTTCACCCTGCTTGGTGTCCCTTACTCTTGATCACATTGAGTTTTTGATTCCTTCTCCTGTAGTTCACCCTGCTTGGTGTCCCTTACTCTTGATCACGTTGAGTTTTTTATTCCTTCTCCTGTAGTTCACCCTGCTTGGTGTCCCTTACTCTTGATCACGTTGAGTTTTTGATTCCTTCTCCTGTAGTTCACCCTGCTTGGTGTCCCTTACTCTTGATCACATTGAGTTTTTGATTCCTTCTCCTGTAGTTCACCCTGCTTGGTGTCCCTTACTCTCGATCACGTTGAGTTTTTGATTCCTTCTCCTGTAGTTCACCCTGCTTGGTGTCCCTTCCTCTCGATCACGTTGAGTTTTTGATTCCTTCTCCTGTAGTTCACCCTGCTTGGTGTCCCTTACTCTTGATCACGTTGAGTTTTTGATTCCTTCTCCTGTAGTTCACCCTGCTTGGTGTCCCTTCCTCTCGATCACGTTGAGTTTTTGATTCCTTCTCCTGTAGTTCACCCTGCTTGGTGTCCCTTACTTCAGGAGACAGGCTGGTTTAATCCTGTACGCGACAACTTATTGTACTCCAGGAAAATGAAGCCTTTGTCCTGGGGGCAGCATACAGCTCCATTGTACCATTGTATTTGCATAAACACCAGATAAATATGCTGGTATCATCGCAGTCCTTGTGACTCGCACGCTTGAAACTGACAAATTATCTTAAATAATAAAAGCAGCGACAATGCAGTGGCATAGCAATGGTTGAACACCAAAGTGACCAGAGTGGGCAGGCTAGTCCCAATGCTTATTGATGGGTAGTGTTTGAGGATTCATATTCATGATCACTGTGAATTCTGTACAGGTGGCACTTATAACACACTACTCTATACTGATGACCCTATATATGGACTCAACAGAAAAGAATGAACTAATTAACTTCAATAAATATATAACATTTAAATAAATAAACAAAATTCATTCAAAAGTTGTGCATGCTGATGCGCTGGGGAGGCCAAATCTAGACTGATCCTCAGAGCCAGCATTGCATGATATAATAAAAATATAAGTTTATATAAAGTAGTGTTAATTAGAATTAATACAGATTCAAAGATAGAAGTAAAAATGATGTCACAATATATAGAACACCATTACATCATGTAAGAATAAATCATGAATTTGAATGTAAACAATAACAAGTAGTTGTCATGCCGTCAAAAACCTATAAATACCTCCAATGTTTGGATTCAAACACAGGCTCCCTTGAGAAAGATATGTACAACATATCGAAACGTTGGGCAGCTGGCTCTTTGAGCTAATATATATATATATATATATATATATATATATATATATATATATATATATATATATATATAAATATATATATCAGTGGCGTGCAGTCAGGGCATGCAAGTCATGACCAATCGGAAAGCTAAGAATGTTGTGAAAATACTATAATATAAAATGTGTCTTTCTGTCTTTATATAATCTTTATTTTATGTGTGTTCATTGGACCGCTCCATTCTTTGTGCTGTGCTCGAGTCATGCTACGTTAGCTCTGCATGACTAGTCTGGCACTTCAAACAGTACCAGGCTCTCTGAGTGACGTCGCAGCCACACCCGCCTAGTGGAACTCAAGCCATGCTGTACTCAAGTAGCATGACAGCCTAATATTACAAAACTAGAAACTTTTTTTTTTTTAAGTTTCCGAAAAAAAACAGGATTGAACTATTCTTTTTTTTTTTTTTTTTTTTTTTTTTTTTAACTCTTTGGTGTTGTGAGGCTTATTTCTATATTGTTTATTTCCGGTTTTGTAATATTACAAAAGAGTTTTTCCCTCAGAGAAAAGGCTGCAAATAATGCATGAATTTCTCACTTTGTTTGTCATTTTCTCTATTAATATTAACTATGGTGCAAATAACGTTCGACTGTAAATGACTTTGTGAATCCCCCCCCGAGCCAATACCACAGCATAATGTTTAGGTGAATTCCCAGTCTCATAATTAATAAAAAAGTAACCACATACAGAGAGAGGGAGTTTATTTTCTTTACACTATCAAATAGAACACGAGGAATACAACTAATTTAGAACAGCGCTTAAGTTCAGTGAAGGGCAGCAGTGTGGAGTAGTGGTTAGGGCTCTGGACTCTTGACCGGAGGGTTGTGGGTTTAATCCCCAGTGGGGGACACTGCTGTTGTACCCTTGAGCAAGGTACTTTACCTAGATTACTCCAGTAAAAACCCAACTGTATAAATGGGTAATTGTATGTAAAAATAATGTGATATCTGTATAATGTGAAATAATGTGATAACTTGTAACAATTGTAAGTCGCCCTGGATAAGGGCATCTGCTAAGAAATAAATAATAATAATAATAGTGGGCTCAAACTATATTGTTAAAACAAGGCCTGATATTCTTTCACTCAGTTCTATGGAACTGAGTGAAAGAATATATTTTTTTTATTAAAAGGTGTTTTGAGATCTGGGCTCACAGGCCCAAACTCAGGAGCACCGGAATGACAGCAAACATTGTAAAAAGTTAAACGGAAGGTGGAAGAAAGAAAGAAAGAAAGAAAAAAAGAAAGACAATGGCATTCGATAAGGTTTTATCTGAAAAGACAAGCTCTATTGAATATTGTTAGAGGACAGTAATGTGGAGTGGATGGTACCTGTGATCACTCTGCTCAGTGAGTGGGACAGGCACACTTCCACTCATTCACTGCTCCTCCAGACGTTCAGGTTCAGACTGCTCCCTCTCAGCTCCACCCCAGCAGCATCCTGAAAACACGAGCCTCACAGAAAACGAAACTGATGTTTTTATAATACTGTAAATGCTTTACAAGAACTGCACCACAGATTTCCCCACAGACTCATAATTAACAACTTTGTGAAATGTTTGAAAACTTTCAGGTCGTTTATTATGAGCAGCATCAGATCATTTGTTTTGAACAGGAGATTCGGTCTGGGTTTGCCAAGTATTTTGTGTAGGTTCTTGAACTAATGGACGAGTTTAAAAACATTTTGACTAAGTTGCCTGGAATGCAAAATATTATTTGCATAGCACCGATATTTCAGACCTTGAGGACATTAAAGGATTCCTCTTTATACTATCACTTAGGAACATTCAAACTGATCTCTTTACACTATCACTTAGGAACATTCAAACAGATCTCTTTACACTATCACTTAGGAACATTCAAACTGATCTCTTTACACTATCACTTAGGAACATTCAAACAGATCTCTTTTCATTCTTATCCTGCGTGAGTATTATTATCTTGGAAATGTATGTGTATGAGTAAGTGTTGTTTAAATGGAAGGCACATAACTGAATTGTCATGAAGTATTGAACTCCTTCTAACAGTGTGTTAAACCGGGGTCAGTAAAAAACACCATGCTAATTTATTTACCAGTTATACTAGGACACCCCCTCAGTACTGCATTGCCAGTAGAAGCCCTTATTCTAAAATATATAGGTAGCACAGCTCTGGAAAGAGTGCCTGAATAAGGAAACACCATTGTGGGCACTGCATAGCAAGACTGAATCTACCCCCCAGTATTTTGAATAGGAGTGCGTTTCAAGATTATTAAGCTTTAGAGCAGTGCTTCCAAACCCTGGTCCTGAGGACCCCATGTGTCTTCTGGTTTTCATTCCAACTGGGCTCTCAGTTACTTAACTAGACCCTTAATTGGACTAATAATTTGCTTAATTAGACCTTTTTAATTGTCCTCAGCTCTTAAACAGTTGCAGAGTTATAAAATGTTAGAGCTAACTTAAAATCTGCAATTTTTTAAGAGCTGAAAACAGGTCTAATTAAGCAAATTATTAGTTCAATGAAGGGTCTAGTTGAGTAATTAAGAGCTCAGTTGGTATGGAACCCAGAAGACACAGAGGGTCCCCAGGACCAGGGTTGGGATGCCATGCTTTAGAGCAGGGGTGTCAAACTCACTTCCTGGAGGGCCGCAGTGTCTTCTGGCTTTCGTTCCACCCAAGCTCTCAATTACTTAATTGGTCTAATTATTTGATTAACTGGACACCATTTAACACTTCTTCAGCCCTCAAAATATTTCACAGGTAGTGTACCTTGAATCAAGTGCATTTTTAAAACCATCAACTGAAAAAGACCTTGAAAAATATTAAATATGCCAAATTAAACAAATAATTAGATCAATTATGTTAATTGAGAGCTTAAGTTGGAATGAAAACCAAAAGACCCTGCGGCCCTTGAGGACTGGAGTTTGACACCCCTGCTTTAGAGCAATGTTCCTCACTTGTGGATCATTCGATACATCCCAGTCCAGGATTTTGTTCTATCCTGGTCCTTTGTTACTTAACTGAACACCTTGTTCACAATTAGATCTGGTTGGCACAAGGCTCTGGACAGCTCAACTCAATAATTAAGGATGAGGTTGGAGAAGGATCACGGACTGGAACGGATTGAAAGAGCCACAAGTGAAGAACACTGCTTTAGAGGGTTAATGATTGCTCTCCTTGAAACCTGAATGGTTGAGACCACAAGGTTTACAATGACACCATAAACTGTAAGCTTAAACTTGTGTGACCTTTTGTAGAAATTTGCCCCACAGCTGAAGCTCTCCGAATGTTAAATAACTATAGTCATGGGAGGCAGCAGGTCTTTTACAATTGCATACATTCACAGTTTAACATAGAGACAGTACATGCATATCTGAACATGACAGTCACATGAAGTCTTATGTAAAAGTGATTCTCGGAACTGATACAGAAACACAAAAGAGCTATTGTTGGGTGCAAGGGTTTGTGTCGGTGGCAGTTCTAGTCTCATCCAGGTCAGATGTCAGATCTGCACATGTTGTAGGGTTCAGGGTTATATTGCAACAAATAAGACTGACCGCTTTGGAAAGTTCAACTGCATTTATTGTGCGCTTTTATCGTAACACTCAATTGAACTGTAAGAGTATTATTGATTGTTCACATCAGTTCTTGGCCTGGTAGCACGTTCAGGATGTGTGCTCCTATGTCTGGGAGCTTTATTGAAAAGCTACATTTAGGGCTTTCGCCCTGCCACAGACAGTAATCAGCACTCATTTTTACAGCATGACCTTTACACTGGAAAAACAGCTCAAAACTAGATACTATATTTAACCAACCTGTGACTGCAGTAGTTTAAATAAGTAGGTCATTTGTTTTAAAGAGTGGGTGTGAACTTCATACATCTGCTAAACCCTGAAATGTGTTGTGTGTGTGTGTGCTAGGTGAATCAGTTTCACTCATAAAATGAAAACAACAGCTTCTTCAGAGTGGAAACGAAATCGGCAGAATGGAAAGGACCTGAGATTCTCAATAAATGAGGAAGGAGCACATCATACAAAGTAATACAATACACGGAACGGAAACGAAGTGTGCTTGAAACAGGTTCAAAATGATCTTTCAACATCAGACATAAGCAGGCATACTCACAGGGCATATGCTGTACACTTTCTATAGAGAGCAGGGCTGGCATTGAGCTGTGAAGGAATTGCTGTGCTTGTACACTAGTTTGAAGGTAAATACGCGCATTCACATTTATTTGGCAGTTTTTAGTCATCAGCACAGAAGTTGTGCTCTCGCATGGCCTCGTGTGTCCAGTTTACTCACATCAAGCTTAGTGTAGGAGGTGTCTGTGTACGTCACAATTTCAGGGGGATCTAGATATAATAATGCTCCCACTGTTTAGTTGCTTGAATATTTTCTTTTCACAATATAGCCACATTGTGCAAAAAAAAAAAAAGAATTAATTTACTTCAATCTAACTATCATACATTTACAGCAAATCCATTCAGGGACAATATCAAGATCTTAATGCTAGCCTTCCAACCTTGTCTTTTGACCCACACCAAACAATTAAATGAACGTGTTTTACCAACAAGCTGCATTCACAGGGCTCCAGTCAGGGGAGCGCAGGTTCACATCCTGGCTGTGCAAAGAGGGAGCTTCGCAGTGGCTGTAGTGCTCCCGCAGGTCAGGGAGTCAAAACTGGCAAAACGCTACTGGTTAGGCACCCAGTGAGCTCAAGCACACAGGCAGGGCTGGCCTTTGTCCTCCAGAGGCTGGTAGCTCACTGACATCTGCTCTCAAGTTCCTGGGTGTAAAAGAGGAAGCTGGCTTGGTCGTGGGATCGGAGGACACCCATTGAACCTTCAGTTCTGCTGAGCTGTGTGGGGAATTGCTGCAGTGAGGGAACCTAATTGGACATACTAAATTAGAATAAAGAATAATTGGGCACAAATTATATAAACACAAATGCATGTTGTATATACACGGTAGTGTGCACAATATATTCCAAAGATTACTGTAATCTCCAGCCTCGTTCCAAAGTGTCAGTGTCCCTTTTGTAATGCAGGGGCCAGAATTGAACAATCACCAATGCATTATGCAACATCGCAATAACCTCCCTTGATTTGTACACTTTTGACTGTATACTCAAGCATGGTGTTTGCCTTTGTAATTGCTTCCCCACCCTGTCGGGCTGCTGTCAAGCCTGTGACAATGCCAGGGTCTCATGAAAACTGAGTGGAGACAGAGGACAGATGGTAGGAGACACTTTTTTACACAGAGAGTGGTGAGTGTAAGGAATGGGTCATCAAACTACATTATTGATGCTAAATCATTGGCATCGTTTGAAAAAAAAAAAAAAAAAACTAGTCAGACAAATTCTGGAATTATTTTTTCCAGGAACCGAACATGCATTAATGGCCCAATGGCCTCCTGTCGTTTGTAACTTTTCTTAGGTTCTTATTATACTTGAACAATGTTTTACTACACTTGTATTGTATTGTGTTATTATACTTTTCTTAGAGTCTTATTATACTTAAACAATGTTTTACTACACTTGTATTGTGTTGTGTTATTATACAACATTATACTCTTTGCAAGGCTGCCTCTGTGAAAAGCCCTCTACAGGTATAATAAATCTATCATTCACTACCAAGGCCTTTCCTGTGCTTGGGAAAAGCTGTGCCCATGAATTAGCCTGCAGATAAGTGGAGAGGCTGATCATAGGGAAGCCATGGGTAGGGGGGCAGGATAGCTGCCCTCCCCATTAGATGAAGCCAAAAAGCAGATGGAGGCTGGGAGGAGGAGGTGAACTCTAGCGCACAGCAGAGACGTAATGGATTGAGGTAAGATATAAATCAGAAAAGGGTGAGGTTTAGAGTTAGGTTTAGAGTTAGGGTTAGGGTTAACTATTAGGGTTAGGGTTAGAGTTATATCATGCCAAAAAAGTACAAATTAAGTACATTGTAACTAAACATAATGACATTGTAATTATGTGTAAGCACACCTGTATTTATTATAATTGGAGACACTTCATGTAAAGTGTTACCAGATAATGTTTCCTGGGACATCAGCCATCCAAGTACTAACCCGACCTAGCCTTGCTTAGCCAGCAAAAACACGGATTCATTATATTATATTAATTCAGCTGAGAACTCTGTGCTGATTCATACAAAACAGCGTTTACTATTAAATATGATTACATAAATGAGAAGACAGGGAGATGACTGGATATTCCTAAATTAACAAAAGTCAGTGAACGAACATGCCGTATCTCTGCAGGGTAAAGACAGACAATAAATCGCATACCACAATACACATAATGAATGCTGAATCTGAGAAGCAGCAACATGCAAAAGATCCATGCAATGGACTTTAGCACAATTCCCGTACAAAACGTCTTTATATTGAAGCAGGAACACTATTGAAGCGAAACCTGTTTGGTATGCTATGTATTTATTTATTCACGAATCCAATACTGTTAAGATCAATTTTCTGTAGACTGTATATTTGCATTGAACTAAAGATATTAATAACCCCCTTTAAATGATTAATGTATTCTTATCAGTGGCTAACGTGAAGCAGTTTGAATTCCCTTTGATTATCCAAAATCAATTCCTGTGATGCATTTCAAAAGAAATAAATAAATGATCCCTGTTCAGGACTTTACATCTCTTCAGTTCAACACATCCTCAAGTGAAACAAGAAGAAATGAATTCCCTGTCCAGATCACCTGACATCTTCCTTATTGACATACAGAGACTTCATTCTTCAATGCACATGCTTTTGCATTCTAAGGTTCTGTTCTGGGAAGCAATACAGGAGCATGACGGAGGGGGTGAGACTGTGATTATTAGAAGGGTTGCTAATTGCACGCAATAAACAGTCACGCTAATTGGCAGTGCCTGACATTCCTTGTCCAAAAACTGACAGTGTTCTGCTTTTTAAGCAACCTCTTAAAAAGCTGTCAGTGTTGCACAAGGATTGTAGGGTGCTGCTAATTAGGATTAAGAGATACAACTCATTTGACATCAGAAGCACAAAAGCCACATGCATACCGAGCGTCTTCAAGTCCTAGCCATGTAGGGCCTTTTCACATATGGTTAGATTCTAAACCAACCAAACTGAGTTCACTTGGAAACAAACTCTGGAGGAAAATAATGAATTTCCTTTTGTTTTCACACATACATCTCAGTACAAAAGAAATCGGTTCACTTCAAAAGGACTTTTTGCTGGTTTGCTTCTAAATGTTTCTGAACTGACTGTGCTTTCACATTGCACTGAAACAGGCCAACCAAACTCCTTTTGCCCAGACGGACTGAGACGCCTCTTGAGAAGGACTCAGTTCGGTTCGATTAAAGTGAACTCTGAAAGGGAGTTATTTTGGAGCATTCACATTCATAGAGAAGTGCTTGTGTGGTCAATCGCCTGCTTTAACAGATGCGAAAGGTGAGTTCAATCGTTCACGGTGGTGCCCAGTTCGCCTTGACTTACAAATGCTGCAGACATGATACTGCTCTCCTTAGTCAATTGAATTGGCAATGTTGTCTTGGTAATTAGCATTAGCTATTCTGCACACCTGAGTTATCTCGGATCGGTCTGGAGCTAGCTGTTGTGTATACTATGTACTGAAGGAAGGTGATTAATGGAATGGTTACGTTGTTAGCGAATTGCAATGGATTAGTTTAAGATATCATCTTTGCATGTTGTGTCTGATTTTTTTAGAGCCTTTGCATTTTAGCCTCCTCAGTAATGCGCTTTGCAATTAGGGGGACAGATACCCAGATACTTTAGGAAAGTTGTGTCGCCATCCTGTTCCTGCTGCTTCCTGCTGATGAAGAGACTTGTCGGGGGAGTCTGTTCTTGATAAGGTACGTGCCTCAGAGCCATGTTAGAAATTGTCTGCATGGCTGTTTGTGTGTGGGAGGCATGGATAATGCCCTATAAAGCTACATCTCCACGCACTAGTTATTAATGCAATGTATCTTGGTTAGGAGAAGGAAGGGACAGTTTGAATCTTATTATCTCCTTTTTTTTAATGTGTTTATTCATGTTGAAAATTCCAGTCTTGTTTACTTTGCCTTTAAGACCTTGAAGCGAGGTACAGGTATGGGGTTGTTTTGCGGTACTAGTTGAGACGTGATGCTAAGTGTTCTGCGCTTGCCGGGCATGCGCAAATGATTTTAGCTCACAAAACAAGGAAACGCCAATTTGAAAGGGGTACAGTCAATATCGTCTATTTTACAGTGTAGGGCGTACTGAGTTTCACCGTTAGAGTTCTTTTTAATATGTTTTTTTTGTTTGTTTGTTTTTACAGTTCAGCAGATGTATGTGACTTTAACTGAAGAGCAACACACTGGGTTATCTAAAATTGTAAACATAAACGATTTTGTGGATGAACTAGTTTGTCTTGTTCGTAGTGATTTGTGTGTAGTTAATCACAGCACTTCTGAGTCAATGTGCCCTTAATTCGAGCCTTGTACGGCCGGAGATATCATTTTAAAAGGTGTTAAAATGACTTTTTAAATTATTATCATAATAGATGTGTATTTTAGGTACAATAGGCTTAAAGGTATGGGGCTATACTAAGATCACAACGATAACGTGTTTGTTTGTTTTGGCGGATCGATTACAGCCCTGTGTTAACTGGTTAATAAATGCTTTTCATGCTATTGTTCTTCACGCTTCTGCCGTCGTCCTTGCATGTCTTGGGTGATATCAGCAAATGTGTTTATTGGTGTTGCTTATTTCTTTTTACAAATGCAGTGTGCTGTGAGTGTATTGAACCGAACGTTGTTTAAATACAAGTACAGTCCAGGGGCAAAAAACAAACTAAATATCTGCTGAAAATAATACTGTTTCACTTGTAAACAGCTTTACATGTTATTTTATTTTGATAACACTGTTTGTTGTGCCAGCACCGTAGTGTATTTTGAAATACACATATTGTCTATTATTATTTTTTTTTAAATACATTATTAGTTTTATCGTTAGCGTTAGTGATTTTATTTATTTTATCTAAACAAAGCAAATGTAGAACAAAAATAACACATTGATTCCAGGTTCTGGAATTCGATATATCACCTACATACTCCCTGAAGCAACACTGCATTTAGTGGGTTAACACTCACAGGACTGATCAGGTGCAAATGGCATTCCTGATAGGAATCATTAATAGATCAATCTGCAGCCCTGTCTGTAATCAGCTGCAGTCAGGAGGAGAGCAAGGCAGGGGACTGATAGCACAGCATGTGTTCGCTTGGCAGGTGTTTCTTCTTCATCCAAGTCCGCACGCTCTCCCCAATGCGATGATTCGGGAGCCGTTCTTGAGGTCAATCTTTACTGTAGACTGTCACCACCAGCCTCACTCGCTGCTGTTTCCTAACCAGCGAGATTGACAAATTGGTTGGCTTGAAATCTGTTGTTTTCTGTGACCGATAGTTAGCAAACAATGCCAGGAAAAAACGCCTGTGCTTTTGTTTGTGAAATTAACGATTTTATAAAAAAAAAAAAAAAAAAAAAAAAATGTTTGGTTGTCTGCCTCCCTATTAAAACGATATACCTGATAGACAAGCCGAGAGATCTTTAACTATATAGCACAGATAGATAGATAGATAGATAGGTAGATAGATAGATAGATAGATAGATAGATAGATAGATAGATAGATAGATAGATAGATAGATAGATAGATAGATAGATAGTGCATGAACCTTTTTTCTATTTAATTTAGACAAGTTCATTCAGCTGAAATGCCTTGCGCCTATTGGGCATAGTTCATTCTTTTTAGCAATACAGTCCACGAGGCTTATGTAATAATCGCAAACAGACATCAGATTGAAATAAACAAACATTGTGCTCTCGGTTTTAGTTATATAATTCATAAAAAAAATTGTGCGGTCTACTTGGGTCCTGCACATATAAATGCAGTCTAATGTATCACAAAAGACGTGTCAACAATTAAGTATTTTTTTTAATGTGTTATATAAACACACAAATAAAAACATATATATTTTATTTCAGTTTTTTGTGAAAATCAAAACATTTCCATTACTATTGAGGGATACACAAATCGTGGGACAGATCTGCACATTGCCACGCAAACGCAAAAAGGAATCTATCTTGACATGGCATTTAAATCCAGCCTTCTTTTTTTAAAATACAATACGCGAAACTCTCATAATCGACTGCAACAGAAAATGAAATAATCTTGCATATATGCTGAGATATTGGACAGCTACACTGTTGCTACTGTATCGGGGAATATAAACCTGCCTGGGCGATACCTATATTTTAAAAGCATATGCAGAGGCAAAACTAAGAACTCCACACATCTTTCATTCTCAACCTTGTTCTGTGTCTCACATGTGTATAAAATCCTGTATCTTAATAGCCGGGATCACTGCACACAACACGCACTCCTCTTTGCGAAGTCTGAGCGCTGTGAAATCACTAAGGAGATACACCTGACGTAGCCTACTCTTGAGAAAAGAATAAACTCAATACCTGACTCGAGGAATGTCCGAATACAATGTACTACTTGAGTAACTGAAATAGAAACGAAATGCATGCCTTTGTAACGTGTATATAGGCATGCTCAATTCTAAATGTGTTGTTTTTAAAAAGCAATAAAGAAATGGAAGGAACATTCATGCTGTAAACGCAATGATACTCGATCATATTGTTTACTCCCCTCTCTGTTCTCATGGAATTCCTGGAAAGTTGCATCATAGTCGAGATGTCATTTATATTTAGGACTGTGCTTTCTTGCTTTTCCTCGAATAGCAAATTTAATGGCTTGCTAAAAATAACGAAACAAAACACTGAGGTTCAGAGCAACCTATAATAAAGCATCGAATATGGAACCCCAGGGTTCTAATGCCATGGATCAAATGATTCGCGTAACAATGCTTCTTAATAGAACCAATAACAAGCACAAAGGTTCCACAGAAAGAGTGGAGGCGGGAAATTCATTTATTTCCCAATAACAAACAGTTGTGTGGCAGCTGGACGGGCCAGCAGGCTGAGCCGGTATCATCAGGACGGAGTGTTCCGAGCTTGTGGGTGGAAGAGAGAAGCTGCTTGTGTCAGCGCTGTGTCAGGCCTGTCATATGTATGTGTGAGGTGTGAGGCCATAATAATAATAATAATAATAATAATAATAATAATAACAGAAATTGCAAGTTCTTAACTTCCCAATCTGCTTCATAACTTCACATTCTTAGCTTGGTTTTTGGCGTCGCGGTATTAAAATAATAATAATAATAATAATTGTCATATGTTGTATTACACGGTGCTCACCTATCCATATCTAAGAGGTAATAATATCGATGTGCATTGGGAGCTGTTTGCATTAATAACAGTATAGTTCTTAGTCATCGGTTCTGTATGTCTTATAATATGAGCTACATGGAAAGACACTTCCATTGGTATTAATGGTTAGTCTCTAGGCCACGCTAAAATCATAAATCTAATAGAAATGTCTTCTGTCTATACTGAACGTTACATTGAACCACGTGGTGTTGTAAAGAAAACACATTCATAAAAAGACAGTAAATATGAATAATAACGGAACATTTTTTGTCTTTCTTTTTAAATATATATCCCGAATGGCACTATGAATAGTGATGCTGATCTGTCGCGAGTCACAGTGATATTGAATGACAGCTTGTCATCATAACATAATCCTTTATCAGGTTTCTCGTTTCCAGAAAGAGCAGGTCGACATTAATTTAAAAGCGATCTACAACATGCAAATAACTTGTGCCATTCAAATCAGTTACAGTAACAGTGAAGCACACATATCACGCATGTTGAGTAACTGCCTTCAATAAAACAGACGGTACAGCTCTTTGTCAAAATGTTTATTTCTGAATGTGAATATTTCAATATGTGCATCGAAGAATATATCGAAGAATGGGCGAGGCGAGTTTGGAATCTCATGCTGGTTAAGGCCCGTCTCTGCTAGGTTTCACCCATTTAACACTGAATCTAAACCTTACTGACAGTCAGTTTAGCAACAGAAAAAAGCGAATGTTTTGAAACCATACATAAACATAAAAATAATACAAATAATATTTTCTATTTACAGGTATTTTATTTTATATCCCATTTTGTTTTATTTTAATTAACCAGAAAAAAGGCGCACTGTTCCAAGACATTATTTAACAAACGGTTCTAACACATGGCTGTGCTTTTTCAATGAAATCCATGTTTTGTTTTCATATTAAAAAGCAAACAAACGAAAAAAAAGAGTCTTCTTTTTGCTATGTGTGATGACATCATCACAAGTACCGGGAAATGAACTGTCAGTGGTAGCGCCCGCTTGATTGCACACGCGTTTTATGGCACTTTAGAGGTATGACACAGGCCCGGTTTTTGGGATGGAACCGCATAACAGTCTCGCGTTTTGATTGGTCCATGTCTGTCACATGAATATGTCGTCACACGAGTGGAAAAGCGTGCAGGCATTTTTAACATTGTGATCAGATAGAGAGAGTGATCTGCTTTCCACAACCTTACCCTTAAAATATAATGTGGTATTACACTGTACTGATATAACAAACTATGAGGAATTACTTTATATAAATTATCATGTTGTGCACGAATGTAAGAATTGGCTTTCTGTGGTGGTGTACTTTTTTCTTTCAAGTAGCATATATCTATAATCGTTTTTGCGATATATTTTAATATAAAACATATACGCTATTGCAGTTTTGTTACAGGATACATTAGTTTATCTCTAATGTAATCACAGTTTTACATATAGACTGCCCCTGTTTTCATTTACGTCCCAAATTCTGGGCCGCTTTGCTTTTCAGATAATGTCCCAAATTCTGGGCCGCTTTGGTTTTTAGATAACGTCCCAAATTCTGGGCAGCCTTGGTTTTTAGATAACGTCCCAAATTCTGGGCCGCTTTGGTTTTTAGATAACGTCCCAAATTCTGGGCCGCTTTGGTTTTTAGATAACATCCCAAATTCTGGGCCGTTTTGCATTTCCGAATTCAGCCCAGTTTTGGGGAATCAGCTGACAGCCGAGTTTCTAAGTCATGTATGCACAGTTTACCATAAACTGGATCGTGAATTCATTTGAGAGTAACCCTTAGTACATTAATCAAAGTTCATGTATTTTTTACTCTCCCCAGAAATCTTTTTTTTAATGAAAAAAACAAAAATGTAAATGTTAAAAAACGTATTTCTTATTACATGAAGAAACTACATTGCACTGAAATAGATACATGAAAATTAATTTAAGCAGTCGTTTTCCTTTATTAAAGGCTAATATTAAAACACATTTTTGGGAAGGAACATGGTATTCCGAAAAAAGGACATCTCGTTTTCTTATGTAACGTCCATCAATATATTGTAGTGTTTCAGGTTCTTTTTGGACAGAAATGAGACTACAACTGTGAGCAGATGAAGGCCGTTTATTTTGACAATAATTAAATAATCACAAAATAAAATCAGAAAGTGAGGGAAAGGAGACTGGGAGTCGAAAGTGAAAATAAATGATTGTAGTAATTTTTATTTTACCCTACCCTTCCCAGTCTTTTCCTCGCCCCTCTTGTGCGCAAAACCTGAACTCCAATTCCCCTCCACACACGTGTACCACCATGCAACCCTGGCACGCACACACCACCATGCAACCCCTGCCGCATACACCCACCATGCAACCCCTGCACGCATACACCCACCATGCAACCCCTGCACGCACACACCACCATGCAACCCCTGCACGCATACACCCACCATGCAACCCCTGCACGCATACACCCACCATGCAACCCCTGCACGCATACACCCACTGTAGCAATTCTTTGCAAAATATATTTTCGGGTATTCAGCCCCATTCATGTCTATGGCAGTGTTATAAAACACATTTTCAGGCATATCTCTCGAACCCGAGCACGTAGAACCACCATTCAAAGTGATATAGACTCAGGGGAGCACCTCGAACCACCCCCTAAAAAGGTGTGGTGGTTCACCCAAAAACTCATGTCATGACGAAAAAATTCACTTTGCCAAGCCGTCCTGGCATTTGAACCATGAAAATGGTGACTCCTTATGCGGGGCCCCATGGGGCCCCAACGCAAAAAAAAAATCAAGTTCCTAACCCCCACAGAACCTGAGATACGCCCTGTCAAAAATGTCAAAAAACTACCCTTTTCGGGGTCATATCTCCATGACCCCGGGGCCTAGAAACCGGGTTGAACTTCCTAGGGTCATGTCTGGGGGCCCTCTTTCACAGGGAGCCACCCGTTTTCAAATGCTACATTTTCAACAAATTTTCACATTTTCAGCATGATGGCATGTCAAGGTTGCATTTCCAATAGCTTTTGAGCTCCAGGTTGGCAAAAAAAAGTCTAAACTGGTGTCCTTTCTAGCTGGGGACACGTCACTTGGAGGGATCGACAGGGGCCCCGAGGTGGACCTCTATACCGATTTTCAAGTCTTGGGGACCCCCGGAACCCGAGATACAGCACCCTGAAAAATGTCTATGGGAAATCCCATTATAAAACCCCTTTGGGGCAACGCCCACCATCTGGCGGTGGGGTGGCGTTTGAACCCGTGGCTGATGTCTTTCTTTAGCTAAGACTCTTGTGCACGCAAAGAATGTCCTTCTGAGTTTGTTGGCCCAGGGGTCGTGGAGATACGGGTACGATAAGAGACCACCCCCTTCCCTATGGCAAATCCCATTATAAAAACACCATCGGGGTAAGGCTCAGCTAATGGCGGTCGTGGGTCTTACGAACTCGAAGGAACCCATTTTCTTTAGCTAAGATTGTTGTGCATCTAAAAAGAGTACAGAAGCACCAATTTAAGTCCATTCCAAGTGTTTTGTGATCACAGTATCAGCCTGAGTGTATCGGAGCACAGTTTTGCACCAAAAGCGAGGGGAGGCGAAAAAAAGCACTATATACCCTATTCTTTAAGATATCACTTTGCAGTGCAAATTTGAGGAACGCAACCACTTAGCTACTTGCAAATTGGTACTGCAATTTAAAGGCCTGTAGTGTCAGACTGGTAGTGCCTAACTGATTCAAGTGTTTTTGGAATGATTCTTGCAAAGACTGATTTATAAGTAAAAAGAGAGATTGACAAACAGCATTTTGCTTTATATGCAGAAACGGGCAACTACAAGAGGGTGTCAAACAAGCTGTGAATGTCCCAGGAGGCTACAGAGTACCTCTGAGTATGAATCCAGATGCTCGCAGTACCTGTTCTTAGATGTCCGAAACCACTGTATCGCTGTATAACTGTATACCCTATAAATATCACTTTTTATTGTGTATTTGAGGAACACAACCAATTACAAACTTCATTTGAATTGCTGTGCTATCAGAATATCAGTGTATAACTTTGCTGGGTATTGCAGTGTATGCTGGGTATCAAAAGGCCTTCAAACTTTTACAAAAGGCCGTCAAAGTTACAAAAAAATAGGTGTGCTCTTAACCCAATACTTGTCTTTTTAATTCTGTGCATCCAAATACTTGTAGTTAAAAGTTTTAAGAATTAAGCTTACTGTTTGTTGTTCTGTCCTAAACCAGCAGTTTGTCACCCAGATTTATTAAATAAACGGGGTGGGTCGGGGGGGGTGGGGGGGGGGGTCATCAGATTATTCTCCATTTTATTGTAACTGAGGTACCGTTCAGTTGCGCGAAAATTGTAAAGGGGTACTCGAGCTGAAACCTCCAGATAGAAGGGGTACAGTTTCAAAAAAAGGTTGAAAACCCCTGACCTACAGTATAAATGATCAGGAATAGATAAGGGAAATGCTGACTAATACAATACAATAGGATTTATTTGAAGTTGTTGAAGGGCACTGGTCTCTTAAACCCAGAAGTTCTGATAAACCCCTATGCCTCACTATATATTGATGGACATTACATAAGCAAATGAGATGACCTTTTTTTTTTTTTGGTATACCATGTTCCTAAATGTTTTCTGAGGAGAGTAAAAAATACATTAACTTTGATTCATGTACTCTTAAATGAATTAACGGTCCCGTTTATGGTAAACTGTGCATGCATGACTTAGAAACTCGGCTGTCACCTAAGCAGAATATCTCAAAAACTGGCCTGAATTCGGAAATGCAGAATTCGGAACGTTATCTGAAAACCAGAGCAGCCCAGAAATTGGGATGTTATCAAAGCGGCCCAGAATTTGGGACGTTATCTAAAAACCAAAGCGGCCCAGAATTTGGGATGTTATCTGCAAACCAAATCGGCCCAGAATTTGGGACATTATCTGAAAAGTAAAGCGGCCAAGAATTTGGGACGTAAATGAAAACAGGGGCAGTCTATATGTAAAACTGTGATTACATTAGAGATAAACTAATGTATCCTGTAACAAAACTGCAATAGCGTATATGTTTTATATTAAAATATATCGCAAAAACGATTATAGATATATGCTACTTGAAAGAAAAATGTACACCACCACAGAAAGCCAATTCTTACATTCGTGCACAACATGATAATTTATATAAAGTAATTCCTCATAGTTTGTTATATCAGTACAGTGTAATACCACATTATATTTTAAGGGTAAGGTTGTGGAAAGCAGATCACTCTCTCTATCTGATCACAATGTTAAAAATGCCTGCACGCTTTTCCACTCGTGTGACGACGTATTCATGTGACAGACATGGACCAATCAAAACGCGAGACTGTTATGCGGTTCCATCCCAAAAACCGGGCCTGTGTCATACCTCGCACTTTAGCAAGAATTAACCAACTAATACAGCGGGCCCAACGAGAACGGTGTATATCCACAGGGTGCACTGCGGACAAGTGTAAGCATATCCAATAGAACAGCTCGGTCCAGCGTCACGTCATGCACAAGTCTGTATATAAAGTGCACATGTTTGGGTGTAAACTAATTAACATTTAAATTTTATTTGGGAGCCGCACACCCCGAAGGAGGACACATTCACCTGCGAAGCTCTGGTTCGTGGGCCGAGAATACAGTATTGGAACCTGTGCCTTTTAAAAGCAAATCACATTCTTGTCATTACCAAAGGTTCACTACATTGCTGCAATTCGGTGTAACAGATTCGCTCCCGGTATTACGCAGCCATTTATTGCAGCATATTATACAAGACCATGATGTATGCACAGCCAAATGCAACACCATGAGACACCGTCACCAGCAACTCCATGTCTAGTACATCCGTCACATACTGCGCTCAGAGGACAACCTGCGCCGTCAACGACAACAAAACACTAGCATTTAACATCAAGCAAGGAAGCTACCAGGGAAAACAATAATGCAGGTCTTTTCGTATAATACAAAAATCCTTCTTGACGGCCCCACTCCAAGCTCTCTGTGCCACGGAAGTAAACACAATCTAAAATGATTACAAAAAAAACAAATCGATACACATGTAAAGATTAATATCTGTGTAATATAAAGGCAGTACATATCCGTGTGTAAAACCAGCCGTGTGTGTTCTGTATATGTTGTGGCAATGGGTTTATTATGGGCAAGCATTAAAACATACCCAGTGCTTATGTCACAGAATAGCAAATTAGTTCTGAGAATTTAGAGGCTGGGCTTAAAGTTCAGTGGCTACGTCAAGTGTTATTCTGCCCACGTGACCGTCCAGAACTGGGAGCAACCACCAGAAAGGGGTATTTGGAGATTAGCGACAGCTATTTTTCTTATATTTTTACAGAATATCTGCGGAAATACAAGGATTTTTTAAATTTTATTTCTTTCCCTCATGAGGTGTTTATTTAAACCGCATACGAGACTCTGAAATTGTTTTCCCAGATCGTTGTTAAAACACCTCATGGAAAATCGTGATCCTCCCCTGTCGTCTGAGAGTGGTGCAGTCACAAGCTCAAATTCTGAGAATTTAGCTCCTCGGATTCTTAGAACGGGGGTTCTTAGAAGTGGTGATGCAAGGAGTTTCTAGGAAAGCCTTACCAGGTGATAATTTTTTTTCTTCTGCCAATAAGTTCGCGCCAAGTTGTGCATTTTTCTTGCAGGTGGTTTGTTTCAAGGTCAAATTCGCCTCTGAATATGTGTTGTTAGCGGCATCTAGTCGATTTTCAGGTGCTTTTTGACAGTTGTGTGCGGCGTGTCAGTGTTGTCTCGCCTGGCATTAGACAGCGTCTGTACTGGAGTGTGGCGCGCCGTTGTTTGCTCCCTTGTCTGTCTACGCGCTGCTCGCCGCTTCTGCTGACAGACCGATTTGAACCTTATATTGCCGATACAGTACAGCGGGAGTCCTGTGGTAGTGAGATTACATTACACTTTCTCAACCAGCTGACAGAGCTTGACAGAATGATTTTGCAGGGTACGCGTCTGAATTGGCCGATCACTGTGTTTTGCATATAAAATAATGATTGAAAACGGTTGTTTTTCTGTTTATGCAATTGTATGATAATCGTGTTCCACCTGCACTGAAGCGTCTGGTACTTTTTTGTTGTTAGTGAGCGTATGGTACTTTTTTTCTTTTTTTAGCGAGTTGTTGATCGAAGTGTTTTGTATTTTTGTCGATATGAGTGACTCTTCTGGCTCTCAAACGGCATCCTGAGACGCGGCGATTGCTACAGGAGCTTGAGCTCGCTGCACAAGCCTCCCCTGTCTCAGATCAGGTTGCAGAGAGAAATGTAACTTTTACACCGTCGACCGCTTGCATTGGAGGGAGGCGAGGGAATGCGGGCTCCGGTATAGCGTTCAGGCGTAGCGCAGCTCTGCGACGGACTTCATGTAGCTTTCCATTCTACCTGCGGATGCGAAGTCAAGAACACGCGGGGACGAGGGCTTCAAATAGTATATAGCAGATAAACGCAGTAAAATAATGTTACTGGTGACAGGGTGCTGGTACTTTATGTCGATGCAAAATGTCATTAATATTAAGAGAAAAATTCCCAGGTCATTTTGCGAACAAGTGTTTATATAAAAAAAAAAACAAAAAAAAAATTCTTGAAGGTCGGCGTTCTGCTGTTTGTTAAAGTGGCTAGGATGTATGTTAAATATGCAAACTGTACAAAATTAGTTTGAGAGGGTGTTTTAAATAAATCCACGTCTGTCTGACTTGAGGGTTTTTAAATGTACGGTTAGTGTAACCAGAGCAGAAATATATATCACAGGCTCCCTTGAGAAAGATATGTACGTTGGGCGTTGAGCATATATATATATATATATATATATATATATATATATATATATATATATATATATATATATATATATATATATATATATATATATTGTGTGTGTTAATAAATCCGAACTGTAAAAAAAAAAAAAAAAATACCAGAAACGTGAAAAGATGGAAGTGGTTAATAAAGCTGAAGTGTACGCACACTTCACACGCGGAAACGTTTGCTAATTGCGACCGTGTGTTTACTTTCACCGTATCTCTGCGGTATTCGCCCCAAGTTCGCAAAAGCAGCCGTAAGCAGTTTATTTCAGCACAGCGCTGCCCTAGACTTTGGCATTGGGGCTGCGGGTCATAAATCTCTGTCCAGGATTATGTTGTTGGCCTCCCTCCACACGCTACTGCATGGGGCTGAGTGAGCTCTCTGCAGACGGGGTCGTGGAGTTCAGAATCGGGCATGTTTACACTGCGAGGGGGGGGAGGAGGGGGGGAGCACTTAATTTTAAAGTGGTTAGTTTTCTTGAGTGCAATTGAATTCTGCTAACATGTTTACCTCCTAATATACGCCTTAATGCTTGTGTTGTATAGAAAGAGTGTTCCATCGGAGTACCCTGTCTGCAACGAGAACAGCCCTAATGCATTTGCACGAGTAATCAGTTTGCTTTGTTTCAGAATATATTTAGCGACACCTTGTGGTCATTTTAAAAAAGGCACTATGAAGAAATGAGGAATGCAGTGGGAGAGGGGAGGGGTTGGTTTACACTTGAGGAGAGGGGGAGGGGTGAGGAAATACCAGACAGGTATTTGTGTTGTACAGCTGAACATTGTAGATATATATAAAGCCAGGTCCTATAGCACAGTGTACAGCATTCCACTAATGCCTGCCTCAGACTAGGGCAGCATGGAGAGTGCGTCGCACACGGCAGCACAGTGACAGCACTCGCTTATTGGTGGGGTGAAAGTTAATGTACTGAAACTTTGTTTTGTGCACGATCAACAGCGGTCGTGAATAACCACGTTAAATGAGTGGCTAACACTGTAATACAGCGTGGCTGAGAGCGGTGTTCGGGACGCTTTGTGATTTGCATTCGGACAATTCCTCAGTGAGGCGTCTAGAATTCTTGCGCTCGATCTTGAGCAGTTTCCGCATGTGTGCTTCCCGGAATGCTAATATTGTAGGTAGTTGAATCCTTAAGACACATTGGAGAGGAGGTGTAATATGGAAGTACATTCCTGCTGTTACCATAAACAAATTCTCTTGAGCAAAATTAAGTAAACAAACGGCAAGCTAAAAGCACTTTTATTAGTTATATCCCAATGAAATGGCGCCCTCTAGCGGCGTCAGAGCTAAACTGTTCTCCAGAGTCACTGAGTTACCCTCAAGATACGGGGGCGTTTTCTGAACATAGACGGGTTAGACTTTTTGAGAAATGCAGGGAAATTCACTGCGGGAATTTGTTAAAAGCTTTTATCAGATGAGAGTGCTCCAACACCAAGTGCAACCTTTCCCTTACTCATTGAAATCAAAGAGAAGAAAGTTCACGCATCGGAAAACAAGGTGACACGATATTCTTGAGTGGGCGTGCAGGTTAGTTTCAGTGCAGCGTTTAGTCTTTTGAACTTCACTTATCAGCCCGACGACCTGAAATCATCAATAAATATTTCCCAAATTACAAGGTGTTTTTTTTTTTTTTTTTTTTTCTCGCCCCGGATTTATTGAATATACTCCTTCAATTCAGTCAAACGTCATCCTCTCACCGCGTTTTACACTTGCACATGACGTCACGCTAACCCTGATGTAGTTTGAGAGCATGCAATTTCAATTCGAAAAACAAAGCTGGTGTGTCTAGGCGTTGTGTGCTGTTCTTCCCGGAATGAGGGAACCGCAATGTTCCCTGATAATGGCAGATCTACATTGTATTGCCTTCCTCCAGAGACACTGTTTAAACTTCGTGTAAGTATTGCAGGTCTGTTCTTTGGGAGGGAGATGCATGTCTTAACCCAATGTCCTTTAACTACATTTTAAAGGTAGTTTCACTTTTTTTTTCGTTCCATTGAAGATCGCTCTTGAAGCAATATAGTGTAGCTAGTGTTTATTTATTTGAAAATGAACAATTCAGTATTTTTACATCTTTCATGGCAACCTTTTTTTAAGCTTTTTTTTTTTTAACCCAATTACCAATAATTTATGTAATCTGTTTCCAATTGTATACTTTATTTTTTCTTTGTATATTTTATTTTAGTATTCATTTTTATAGGAGGAAACTAAAGGTTTCGTTTATTTTAAACAATAACCAGCACTGGTAAATGTCTTTCAAAGTTAATATGCAGTGCCAAACAGCTGTTCAAGATATCCGTTGTTATTATTATTATTATTATTATTATTATTATTATTATTATTATTATTATTATTATTTCTTCGCATATGCCCATATCCAGGGCGACTTACAATTGTTACAAGTTATCACAGTACAAAGTATTGCATTATAAAATATCACATTACAGAATGTCATACAGATGAGAGCAGATATGAAAGTACAATTTAATCAGTTCAAGTAAGAACAAAATAATGCATACAGTAACATTATAAATAAGAGCATATTTGAAGATGGTTGACTTTGTTGGGATTTACTTTGTGTTTTCTAAACACACATTTGTTTAACAAACTGAGGATTAAGTTTTATTTTAGTGTGTCTTCGTTAAGGCACATATGGCTGTAGAATGAGTTGCTGGCAAAAAGTTTATGTGCAACGCATTCGTTCTGTCCCAACTAAGACTGCAAGTTGCTAATCACAAATGGCTGAGGACCAGTATCCAGTAAGTCAGTTTGCCACAAATCGAATATCAATGCCAGCCTTTCAGGGTATGTGATTGTGGTTTCTAATGCGTGTACTGCATGTTGTTTTTCAGATCTTGACAAGATGTCTTGCGCAGCAGACAGCTGCATCCAGTTTACCCGCCATGCGAGCGACGTGCTTCTCAATCTGAACCGTCTGCGGAGCCGGGACGTGCTGACCGACGTCACCATCCTGGTGAACAGGCAGCCATTCCGTGCGCACAAGACCGTCCTCATGGCCTGCAGGTGAGGGTTCCACTTCCCTTCCCCATCTTTTATATATGTGACGTACCCACAGAACCCAAGAGCACAACGGGAATGCTCTTCCAAGGTTATTCCGACCAGTGAATGAGCTCAAATTGAGTTCTGCTTTTGTGGAAGCGTTAACCTACAGTACCCAGGTAGATTCGTTCTAGGAATATCTCAACAGAACTGAAACTCATTTGTTAGTAACATTGTGTCCTTTTTATTTTTTGAAGTGGGCTCTTCTATTCCATCTTCACGGACTCGCTGAAATGCAACATGACCGCCATCAGCCTCGACCCCAAGGTGGATCCGGACGGCTTTGCCATTCTGCTGGGCTTCATGTACACATCGCGGCTCAGTCTGAGGGAGAGTTCCATCGTGGCAGTCATGAACACGGCCGTCTACTTGCAAATGGATCACGTGGTCGATACCTGCCACAGGTTCATCCAGTCCAGGTGAATGGAGAATGAGAAATGCAATTCAAGTTAAATCGTGCACGGTAGAGTTTGTCCAGAGAACTTGCAGGTGCCATTGCAGATCAGTGTTAATGCCTTTCTTGTTTGTTTCTTCCAGTGACCGGAGCCCTTCATCCAAGCTGCTCACAGAAGAGTTTCTGTCCAGCTCAATGCTGCCTCAGGACATCCATGCTTACAGGCTGCATGAAGTGGCAGAGAGCTTGCCGGGCCGCATCCCTCCGTTCCGGGACAGGGGAGCCTATGGGCCCAACATGTACAATGCCAGCACATACCACCTGTATGGCAACATGCCTGTCCACAGCTTCCCCTTCTCCCTTGGAAAGCTGCCAGAAGCCAAATCTCCCTACCCGGACTACCCCAGAGGCGGTAGCCTCCACCAGAAGCACTGCTCTCCTCCTGATAACACTAACGCAGAGTACAGCAGGCCGGTGTCCAACGTCTCTTCCAGGGAAGCCCTGGACGAAGAGGTAAGGAAGGAGAGCCACTGCCACGTGCCACAGAGCCCCAAGCCCATGGGAATCCCTCTCAGGAAGAACAGCTTCTCCACACCGGGGCACGAGCAGGCGGACAAGGGCAAGCGGAGCCCGTCTGTGGAGGAGGAGCTGAGCCCCCGGCACTACCCCTTGAGCGGCTCAGCCGGCAGCCGCAAGGCCATGATGAGCAGCCCTCAGAGCCCACTGAAATCAGACTGCCAGCCCAACTCCCCCACTGAGTCCAGCAGCAGCAAGAACGCAGCCTTCTCCCAGACCGCCAGCTCCCCCACCTCCCAGTGCCCCCCAGACCCCAGACGCAACTGGAAGAAGTACAAGCTCATTGTGCTGAACTCCAGCAACCACAGCAAGGAGGACAGCAGCAGCAGCAGCAGCAGCGGAAGCCCCCGGGACACGGAGACTCACTCCCCAGCCTGCCTGCAGAGCAGCGAGCCGGAGAGCATGGAGCTCCACACCCCAGCCAAGATGAGCGAGCATGAGGGGGACCTGACAGCCCCCCAAGCTAGCCGGCTCAACAATATCATCAACAGGTATGCATGGTCTTTACATCTTGTGTATAAATGCGTGTTTTTTTTTTTGTTTGTTTGTTTTTGTTTTTTTCCCATTCATGCATGAAATATATAGAAGCCTCCTTTGCTCTTTTATCCCGTGAAGTCTGTGTGCATCTTCTGATTTTTGTTGTTCACGTTCCTGGTTTACAGATCCCTGGAATCCCCTCGGAGTCACAATGAAAGCCACTCTTCTCTCTACATGAACCATTTGAAGTGCGGCTCCCAGTCCCCCCGGCACTCTGAAGTGTGCCCCAGCATTCCCGGATCTCACTGTGGGGAGGAGATGACGGAGCTGCATTCGGAATACTCGGACTCCAGCTGTGGTGAGGCGTGAGGATATTGCATTTACATAACGTGTGGTCGAAGCTGGGGGTGGTGGGGGGCGGCTTGGGTGTTCAGGTCAACCTGGTTAAATTCACAACTACAGTACAACTTTACAAAAACGATTGCTCTTGTGACTTGCATAATCCAATCTGCTAAACACATCACTGCAATACAGCTCAGAGCTGTTAAGATGGTGCAAACGTCAAACAAATCCATGTGCAACTCGTAATCAAAGAATCAATATCAAAGTTGTTCTTTCAGAAAAGCCTAGCATGTATAAAAGTAAAAATCGTGTTTTTTTTTTTTATTTATTTAATTTTTTTTATTTGTGTGTCTTTAGAAAATGGAACATTTTTTTGCCATGAATGCGACTCCAAATATACAGAGGAGGATGCTCTTAAAAGACACACTCTCCAGGTCCACAGTGACAAGCCATACAAATGTGACCGGTGCCAGGCTGCCTTCCGCTACAAAGGAAACCTCGCCAGCCACAAAACCGTCCACACAGGTATGGGCCTGTCTCAGCTCTGCCTCTTCATCAGAGCCTGAACCTGGTTTAATAGAGCCTTATGGTTACACTGCCAGTGTTCCTTCAACGCTTCCCTGTTTAACGCAGATATCTTTGCATTGGAAACCGTAACTGTAGTATTAGTTTCTAATGTGGCCATGTTTTAGTAAGGACCGCTGTTTATTTGGAATACCGTCAATGCAATCTTTTCTTATCCCCATTTTGTTTTTTTGTAGGAGAGAAACCTTATCGCTGTAACGTCTGCGGTGCTCAGTTCAACAGACCAGCTAACCTCAAGACCCACGCTCGCATCCACTCGGGAGAAAAGCCATACAAATGTGAAACCTGTGGTGCACGCTTTGTACAGGTAGGTGACCACAGTGACTATTACACTGCTCTACCCCTGTGGAACATAGACTGATGGTAAATTTAACAGGTATAATAAAGAAATGAACCAGTATAGGACTTGTTTTGTTTTTGTTTTTTTTTTATAAATAATTCTGCACATGGCTGGTAGAGCAAAGACCTGTTGAGGGGGGGGGGGGGGTGTAGCCCACCCCTGCTGTACAGGCTTGGTGTGGCGTCGATGACTGACTGCATGTTTCTGTCCTCTCTCCTGTAAGGTTGCTCACCTGCGTGCTCACGTGCTGATCCACACAGGAGAGAAGCCGTACCCCTGTGAGATCTGCGGGACTCGCTTCAGACACCTGCAGACCCTCAAGAGCCACCTTCGCATCCACACAGGAGAGAAGCCTTACCATGTAAGCACTGCGCGCCCATCACCTTGTACATTTCAACGAGCGTGCTTGAAGTGCACAGGATCGAAACGCCCAGCTAGATTATAGATGGAAATGCACTCGCTGGAATTCATACAATACACTAACAATACTAAAAATAAAGCTTTCCTGTTTAGTTATGCAAAATGTATAATCGAGCAAGTTTGTCTTTGAGACAAATTGTATTCTCTGTATCTTTCTGTAATGTTTCTAATTGGTCTCCCTCCATCTCTCATTTTAGTGTGAGAAATGCAACTTGCATTTTCGCCACAAGAGCCAGCTCAGACTCCACCTTCGACAAAAGCACGGCGCGATCACGAACACCAAGATACAATACCGCACGCCCATTACAGACCTGCCCACAGACCTGACGAAGTCCTGCTGAGCTACTGGGTCAGGAACCGAAACAAGATGAGGTTTCAACACCCCTGGATTCTACAGTCGTCCAAATGTGGAGAGGCTCACTGCTCTGGGAAAGGACAGCCAGACCACGTCTGCCAACCTAAACGGGTTTTCTATACATGTGAAACAAAAGCCACATTTGAGTCAGTATTGCCTATAGTCACTTTTATTGTCTATATATAAAGATGGGAGTGTTTTTAAGCGATCTATATATATTCTTTATTTTGGGGGAAAAGGATGGAATGTACAAAAAAAATCCAGAATTGTATTTTGTATAAAGAGCCTAGTTTTATGAGAGTACTATAAATTTAAGTGAAGGATGGTATATTTTTAAGGAAAATGGTACAAATCTATTAATGGTGGAGTTTTTTTTTTAAGTGTGTGTAATTTTATATGTATAATTTTATATATAAATAAATTACACAATTGCCTATTTCATGGAATTGGCAGACATGGCAAATGCAGTGCTTGTGTAGCGTACTGCTGTATAAATGCATTTTAAAAACAGACTGGCTTCTGCAGGCAGAGGCCAGTCAGGGCTTGGTGTTTTAAAAGTATGTATTTGAAGGTATTGCTTCTGTAGAAGCAAACTGTTTTCTCTAATACTTATTTGTACAGAAATGTTTTTGTTTGTTTTGTAAGTGAAGGTTGATAGTTTCTTTGTTTTAGAAGCTGCAGTCATTGGTATTTGTACATGCTGTGTACTGAAGGTGCCTTTCTCTGTGGTGAAACATTTTCAATCAGTCCAATACAATACAGTCCAGTACAGCAAGGTACGACTTCAAAGGAATTTTTAAAATGCTTTTATCATTGTCCTCCAGAACCTGTGCAATCAACGTGGTTTACCTGTAAATCTCCAGGAGGCTTTGGGGTGTGGTCTTTTAAACTGCATTAAGCTTATATTGTAAAAATATAGGTGTATGAATGTAAAATAAAATGTCGGAATATTGAATTTTAATGCACATTTGTCTCTGGGTTTATTTGGCTAGTCTCTACAATGGAGAAGGAGTGTTCTGAGTGAGAATCTCTAAAGTGGAAGTGTTTGCATTTAGTCCCATAATAGTCTATCCTGGTCCACACAACCTGAGAACGAGTGCTATAGAGAGTCTGCAATGGGGAGGCTGTAGACTGGACTCCAGGCACTATGGGGAGGCTGTAGACTGGACTCCAGGGATGCCTCAGTTTATACTGGGGTCATTCTCCTCCCGCTATCTGATTAGAATTAGCTATTGGTCTCCTACTTTAGATTTATTAATGTATAAAGGCAAATCTTTTAACACTACAGTACAGTTGATGTGACTGTTCTGTTGCTCACAAAATAAGGGCACACCTCTGAAGGACTTTATAGAATTGAATTGCAAGCAACAGAAGTACAAAGACTCATTTTAAGGAGCTGTATGTGGCAATGTGTTACTTTTAAACAATTACATTCTCCCATATGTTGTCTTAAGATAGCTGTTCTAACACTGTCCAATAATAATATAATTGTTGACGTGCTACAATCTGCTGCCCTAGCCGACAGGATGTTTGAAATGTGTTCTCATTTGAACAGAAACGCTTTTTTTTGATGAAGGCTTGGTGGAGGTGCAGGTGCAGCTAAACCGCAAGCAAAGCAGGAAGGAAGTTGTCTTCAGACGTGCAAGACCCCAAAAAAGCCTGGTGATGGTGAAACTTCAAGAGGCTGAGTGTTCTTTATATTTGTATAAGACCATAATCTTTCGTGTTTTCATCGCCCTGTTCACGCACTGCAGGTAAACGTGGCAGCCTGTATGCTCTGGCGGTCAGTCTTATAAATCAAATGGTTAGAATAAATAACTAGGCTTTCCCCGCTCTTAAAAACGTAATTTATGTTCTCAATCACTGTAAAGTTCAATATTTAAGTACAAAATATTTTGCTAGAAGTATTGGAGATGTAAGTAACACTATTTTACATGCCCAATACACAGGATATCACCCTGGTGCCGAATGTTTGAAAGTGCTCGTTAATACAGCTGTCTGTTGGAGCTGTATTATTGCTGCTAGAACAGGTTGAACTCACTTAGGCAATTGCTCAGCAATGTGGTACAGTGTGGTGCTCATCGAGAACGGGTTTAGTGGCTCCACCTTATGTTCCCTGTATCTCAACCAGCAGAACTCGTTTCAAGGTGTAGCGTGCAGATTCAGGTGAGACTGATCACTTGACTGGCCCCTCGCTCACCCAGGCCAGTTTAGAGCAGATCTAGCAGGAAACTGAGTGCTGTTGATCGCGTATAAATATTAAACAGAAACAGGACCGGGGCAGGATTTCACAGAGGATTGCATTGTTCACATTTCTGATGTCTGAAGTCACGTAAACACAGTTTCTACAAAACAGAAAGTAAAGAGTGTTATTAGATTAACTGGCAAACTTCCAAGTCCATGTTTTCCCCAAATCGTCAAACCTATCTCAGCCTCGTGGAGTGCAGCAGAGGAGGGCAGATCCCTTCCACACTGGGCTTTTGTTCCTGCTACGTTCCTAATCGTTTAAATGAAGCAATGGAACCTCTGCCAGGTCCTACTGCAGGTCACTGCTTCGTTTTACCTGCTGGAATAGAACAGCAGCATCCCAGGTACGCAAAGTTGCCATATCAAAAAGAAAAAGGGTGACACTTACATAAGGCAATACTATCATTTCACCAGCAGATGTCAGTATAACACTAGGATACTGAACATTCACAGGCTATTTTCATGATCAGTAGTGCTTAAGCTCTGTCAGCTGTACATCTGTAACAGAGAACCTAGGATATTGAATGTAGGATCAGACCTACCGTGAGTAGAAGTCTTTTTTTTTTGGGGGGGGGGGGACTGCTCCAACCCATGTGGCTGAATACAGGACCTGTACGGTAGTGTGTGTTGATGATGATGTCATAGGATTGGCGCTAGGGGGCAGCAATAGCATAAACCACACTTAGCTCAAAGACGTGCTTTTATTGTGGTTGATGTGACATGCACAGGATAAGACAATGTATTGTATTAACAAAGCGGCTTTCATCCACACAAGATCTGAAGCACCGTAGAATCGAGTCACGCTCTCCGTCTCCACCACAACACAACAGCTTTGACGATTTGCTTAATAATTAATTATTAAAAAAAAAAAAAACGGCAGACCACAAGATGGCAGTATAGTTCTGTATCGTTCAGTTTGTTGTGAGGGGTGCTTGACGTATTCTGCTTCACGTCTGAAGAGAATTCAGAGAACTTTACATTACAGCCTTCACAGAAACAGATTTCTCATAAACAGAGCTAAACCAAGCTACACCTTTGCTAGATATACACACAGCATGCATTGGGGCGGTATGCTATGGAAAATTCATCGGTATACAACTAGCCCTCACACCTGTACAGTATATATGGATTCATTTATTGAAATGAATGATACTTTTCATTGTACAAGGTTATTGTCATGTAATCAGGTTGTGTTTTAGTATTTTGCAAATCATTACATTCTGTACGTTTATGGTTGTGTGAGTGCTGATCCTCCAACCCAACCCCAACCCCCAGCACCATGCCACATGTCACAGGATCAAGAGCCTGGTTCTGGATTGGACCCGTCTGTTAAGCAGTGATATCTCAGCTGGCCTGCTCTGAACAAAGGGCTTGAGTTCAAAACTAAGCAGAAGCTTTGAAAATGAGAGCTAATTCTCTGACCAGCTATTCACTGCCTGTAACAATCAATAGGTGGTCTGTTTTTGGGATTAACTCCATTAGCCGAGCAGGCCATAAGTCAAACTGACATACGGCAGTCAAGTACATTCTTAACTATGAAGAAAGCCGGCGCTGATGTGCCAGTGGGGCAGGAAACCAAACAATAACACCAGCACAGATCAGCAATAAGATGTGCGTTGGAGCTCTTATAGCAAACATTTGTTTTTCCTCATCTAACGTGTCCCTTATAAAAGTTTCTTATTGTAAAATCAGAGCAAAGTTTGAGCTCACACGATTATGTGTGTGTGTTTTTGTCAAGTCTAGCTACCCTTATAATAGTTTACTGTAATAAAAGCACAGCAAAGTTGAATAGCATAGTTAGGAATTGTAACGAGGTATGGTAAAGAATGTTAAAAAAAACAAACATGGCAAACCATTACAAAACTATGGTAAATGCATAGTATAACCATAGTAAAACTGCAAAAGTACCTTGCAAATGTGGTAAACTTTTATAGCTTTACTCGTATCCTAACACTTAGAATATGGTCATTTCAATTGGGCTTTCCACTGCCCATGTCATCCATTGATAGGAGACTCACATGAGCACTAGCCTTGAAAACCTACAGTTGTATATACTTGTGTGTGCCTTTATAACAGAAAAGTATAATAAAGCATAGTGAAAGCATATGTAGTAATTGTAAAGACCAGAGAGGTATGGTAAAGCATATGGGCAAATCATGATAAATGCCTAGTACACCATGTAATAAGCATGGCAAAACTGCAAAAATACCGTGCAGAAATACTGTGGTAAAGTTTTATAACTGACCTGGAGGTTTTTTGCTCAGAGGATCTTGCCCATTCTACAGTGTCCACTTTCTTTGATTCAATGCAAAGGTTTGTTCAGAAAAAACCCCAGATATATTTAACTACAAAAGATTTTGCTGGAAGTAAACAGATACAGTATTTGAGACCAAACTGTTTAGAAATGCAATCCAATGTATCTAAATAGCTTCACTTAGTGAAAGTCACCACTTGAAAAAAATAAGTAAATAAACATGTAGCAACACTAAATTGCATTCCGATTAAATACATGTGAATCTTTAAAGATGCCGTTAACACATCGGCGTGTCAGTGTTTTAGGAGCTGTGTTGTTATACTGAAAGAACAGAAGACGTCAGGAAGGCAGTTTCTCAGCTAAGATACAGCAGAATCGAAAGAGCAATTTGTATTACAATTATATCTACAAAAATCTTTCAGAAACCACAATGTAAGCCTCTTCAGCAATTACCATCCTTTTTATAGCTAAACATTCCTTGAATCTGTACAGGATAGTCATGAAATCCTCACACATAATACACCAGGTCAACAGAGGGAACATTGTACTAATTCATTTTCACTGCCTCCAAAGTGTTCGATGTTTGTATGTCTAATACCCACATCACCGTCTTTAATGTACCACTTTAACTCTATTAGCCATTTCTAAACTATGACAGTTTCTTGCTTTAGATATTAGATATTAATCCCATGGCCCAACACAGAGCCAGGAGTGTGTTCATTTAAGCATTACCAGCATGACAGAGACAGTGTGACTGGGAGGTCAGAGTTGACGAGCGTCCGGTTTACCTTCTGATCTCTTCCAGTTACCTGAACCAAATCTAGAGCAGTTAGCAGACTTCACAGAAACCAGAACCCGAATCTGAACCTGAAAATCAGCATCTTGGGTTTATCATGATGCCGAAAGAAACAGGAAACTCAGAACCGCTTGAGGCTGTATTATTATTATTATTATTATTTATTTCTTAGCAGACGCCCTTATCCAGGGCGACTTACAATTGTCACAACATATCACATTATACATTATTTCACATTATACAGATATCACATTATTTTTACATACAATTACCCATTTATACAGTTGGGTTTTTACTGGAGCAATCTAGGTAAAGTACCTTGCTCAAGGGTACAACAGCAGTGTCCCCCACTGGGGATTGAACCCACAACCCTCCGGTCAAGAGTCCAGTGCCCTAACCACTACTCCACACGGCTGCCCTGAGTTCTTTACTCCAAATTATCCTACAATAAAATAAATAACAGTTTTAAAAGTTCTTTAAGATTGTACCACTGTGTTGTATTGTATTGTGCTGTATACCAGAATATTCAACACAGGATGTTTGAATGTATTCTTTGTGACAAGCACCCTTTGAAAATCAAAGTAGGCAGCCAACATCTTTCTTTTAAAACCCTCCATTAAAAATATGCTATTAACTTCCTTAGCTCATAACATTGTTTTTGTTAAGTATAATGTTTAACATTGAAGTCCGCATCATTACATTTCCATGCAGTTCTGGTTTTAGCTTGCTTGCCTACAATGCGATGTTGAGTTTACTGCAGATCAACTAAAAGCACCAAAGCTAAATATCTCAATAGCTACGATACTGGTTTTATGTTTTGATTAAGTAGCCCAAGGTTCCATAAAACACTTCGGTTTTTATGGCTAAACAAAGAGAATGACTACATTTCTCAGAGAAGCAAAGCAGTCGAATCACTAAATGCTAACAACTCTTACAATGTGGAAGGCGGAGACATGGCACACAAAGTCCATTGATCATGGTAACCCCTCCTCCTTGACGTGTGGAGGCCAGTTTAAAAAGAGACTTAGCAGACCTCGGAACCAGACAACAGCGACAGCTCCAGAAACACACTGACTGCTCCCTATCATCCGCTTGCTGCCGTAGAGAAGATGGTGTCTTGCCGTGCCTTGTGGGTCTTGGCTCTCCTGGGTCTTGCCATAGCTGTCTGCAGCGTCAGTGCAGCTCCACATCCAAACCTTCGGCTCAGGCAGCGAAATGGGGCTACGGGGATAGGGGCACAGGTAACACCTCGACAGCTTTCCTTTCATCTGTTTAAAATGAACTTAAATATGCTGCTCGGCTCACAGCCAATGACTCTTCCTTCCTCCCTGTGAGGAAATTCATTTGAAATCTTGTGTTGTGACTGCTGTGGATAGTGCATAGCCCACTGGCTCTAAAAATTCAAGCAATTCCACCAGCTGGTATTACCTGCTAGGCAAGTGGCTTTTGAGGTAACCGTCATTGGCACCCCAAGTCTGCAAGACTACCTTTTTTGTTTTCTCTGTAATGAAGACATTTAAAAAGTGAGCAATTGAGTCAAGGTTTTGTTAAAGTAAACCTCCCACTAATAAAGGCCTAACAGTCAATAATTGGTGGGACTGTGACTGATGCACTCAGTATCTGATTAGGCCAGACAAGTTATAATGTAGCTGACTGCAGTTGAGAATCAAGAATTCCACACAGTTAACAGCTTTATTTAAAAAAAAAATTGTACCCACATTGCATGTCTGGTTTAGACTGCCTTCAATACTGCAAATCAGAAAAAGGCAGCTAGCCAAGGTGCTGAAATAAAGTGACTACGTGTTTAATTATCTATTACTAGCCTTTGGTTTTTAAAATTTGATATTTTGAGAATTAATTTTTTTATATATATTTGGAGAACATTTGGAGAATATATATATATTGAGCATGAATGAGCAGCATTGCTTGTGCAGTCCCACATGACCAGAGGCTCGTCTTTTGTTGCAGGAATCACCCAAGTACTCCTTGGATGACCTGCTCCTGCAGCTGGCTCAGCCTGAGAGAGACGTCCTGGAGTATGATGAGCAGGGCGAGGCCCGGCTTGAGAGATCCCAGGAGTTCGAGAACGACCCCAGCATGGGCCTGCCCCCCCGGGAACGCAAAGCCGGCTGCAGAAACTTCTACTGGAAAACATTTACATCATGTTAAACATTTAAGAAAAAAAAAAACTTCTCTTATATCTTGTCTTAGATCTAAATTCTCTTGACGTGAAGTCCACAATGTAACAAACTAGTGAATGAAAACAAAGGCTTTGTATTTGATTAATTACAGTGTCTGCAATGCTTAGTTCATGTTTCTGATTAAAAAAAATATATTTAAATGGAAATCTATTGGGTCTATTTTCATGATCTAAACGGTGACCGATCTTAACACCTCCACCCTTAAAATGTTTAAACCTACTATTACGCTAAATATACAGTTCCATTTACTGTGGTTGACAGGGAGCAAGAAACACAGGCAGGATTACTATGTGGTTGGGTCCTATAATTAATCTGGATCCTTTGGTATCCAAGTTGCACCGATGATGAAAAGGAAATGCTTGCTGAGTCCATTATTTCGTCATTTCAGTAACAGTTTCCTTACCACATCATAGCTATGCACTTAGCTGCAGTACATGGAACCAGAACAACATGTATTAAACCCTGCACGTTCTCAGAGTCTGTGCACCCTTTATTAGTCGTACCTGGCTAAGAACTAGATTCAGATTTCAAAGCTAATGCCGTGGTCCCAGTGGGTCCAACAGGAGCAGGAGAGGATTTTACTGAGCCCCCCAGCACACAAGACCTACCTTGATACACTGCAGCCCAAAGTAGGTTGTTTTCCTGTACCATGCATAATAATTTATGCGCTTTTCATGGAATTGATGGAAAAAGGTCATTTAAAATGCAAAAAGCCAAACAATTTATGATTCTATTCATTTAAATAAATCAAAAGGCTGAATTTAAAGTAAACATAATTTGTTGCTTTTTCTTTTTGCATAATTGCTCTGACCTGGAAATCACAGAGTTGATTCATTCTTATTTTGTGTGAGTGGTTTGAGAAGAGCAGTTAAATCAGACATGAATTATTATTTATTTCTTAGCAGATGCCCTTATCCAGGGCGACTTACAATTGTTATAAGATATCACATTATTTTTACATACAATTACCCATTTAAACAGGTGGGTTTTTACTGGAGCAATCTAGGTAAAGTACCTTGCTCAAGGGTACAGCAGCAGTGTCTCCCACTGGGAATTGAACCCACGACCCTCCGGTCAAGAGTCCAGAGCCCTAACCACTACTCCACACTGCTGCCCGGAATGAACTGTGAAGCACCAGTGGTAAAGGAATGAACCCGTTAAATTATCTACAGGGAGACCATGAGTACACTCACACTGCGCTTGGGCAAACTCATGACATGTGATAATGGACACAAGCCGCAATGCCAGGCTTTCCACTTTCCAATGATGAAAAGATGATGAATAGGACTTATTTGCATAAAATATAAGACAACACATTGAAAAGGGAATGTACTTTGGTTCTTGCAATACTGGACGGTGGTGTAACATACTCACAGTAGATAAAGAGTTCAAATTGGACATTTCTGGAGTTTAAGATACCTCCCAGGGAAGATACTGTGATGCAAATTAAGGGCGATTACTGTAGAGGCCAGCTCACAATCGTTAATTTATATCAATAAAAGGTACAGATTTCAGGTGATCATAATGACAAACAAAAAGAAAGCCACATTTTAACGCACTGGAAAACCCATTCAGGAATAAAGTAATACAATTCAAAAATGCTGATGACATTTCATTTAATTAAGTGCTTTGAAAAAGTGTCCCCTAATGGGGGAAGTAATGCACTTTTCATTTGCGTTTCCTGCTGCTGAAAAAAATATGTATTTTTCTTTTTTCACTTACCGGGAACAGGCACATAATTGCCAACGGTAATTATTACTCAATAAAGCAGCACTTTTGACTAATTTGTTGCAGCTTTTATTTCTTTTTCTTTTTTTAAATAACATCCTGCATTTTGGCAGCAGGAAGCTGGAACATGTAACACAGTCACCTCAGGACCGTAACTACATTGACAAGCACTGTTTTATATTTTGTATTTTCTGGATCACACAGAAAGAAAAATATTCTCTTCTCCAAAAAGTCAGATATTGTAAAACAAGTAACTGTCCTACTGTGGATGTATTTACAGCAACACATGTTTAGCCTGCATAAAGTATTCATATCCTGTATACTGCAAATGTAGTCATTATGCAAATTTTGCAGCATATTCTGTGCATCTTGATGATTTTAACGGAACATCTACATTGTGTCTGCCTTAGGATCTACATGAAACTTCTTCCTCAATGAAGAACTATATATTACTCAAATCCATGTACATCTGCATTGAGAAGAAGTTATTTTGGGGCTCTTGGGAGCGTGCATCAAATACTGTACATCAAACCCCTTCTTTCACTGAAAGAACATTGGCCCTACTGCAATCGTGGTTTTAGAGCTTTTAACCTCCTCTCATCTCACAGACAGAATCCACAATGGCAGTGTATCACACAAGGCTGCCTGCTACATTATCAAACACAATTATGTGGTCACACATTTGGAAAATATAATGGGAGTACCTCAGACTTTGTAGACTGGCTTTATAGTTAATATTGTGAGGAATATTTAGGGAACAAAGCTTTCCTAGTAGTAGGGCAGCAGTGTGGAGTAGTGGTTAGGGCTCTGGACTCTTGACCGGAGAGTTGTGGGTTCAATCCCCAGTGGGAGACACTGCTGTTGTACCCTTGAGCAAGGTACTTTACCTAGATTGCTCCAGTAAAAACCCAACTGTATAAATGGGTAATTGTATGTAAAATAATGTGATATGTGAAATAATGTATAATGTGATGTCTTGTAACAATTGTAAGTTGCCCTGGATAAGGGCGTCTGCTAAGAAATAAATAATAATAATAATATTAGTTTTCATCTTCAAAGTAACAAATTACTGTGCATGCCGTTCCTTTGACAGAAAAGCATGCAAATTCCATTGTAAATCCCAAACCATTTCAAGGCATGAATGTATTACAGTTGCAACCTCTGTGCTGCTTTTCAGCTCTTCCAAACAGGCCTATGCTCAACTGCTGTGCTGATTTCAATCAAAACCTCCACATATTAGACGAACAGAAACCTCAGATGTGATCAAATGCAATTTGAAGGCTGCGTCGCTTAACCTTATCCTTAACCTTTTCCTTTCTGAAGACGTTACCAAACAGCTTCTGTCTCTAGATTATTGCGACACAGGAACGGTTGCTGGGATGACTATTCGCAACCCGAAAGCGTCAGCCTTCATGTCTTCATTCCAGTCTGTTGATTTTCTCTGCTGTTTTTACACACGAGTGAGCCTGTTTCTCTTAGATTACCCAAGAGTCGCCGAGGTGCTATGCAAAACAGACAGTTTGACAGTGTAATTAGCTGGTACGGATTCCTGCATTTCATGATAGGATTAAAAAAAAGCTGTCAGTTGTCTTGTCTTGACATCCTCACACTAGAACTGTCTGGCTATGCGACTTTGTTTGGGGGGAGGGGGACTGTGTAATAACAGAGGAACTATGAACAAAATAACAAAATATCTAAATGATTGCAGCAGTGCTTTGTTTAAAGAGTTAGTAGCTTCCGATAATCTGTGTTGCATTTAATCTCAACATGTTGTTCACAAGATGTGAATGAAGACAGAGAGGTTGTCAACGGGGCAGCGGATATTTTAGATACAACAACACATTCTTATTGTGATGGCATCGCTGCGTCCCTGGAGAGGGAGAGGGAGGGAGAGAGAGAGAGAGAGAGAGAGAGAGAGAGAGAGAGAGAGAGAGAGAGAGAGAGAGAGAGAGAGAGAGAGAGAGAGAGAGAGAGAGAGAGAGAGAGAGAGAGAGAGAGAGAGGAAGCCGTTTGTCATGGTCACGAAGGCTCCTTCAGGATCTGTTTGATTCTGCAGCCCACTGACAGGGGTTCGTTGCAGGAAAGATGAGTCTATATGCACAGACATTTGAAATTCATGATCTCCGCAGTTCCGGTTGTACCATCGCTGCGTTGTTATTATGCACAGCATCCATCTGAGATCAATGATTGCAGTCCTGATGTTTTTGTAAAGCACAGAACACAATAAAGAATTGAACCGTTTAGGTTCCTGGTTTTCAAAGGTAAGAGAACAACTAACTATAACGAATCAGGATACACTTTGAAATACAGGTACATTAACGATGTACCATACATCAACGACATGCTTTTTAACAGTTATTTTCCTGATCAGCATCAAATAACACATTCTAGTTAATGTCTTTGGAAGTGTATCCCCAAATGTTTTCTTTTTAACAGTACTGGTATATCTTCGAAGAATATAATCAAGATATTCTAAATGTCCTTCTAACAGCCTCATCTTGTTTGCATGGGTAATAAATACAAACAAAGCCTTAACTTCATCATAATCAAATGCAATAACAAAGTGATCTATTCAAGGTCACCACAAATCAAGTACAAGTGAATGAAACCTGGTCGCACTGCACATTGAGCCTGAAAAGCACAGGAGCATTGTTTTGTTGGGATGGCATCCAGCACTGAAGTCCCTGAGTCTTGTTACAAATCCGTCTAACCCAGACCTCCCTGGCTCTCTCTCTCTCTCGAGCTACCAGAGGTGTTGATTGCAGCGCTTGCAGGAGGGCCTCAGAGAGGTGGCGACCCTTTCCAGTAGAAATTAGTGACATTCTTTGCATCCAGCTTCATCCAGCAACAGTTTCATTAGGCCTCCAGCGCTGAAATAAAAAAAAAAAACATGCCTTCAAAGTAATTGGCTTGAAAAACGAGTGAGATGAGAGGCAGCAACTGTCCCTTTTGAGCCGGTGCTAATTAGATCCATGCTCCTGCACAAAGGGTTTCCATTGGGGGGGGGGGATTGTTTTAATGTTTTACTTCTTCTGTTGTGAAGAACAATCACTACACAAGTCATGCAGATGCTTCTTATTTCTATTTCAGATTAGTTGCTCACAGAGCACTTCACATGCATTCACTAACAGGATTAATAATCTCCCAAAGTCTCAAAATACATGAATTCAACTCCAGTGGCATACGCATCTCAGATAAATAATACACACTGTACCGCCCCCTTATTCAAAGGATGCTTTTTTGTCTGCTTTTATTTCAAACTTTGTTTTTTATGACTAAAATACTTTTTGGTATTCATGAAATGGTTGTAGAATTGTTGTGTTTTTGCTTTGTGAAAAAAATATATAGTTTGTTATTCATTAAAAGCAGGTGATTCGCTTTCACATTTCTTTAGACTGGAAAGTATACTACTTACATCAACTACTATGTGTTTTAGTTAAATTTAAATTAACTATGCATTTTCTGTGTAGTAGCTGATCATTTTACAGTAGTACCTACATTGGGGCTGGTCATTTTACAGACATGCTGCGTAATTACAAGAGTAGCCAATCACCTTCCCGATAACGTTTTAATTTCTGACATGAAATACGCTTATAAAAAATCAAGAACAAGGGAAATTGCAAATCATGAGGGCTAGAGATCTTCTTCCACGATGCAAATACAGATTTGCTGAGTGCTGACGACTTCTTGAGTCAGCCAATGTTGACCGTGACACGGTTCAGTTTGTACTAACAATGTACAATAATTTTCTTTTTATTTTCTAATTATATTTATTTCAGTTTTACACTAAAATATTGAGTTACCATAGCTAATATTAGATTAAATGTGAGACCTTTCAACACTTGTTTAAAATGACATATTAGTTACAGTGAGGTTACCCCTGAACCGCCGGTTGATGCTCGTCTCGGTGGCTCCGGGTCTGTCCATCTTTCACTAGACTTTACCCCATGAAATGGGCGGGAATGGCAGATGTAAGGTGACTTTTAATTGGACAATTTATTACACATACTTATTTTCTTTAAATCTATTGGTTCTCATTTAATTTTCGGTGATCTGATTGGCCAAATTAATATGTGTAATAATTAGAATTACAACACGTACTAAAGTCAAATTAGAATGTGTAGTAAATATTTGAAAAGTGTACTAAATAACACGTTTTTGACCAGGATGGCCACTCTCTCTCTCTCTCTCTCTCTCTCTCTCTCTCTCTCTCTCTCTCTCTCTCTCGCTCTCTCTCACACACACACACATGCACGCACACTCTCGCATACACGTGCGCACACACACACACACACTCTCTCACACATACACACACGCATAACGATGACTAACCGAGTTGTCTGAACATTCTACCCATTAATGGAGCAGCAGGAGATGCTTCTGCTTACAGTCTTCCCTGTGCCGTTCATTAGAGCCAGCCGATATTAGCGGCAAGCCACTGCTCTCTGTGCAGCTTAAACAATTACTCACAGAGCGATGACTAGGTTGTTTTGCTTTTCATCCTAAATTGAAAAGTAAACAGACTTTCGGGGTGGCTTGTTTCTCTGCATGCTGGCGGATGTTTTTTTCTGATAATTAAAGCAATGGTACAGATGCTGGAAGGTTGCAGCTCCAACACTTAGTGCCCAGCTGTGTGTCCTAATAATATAGACGTTCTCTGTGAGAGGCTGCATGGAAACTGGGCAGCTGGCATCCTTCCTGCATCACTTACTGCACGTCATCCATAATAAATATCTGATTTCGCAAGCAGTTAATCAAACATGTGCAAGCAGGTCATCTTTTAATGCTTTGTGCCAGTCAGGCTTGATTTGCTTAAAAGGTATAATTGTTTTTTGGTTTTTTTTTTCGAGATGTCAAATATTAACCCGTGCTTACGACTCAGTTTTAAGTTCCTTTTTATTGAGAAAGGCTGGTTGCCAGGCCAGCTTAAGGATTCCCACAGATAAGACGATGTGATGCCACTTAGGAACTAATCCAGGGAGAGGAGAAGGTTTTACAGGAATCAGCGGACCTGGAGTTAGACACCCAGTCATATAATCTGTATAAAACCAAATGGTTTTTATCATCCAAGATACTGGACAAAAGCTGTGATGAGTGGCTCTTTTTCAATATCTCTGAAACAATGTATAATATACAGTAGCGTGAGCCATTAATGGTACATTATAGAGATGTTTGTCTTTTCATTTATAAAAACAAGCTAGCAGGAATTTTTGATGCAATCACTATTTATGTGAACTGACAGCCTGTGGTGTATATCTATCCCCAGCCTTTGCTAAGAACAATGTTAAAATACACAGAGCAGGGTAAGAGCTGGGAGGAGGTATAGATCAATAACAACCCTATTGTTGTATCTTATATGGAAACACACATTGTTCAACTTGAGAAAATGTGTTGACGTAAATGCCGATGTCTGAAAGAGCCAAGACATTTAAATGAGTGTGTAGAAAAGAAAGAAAAAATACTGTAATGTTGTATATTAGCATGTTTGTCAAAATATTACCAACTGCATTTATGAAAGCTTGGGATTTCTATAACACCTTAACACTGAGTTTTCTAGGTACGCTTGTGATAGTTCAGGAAACATTACCTGAGGTTCTGTAGATGCATCCTTCCTGGTGCAGTCTGGAATGGTGCTTCACTAGCCTGTGGCAGTCTGCAAACAAGCAAAGTGTTTCACCTAATTAAAAAAGGAAATGTCATCATTAGCTGGTATTTACCTTCTCCATTAGCATGTTTGATGAGACTTTGGCACATGCTTGCTGAAATTCAGGGTTCGAAAATAGCTACAGAACTAACAATAATATCAAAGAGTATTCTGATTAAATGAGTCATGGCTAACGACAATCATTTGATCCCTATTTTCAAAAATGCATTGATGCTTTTGAATGCAGGTCTCATTATCCCACGCACACGCGTATCACAGTCATGTGATCTCTTGTGTGAGCATGCCTGGGGGTGGCCGAGTATGACCTTGATGTTGTCCAGTCCCAAGACTGACCTGTGATCAGTGCCAGGACAGGGACAGCCAGTGCCCCATACACTGCACTGTTCCAGGTTCCATCAAACTCTGCTTTCCAGACAAGTCCCCAAGTCTCCTTGAGGATTTTCATTGACAACCTATTCAATGTACTTACAGTTAGGGATCTTTATTTGAGATTGGGTTTGTTTGTAAGACTTAACCATCATCCACCCCCACAGATAAATGATTGTACATTTTAAGAAAAAAAGTGATCTGAATTAGCTTAATTTTTTTTTTATATACGACACCTTTGATGTGTAAAAGAATATATATAAATGCATGATACATGAGCTGCTGATCAAGCAGTCAATGTTTATCTGATCACCCCTTTAAAAAGCCAAGGGCAGCAGTGTGGAGTAGTGGTTAGGGCTCTGGACTCTTGACTGGAGGGTCATGGGTTTAATCCCAGGTGGGGGACACTGCTGCTGTACCCTTGGGTTTTTTTCTGAACAAACCTTTGCATTGAATCAAAGAAAGTGGACACTGTAGAATGGGCAAGATCCTCTGAGCAAAAAACCTCCAGGTGAGGTATAAAACTTTACCACAGTATTTCTGCACGGTATTTATGCAGTTTTGCCATGCTTATTACATGGTGTACTAGGCATTTATCATGGTTTGCCCATATGCTTTACCATACCTCTCTGGTCTTTACAATTACTACATATGCTTTCACTATGCTTTATTATACTTTTCTGTTATAAAGGCACACACAAGTATATGGGCAGCAGTGTGGAGTAGTGGTTAGGGCTCTGGGCTCCTGACCGGAGGGTCGTGGGTTCAATCCCTAGTGGGGGACACTGCTGCTGTACCCTTGAGCAAGGTACTTTACCTAGATTGCTCCAGTAAAAAAACCAACTGTATAAATGGGTAACTGTATGTAAAAATAATGTAATTGTATGTAAAAATAAAGTGATATCTTGTAACAATTGTAAGTCGCCTGGTCTAAAATCCAGTTTAAAAACACTGTCATCTGAAACAACAAGATCCTGCAATTGCTTATTTTACCAGGCCAGCACATACTTTTCAAACAGGAACTCCTTTGCTTACAATCTCACTGGTTTTATTCTTTAAACAAACTTATTTGAACCTATAAGCCTGCTCCGGAGTCCACTTCAGCCTCTTCTTCACTCCGATCTTCCATTCTTTATTTTCTGTTTTCTGTCTGGTTGCACATTATATTTGTTGAGTCTTCTTCATTACACAGTCATAAGGAGTTCCCTGGGTGAGCAGAGGCAATTTGGAATGCATTTCCTGTAAATGAAATATAGCATGGCTTCTTTACTGTGTCTGATAAATCATAGTCACCCTACCGGGAGGAATTAGCTACCCCTTTAAACTGTATTATTACTGAGACCATCAGCAGCCTAGGGAAGGTACGTGCGCTGTTCAGAAAAACAAATCTGTAAAATTACAGAAGACACAGCAGTGTCATTTTAATCTACAGTGCATTTCTGTCAAATGAAGGGGTACATATACTACAGATGAGTGTCATTGAATAAGGCAGCAGGGCTCTAACATTGGAATAACTTTGAGTAGGGGTTTGAAAATGTCCACCAGATGAGACCGGGACACACAGGAGTTTTCCCAGGAATGTCACTGGTCCCGCTGGCCTCTGTGATCTGGTTTAGTAGATTTCTTGTATAAATTTCAAACTCTATGCAAACTTGAATTTAACATTATCATTTTATCATAAAAGTAGGAACTGTAATGTTTTGAGATTGCTTACAAACTATATTCCACCTTCCAGGTACCTTTCCTTGTGCATGTCACCATGTTAAACTCAACTGGTATTGGATGACTAACCTAGTGAAACTAAACGTTGGGATGACAGGCGGTTCATATTTAATCAAGCAAGCACAAGCTTTTATCTGGCTGCAAGGACAGGGAAAATAAAAAACTGCTACCAAAAAAGGTAAAACTAGAAATTATTTTCAATGATCTGCTCATCAGATGGAAGGATGGTAATTAGCCTAATACTACAAGTGTTCTGTCTGTGTTCCTGTAAAGTTGCACGATTATTTCATAGAATTAATGAATGTTTCCAAATGCCCGGGGGTCTAAAGAGTGCAATGAAATAGACATATACCTTAGCAGAAAAGAGTTTGGTTTGAAACCAGGGCAGATGTACCACTATTACCACTTGGCAGAAAGTCCTACGGGCCTTTCTTCAGCAGGTAAGAGCTGTCCATTCAGCACAGCAAGGGCTGCTTTCTATCAATCCTGTGTGGAAGGATGCAACACAGCATTACACACGGGTTAAACTGAAAAAGCTTCCTGCACCTCAACAAGCTTAACTTCTTCCTCATCTTTCCAAAGTATTTATTACAGTTTGAACTAATTTCACTCAGAAATTCGATTAGCTGCTCTTCCTGTGGTGCTCCACTTGAATTCATTGTCTTATTAAGAAGCATGTTTTTCTTTGTTTGTTATAGAAGTGGCTTTGATGTCCTTTGAATGGGTAATATATTGAAAGATTGATTGTTTAAGATTGAAGAAGGTACTGTAAGATTGTGTAAAACCCACTTACAACGGTAAACCGTATGCAGAGACGTCAAAATGAATATGTGTCTCCATACAACCTAGGATACAGATTGAAGACATAAAGACAAAGAATAAAGGAGATAACTGCCTGGGTGAAGGATAATGGAAGGGACCAATGGTTAATGCTGATAACCAGCTGAAATTGTTCTCCGGAATCCAATTCAGTGCCTGTCAGTTCCACTTCCAGCGGAGGTCAGCACCTGTCTGGAAGCATCCCCTCCATGCTGCACTGAATTAGCAGGGCCAGCAATGAACATCACTGTGCTTTTATGACTTTATTTATCTATTTGAATTTAATTTTGGGGGGAAAATAGGCACTGAGTTTGCAATAAAATATATTCCTATTCTAGCTGAGGAACCGTACCTGCGTTTAGTATAATCAAGGAGAATGCTTTAGTAATGACTGTAGGCATTGTCTACTCTGTCATCTTACTTTTTACTACAATGATACTTTTTAGTATTAAATAATAATGTGGTAAATTACAAGCCTGATTCAAATAAAAAGACCCCATACCTGTAGATAGAAGACTTCTATTATAATTTTTGTCCACTAAAGAAAAGGCACCTTCTAGCTGATTGTGTTTGTAGAATTTCTGTATAGTACAAAACTACCCCCCTGGCTTCAAAGCACACACACACACACACACACACACACACACACACACACACACACACACACACACACACACAGCATTCAGTTTCTCAATAATTGGCTAACACTTTGAAATATATTAACAAGGCATCATCGAGCAATGCATAAAATGTACTAACATTTATAAATGCCTTCTAAAACATCAAAAATGCAATCTTGGGTGTTTGAAGAAACTAAATTACGGAAAAAAATAAAACATCCCTTTCTTCTGGGATCTGAACATCCTACTTTTCAAAATGCAGTCACTTGTATTTACAGTTTCCGTACAAACGTTTGTACGCAACAAATCTAAATAAATTAGGACAAGGGTACGGTGGGGGGTGGGGTGGAGTAAAACAAATGAAACAAAGCGCAAGGCCTCTCCCTCTGTCCCGATACTGCTTTACTGCTCAGCGGTATCCCACACAATGTGAAATGCAGCACCGGCTGAATCTAGAACAATCAAGCCTGTAGCGCACCAACCTGCTGCTGAGCACATTGGCATTTGACATATGTCTTTATCGCCACTTGAATTAACGAGAAACATGTCTTTTCTTTGTAGAAGTGTGCGGGTTCCCTTTGCTTGTATGCTGTTGTCGTGGTGCCTCGAGCCCTCCTTGAAGAGGTGCCCTTGTGAGACAGATAAGGGCTGCCGCTGTGCTAATGGGGAACAGGAGCAAGGCAGGATTAAAACAGTGACGCAGTTTGAACACATTGCAGAAGCTTAATGCTGATCACTAGCGAGTGGACGGCTGAGATTAGGCTTCAGGGTCAGTGTCATGAATCAGGAGAAAGAGGCACAGACCTGTTAAAACTGCTCTTTTCTTTGAAAAGGGTGGACGTTTGTTCATTGAGAATAACACGCACGCACACACGCACACACACACACACACACACAGGTATCACAGACTTGCATATTAGATATGGTCAAAAGGAACTCCAGCATTCATTAATCAAAATGCTTTATGTGACAGAGAATTGCTGAATATAGGCAAATGCGTGGGTCACTTTTTTTTGTTTAAAGGAGCCTTTTATTAAACATCTATACAGTATGCTGTGTATATTGTACCCTTCTATCCTCCCCCATAGTGTAAAGTGCACACAATCACTTCCCCAAGTAAGACTGGCTTCAGTCTGCTGATGAAGTCTACAGTGACATTATTTAAATGTATTATTTTCCATCGGATACAAATTTGCACAAGGATTACAGGTTCCAAAACAGGTTATTATATTACTGCTAATAATACTTTCAACACAGTGGAAGACTTTGCTTTAATATTCCTTTAATTGCTAATACAGTATGACCTTTAATTCTGCAAAGGCATACTTTAATTGCCTGACTAACCTGTAAAGTTTGTGTTCCTTTGAAGGGGAATGCAATATATTCTTACACAGGTTCCGTCATTGCATTCTCAGTTTAGTAGAATCAGTACAAACTAACATATGAAGATTTTTTTTTTTTTAAAGTTGAAACTGTGAACAGTCCATTGCCGTATTTTGTTCCCAATCTGGTTTGTAGTACTCGTCCATCCCTTTCTGCATGGCGAGTTTGCAGTCTTTCCATGGTTATACTGTGCATTTGCCATAGTTTACCCTGGTTAGCCATGTTTATTTATGTGGCTTGCAATACTTCACTATTCATTACAATGCTAACCTATACTTTACCATGCTTTCGCTATGCTTATTACACTTTGATATGCTTTTACTGTAGGGAACTTGTATAAGGAATTCAATAGAACATTGTCGAGCATTATCTAGGCAGGTACCTCCTAATCTACTCGCAGGATTGGCTGTATGAAAAGATGAACAGGTGAAAAGTGGTCTGGGGTTTGTTTATCTGATCGCTCTTCAGTGATTGATCCAACAGGCTGGCCCGCCTCTACTACAGCTATTTTGTTGTTACGTGTTAATCTTTTTGCATGATATATGTAAGTACAGAAAAGAATTAGGGTTCGGGTTCGGGTTCGGGTTCGGGTTAGGGATAGGGTAAGGATTAGTGTTAGGGGGTTTGGAGGTTAGGGTTTGGGTTAAACATGCAAAATAATTTTCACACACAGTACATTGTAGCTGTGCATAATAACATGCATGTAATTATGTGTAAGTACACATGTATTTATTAATTAATGATATACTATTTTCATGATGTTGTGTCGAAATGTTAAAGTAGGTAGTAAAGGTAAATCTGTAACTGAGTTAAAACCACCTTCCGGCGCCTCCTCTAGACACACCTGTTCAGATAGCATCTGTAAACCTCAGAACTCTCCACTATACCTGACTATATGGCACCCTATTGTACCAGTACTTCCATCATCTTGTACCTGCACTGAACTGATCCACATTTTGCTGTATTCTACTACTGCTCTCAATCATAATTATACTTTCTGCAGCTTGATTTTACTCTTGAAAGGTAACCGTATTCACGTTTTTTGTAATCGCTCTTATTTGAAATCGCTATTATCCATTTATTATACTTACTACTTGCTTTTAATGGAATTTACTCTTATAAGCAAATATTCTTTACCTTGATCTGCTCTTAGTCGTAACTGCTCTCAAGCATAATTATTTACTGTCATTTTTATTTTCTCTCTTTTGAATTTGCTCTTACTACTGATTTTATTGTATTTTATAACTGCTCTTATCTGTAATGTGATATTTTGTAACAACTCTAAGTCGCCCTGGATAAGGGCGTCCTGCTAATAAATAAATTAATAATAAAAATACAAATTAAAGAAGAAGGAAATCTGTAACACGACTCATTAAAACCATCTACTTTTTCAATGTGTTTTGGGGACTCATAATTGCAAAAATAAAACAGAATAAAAAAAACGATCATTAAAATAATGAAATGAAACACTCAAGCAATGCACAGCAATGTGGGCTAATGCTACACTAAAACAAAATGCTCCATGCAGTCAGGTTGCAAGCTGTGGTTTGAGTGGAGTATTACAAAGACAGGAACTTACACCGAACAATCCCTGTAAAACCTTGAGTGATCCCAATAAAAACAATTACTGGGCATTGCAAAGCGTAACCGCATAGAAATACAGAAAGACATATCGAAATCCTATAGGTAAAATATACTCGACCCTGATAATGACGTGACACTGCCATCAGATATCATGTCGTTTGTATCAGACGGAAATGACGTCACATTAACATTAGCTACATTCTCTAATTATTGAACCATACAGCATAAAATACAGTCTAGTGATTCTGCATACAAGCTGGTTTTCATCCACTCAAGGTCAGAGACTAGTAGACGCACTTGTGACAAAGCTAGCCTCTTATGGAATAGATACCTGTTTGTAACATACAGCAACCTATACAATACTCTTTATAGCCTAGATAAACAGTTGAATAATGAAAACGGAAATTGGATAAGGTAGACAAGGATGCAGCAGTAAGTAATATGTTTATCTGAAATGCTATGTAAACTAACTTCAGTATGGATAATAACCAGTCTGATAACTTTTTCAAAAACAACAACACGCCATTTATCATTATTTAAAATGCACCCTATTTATATGTGCTCCGCATGGTATGGTGATTCATATTTTTTTTTTAAAAACAGCAATTTCTTAAACAGCAAAATAGGAAGCTTCCCAAGAGCTTACAAAGCACCTCAGAAATGCTGGCTAGATGTCAAAGCCATGGATCCTGAGATAATAGACGATCCCCGAGCCACACAGCCACCCCCAATCCAGGAGCCAAGCATTGTAGAGTGTGTACTTCATAGTTATTAAATGGATGGGCATGGCTTGGACGTACGCTATCATTCAAATCAATCTCATGTTCTGGGTTCAATCTGCAGGGGAAATTGACTTACTGGGGATATGAAAAACATCCTGATAGTACATTAGCTCTCAGATATAGATGTTCAACAAACATTCTGCATCTTTCATCAGAGTTTATTTTATCTCCATTAATCATAATAATGTATGAGCTCAGAAAAGATAACTATAGGAACTCATAAATATAATAAGCCTGGCCCCCAATGCAATCATTGCACTCATCTTCCCTGCAATCATCTGCCCTGCTATAGAAACGGATTAAAATAAACAAGCATTTTACGTGACTGATTACTTTAAGTCTTTTTTTTATTTTAACAAATCAGCACATGGCAGCTGCTTGTGGACACAAGGGTCTTTTTTATTCTCTGTTTATTTAGCAGACGCCTTTATCCAAGGCAACTTACAGAGACTAAGGTGTGTGAACTATGCATCAGCTGCAGAGTCACTTACAACTACGCCTCACCCGAAAGACGGAGCATAAGGAGGTTAAGTGACTTGCTCAGGATCACACAATGAGTCGGTGAGTCAGCTTGGATGTGAACCGGGGACCTCCTGGTTACAAACCCTTTTCTTTAACCACCGGACCACACATACCAATATTTAGGTTTTGGTATATTTCCCAAATAACCATTTGGCCTTTGACTTTTGATGTCCTATTATAGTTTATGATAAAATAACACACTAACAAAAAGCATCAGTAGCTGCCAAATGATGTTTCGCTTCATTGTGTATGTGGAATAACAATTTGTAGCATCATTACGAATGTTGAGTCACTCCAGTGTACTAATAATTAGTAATAGTTGTTTGACGGATACAAGATTAATTATTGCCTAAGGGTAGTATAAACAATGATTTATTTCCAGAGGACTGTGATGGATTTTGAATAAACCCTCTCTCACGTCACTTATTTAATGTGTTTATTGCACACTAGGGGACTTGGGCTAATCAAATGCAGGTGTACTGTATTTATTTTCCAGCTGGTTGCTAGCATTGATATTAAATGCTCTTTTCAATAAAGTGTTGAGTGCGCTATACAGCAAAGTCTTTAAAATCTGTGCCTCGACACAGGACCATTCGAACTCCAGTCTTTTAATTTTTGAAAGAAGAAAACAGCTGTGAACTCTGTGGAAAAAAGAGCCAAACAAATCATATAATCAGGTCTCTTCTGCACTCTCAGGTTGTTTGCTTTTCAGTTTAACATGAGTGTGGATTTCTCTCCTTTCAAAAAGAGGGAGTTGAAACAAACCCAGATGTGTTTCGATGGCGGAGGAGAGGTCTCAGAAAACAGCAACATCACAGTCCCCAAGCAAGCTCCTTAACCACTGAACAAAAACTTGCCGTGCTTAGATACTTTTGCCTCACCTCACTTTGTCTCATCACACTCAATCTGATGCACATTGAGCTTGATTTGAAAGGAATCTGTTTGTAAAATGACTTCCCAGCAGGGTATATCAGTGGTAAAGAAAAACCACAGGACTAATGCAACTTCAGAGTGGATACAGAATTACCTATGACCTATCCAACATAGAATTCATTTACAGGGGGCGGGGGGGATATCGCTCATAATTTACAGCCACCAAACCATAAACCCTACTTATACCACCTGTCAAATACAGATGAAACTGAGAACAGTGGTGGATGGAAGATTATTAGGAATCCATCCCCGCTGTTGCTGGTAGTCTGTTGTGCAGTTAGACAACACATTTAACACTGCTCTGAAAAGAATCAATTGAGATCGAGGTATTTCATCCCCTAGCAGGGTGTTTGTGTACAGTACTTGGTCATAACTATTTCTACACAATCATACTTATTTCTCGAACTTTGTGCTACTTCATATTTCTTGTGGGCTCTATTTGGAACCTCAGGGTGTGTTTTAAGTGTTGTGTTTTTGAAGAGAGTTAAGCAGTGCTTTGGATAATGGGAATAAACCCTCTAGAACACTTTACAATGTTTCATGAACTGCAAACTTGATTTTATCAATCAAAACAGGCTCTGAAAAATCTCACTCGCAAACATTTTGAACTTCTGTGTATGTCAAACCCAACGCTCCCCTGAATTGCTTAAGGTTTTGTTTTGTTTTTTCCTACACAATTTTGCCTTGGACAACTGTGTATGTGTCATTGTTACCGGGTTGTGATTCCAGCAGACTTTTCTATTGATAAAAGGGCATAAAGATGATAGGGTGGAGCATTTAGCAAAGACCATTGTCAATCACTAGAAAAACTTCATGAAGAAGAACAGTAATTGATAAACTGAAAAGTCACTATTTTAATAATTAGCTATACTTTTCAATGTTACAATATCAGTCTACTCGGCTATTTCTACCAGGCTATCTGAGGAAGGAGGTTATTAAAATTATTAAAAGATTATTAAAAGAGTGAGTTTTCAGTTTATCAATATATATTTCAATGTCATTTTTTCAACATATGTTAAATGTAATTCAAAATCTCTAACGCAACTATCTGAGAGCAGACTCAATTCCCAAAGCTTATTGTAAACTTCAAAGCAACTTTTTCTGATTTAAGGTAATGAACTATTTAGTGCACATTTACTTGAATAACAGAAATATACTGAGCAAAATTGGAAATCATTTTAAAGTGTATAAATACAAGCGACCAACTCCCCCCCCCATTCCAATGTCATCTTCTCCACAGAGATTTCCAATCCAGAAAACGGCACGAGTATTGCTTGTGCTCATTAAGCAATCATCTAAGGAATTTAGAAACCTTTAGTCTCACTCGGATAAGTCAAAGCTTCAAAACAGTCGTTTAAGCGTGAACAGTTAGTCATTTTCAAAGACCATCATTGCAATTGAAACTTGTTAAGTTGTAATGACTTCTGCAGACATCGGTCATTGATTTTATTCTCCTTGCAGTAGATCTGAAAATAATGTGAGCGTGTTTGTTTGAAAAAACTATGTTCCAGCTCCTCCTCCTCCAGTCAGTGTGCAGTACAATGTGTATGGAGCATAGCCCTGTGAAAATGTAGCATAGACAGTGCCCTCCCGACTGTCTGAATCAACATGGGAGAATTCAAAACCCTCAGAGCTGTCTGAGACAATCCAACTTTCAGTGTGAGCTCAATATGAAAGCACCACTCAGCCTTTGTACTGGTAACTTCCACATGAAAACCTGAAATGGCTCAAACAGCAACACAATGGGAATCTTAAATCACTCTCTGCAGATAACATGCACCCCAAACCCCCATGTTGGTACAGTTTATATCCTTCTGTATAATGCCTTATTAATACCCATTCTAGCTATGTCATAGCCCGGTTTTGAAAGATTCAGTTGGGTAAGTGATAACCTCAGCTGCATGTTGGAAAGGTGTGAAAATGGTACAAAGAATGATAAAGAAGTACAAATTGGTAAGGGTGTTCCTATTATTATTTTATATTTCTTTTCTTTTTTCTTTTAAATCTGATTAACTTAACCACAATACAAACATATCATTTCAGTTGTGTATATTGGAGACACATTTTAAATATTTTAATAAATAAAAACAATATTGTTAACTTAATGAGCAACCAACCTAGATTTATGAAACCTAAAGCTCTGTGAAAAGAAGTCTTCCAGTTTTCATCTACAACCATGTCGTCTTCCATTTCACATCCCATAAACTGTACAGATTCAACGCCTTAGGCAATTAAAAGACTCATTTGTATAGTCTATTTACACCGAAAAGGAGCACATATTTCTTCAGCACATTCAAGTCAATAAGACCGGGCAGGCCTTGTTTGGTCTTCCCTGGATTATTAAAAACGAGAAAGCTGACCTTTAAGGGAATTAAAAGAATAGCAGGATTGATTTCTCTTTCAGAAATGCATTACTGATGCTATTACTCAACCCACTTTCCATGAAATAACTCTGCAATTTTTACAATTAGACGGGAGATTACGGGTATTATAGTGTTCACTGTGCAGGAATGCAGCTTTAAACTTGTTAATGATAGCAGAGTAAGTAAAACTTATTACACTTAATATAAAAAAAACCTCTGCATTCTCAAAGAATGGCTCCTCCATATTTACACGTCTACTAAAAAGGCTTCTACCTTTTAGGGTATTGGGTATGATTGGAATTTTTAAAAGCACCTGCTGCCTTTCCCATATATACACTCATCAGATACTACATGTTTCAGTGTGGGAAAGCATTGCACTATATCTTCCTACAACAAACATGATCCATGCTAAACTCAAGGGATTTCTTACTTCAGAAGCCAGAGCATCCATTCTATCATCTCCATGGTAAACAATGTCAGTGTTATTCTTATGTCGTCTGATGGATTGGTATCTCAGCCCATTAAATTGAATTGAATTGAACAGCAAGGGCTGGATGCGAACCGCCAACCATGCGGTTCAAAGAGGAACGTCTTACCATTCAGTTGAAGAGCGACCTCTGTAATCGAGAGGCAAGTATGTGTCTCATTCTGCTGTCAGCATTGCTAACTCATTAGCCAGCCGCTAGGAGGAGATTCATTACATTAGGTAACAACTTTGTTTTGTAAATTGATATTCAAGGAAGCAAGTTAATCCCTGCATGGTATTATTGTAGGCACAATTTGAGTTTCATGAAACACAAAACTGATTTTGTGTAAGCAGTAAGTTGTTGTATTTCAAGGAAGCAATACAGATTTTTTTTTAAAAAAAACTGAAATATTTGACAAAAATAGAGACAAAAATATGAAGAAACCTGAAACACTATGGGCGTAATTCATTAATTTTTTTTTTTTTTTTTAAGATTGAAGGATGAGCAGTGCCATCTTGTGGACGGAGGTTATATTACAAGACAAGTTGACTCCTACCCACTTCAAATTCCTAGTGTTTTTTGGTTTTTTTTGCTTTGTTTTTTTTACATTTGATGGTTAACCTAAAGCAGAATTAATCAGAACACAGATTACAGTTAACATATCAAAGGCCCTTGCATGCTTAACAAATATACCAATAGATCCCAAAAATAAAAAAATGAACAATATAACTCACTGTCTTTATTGAGGAGTTACCAACGGAGAAGTAAATATGGCACCTGCATTGAAAACAGGATCATTTGTGTAAAGATAATTCCATGACTAGCAACACTTAATGGAAGAGGAAAGACATTGAATAAAACTACCCAAACACAGAGCTCATCATGTGTACATGCTACTTGTGTGGCTACAAGGTTCTGTTTCAACCAATCGATCTGGCAAGAAATCATTGTTAAAAAACTAGGATCAAACTAGTAAATGAAAGTACATATAAATACATACTCTATGTATGAGACAAATAGACAGATAGCTTGATAGATGCAAACTCAGAACTGGAAGATATGAAAAGAATAAAACTTGCATTGTAGAACCTTCAGCATATAATTACACTTTTAATTCACAACGAAACAAACAAGAAGTAAAGATTCAACAGACCGAATATCATCTGCAGAAAGAATAAACAGCTTCAGCTTTAAATGGTTGATTGGGGAACTGGATTATGAGGATCAGTGCTCACAAATAGATCAACCTTATTTTGCAATCCTGTGATATCTGGGAATTATTTACTGGCAACATGATTTTAAAATGATCCAATATTGCTTAATGTTTCAGAAAATGCCAAGAGGCATTTTAAACCACTCAACAATTTGAGTTAAGACAGCAGGGAAAACAAAATGGATATAAAGTCTGGATGCAGTGTTTCTTTGGGCACAAATGGGAAATTGCATCTAGGATACCCTTAGCAGTACAGTACAATGCAAGTTTCTTAAATCTTCAACTGAGTGAACACAAAACCCCTTTGATATAGCGAAGTTGCCTCAAACCGAACCAGGCTTCGTGTTCCCTCAGATTTAGAATCAGTGTACTGTGCTGTTACAGAATTGTCTGCCATGGATGCTCAAACATTTGTCTTTAATATATATTGTGAAGTGATAGATCTTCATGGAATTGGGGTAAGAGTTGTACAGACTCTCTGTGTGCTCACTTCACTGGGAGGCACAGCTGTTCCTCTTATGTGTTTATCCACTGTTGTTTTGTCTCTGCTTTTAATTACCATTTGAACCAACACAGACATTGTCTTTTCCTTCTCTAGGTTTCCAAATTTTAGAGAGAAAAAAAAAATCTATCGATGCAACAATCAGCCTCAGTGGAATTTGAACCAGACCAGAATGTTTCTTCAGGTGTGAAATCTGTAGTGGCGCTTTCTCTTTCAACAGTATTTGTGGTATTAATCCAGGAGAAGAAGAAAATAGACTAGCAGCATGCAGTAATGTTGTACCCAAGGGCAGCATTGTAAAACAATAAACTAATCCTATTGCAATAAACACATGGCAACAGCATCAGCATTAATTGTTTTATTACCAGTCGTATAGACTGAATAATCAAATATTTAGTATCACTTCACAATGAGTGACTCTTCATGAGTCTAAATAACTGTTGCCAATTTCAGAACCAGGTACTGCAGTTACCCCTAGAAAGGCTTTCCATGGCATGTTTGCAGTTGTCTCCTATGCTTTTTCCATACATTTACCATACCTTGCTGTTCATTACAATGCTTACCTTGCTTTACCATGCTTTCCTTGTGTTTCATGACAGTTTGCAATGCATTTACCATGTTAAACTTTTAGAACGGTACACACAAGTATATAATAATAATTTATTTCTTAGCAGATGCCCTTATCCAGGGCGACTTACAAGATATCACATTATTTTTACATACAATTACCCATTTATATAGTTGGGTTTTTACTGGAGCAATCTAGGTAAAGTACCTTGCTCAAGGGTACAGCAGCAGTGTCCCCACCAGGGATTGAACCCATGAACCTCCGGTCAAGAGTCCAGAGCCCTAACCACTACTCCACACTGCTGCCCACGTTATACAACTGTTATAGATTTTCAAGGCTAGTGCTCACGTGAGGCTCCTATCAATGGATGACATGGGCAGTGAAAAGCCCAATTGAAATGATTATAATCCCAGTGTTATGATATATAAAATATTAACACATTTGTAAGGTAATGTTGCAGTTTTGCTATGGTTGTACTGTGCATTTACTATAGTTTTGTAATTGCTACTTTTTAAAATATGCTTTACCAAACCTCTTTACAATGCTCAACTATGCTATGCTATTACAATGTGCTGTGGTTTCACTGCAGTAAACATTTGTAAGGGTAGCTAGGCTTGATAAAAACAACACAAACACACACCAACACCCACACACATAATCGTGTGTGATAAAACACACATTTAAAATTCTCACACATGCACACATTGGATGACACTGTACAGTATGTAGGAAAACATATTTATATTTTACTGACACAAGGAACTGCTAATGTGGTGACTTCAGGGCAATTAATATGCAAAAACACATGCAGTAAATTACATGTTGGCAGTATGAAAACACTTAAACGACTTATTAAAAAAAAAAAAAAAAAAAGCATTACTGTGTGCTTTGGATGCCCTCAATAAACGTTATTATATTAAATTAGAAACGTTATTATAGTAAATTAAAACGTTATTATAGTAAATTAAAACGTTATTATAATAAATTAAAAGCGTTATTATAGTAAATTAAAAATTAACTTTTGCCGTTTCTCTGTGGGTTCATTGCAATTCTCCCCAAAAAATCAAAAAAATTCCTGAACTGATTATGAACAGTAATGCGTTTGAATATATATGACATATATGCCATTTCAATCAGTTTAAAATGAGTATTCGTCATTTATTATAATGAGTCTAGACAATTCCTTTTTAAATTGGAGGTTACAGTGATAGATCGAAGAAGAAGAAGAAGAAGAAGAAGAAGAAGAAGAAGAAGAAGAAGAAGAAGAAGAAGAAGTTATTAAAGGGTAACACAAATGCATAAGCCGTTGTTTTTAAGAAATAGTTTTTGGTTATGTTAATACCAATGCTGATATAAAATATGCTATTCTTAGGAAATTACGTTTCATACTAAAGACTTCGTTGTCTTTAAAACGCTTTTGTTTAAGATGGGAGCTAATTTTTCCACTAACAAATTAAATAATACTTTCTTGATGTGTGTCAGAAGCTTGTCGATGATTAGTCAGGAAGAGAAATTATGCGCGACAACCCGGTGATCGGGGTCCACCTCTCCCCCCTGACGTCAGAAAGAGAGTTTAAAAAGCAGAGTTTGGCCATCCCTAAGAGCAGAACAGAAGAAGCTAACCCGTACAACGCCAAGAATTATTGAAGCCAGCTTTTCTCATCGGTCCTCAGTATACTCCAGTGTGGAAAGATGCTCTCCTCTCGTCTCCAGTGCGCCCTGGCTCTCCTGTCACTCGCCTTGGCAGTCAGCAGCGTCTCAGCGGCTCCTTCAGATCCTCGGCTCCGCCAGCTTCTTCAGAGAGCACTCGCTGCATCAGCAGTGAAGCAGGTAAAGAGACCCTCCGAAATCCTTCCGAATTCCAGGAATGTACGTTTATTAGAACTAAGGAGATGCGCACCAGAGGGCTATTAGAATCGATAGGGTTAAGTGTAGCTGCTTAGGGGTCACGTAAATGTGCGACTATGCATTTTGATTAAAAAAAAAAGTACTTTCAAAAGCTGTGTGTAATGTGCATGCCCAGTGCGCTCTGATTGTATTGCTTGCATTTTGTAACTTTGTAAATGATGCAGTGCTGGTCACTTAACTCTCGATGGATAGGGCAGCCACTCTAACCAGCCAGAGCTAGGATCTGCGAGGGTAGAGCTGCAAACCTCTATAAAGTTGTTTCCTAATTCCTTATTCGAGCTGAATATGGAGATGTGTTTCCAGGGTCAGTGTTCCAGGCAAAAGCTTATATCTGAGGCTCAGAAAGACCAGGTGGCACCAGCACCAAAAACTTTGCCCAATTTCTTCTAAACAAGCCCCCCAAAAAACTTCATTTTCTTATTCATCTCGAATAACAATAAGGAAAGTTGTTTATTTCCTTTTTTCCCCTATTCGGGTTAAATTAGGAAGAAGCAAATATTAGTGTTATTTACCTTTCCCCATTCAATAAGGGAAATGGAAATATTATAACACTGATATTTAATAAAGAAACAACTTGTTGGTGGTTAGCTGCAACAGTATCGGTACGAGCGCGCGTGCTGTTCTCACTCAGAGCTCTCCAAGGTCCTGAAATCTTTATTTGTTTTTCCTCTGGAACAAGTCCCGATAGTTTCGCGGTCTTCATTGCTGAACTGCAGAAAGAGGCTGGGTTTAGTGAAGGGATGTTACCTGTTCACCTGTGGCACCAAACTGCTTTATACACAGCTTATATCAGGACCTGTGTTTATGTGTAGCTTATAGTCTAACTCGCGACTAAACAAAGAGACGCTTAGTTTTTTTCCACGCCGATAATAATTGCAATGCATAGTTTTACAACTGAACGCTCTAAAACCTTTTTTTAAAAAATAATTAAGATATTTTGCAATGGTTTTAAATACTTTTCTTATTTTTTTTTTAATAGTTTCACAATATACAAAAACACAAATGTAGCCAAAATAATGACTGCAATATAACAGACATTGATAAATGGCTTGCATAAGATTTTTGCTTAGTTTTTATACATATTGGTTATCTGTGTACTTTTCAGACTGTTCACGTAGCTAGTCAATATAACTCACTGCTGTACACTGAAGCATGCAAAGAAATGAACATACCTAACACTTCTTTATATGTTCTACATATATGTTATTTGCTAATATAATGTCAATGACTAGCACCAAACCAATGCCAAATCAACCAGCAACCTCATACCTTTGCTTCAAAGGTAAACAGAAGCAACAAAGAACCGATACTACTTCTATGGGGTGTTACGAGTGGTCCTTAACAGACTAGAGTAATCTAGAGCACTGAGATCGATAAAACTGCTCATAAAGAATAGCAGAAGAGTAAACGATAAGTTCCTTAACGTTTCCAGAAGATACATTACCCTGTAGCCGCTGCCAAAAATACAATTTTTATTACACATAATTGCGTGCAACCGGAGGGCTCAAGCTCTTTAGATACAAAACACCAACTAACTTTTACTTTAGAGCTCATAAAACCATCATGTTTTTTGGAATGCAAACAGCGACACAATACAACTCCAGAGTCTGTGATTACCAGCTCCCACGAGAGGCTGGCAGCTTCGCTAGGAGTTCTTACTTTGTTTAATATGCGTTGAATTGTACCACACGCTGCAAGTAATAATAATAATAATAATAATAATAATAATAATAATAATAATAATAATAATAATAATAATAATAATCATCGCGAATATTGAATTCGTTTGTTTCAGGCTTTCAATATTGTTCTAAATAACTTTATGAAATAAACCGGAGTCACTATACAGTAGATTTATATAGAGAGAGGGTACAGTAAGTACGATATAAAAAGAAGTGTACTTTTGGAACGAATGAATAAAACTGGGTTCGCTTTCTTTCTCTCCTCGCAGGATCTGTTAAAATATTCCCTTGCAGAACTGTTGTCCGAGCTCGCGCAGTCAGAGAACGACGCCCTGGCTTCAGATGAGCTGTCCCATGCAGCCGAACAGGACGAAGTACGTCTCGAGCTGGAGAGGTCCGCTAATGGCAACCCTGCAATGGCACCCAGAGAACGCAAAGCCGGCTGCAAGAACTTCTTCTGGAAAACGTTCACCTCGTGCTAACTTTGAGCCAAACTCTCCCACCTGCCCCGTTCTTCATCTTCTCTCCAGAACCCGTCTAAAAAGAGCTGCAGACTTTAAATAAAATGAAATGTACACCCTGTTATTACCGTGATTTAAAACAATCAGTTTGATTTTAATGTTATCAAAGAAGCCTTTAGTTTACTATTGTATGGTACCTGCTTTGAATTGGGCTTTATGCATAAGGCCCTCTTGGTATACATTACCCAATTCTGACAGATATACTATCTTTAACTGTTTGTTTCAATAAAATATCTTTTAGACTCAAATGTGTTGCTGGATGTTTTGAAAGCGTTTGAACACTCTTTGATTTATTTGGTTTGAACCTTACCCTTGATATTTGAAGTTCATACAATGCATTAAAAGTTGATTTTAATGTGAAACAATAGCAGCTATTCACAGAACGTTAGTTTGGTTTTCTAATATTTAAATAACGCTGAAAAATAAAGCACTTTTTTTGCTGATTATTATTTAAACAAGTCTTTTCAGAGGAGTTAAGCTAAATTTTGAGAACTTATTTAAGGGTCATGTTCATTAAGCTACTATATAGTATACATGCCCTTCTTGTAAAGAAAAACAGCAGCAGACTTACTTTTATGCTATATTACAATGCATGGTTATAAATGCAATATCTGAAGTAATCATTTGAGACATGTTCTGTAAAGGGTTCTACATTATAGAGCAGCATTATTTTACAGCCAGGGCAGTAGAGGTGCATTGCTCTCTTATCGCACTGCTTCTCCTGTTCACACATCTGCACTTAGGCATTGGTGGTGCACAGCAGCAGAGGATGAATGTGCTGTAATTCAATGCGCTTGTCTCAGCGGGGAAGAGAAGGGACCCAGGACTGACTGAGGTGCATTGGTGGTGTGTGCACTCCATTTTACTCTGTTTACATGCACAAGGAATTCATCCTTTTAGAATGGATTGTTATGAAACCAAAAACAAATGTGCAGTTTACCTGTGCACCTGAATCCCATTAACCCCCCGAACCCGATCCCAGCTCCAAACTGGTTTACATGCAATCCCATTAAACCCCCGAACCCGATCCCAGCTCCAAACTGGTTTACATGCAATCCCATTAACCCCCCGAACCCGATCCCAGCTCCAAACTGGTTTACATGCAATCCCATTAACCCCCCGAACCCGATCCCAGCTCCAGACTGGTTTACATGCAATCCCATTAAACCCCTCGAACCCACAGAATACATGCAAAATACTTTGAGAATTTAAATATATATATATATATATATATATATATATATATATATATATATATATATATACACACACACATACACACACACATACATATAAATAGATAACTTCAATCCGATTGCATTGTGCATAAAAAAGAGGCAAATGTGTCCCATTGTAATCAGTGTCATTGTCCACTACCTTCAGTAAACACACAATTCACAAACAGATCACCATCAGGGGCTTGTATATATAGTTCTTAAAGGGTCAAAAAAGTCCCGATAAGGTAGGAAAACACAACAAAACCTACCTCATGAGGCTATAGTTCCTGTAAAAATCATTTTAAAACAGAACTTTCAATTACTAAGACCTAAATTTCATTAGTATGGTGATCCATGGCTTTTTCTGAATTAATAATAGTAAATCTGCACTATATGGGAGTCAGTGCAAAGTTCTGAGAAACACAACACAGTCCTCAATACAAATATTTTGTGTTAATTCTAGAAATGCAATTTCTGTTAAATTGAACACATGCTTGTTTTTTTGTTGTTAAAATGCAATATACCATATAATTTCATCCCTGTGCTTGGGATGACACTTACATATATGTAATATACAGTTATATCTATGTAGGTAAAAGAACATAACAGCTAATATACAGGATATATAAAGTTATATGAACCATCAGGGTACTATACAAGGTTTAAATCTGCCGGCATTCTACAGGTACCCTATACTTCACATAACACCATTCAGTCAAACATGTGGTATTGAAACAAAAAATAGGACTGGTTGGTCAGGTTTTGTTGAAGGTGCTTGTGAATTTTGGATTTTAGTGCTTTAGTGGTAAGGACCCCTTATATCTCAGCAACCGAGTGCTCCTCAATCCTGACCTGAACATCCCCAATTATGGAACTAAAGCCGAGTGAACACAAAGCCACAGTGCCTTGAAAGACCAGGAGACCTAGTTTGAGTCAGCTTTGCTGCATCAAACCTCAGCTCTCCCCTGCTGTGCTGTGCAGTGGCCTGAAACCTAGTCTCCTCAAACCACGTTGCAAGCTACAAAGTGGCGTTGTGTTCCCTCAGCTTTATGCCTACTCAAGGCTAATCCGACATCACCTCCCAGTAAAGTTTTTTAAAGTTATAAATCTCTGTACCGTTGGTTGTTCCAATAATGAATGTGTTTGTCAGTCATTGTTATATTTGGTTTGCACCAGGTAAACGTGTATTAAAATATGACAATATAAATGTTCTTCTTCAGCCGCACTAGCCCGTCGTTTGTGCATTTCTGAAGGTTATGCATTTTATTATTTATTCCACTCGGGTAACATTCGTTTTCAAACCAGGCTACGTAATTAACTTCTTGGAATTAAATATTGACTTTTTGCTGGCTTGGAGACTTGTTTAGCTGCATTGTCAACCTAAAAGCACAGTGGAGGTTTACAAATAATCAACTGACTCAAAGATTAAACAATGACCCATATTGAATCTTTAGTAATTAACACCTGTAGCAGACAGCTGTGCAGAATATTTGGGAGTGGGTCACAGCATAGAAGCATTAAAAGAGATTTCAGAAAAGGTAACAAACCCATCCAATTATCAGATGCTTACTGCTTCCTGACAGCATGATAATTACTAAAGAGCTTTCTTAAGCAGTACATCCTAATGAGCAGCTTGTTAACTGCTTTTTTATTATTCCACGTAACTTCCTTTACTTTCAAAACCCGTCATTATTTATAATTCCCAACATTATTCATTCATTTTTACTGGCAGGCACGTATGCTGCAGAAACAACAAGTGATCTTCGATGTGTTTTAAAAAGAAAACGCGGCTTTCTCTAGTTACAGCTGCCAAAATGAAACCCAAATGAATTTGTTTTTCTCCACGGATCCCTGTCCTGCCAACCGGACACGGGAGTCTAGAAATGTCTTTTATGTTCATCCTATAATACATCTGGTGATAGGGCAGTTTAGTATGCTTCAAACATTGCTACCTTCAAAGCAATTGTTTGCTCACTGTAATTTATTTATTTTTTTAATCGAAAAAGAAGAAACTTTTCCTCTGGGTCATATTTCCAAACAGAGCTAGCAAGCTGGTCATCTTACAAGGGCCTTAAATGAATTAAACCACATGCGGCAACAACAACAATGAAACTATCTTCATCAGACCTTTTTAATTGCTCTCAGCTCCTAAAAAGTTGCAGACATCAAGTTACTTATAAAATGTTATAACTAACTTGAAATCTCCAACTGTTTAAGAGCTGAAAACAAACAGAAATGTCTAATTAAGCAAATGAATAGTTCAATTAAGGGTTTAGTTAAGTAATTGAGAGCTCAGTTGGAATGAAAACCAGAACACACATGGGGTCCCTAGGACCAGGGTTGAGAAGCCCTGCCCTACATACATTAAGATTAATTGCAAGCTTGGTGCTTCTCTGAATGTAGCCAGAAAGTTATACCAACTCAGAGCTCCTGAGACATGACCTGAAGCTAAGCGACGGGTGACGGAAGCTTTTAGAATCTGCTGGGACAGTGCTGTAACAGGGGGTCCACAAGCAGCCCATAGCAACAATCTTTGATTCATTTTTACTAATTTGATCTTGTGTTTGTTTTCATGCAGACACATGTGTGTTTGTCAGAGATTACCCCAGAGGAGATTAAATGCTATGCAGAGCCAACTGTGTGACAGCATAATTAGCCATTGTTTACAAATGTATTGAACAGGGGGAGGGGGGGGGGGCATTTCTTTAGACCTACTTTGCATTTAGAAAATCTTCCATTTTCATTTGATCGTTTTTATTTTTTAATTTATTTATTTATTTATTTATTTATTTATTATAAATTTAGTCGTTGCCAATTAGTTTTATTATTTTCTCCCAATTTGGAATGGCCAATTATTATTTTGAAGCTCAGCTCACCGCTACCACCCCTGCGCTAACTCGGGAGGGCGAAGACGATCACACGTTCTCCTCCGAAGCGTGTGCTGTCAGCTGACTGCTTTTTTCACACTGTGGACTCACCATGCAGCTACCCAAGAGCTACAGCGTCGGAGGACAACGCAGCTCTCGGGCAGCTTACAGGCAAGCTCGCAGGCGCCCAGCCAGACTACAGGGGTCGCTGGTGCGCGGTGAGCCGAGGACACCATGGCCGACTTAAACCCTCCCCACCTGGGCGACGCTTGGCCAATTTTGAGCCGCCCCCTTGGAGCTCCCATCCACAGGCGGCTGAGGAATAGCCTGGATTCGAATCGTTTATCGGATGCGTCACTCGGGAGCCCCCTTTCCTTTGATCTTTTTACCCAACAGACAGTGACAATGCTGTGCTTTCTTTTTGTCAGACTCAGTTAATCAGAACATTCATAATATTATTGGTACTGAAAGAAGGGTAATTGTTGGTCATTATGTGATTTTGCAAAAGGCAATCATTTTAAATGATATGATTTGCAAGAAAGGTTGTTGTTACCTGCACAAAAGGTTTAGCAGAACATATTTCAAAATACAAAATGAATCTTTGGTAATTGCAATGCAATTACATGTCTATTCATGTAAGAGCAGGGATCTTTGGTAATTACAATGCAATTACATGGCTATTCATGTAAGAGCAGGGATCTTTGGTAATTAAAATGTAATTACATGGTTAGTCGTGTAAGAGCGGGGATCTTAGGTAATGTACAAAATGTACCGCTAAATAAACATCCTTCAGTCATTGATCTGTAATCCCTATTTTACGGGCTATACATGATACAGAAGATTATACTTGTGTTATATGTTTTACATAAACACTCATTTAAATGGTAAATAATGAGGTCAATATATAAAATTACCCATTATGTATTCTGCTGTGAACAAATAGAGAGAGAGAGAGAGAGAGAGAGAGAGAGAGAGAGAGAGAGAGAGAGAGAGAGAGAGAGAGAGAGGAGAGAGAGAGTTACTGAACAAAGACAAACTGCTTGCTTCATACCAAGTGTCAAATGATGTTTAACATTATCCTCTCTCAGCTGCATCGTTGACTTGGGTTAACTGACAGTTACTGCAGAGCTACTGATTGATCACAGTACGGATGCAACTGGATGGCTAATTCTCAGCTCACATTGAAAGCCTATGATCCCAGCAGTGCTGCTGCTGCTGTGTCAGTGAGTCTCTATGGAGTGCTGAGACTCCTTCTGAGAAGGACAGACCTGGGGGCATTCTATTCCTTAGAAAACTTTGGGATCCATGTCAAGAATGTAATGTAGCTCTGTAGCCCTCAGCTAAACATCTATGCAGTCTGCCTCCCACCTCTCTCTCTCTCTCTCTCTCTCTCTCTCTCTCTCTCTCTCTCTCTCTCTCTCTCTCTCTCTCTCTCTCTCTCTCTCTCTCTCTCTCTCTCTCTCTCTCTCCCGCTCCTCTTTCTGCATACTGATAAATGATCCACAGGATTGATATCACAAACTTACTCACGATCAGACTGAGGAAGCCTCTTGCAACATGGTCATGTTTTTTGGGGCACCAACTGATGACCATCACAGACAAAGCAGTATCACAAACCACACTAATACAGCACAGGGAATTGTCTGGCTCACATACAGCAGCTTTAAAGGATCAATGCCATGTGCATTAAAGACCTCTGCCAGAATTACCAATCTAAAACATGAACATTTTGTTTGTGGGATGGATACAAATCCATTGACCAATCCAACAATCGCACTAACCTCGCAATCAGGATTCCATGGATGGTGCAGTGGTTGATTCAGGTGTGAGGTACATGCACCTGTTCTCTTCTTAATGATGCCTGCAGTGTTAGTAACCCTTTGTTAGATATAGGGATGGGAAGCTTAACCCCTTGCAGGAGCTCACATTCCATCATTCTGAAGCTTAGCTATCATTCCATTCAATTATCTAGTGTCAGTATTTAACCCGAACATTCATTTTTTGAAAATATTGCTTGTTTTTACATGTATGTGCAATAAAAAGCAGTATGGAAAGATCATACCAGTACTTGAGAAAGAATTGCAGGGAAAAACAATATGCAATTATGTACAAAGGTGCATGTCAGATACACCATAGTCCATAGTGAGCTCACTAGGAATTGAGACTTACTGGAACTCCAAGAGCTTGGATAGTCAGGGTTCATGTTGCAGATTCATCTAAAAACAAATACATTTCTATTTATTACAACATTTTGGGCAATTGTAAAAAAATAACACAGACAAGTTTAAGCCCAATGCATTATATGGAATGCCCATGCAATGCATCCAAACCCCAGCAGAAAAAAACAGGATGAACGTGTAATGCCTTGTGTGCACCCGATTCAATCGTTTCGGGAGGACTAATTTACGAAGGAAACGTGACATGTTGATCCAGGCAAACATAATTAGTTTACAAAAGTGTAGTTACCCAATAACAATAATATAAAGAAGTAGAACAGGGAATAGAACTTTTGAAAGAGGATGCAATTCTTTAAAGTTGCTGCCACAACCATTTTAGGCACGGCTTGTTCATGAACGCTTTTTATGTACACACATGCTGTTTGAAGCTTGTTGTGGATCTCTTGAAAGGAAGTGGGAAATGAAACTGTTCTGTGTATAGCATCATGAGAGCTTTTTAAATGCTGGAACACCCAGCCTGCCTTGGTTGTGTTTCAGTACAGTAAAGAGTGGAACTTGCAATGGCTTTACTGTCATTTTTCAGACAGATTCTTCAGAGCAGACGGAAGAGGTCAATGAACCTTTTGCCATTTTGACCCCTGCAACGAAAGTCAAACAAATGGGAAAATTTGCCACAGCACTGAACACAGAAAGGCCTGCATAGTCAAACATTTTCAATGAAATATTCTGTGCCATCTTAAAAGCAATGCTGCTGTTAACTTACACAGTATGAGATTTCAGAAAGTCATTTTGCTACATACTGAGCAGTTCATCTCTTTAACCTTGAAGAGAAAAAAAATGTATATTCCAACGAAATACCTGTTATTCGCATTGTGCTCCTCTTGAAATCTTCATGAGTCCATGGCCATTTTTTAACAGTTATCAGTATAACTAGAGAATCCATTAGAAAACAGCTATGTAAAGAGGGAGTCATGCAACCAGGAACTTGCTGGGTTAAATCCTGGTCTCACCAAGTTACCAATCCAAAATGAGTCAAATCTGACACCAAAATGTTATTCTAGTCCACATTTTTGTTCCATTCATTCCAGTTACACCTGGAGAACACACACACACACACACACACACACACACACAATGATTTCCATGGACACTGAAATGCAATGGAAACTGACACTGAAACATTAGGGACAGGTTGGAATAAAAACCTGGATTGGACTTCCCAGATTTGGCTGGAGACCCATAGACTGTGCGTCACTAACAGACGGAACTCACCTCCAGGATTCGATATCAGCTGCGAGGTGACTAAACTCAGGTCAAATAAAGCTGCATTTCCACTGCTAGCAGCATGCAGTCCCAATGCAGCTGCTGTTCCTCTGGAATGAATGGACAATCATGTAGATCCCAAGCGAGCATTCTAACCGCTGTATGAATGATTCGCTTTAAAAGGCCTACGGTAAAAAATCCTCCTGATGACCCCCTTTATAAAAGAAAATTAATATAGTCTTCTATTCTGTTAAAAATGTATAAAAAACGCAAAACAAGATTGTAACGTGTGCTAAAACGATGTCCTTGCTGCATTGTGCGGGCTGTCACAAGCACATTAACATAAAGTTTTGCTCAGATTAATCTGTACAGCTGAGAGGCAGATGGCATCCGACTTCTGATTTTTCCCCAGAAACGTTTGCCCTCCCTAATTGAAAATAACGTTAGATAGCAGCTCATTTGTTTTCTAAAACATCACAGATGCTAAGTTTGCTGCTGGGCACATTAATATGGATAGAGCGGCATTTTTATATATTCAGAATATCATTCATATTTATTCACAATTACCACTCAGGAAGGTCTTATAATTGGTCAAAGTAATTGTGTGTTTCAGCCTGAAGCTGGCAAGGTACAAGACTTTGTAAAATCAAAACTTCAGATACAGTGAAGTGCTTGCCTTATATAGATTCAATCATGTCACACTGACACTGCCATGTCTCATCGGATGTGGTTCAGAAAGGACTAGAATTTATTAGAAATTGAAAGACAGCTTGTCTTTATCAAGAGGCATACATAGACCTCTAAACCGCAGTGTTAGTTAATCTAATTATTAAAGATTTTTCAATCGCATTTATATTTTTTAAAAAAGAAGTTCATTAATAAATAACAGGTATTTCTGTGTAATATGTGTATTTTACTATTGGGTTCAGTGGAAGTATTTGTATTTCTTTATTTTTTAATTATGCTCAACCAGTCTCTCAGGACTGAAACAATTACAGTATTACATAATAGGCTGCAGTAAAAGTACGATCTTTGCCAATGCAAAAAACAAGGATTTAGTTCAGTCAAAGCTGTTGCTATCTAAAAGAAAAATGAAAAAAAAATTTAAGTGAGTAAAAACAGGTTATTGGGATAGCTTCAATTAGACAACAGAAAAAGCAACCTTTAATAATGATGATTTCTGTCTGCCTCAACAAGTACTGTGCAGAAACAGCATCTCTCTTCTGATCTTAGCCCTTAGTTGTGAACAGAAGTGCTACAGAAATCAATAAAGTCACATAGTTAATAGGAACCTCACATAGTGTAGCCTACTGCACTGAGAGCCCACCTCCACCCACACATCTCCCAGCACAGTCATGCTCTAATAGGCTGGAGTGCATGGCATGGAAGAGGGGCTGTCTTGGTGCTAGAATATGACCAAGGGCCTGGGGTCAGAACATTTGATGGGATGACTCATTGCTAAAACTGGATGACCTAGAGAAATGGATTATACTGCCAATTACCAATTTCATTCCTTTGACTTGATGTCTTTTAGTCAAGTCTTCTCCTGTGTCCCTCCCTGTCTCCACCTTTCATCTTTACAGCAATTTGCAGTTTCCTGCTGTTCATTAGAAAGCTTTCAGGAGGAAGCTCACCATCTTTCTTATTTAGTTTTTTTTCTGCTTCAGCTTTTGATCTTCACCCGGATTTCTGTATGAGGCCACCCTGAACAAACAATTTCAGATATTCACTTTTAAAGTAGACAAACACATTTGCGTCCACTTTATAGTTTTGTCTCAGCATAAGTCTCAAGTGTTTGAGTCAGGAAACATATGCGATAGATTATTTATTAAAACAAACTAGACAACACTACTACATTATAGATATTAAGAGCCATTAACTGACATGCTTCAATGAAGAAAATCACTCTGTGTTGTATGCAGCATGTGGGACAGCATATTCAGACTCTTGGTGCCACTTTAATATAATGTTGCTTAAAATAAATATTTTTTTTTAGTTATGCTGTTGATGGGATTGGATGAGTTACCTTTCTGTGAAAGTTTCTGATTATCTGTATAGAGAGCCAAGTGTCTGAACCAGCACAACACTTTTCATTCACTTCAGCCTTAGGTCGTACAAATTAAAATTGAAGCGTATTAATATCAGGATTCTCTGCTTTCATCAAACATGTCTGAGAACCAGCAAGCCGATGCGTACCTGTCTGTTGACATGGTCTCATTAAGAGATGCAGGGGGAGAGTGATCAAAGCGGGGACTTAAGTCATCATTAAGTGAGCAGAAAACAGTGTGCTTAAACCCTCCACACCAATTCTGATCGCAGTAAACCGCTATGAGGCTTGAGTAATGACTGTTTGCTTATCCACTGACAAAGCGGAGAGCACTTGCACTAACTGCCTTTAATGATGCGTTGGAAAGCAAGCTCACTTCTGCAGGATTATCTGTCTTCACACCGTCAGCAGGAAGTCTCAGTGAGCTCATTATTGTAAAGTCACAGAGTGCCGTCCTGAACAGCATGCATTACAATACGCAGATCTTGAAATGTACCACATGCATGCAGATGACATGCATTTCCACATTTATTCAGGCATCACGCTGACTTTATATTAATGTCTGTTCCTTTATTCCAATTAGGACACTGTTTTGCTGGCTGAAGGGGAGGTACTGGTCACACACTCCCTGTGGAAATGTGTTCAAATCAATTAGCTAAGTGCCTTCCATTAGCTATCGTTTACTAAATCCATTATCACCGTTGATTAAAAACATTCGAGGTTGTGGGGGAAGAACTCCACGAGTACATCAGAGCGCACCTCCTTGTTTGTACATTTGATAGAAATAGCAGAGTTACCAGATCCGCGTACTTTATGCTAATCCGTCTACCCACTCTGCAATAGTGAATTAACTCATTTCACACCGCTCGCCTTCAAAATACAGTATTCTGTTTCTACAGACTTTATTTCAATTCACACCTGCTCAAGCTTTCTTATGAATAAACATCAGCTTAGCGCCGGGTTAAGGGGGTATTAACTTTTCTATCTGGCTCGTCCCAGCTGAGTTGAAAAAATATATTTATGAGGACAGATATGCATAGCTATTTAAATGGCAGTTACCACGCAAACTTAACTAAATCTGTTTTAGTGAACTTTGCCCAATTTAAAAATAGGTGTTTATCCATTAATTATTGTTTGGTATTCTAAAGAGAATTTTGGAGGTTTCTGGTTCTAATTGGGTTATAGATAGCAAAGACTTTCTAGGAATGAATGGTGTGCATAAGACTTTTTTTTTTAACTTATTTTCTTTAAAATAATAATATAAAAATAAAACACCAGTTAAAGTTACAACACTAGTAATCAACACTGGTGTCAGGTATTTAGTTTAAGGCTTTAAAAATACCTGGGCTGTTTCATTATTATTCTGTTAATCTTTTTGTTGCTTCAGTGCCATAGACATTGTAATTATATTTACAGGGATGATAACGATAACACGCAGTGGCTCATTGATAACATGGAAAACATTAAAAATAATAATGTGTTATGTCACGATCACAAGAAATGTCGAGTTCCTGAAAATGTATCTTGTGATCTCGACAAACATTTAATAATAATAATAATAATAATAATAATAATAATAATAATAATAATAATAATAATAATAATAATGTCCTAAATAAGTCATTGTAATAAAAATAAGCTGTTAATAATTATTTTATTTGAAAAACAATTGGGATTTAACCAGACATGGAGAATACATTTTGTTTCAGTCAATAATAACATTATAATAACAACAACAACAATAATAAACATTAATAACCCAAAATGCACTATAAGTAATAGAAAAAAAATGAAGCATATTGTGCTGTGTCTGTTTTAATTAGTTGTGTTTTTATTTCAATAAGTATTTTAATGAGTTAATCAAGGACTAAAGCCGTTCAAACACACGCATCCAGTACAACCGCTAAGGAGACGCAGCTGTACCACAGGCTGAATAAACAAGCATTATACAGATCTGTGGAATTCAACAGACTGAGAGTAAAATACAGATTCCAAGTTTGTTTGTTCTTCTGATGTTACATTTTGGTACAAATACAGAACTGTTGTGCAATGGCATATAGGATATACACCAGACAGTATAGAAAATAAAATGTTTAACCGATTGGTAACTATAATTACTAACAGCAAAGATACCTGAATGGGAACGTGCTTGCGTTATGTTTCCATTTTCAAAGGCAGGCTTTAAAATCTCATATCAAAAAGCGTATGAAACCCTTCATTAAAATTCACCTCCATTTTTCTTAAGCTACTCTCCCTACAGTACTTTGATCAATTACATAGCTGAATAATTCCTGTTTCAAAGATCAAGTGTTGGGGGGGGGGGATTCATCTGCTCTTTCAAAGCTTTTTCTTCTGCTCGAATCCTTGTTAGCAGATAAATAGTGTAACATGGGAGGTGGGCAACGACTCAAGTGTCTTTGCTTATTCCTCAAACCTGAACACAATCAAAGAGTGGGGTTGGCAGCGGATAACAGGTGTACAATAATGGGATCTTGTAAAAAAAAAATCACGGAAAGAGGCACAACAAGGTATACAATACTGTATCAATCAGCTTTGTAATGCAAATACACTCTGTACCCACCTAGATATACAATCCTCAGGTCATGCATTTTTCTGTAGTAAATGGCCAAGTCAGTTGGACCTCTCCCAACAAAACCCATGTACGCCCTCTGATGAAAATGTAAGATTGAGACAAGATCAGTATTGCTGTATCATAAGACTGTTGATCATCATTGGTATATTTTAATTGCTGCATCAACACAGGGATTGATCTCACAGACATGAAAACTAAGCTGTGATGGAATATTTATTATGTAAAGCATGCAGAATGTTGTAACAAAGAATATACTAAACTAATGGGTCACACTTTACATCGCCTCTCTAATTACTGTGTATTTTGTGTACTTACACATGAGGTCAATGTTATTATGCATAGTTACAATGTACTTAATGTGCAACTTTCTTTGCATGATATTTGTAAGGACAGCAGTGTGGAGTAGTGGTTAGGGCTCTGGACTCTTGACCGGAGGGTTGTGGGTTCAATCCCCAGTGGGGAACACTGCTGCTGTACCCCTGAGCAAGGTACTTTACCTAGATTGCTCCAGTAAAAACCCAACTGTATAAATGGGTAATTGTATGTAAAAAAAAAATAAAAAAAATAATGTAATTGTATGTAAAAATAATGTGATATCTTGTAACAATTGTAAGTCGCCCTGGATAAGGGTGTCTGCTAAGAAATAAATAATAATAATAATTGTATCAGAAAAGGGTTTGGGTTATATCATGCAAACAAAAATACACATTAAGTACATTGTAACTATGCATAATAACATTGTAATTAAGTGCAAGTACACATGTGTTTATTAAGTAACTGCTATGTAAACACACAGTAATTAGAGACTCAATGTAAAGTGTTACCAAATAATGTTAAACTGCTGTCGTGTTCATCAATGGTAATTTATCACCTTTGTCACAATGTCATTGCATGTATTTAAAAACAAGCTGACATTTGAAATTATAATAAAAAAAAACTGTATTGATTGGAAAAGCAGATGTCCCTGAAACAAACATCATTCATCATTATCTTATCCTTATAGTTCTGATAAAGATTACCTTAGATTATCAATATGATCTGAGCAGAAAGGCTGTGGATTTGGCATGAAGAGAAATGACAGGAAGGTAATTCGATGGCTGAGATTCATAATGACTTGGTCTCTCTCTCTCTCTCTCTCTCTCTCTCTCTATCTGAAGATCTAGCAGAGAGATTCTCTTGGTTTCACATGCTGAAGACAGTAAAATAATTAGTATTCAAGACTGGTGCTGAAAACTCCATAGGCAAGAACAAGAAAGCTATTGAACAAGAAAGATGAGCAGGCATCAGTCTCAGTACAACCACCCACCTTGAATTGTGTTATCCTGCTTGTGAAATAGCCTATCAAATGTTAAATACATATTTTTTGTACATATTATAAATAACCCATATTTCAGATGGTGTGGTTTATGGCATGCTTGCTTTGAAATGTTTTTTGTCATAGCTTGTCATGTACTCTACTTTTGATCCAGTTTTATTCCAACAAAAAAATAAATAAACGTTTAAACAATAAAGCAAAGTGGCCTTAGCCTAGGCCAAAAAAGAAAGAAAGAAAGAAAGAAAGAAAGAAAGAAAGAAAGAAAGAAAGACATACCTCTTCTGGGTTTTAAACAGATATTTGTTTGGTTGCTTGTACCAGAGGCTGGGAGGCTGGTAGGCTGGCTGGCCTGTACAAGCTCCAGTCTCTACCTCCCTCTCTGTAACAGGCTGATTGCAACCTTTTTTACCCTTGCTTTCCAGGTGGATTAGCTTAATTAAGTAATTGGCCAATTGACTATATAATCAACTCAGGGAGCGTATCAAACTGGGCAATCAAGAAATCTCCAGCAGAAATGGGCAAAGAAAACCCCAACAGAATACAAAATATACAATACCTCCAGTGCCATGACTGGGGCTGGTTTCAAACTAGAGACAGGGTTCTTCCACACTGTCACATACCCTCATTAGTGTAGGAGCCTTGTTTACATTTTTGCCCAAGGTATTACCATGTGGGGGAGGGAGGCACTCACAAGAACAGATAGAGTCATAATGCCTTTGTTTGCATCAACTGAGAAAATAAGGGTACAATACATTCTCTGCCTAATTCTCTACCAGTCCATTGCAAAACAAAACAAAACAAGCCTCAGCAGAAGCAGACATTCAGAACCTTGTTTTATGACTTCAGTCTCGGTAACAGCTGTCTTTCCATCCCACTAAATCTGCTGTATTGTTTGCTGCTGTTTTGTGAGCCTGGCCAGTTGTTTCGCAATGACACAGGCTCTAAATTCCTCTCACAATGGAAAGGAACAATACAATGGTCAATGCTGATAACGAGCTGAAATTGTTCTCCGGAATCCAATTCAGTGCCTGTCATTTCCACTTACAGCGGAGGTCAGCACCTGAGCAGAGATCACTTCCCACTGCCCAGCGCTGCTGCGCACTGATAAATGTGATGCAGTTCGCAGCTAGCAAAGCTTTTAATATAAAATGGGAAACAAATTACAGAGGCTGTGCAAGAGGAAAGCACACACGTGAGGCTCCTGTACCGTTGAACAAAAAAATAAATTATTCCCTAATGGTACGTTGCGATAATATTCAAATTAATCCACCGCACCTATTATGTGTGACTGAATTTCCTTTTATGTTCAAATGTATATAGTTAATGTACTACTGAGTAGACAATATGTGACATTCTATTAAAATTGCACAGATGTTAAAAACCAATTACACGTTTCTGTTGAACATACTGCATTTGTTAGCTTTGAAAACAAAAAACTCATGCATAGGTATTCTTTTTTTGAAGGCTATCTATGTATAAAGATGGGTTTTAAGAAACACGCATTTTGCAGTGTGCAGTTTGTGTTGCATTTTGTGCACATTAATCTTGTAACCTAGGATGCCTACAGTAGGCTACCATAGGTTTCCTGAGAAACCATTTAATGTGCCTTCAATGGTGTAAGTAAGAGTGGTCTGGTCAAAATGTTGCTGACACAGATAAGCCAGCAACTGAGCTTTGCACACACAGGGGTGTAGAGACTGTATAAAAAAAACAGACACTTGGAGGTGCAGTCGAGAAGCAGACCTGAGTCCTCTCCTGATTATTATTTTTATTATTTGTTTATTTAGCAGACGCCTTTATGCAAGACAACATACAGAGACTAGGGTGTGTGAACTATGCATCAGCTGCAGAATCACTTACAAATACGTCTCACCTGAAAGACAGAGCACAAGGAGGTTAAGTGCTCAGGGTCACACAATGAGTCAGTGGCTAAGGTGGGATTTGAACCGGGGACCTCCTGGTTACAAGCCCTTTTCTTTAACCACTGGACCACAAAGCCTCCTCTTCTCATGACATGCTTCTTCCAGAGGATGAGGTCATTGATCACTGCTTCATTTCTGTTTAGAACTTGGTGCTACATTGTTATGTCTCAATGATAATGTTTAAGCAATATGTGTGTAACTTTTGATTATTAGAATCAATAAAGGAAACTTGTTAAATTCTGCTAAAACTCTTGATGCTCCTTCAGACACACAAATACATAAATCATTTTGTTTCCTTACATTATCTCTCAGCAGCACTCAAAGACTGAAGACTCTTGCCAGGAAGATAAGGGCTGCAGTGCAAACTGGGAAAAGAATAAAAGAAGGATTACAAAGAGGTGCCATTTAATGTATTCCTAAACTGCTGAATGCTAACCATCAGCAAATGCACGGCTCAGATAACAAGATGCTCTCCCACAAGTCATGAGTCATGAGTCAGAGAACCGCTTATCAAAAACCACTCTTCTCAAGACTTAAAAAATGAAAAAACATCGAAAGAACAAAGTGTATTACCAAAAGTCAAATGAAAGCAGTTAGCTGTGAGTGAATTATCGTGAAACAGAATGCTATCAGGCCTTGCAGGACAGCTACACATTGTGTAGAGTGTGTTTCTCTCAGCTCATTTTGGGGCACCATGTTCTCACAGACTCTGAGGCCCTTTCAGTTTCTGAAAGGTTTCATTCACTATGAACACATCAGCTGTCTCCTCATAGGGGTGTAACTGGGCAGAGGCTGGGCGAGAACCTGCAAATCTGCATCAATGCTAAAAAGAGCTGCATTTGTGCTTTTAGAGCTTTTAACCTAATCTCATGTCACTGTGTGTATCACACAACACTGCACGTTACAGGGGCATTTGGTTGTCTGTCAGTTCGACACCGTCGTGAGAATTGCAGGAAAACACAAAGCCATGGAAATGCATTCAGTGATGGTTTAAGTCAGAGAGCCCTTTTGACAGTATGGTGGTGCCAAACAGAAACTTCATCAAACATTTAGACAGATGCCTTTATCAAGGTCTGCAGAGTACAAAACAGAAAAGACTTCTGTTGCCTGAAACAAATGAGTTTCATTTTGATACCTTTTTGGAATGACTTGTATCTAACACTAGCTGGTATAAAGCAATAAACCCCATGAACTGTTTCAGCAGTGCGCATGGGGGGTAATCTTTGGAGCTTGTACAATTCCAAGCATCAGTAGCAGGCTTAGTTTTTTTTCATCATGATATATTAGGGCAGACTTCAACGCTGCAATTACTTACTGGTTTCATTGTGATTAATGTGTGTGTGCAGCCATGACGTCTATTTACAATGTGAACTTAAAAGAATTCAATAGGCTTTATTCATGTATTGATCAAACCATTTGTGTACCCTCTGTTCATGACATTTGAGGGATAAGAGATTCTAGATCAACTACCCTCTATTCATCTGAAAAAGGAGATTGTTATGTTTAAGAAGCTGACACAATGCAATCTCACTGTTATCCGAAAACAAATGTACATAATACAAAATGTCTTTGGATAGAACTTTCACAACATGTTAGAAGTGAACTCACTCACTATAGTCACAGCAAATGTATTTGCCAGGGTTTCTTGGTCTGTAATTATTATAAAATAACGGATTTAGAAATGAGATAAATAAAGAAGCTACATTGCATCAGTTGCATCATATATATAGTATATTTTATATTGGTATAGTTCATTTTTAAAAGCAGTGTAGGCTGAGGGATGGTGCACTGTGTCAGAGTCTCTATGTATTGAATGGACTGAATCAATGCTAGTCATTAGTGACACAGGACGGCTCTTTCCAAATGACAGTAATTATTATAGAATCACTTTCTTTGCAATCTTCTTTAGATGACTAATCAGTTGCAATGATAAAGCTTCTAATTAGGCCACCTACAGTACGGTACATACCTACACACCAAGTCGTCAATATTAAACTGGAACTACAGGCGCTTTTAAAGGCAATACTCTTAGCTCTGTCAAAAGAATTGCAGGTTTGTCAGGTCTTGTTTTGTAATCATCATTTCAGTAGAAGTTCAGTAGAAGCTGTTGAAGTCTCATGTATATCCCCAATAGTCAATGGTGTTTCAGGAGTGCTACAGTATGCTTCCTGGCCCCGTTGCTTTGTGGGTTTGCATTCGTGATGACTTGCTATATGACATGCAGGTAATTCCTATCGATTAAATGATGCCTGAGTCACAGTCCAGCAAGTCATCGAGTCTACATGACAAAGAACAATTTGGACCAGTTTGACAGTCAACATATGATCACTGCAGGAAGAAAACCACATTGTTTACTTGCCAAGGAACACAGTACCTCTTCTACTGTGCCTGGGGACAATGTGTAATTATGCTTTTATGAATAACTTCAATATCCAGCTCTCGTTATATAAATGGGTGTGCATTTAAAATGAATTATGTTATTATTGCAATGAGATTATTGCAAAACAGCATTGGACTTTGTCATTAAATATGTGCTTGGTAAGTATTTGTTCTAGTTTGTCAGGTGCTAAGGAGTCAATGGCACAGTTCTGTGATCAGTAGATTGTAACATTGGGCAGACTGGTTTGATGTTAATCCAGTCCAGATATGGACTGTGGATATGAACTAGGAGATGATCCACAGAGTACACCTTGATCTCCTGAACTAGGAGATGATCCACAGAGTACACCTTGATCTCCTGAACTAGGGGATGATCCACAGAGTATGTCTTGGTCTGAACTGGGAGATGATCCACAGAGTATGCCTCAGCAGGTGCCACAAGAGAACAATATATGTTGATTAAACTAAAGGTACAGTAACCAATAGAGGCATAGAACATATAAATTATTTTGTTTTCGTTATTCTTTTTGTCTCAGGTGCTTTCTGTAACAGTGGAACTGTTGATACATAACAGATTCAACCTTTAATCTCCACGTTTAATGTACTAACTGAAAGAGACTGCTGAGCTGTGACCAGTCCTGAATAATAGACCACCGTAGTTAGCGTGGCAATGCATTTGATTTTCTCTGCACTGTATCACGCTCTGACACTGAGTGATATTATCATGGCTCGCAGCACAGATGATCAGAAGAGACACTGAAATGAAAGTAGACAGCTAGGATTCTCTCAGCTGCTATTAAAATGTGAACATTTACACTCACTTTGTCCAGTTGCAATACCAACATTTTTTTTAGAATATCCTTCATGGGCATTTAATTGATATTATTTTATTTTTTAATAACCTCAAATATATCCGTGTTAACAAAAAAGCAAACACAGAAATGCAATTACATGCTTTGAATGGACTTGAAAAACCTGATTCCAAATAACTGATTACAAACTTTTAAAAAGCGAACAAATTACCAAATAAGATGGGACATTAATATGATGTCAACGGAGCACACGATAAGACAGGCACACATACTCATTCCTTTACCATATCAACTTCCATGATTCTCTGGCCTTCGAGAATAAACTGCATATTTGCATGTCAATTGACTAATTAAATAAATATGAAAAGAAGTCCACCAGATTCTTGATAAGTTATCCATGCTGCGTGCGATCAGTTATCTAATATCAATACCGATTGTCATGAGCTGAAAGCAGCTTTGTCAACAAGGTACTCACTTTCAAAGAAAAAATGTAAAAAGCACAGATCTGATAAATGCATCTGACTTAACCACTTAAGGCTTTGGACTAGATCCTGTCTAGGTCCTGTAGTCACATAACATGTGATTATTGATGCATAATGATGAAGTGTTGTATTAGTCATGGATGTCACCATAACCCAAACTAAACCCATTGATTGCGTAAAAAGGAAAAACAAATGTCTTACCCAGTCATTCTGGATTGATACTAAATGAAAGATATTTGGGGATTACTCTATCAGTGACTTGGAAAGGGATAATTCTGAGTCGGGTAAAAGTGGCGATACCCCATCCAGTCAGGACTTTGTGCGTTTACTCATCTCTGTCCTGTTCCTTACTTGAGATAATGTACGTGTGTATCAAGAGAGAAAGGGAAGCAGCAGACACTTGAGTCTGCAAAACCACGTGATCTGCTTCTGATTTCAAACAGACCCGTTCGCCTAAGTGAGATTAATACATGTACTGTAATCAAGGAGAGATCAGAAACAGTTTCCTTTAGACTGAAGGAAATGAGACCTGACTTCTCCATGAAAAGAGAGTTACACTTCTATATCTGGGTACATTGAGACCTGACTTCTCCATGAAAAGAGAGTTACACTTCTATATCTGGGTACATTGAGACCTGACTTCTCCATGAAAAGAGAGTTACACTTCTATATCTGGGTACATTGAGACCTGACTTCTCCATGAAAAGAGAGTTACACTTCTATATCTGGGTACATTTAATTAACTCTGTTTTGCCGCTGACATTTAAATACGCTAAGAGGTATTTCACCAGTTCTTTCAGCTGTCGTTCTTACATGTAGTGGTGTAAGTTCCTGTAACACTAAAAAAAAAAACCCTATGGCAGTGTTTGAACTGCCTCTAAAGATTGTGAGCCCTGCAGGTGTGTACATCTCATGAACAAGTCGGGCTCGCTTGCACAGTGGATAAACTGTTACTGCACGGGCTGTAGGGTTTACAACAATCGCTAGGCTTGTGTCACAAGACATGAACTTTACAATTACATTGAAAAGGATTTAGCATAGATGCAACACAGCAATCATGGGCATGCGTTTTGTTGTAAACCCCTACACTGTTCAGTAACGCTTTCAGACACTGCAAGGCCTCCTCTACCCTGTTGCACGTACCAATAGACTTGTTTTTGGTCTGGTGTCTACAAAGTTTTTTTTAATGAAATTATGTATTTGTTTCAATATTTATTTGAATTCCAGCATCCCATTTACAGCTTCATGTTTATTTATCACGCATTGTATTCGGCTCTGCATCCGATACCGTATATTAAATCCACAGGGCTGCGATTACTCTTTATCTTACATTGGTAAAAGCTATTCAAATAGAATGTAATTTCCTGCTTTAATAAAAGAGATTGGTGATTTAGTGCTCTCATGGGGTGTAATAGAATGACTGGATCTGGAAGAATAAGTAAGGTAAATGTTGACGTCTGTCCTTGTTAAAGGATTTTTGTATTAATGATGGCCAACAGAATACTTGCAGTTCAGCATTAAAAGGTAATTAATACAATATGAGAATCAAAGGCTACCCCTTTAACCAGAAATCTACAGAATACAATAGATACAGAAAAATACCCATACAACAATACAATGAAAAAAATAAACAACGTTATCAAAAGAGAGAAAAATAAACCCATAATAACTTAATGAGGTGCCAGGGTTTCATAAATGTTGTCATGACAGATTCACTGGGTTTTAATTTGTTTGTATACCTCATGTTCATTGTTACAACACTATATTGTGTTAGGAGCAATAAACCATTTAGAGTACTCCCTGGAATCAATAAAAATGCCAGCAGATGATGCATTAGTAGCATTAATACAAAACTTAAAACACAGTGACTCGTAATTTGGCTGGGTTTTGTTCAGCTGTCTCACATTGCTATTAGTGACAGCTTGAAATTGACAAACTGCCTCCATAGTTTTACAGTTCAGCTAAGCCCAATGCAGGCCCATTTTTCCGATCTTATAACATCCAGTTGAGGATTGCAATGTGGTTTGGTGCTGGTACCTGATGAGACATGCTTTTTAGATAGTTCTACAATCCTGACGGTACAGTACAGCCCTCACTGAGTTAAGGGGAACAGTTGCTGAGCTGGAGCTGAGCTGGGCTCGGACCGAGGCTTCTAGAGTGCTGCTGCATTAACCTACTGAGACCCTAACTATCTGAGACTGCTCATGCAGGCAGTGTTACCCCTTACAATACACTGTCTGTTATAGCTGGGTGGTAAGCTTTGTATGGGACATCTTTAAAACACTGCTAGTATCATGAATTAAATTGGCACCCTGTCTCTGTAGATTATATATTGTCTTCACCTGCAATGTCCACTTACCATGATAATGACTTCCATCTGCTATTCATCATATCTGTGTCATTATTAAAACAAATATTGACTGCCGCAGTTCTTGTTGACATTTAATTCTTTTAATTATGTCAACCAAATTACATTTATTCATTTTCACGACTATTTTTTATTTTCCCAGAGTAGACATTCCATCCATTATGACATCAGTCCCCTTCTAAATCTGAGGGATTGCTTCATTCTATAAAGGAACTCCAAATAAAGGCATTGCAAAATAAATAAAACCCACAGGCTTTTAATCACCCCACATGTTTCATTTAACACTGGGGAATCTACGGATATTCATGATTCAGGTTAGATTTATTCTCCTGTAATTAATGTGGAGGACATGGAGACCAGTCAAAGTGACTGCGTCAGTGGTTGTGTGCCTAGGCATTGCAATATGTGTTACACACATGGGAGCAGTCTTGTTGTGCTGTGACATCCCATCAATGAAAGTCCAGATCTCTCATTAAAGGATGTGCTTTTTTTTTTAATCTAAAATATTCAGAAAAACTAAATCGTAGAAGCGTTCTATTGTAACATTTAATCCAAACCCACCTTGCAGGACCTAGCGTGTGTATTTTCAAACTGCTACACTTTTCAAATTACAGAACAGACAAGTTTTTTTTTCAATTAAATGTAAGTTTACAGGCAAATTAACAGGAAGCGAACAGTAAAAAAAGAAAAAAAAAGAAAACAACAGACTGTCATGGTAACAAAGAAATTAGAAGACTTTAGGCCACGAAGGAAGAGGGCAAACATGGATGTTGCATATTTGAATATTCTTTTATTTTGAACCAGATTACAGTCAAGAAATCTCACAGGGACCTCATCAAATGTCTTTATAAACAAAAGAGAGGCGGTGTAAGAATTGGAGTTGTAATTGTTTTTTTTAATTATGTTTCAGTTTAGGAAATGAACGACCCTCCTGATTGATCATGAATAAGGTCATTTACAGATCTAGCTGCTGTTGCTGACAGGCTGACAGCTTCCTGTTTCAGGCAAGATAAAAACGCTATGGTTGTTTAAGATTCCTGGATAGCTTGATTACAGGATTGTTGCAGTGTTTTCCTCAGTCTAGACATAAATGACCTACAAGATGCACACAAGCCTTGCAAAGCACAGGCTTACGAAGATCAAGTAGTTGTCAGTATTTTAGATTCATAGAAATATATGCCATGCAGCTACATTCCACAGCAACGAAAAGTGTTCTTATTCAGCCATTCTCCAGATTACTGCAGTTTTCCTACGATATAGGATTAGCAATACTGTGCATGTGCTATCAGCAAGCAGCCCTGCAACTGCACTGTCAGTCCGGGAGAGGAAGAGAACTAACCTGTGGAGTGGAAATGGGTTCGGAGGGGACTCTCTCCTTGGTGATCTCTTCAGGGCTTGACTAACCCGGGGAGTGGGAATGGGTTAGGGTTAGGGTACAAGCGTGGGTATATCTAGTGTGGGATACATTTTTGTTATTCCACCTTTTTTTAAACTTTGTAGTGGATCAAATGCTTATAAGTTTGGCTCCTAAAACAAGAAGAGTGTTACTGATTAGTATGTCTAAAGCAATTTCTCAGTTCCATTTCAACCGCTGCTGGTAATTGAATTACAAATACACAATACACTGCACTGAAGGCTTTTAAGGCAAGCCACACATTTGTTTTTTCCTCCTGCCAATCAATTGTGTGCTTCTGGGATCTGGCTAGTACATCAATCCAGTCCTGTTTATAGAGCCCCAGCCTGTCCTCTTTAAATGCTTAACAGCTAAACTCATCTAATATTTGCTGGGAAAACATTAAGATGGTATTTGGCCATGGACTGTATTTATTCAAAGAGTTATACTGCATTGCTAAGGGTCTCAGCTTCAGGGATATCCCATTTATTGGGATTGAGAAAGCATCTCTATCTTGGATTTTAATTAAAGGCTCATTTGAAATATGGCACATGCAACACCACAGTGCCCCCTAGCAGTCAGCTGGGGTATTGACTCAGTACTGGCCTAACATACAGCACCCTCCTGCACTGCCTTGTGATTGTTGGATATCACCCATCCAAGTACTAACTGAGATAGCTTCATGGTCTATGCTTATTATCTGAGGATATCCGAATCTAGACTGCCCTTTGCCTGGATGTACATCAGTGGGGTATTGGGATTCGGGTCAGGTTCCGTGTTCCTGCACACCCTTAGTATTGCTAATACGAGGCAGTTTAATCTTTCAGTCACTTTGGTGCTCTGGATTTGGGTTTTGTTTTCCCTTTGAGAGGATCTTAATCCTCCTCTGCCAGTGTATCAGTCAATAAAATATGTTTATAAAATCTTAAGCATCCTCTGTCAGCGTATCAGTACAATAAAATATTTCTATAAAATCCTGTCCCCAGGTTCATTCTGTATCGTCTTCACATCTGGTACCCAGCTGTGTTCTATGATTCTCTCGTGGCAGTTAATGGTACATATTTTATAAAATCTTCCTTAACTGCTCATTTTCCCCTAAATACCTATTTTAGTTAATGAAAAAGAGAAGCAAACAGACAACTAAATGAACTGCTTCAAAGAACAAAACGAAAACCGGAGTCAGCTGAACAAAGACATTTTTTGATCTTCATCATAAATTCAAGCGACGCTTTGGATAAATAGAACACTGAGTGCTGATTGAACAGTTTCACTCCAAGGCCATGATATTTTTCTTCTGATCACTCAGACAGTTAGCTCTGCCTTCAAAATGAGGACAAACCTTCAGCAGTTATTAAACTGATTGCATACGTTCCTGAAGGTTGTCAGTGTGCTGTCGCTAGCACAGCCTTCATTGCTCAGTGAACTGAATGCCACCGACAAACTATTGAAGGGTTATTACCTGTGATCTTACAGGAGCGCACTGCAGTCACAGGTGGCATGCTACTCTTATTCGACTGGCCCACAGCACAGCAGGAGACTCCTAGTCTAAGAAGAGCATTGACAATAACTAGAACAATGCACAATGCTGTGCCGTAGTGCCTGATGCTCTGATACAGGACACCAGAGGAGGGTTGAACACTGCCATCTAGTGTTAAAGATAGGGAAATAAAGTAGACGTATTTAATGAATTGAATGATGTAAATTGAAGTGTTCTATATATATATATATATATATATATATATATATATATATATATATATATATATATATATATATATATAGAAACCTAATTGAAGCCAATCGACTGTTTTATGGAATGTTTCTATGGAATGAGTGTTTATAAACATTCTCTTGGGTCAAGCTGTGCAATGAAAGATAAGAATAAACTAATTAAAACTTTCTTAAACAATTACCATTTCAAAATGGGCTTAAAAAACATTCCTTAACATAACCGTCCTTAAACCAGTCCTTAAGGTATTATGAACAGGATCCATAATGCTCAATACAGATCCTCCTATGAGCTCTGCTCACAATAGGTCCTATTAATAGGACTGGTTTAAGGAATAATTTGTTAAGGACAGTATTTTGAGAAATAAAATTAAGTTTGCAGTTCAGGAAACCTTCTTTATTAAGCGAGAGTTTGTTAATGTCATTGTAATACAAAGTCATTGTATTTGTCTTGCTCTTAATTGTATTATTACTTGTACTGTGATACTTGAAATGTATTTGCTTACGATTGTAAGTCGCCCTGGATAAGGGCGTCTGCTAAGAAATAAATAATAATAAAATAATAATAATGTATTCTCTTTTTTTCAAAGCACCTTTTTTTGTGAATAGGGGCCAATATCACTGGCAAGGCGAGATCTTCTGTGCCGCCCATAGGTACATGTTGCTGTTCTGAAATGACAGAGGATATTATGCATACAGTAGTTGAAAGAAGAATAACAGGTGTTTGAGATGAAAGGGTCCTACTTCAATTGTTTAGAAGAACCAAAGAGCCAAAGCTTTCTCGCCGCTGCAGCCGAAAGCACTTACATTAATAACAGCGTGATGTTAAACTAACGGGAAAGCAAACAGCAATCGAGGCCTTCAAAAAATACAAAATCAGGACACTCAAATGCCGTTTCAGCTGATGAATGCTCAGATTAATGTGGGTTAGATGAACCCTGACATGACTGCAGCTTCAGTATGGATCCATAATTTAGGAAACATTGTCAAACAACTAAAGCAGAGCTGTCAGAAACGTGAACGAATAATATTGAACCCATGTCATGTCTGTAAAATAATTAACCCATTTATTTATTTATTTATTTATTGCATTTATATAAAGCTTTTTATACAAAAGAACACTGTACAGTACATAGCAGAAAAAAGAAACAACCACAATACATTTGTATAGCATGTCACACATACAACTGCCACGCTGGACCTTGAAGATGCCATTATACAAGCAGAGTGGATGTTTGCCCAGTCTCTCACAGCCTTTATCACTGAACATTAAATTACACACGTCTCCTTCTGGCTCTCTCTCTCCTGCCCAGGTTAATTAAGCAATCTGTAACACAGCAATGACAGTTCTCATAAAAGTACTTTAGGAATCGTCAGAATGGCTAGGGACTGCCACAGTCTACTTAAGTGAGATTGCCTGGTTGTCTTGACAGCCTGAGATGAGACAGCCCTGACTCTTTGTTTTTCCTTATCAAAACGAAGCCTGGTTCTAGGTTCTAGATATTCTTTTCCCATTTGGAAGAAGCGTGTCTGTGTGGGGCTGGGTGCCAGACCCTCCCGTTGTGCTATTGTTTTAAGCAGTGTATAAGCAGGGCTGGGTGCAGCAGGTGTTCCATTGTCTTGCTGATGACTGAACAGCAGGGGGCAGTCTGTTGTCTGTGCTGAGTGCCCGGTCACAGTCTCACACAGCGGCACAAGAGACCCATTGTTGGGGATGATGAAATGATGCTGTTGGTTATATAATAATAATAATAATAATAATAATAATAATAATAATAATAATAATAATAATAATAATAATTCACTATGTAACACAATTTTTGTTCCTTGGTAGTAAGTGTTATTTCCTAATTGCTTATGCCTCAAAAGTATAGAAAATGGCTATTATTCCCCACAAACTTTGCTTTTGTGACCAGGACAGTGATATTTTGAAATGTACCTATTTCCAATGAGAAAACGGGCGAATTTGTGTCTTTTTGTTCACATAAAGTCAGAAAAAAACAACATATGAATCCAAATTAACATGTATTTATACTAAAGTAATACAAAAATGACTACAAAAGATTTAGAAGTGAGTAGTTTTTCGAGATTTACGATTATACTGTAAATCACTTTCACGAATCAGCCCCCAAATGTAGTCTCCCATCATGTTCTCGTTATACTGTCCTTGGTAGCGGCGTTCAAAGTCCAGTATATCCTGGTGGAAGCGCTCGCCTTCCTCCTCCGAGTACGCTCCCATGTTCTCCTTGAATTTATCAAGATGAGCATCAAGGATATGGACTTTGAGGGACATCCAACAGCCCATTGTGCCGTAGTTCTTCACCAGAGTCTCAACCAGCTCCACATAGTTTTCGGCCTTGTGATTGCCCAGGAAGCCCCGAACCACTGCGACAAAGCTGTTCCAAGCCGCTTTCTCCTTACTAGTGAGCTTCTTGGGGAATTCATTGCACTCCATGATCTTCTTTATCTGTGGTCCGACGAAGACACCGGCTTTGACCTTTGCCTCAGACAGCTTAGGGAAGAAGTCTTGAAGGTACTTGAAGGCTGCCGACTCCTTATCTAGAGCTCTGACAAATTGTTTCATAAGGCCCAATTTGATGTGCAGTGGTGGCATCAGCACCTTCCGGGGGTCCACCAGTGGCTCCCACTTGACGTTGTTCCTCCCCACAGAGAACTCGGTCCGCTGTGGCCAGTCCCGCCTGTGGTAGTGCGCCTTGGTGTCCCTGCTGTCCCAAAGGCAAAGATAGCAGGGAAACTTGGTAAAACCGCCTTGGAGACCCATCAGGAATGCCACCATTTTGAAGTCTCCTATGACCTCCCAGCCGTACTCATCATACTTCAAGGCGTCCAGTAAGGTCTTGATGCTGTTGTAATCCTCTTTGAGGTGCACCGAGTGAGCCAGGGGAAGAGACGGGTACTTGTTACCATTATGGAGCAGCACGGCTTTGAGGCTCCTGGATGAGCTGTAAATGAAGAGGCGCCACTCATTCTGGTTACAGGCGATTCCGATTGCCTCGAACAGACTGGTCACATTGTGGCAGAAGCAGAGCCCATCTTGACGGGTGAAGAAGCTGGAAAAAGGTTGGTGACGCTTCCTCTGATCTGCGACTTGCACACTTTCATCCAACAAGTTCCATTGCTTGAGCCTAGACGTCAAAAGCTCGGCATTGGACTTGGTGAGACCAAGATCTCTAATCAAGTTGTTGAGGTCTTTTTGGTTGGGGTAGTATGGGTTTCTCTCCTCAGCTCCACCTCTGAAATTGTCATCTGGATCTACAACGTCTTCCTCGCTCTCTGACTTGCTGCTCTCTTCTAAAGACGGCTGCTCTCTCTCCGGAGGAGTGGGTATGGGGAGCTCATGGCAGTGTGGCACCGGGGCGATGGATGAAGGAAGGTCCGGATACATGATAGCAGGTGCATTCTTGCCAGTCCGACGTTTGGAAGGGTCCACCATGCAGAAGTAGCAGTTGCTTGAGTGGGCAGTGGGTTCCCGCCAAATTCTTGGGATAGCGAACTTCATGGCTCTCTTTTCCCCTCTGTACCATCCCACAAAAACACATTTATTTCACCCATGACTAATGTGTAAGAGATTCTCGCAACATTTTTCATATATGATATATTTTTTCAATAACATTGAAAATTGTAAAACATTTTAAAATTAAAAACTTTTACAATTTTAAAAATTTTAACAAATTTTATAACATAAAATTCCAAGCAACAATTGTCCATCTTACCTTCCAGAGTTTTTCTGCAGTGCTCGCAGGTGAAATGAGGTGCCCAGGGTTTGTCTTGATCCCCGACAGGCATGCCGAAATATGCCTTGTAGGCCTCACACATCTTAGCAGAAGCTTCCACGGAGTACTTTTTCGCTCTTGTCTTGATAAATTGGCCGCAGACATAGCAAAATGCGTCTGCCGGATGCTTGCAGCCTCTTGATGCCATCTCAGAAAAATGCAGATATGTATCCACTTAGGCAGCTGGAACTAAACTGAACTGGTGGGCTTAAGGCCCCTGTATTTATACTACTATTTATATTACTGGAAAGTTCTAGAAAGTTCTAGAAGTTACTCCAAGTTTACTCAGCACTGAATCTATCTGGAATGTTCTGGAAAATTGGTAAATTTCAAAATATCACTGTCCTGGTCACAAAAGCAAAGTTTGTGGGGAATAATAACCATTTTCTATACTTTTGAGGAATAAGCAATTAGGAAATAACACTTACTACCCAGGAACAAAAAAAAAATATATTGTTACACGGTGTAATAATAATAATAATAATAATAATAATAATAATAATAATAATAATAATAATAATAATAATATCTTCAATGTCTCTGTTTTTCAATGAGGCTGTTAAAAATATAATGTTGTCTGTTCTGTGTGTTTGTACTACAAAACAGCTTAGGGTTTATAAAGATGTATAAATAATGGGAGCAGGCTTCTGGCGTTTCCTATTACCAGTGCAGATTCTACTGCCAGTAAGAAACCCCTCAATGATGTAACACAAGAGCCAAAGAAAGGGACATATTTACATTGCATTGGCCTCAGGTTTAGAGAAAGGCTCAGCTATATCAAGAAACTGTTTTGTGCAGCTACTCGCAGCAGCAAAATCAGCTACCTTAGTGCCACCATAAACTGGTAGTGACATCTGCCAGAAACAAGTCCATTTATTAAAGGTCACCAAACAAACTCACTTGATGCACCAGCATATTGCGGATGGATTTAACAGCTCAGAAATCTCGTGCACTTGCTGCAGCTGATGGAACATCCTGTGCATCGGCTTTAAAAAGCCAGCAGCAGCATGTGTAGCTTCAATACCCGATTGCGGACAGTGCTCAGCCCTGTGTGCGTGAGTGTCTCACTAACCCCGTTTTCTCGTCTGAACACTTCTATGCTACTCTGCTCAAACTACTGCATTTCTATAAGCTGCTGCGCGCACAATACCTCGGCGATAACTCAGTGCCATTTAGTATTCTTGGCAGGAGGCGCGTCGTGACGTCTCAGACAGTGAGCGCCAGACTAGTCTTGCCAAAATGATGCTGAAAAATGTCCGTATACTGTACGTATACATTATATAGGCGTGTGTGTGCGTGTGTGTAAATAGATATATAAATCACATTTTATTTGCGTCCTTTATAAAGTCTCCCATAGTGAAAGCATGGTAAAGCACAGGTAAGCACTTTGGCGAGGTACAGTAAATCATATGAATGTAAACATGGCAAACCATGGTAAATTATGGTAAACGCATTAGTTTAACCACGGGAAATGCATGGGAAAACTTAAAAAGAAACAAATAAATAAACAAATACATAATTACATAATCAATTAAATAAATCCATGAATAAATAATGCAACTCATAAATAAGCGGTGATTGGAACATGTTTAAGTTCATATAAAATGTCTATCGATAAGAGCTGGTGCTGCGGTAAATACTAGAACATAGCAAGGCAGGACTGGTTGCTTTTTTAAATTCTTTTTTTTGTGTTCTGCAGCAAAGTGCTCTTGGGTAAACATTGGGAATGTGACGTGATTAGGAATGCAAGTCCGTGCACAGATCTTGTACAGCAACGAACTCACTCAAGCTGTATCGCACTTGGAGACAAGAGACGCCAGCATAACAGCACACAGAAACAATGAGGTTAGTATTTATTACTTTCTGTCTCATTGAGAAATACAATTTTAAAAAAGAGTTTGCTGTAGTCACAGGCCGAAATCCATTATTATGTATGTTTTTAATGAAAGTTTGGTAGACTGTCTCGAATCCTTGTTTGTGCATTTTCCAGAGGCTTTACTTGCAGGGCCGCGCTAATACATTCTTCATTGTGGAACGCATTGTAAAAACGTTGTGAAATATTGAGTTCTGTATAATAATAATAATAATAATAATAATAATAATAATAATAATAATAATAAAACCATCCTTGATTAAATGGATTGTAATGGTTGTGCTAATTGCTCAATGTGAGGTTTAAAAAAGTGTTGTACAAAATATTTTAGTTTACCTGAAAAGTAACACGTTTCACAATTTAATATAATTAATTATTACTTTATAATTAGTATTCTTTTTTCGGCAGGTCATATTTTATTTCCCTCTAGTCAAGGTTATCATCAGGATTTGTAATTCTTTGTTAGTTTTAAAGTTTGTTAGTTTTAAAATGAACACACAGTGTAACCATCCATAAATACGCATACGATGTATATGTTGTTTAACCTGAATGTATCCAATTGAGAGGACTGTACTGATGCTTCTATTGTTGTGGGAATCACAAATAAGCTTCACAATTAAACAGAAGCTTTTTTTAATCCTCAGGGATATAGACGTCACTGTGGACTAAATTCCCTAGCCTCATCCCCCGGAGGCCTTGTGGAATGAGACTTAACTTAACCTCACCCCACCACTCAATTCAGCGCAGTTGGCATGAGATGTGAGACCCCGATCTTGCACTGCACTCACAACACTTTCAGTTCTACTCTTTTTTCCCCCTCAGATCTCTCACCTTGCTTGCCCTGTATATCTTCATGCCCCAATCTGGAGCTGTTGAATTAACTGAGATGTATGGCTCCATCCAGTCTCCCAATTTTCCAGATTCCTATCCCAAGAACTCTGAGGTTTCCTGGAATATTACAGTCCCGGAAGGATTTAAAATCAAACTTTATTTTATGCATTTTGACCTGGAGCCGTCCTACCTCTGTGAATACGACTATGTAAAGGTAAGAAAAAAAGTGAAATGTCCTGTGAAATAAATTAAATAAATCCAATATACAGTACAGATTAGGCTTCCTGAGAATACTGGGTTTTATAACAAGCAACAGAAGCAGTTGGAACCCAACTGATATGTATCAAGGCATTACAGCTAACAGTTTAATTTTCCTTTTTCAAAAAGTGCAGCAAGTTGCATTTCGAATATATAAGCATGTCATGGCATGGCAGACTTAACAAGGGTTTATGACAAAGCTATGCACTGATACAAATGCAGTCTATCATCCATCTTCATTAGCCAGATAGTGCAGAGACCATCCTTGTATCAGGGTTCATTTATAGGGGTCACAGCTAGATAGCCAGCACTGCACATTGCTGTGAAACTGAACAGGAGCTGGCTCTCATTCCTGTAAGCAGCTTCTCAGCTGGTAGCTTGATCACTCTGTGTTCCTCCAGCTTCCAGATATATAAACAGAAGGGTCAGAAACACAGGGTAGCATGAACTGGAAACCCCTGGCTTGTATACTCTCTGTCGATCATTTACTTTAGGACAGGACAGGCCAGTAAACACACAGTGAAACATGCCAAGGTCAGCATGGTCACCGTTTTCACAAGCAAAGCTAGTGCAGGTTGCGAAGTGGGGGAATGTGGTAACACTTCTCATGGTGTAACTGGATGTGGTAGCTCTCCTCATTGTGTAGCTGGATGTGGTAGCTCTCCTCATGGTGTAGCTGGATGTGGTAGCTCTCCTCATTGTGTAGCTGGATGTGGTAGCTCTCCTCATGGTGTAGCTGGATGTGGTAGCTCTCCTCATTGTGTAGCTGGATGTGGTAGCTCTTCTCATTGTGTAGCTGGATGTGGTAGCTCTCCTCATTGTGTAGCTGGATGTGGTAGCTCTTCTCATTGTGTAGCTGGATGTGGTAGCTCTCCTCATGGTGTAGCTGGATGTGGTAGCTCTCCTCATGGTGTAGCTGGATGTGGTAGCTCTCCTCATGGTGTAACTGGATGTGGTAGCTCTTCTCATTGTGTAGCTGGATGTGGTAGCTCTCCTATGGTGTAGCTGGATGTGGTAGCTCTCCTCATTGTGTAACTGGATGTGGTAGCTCTTCTCATGGTGTAACTGAATGTGGTAGCTCTCCTCATGGTGTAACTGGATGTGGTAGCTCTCCTCATTGTGTAGCTGGATGTGGTAGCTCTCCTCATTGTGTAGCTGGATGTGGTAGCTCTCCTCATTGTGTAGCTGGATGTGGTAGCTCTTCTCATTGTGTGGCTGGATGTGGTAGCTCTTCTCATTGTGTAGCTGGATGTGGTAGCTCTCCTCATGGTGTTGCTGGATGTGGTAGCTCTCCTCATGGTGTAGCTGGATGTTGTAGCTCTCCTCATTGTGTAGCTGGATGTGGTAGCTCTCCTATGGTGTAGCTGGTAGCTCTCCTCATGGTGTAACTGGATGTGGTAGCTCTCCTCATTGTGTAGCTGGATGTGGTAGCTCTCCTCATTGTGTAGCTGGATGTGGTAGCTCTTCTCATTGTGTGGCTGGATGTGGTAGCTCTCCTATGGTGTAGCTGGTAGCTCTCCTCATGGTGTAACTGGATGTGGTAGCTCTCCTCATGGTGTAACTGGATGTGGTAGCTCTCCTCATTGTGTAGCTGGATGTGGTAGCTCTCCTCATTGTGTAGCTGGATGTTGTAGCTCTCCTCATTGTGTAGCTGGATGTGGTAGCTCTTCTCATTGTGTGGCTGGATGTGGTAGCTCTCCTCATGGTGTAGCTGGATGTGGTAGCTCTCCTCATTGTGTAGCTGGATGTGGTAGCTCTCCTATGGTGTAGCTGGATGTGGTAGCTCTCCTCATTGTGTAGCGGGATGTGGTAGCTCTCCTCATTGTGTAGCTGGATGTGGTAGCTCTCCTCATGGTGTAACTGGATGTGGTAGCTCTCCTCATTGTGTAGCTGGATGTGGTAGCTCTCCTCATTGTGTAGCTGGATGTGGTAGCTCTCCTCATGGTGTAGCTGGATGTGGTAGCTCTCCTCATTGTGTAGCTGGATGTGGTAGCTCTCCTCATTGTGTAGCTGGATGTGGTAGCTCTCCTCATTGTGTAGCTGGATGTGGTAGCTCTCCTATGGTGTAGCTGGATGTGGTAGCTGGATGTGGTAGCTGGATGTGGTAGCTCTCCTCATTGTGTAGCTGGATGTGGTAGCTCTCCTCATTGTGTAGCTGGATGTGGTAGCTCTCCTCATTGTGTAGCTGGATGTGGTAGCTCTCCTCATTGTGTAGCTGGATGTGGTAGCTCTCCTCATTGTGTAGCTGGATGTGGTAGCTCTCCTCATTGTGTAGCTGGATGTGGTAGCTCTCCTCATTGTGTAGCTGGATGTGGTAGCTCTCCTATGGTGTAGCTGGTAGCTCTCCTCATGGTGTAACTGGATGTGGTAGCTCTCCTCATGGTGTAACTGGATGTGGTAGCTCTCCTCATTGTGTAGCTGGATGTGGTAGCTCTCCTCATTGTGTAGCTGGATGTGGTAGCTCTCCTCATTGTGTAGCTGGATGTGGTAGCTCTCCTCATGGTGTAGCTGGATGTGGTAGCTCTTCTCATTGTGTGGCTGGATGTGGTAGCTCTCCTCATGGTGTAGCTGGATGTGGTAGCTCTCCTCATTGTGTAGCTGGATGTGGTAGCTCTCCTATGGTGTAGCTGGATGTGGTAGCTCTCCTCATTGTGTAGCGGGATGTGGTAGCTCTCCTCATTGTGTAGCTGGATGTGGTAGCTCTCCTCATGGTGTAACTGGATGTGGTAGCTCTCCTCATTGTGTAGCTGGATGTGGTAGCTCTCCTCATTGTGTAGCTGGATGTGGTAGCTCTCCTCATGGTGTAGCTGGATGTGGTAGCTCTCCTCATTGTGTAGCTGGATGTGGTAGCTCTCCTCATTGTGTAGCTGGATGTGGTAGCTCTCCTCATTGTGTAGCTGGATGTGGTAGCTCTCCTATGGTGTAGCTGGATGTGGTAGCTGGATGTGGTAGCTGGATGTGGTAGCTCTCCTCATTGTGTAGCTGGATGTGGTAGCTCTCCTCATTGTGTAGCTGGATGTGGTAGCTCTCCTCATTGTGTAGCTGGATGTGGTAGCTCTCCTCATTGTGTAGCTGGATGTGGTAGCTCTCCTCATTGTGTAGCTGGATGTGGTAGCTCTCCTCATTGTGTAGCTGGATGTGGTAGCTCTCCTATGGTGTAGCTGGTAGCTCTCCTCATGGTGTAACTGGATGTGGTAGCTCTCCTCATGGTGTAACTGGATGTGGTAGCTCTCCTCATTGTGTAGCTGGATGTGGTAGCTCTCCTCATTGTGTAGCTGGATGTGGTAGCTCTCCTCATTGTGTAGCTGGATGTGGTAGCTCTCCTCATGGTGTAGCTGGATGTGGTAGCTCTCCTCATTGTGTAGCTGGATGTGGTAGCTCTCCTCATGGTGTAGCTGGATGTTGTAGCTCTCCTCATTGTGTAGCTGGATGTGGTAGCTCTCCTATGGTGTAGCTGGTAGCTCTCCTCATGGTGTAGCTGGATGTGGTAGCTCTCCTCATTGTGTAGCTGGATGTGGTAGCTCTCCTCATTGTGTAGCTGGATGTGGTAGCTCTCCTCATGGTGTTGCTGGATGTGGTAGCTCTCCTCATGGTGTAGCTGGATGTGGTAGCTCTTCTCATTGTGTAGCTGGATGTGGTAGCTCTCCTATGGTGTAGCTGGATGTGGTAGCTCTCCTATGGTGTAGCTGGATGTGGTAGCTCTCCTCATTGTGTAGCGGGATGTGGTAGCTCTCCTCATTGTGTAGCTGGATGTGGTAGCTCTCCTCATGGTGTAACTGGATGTGGTAGCTCTCCTCATTGTGTAGCTGGATGTGGTAGCTCTCCTCATTGTGTAGCTGGATGTGGTAGCTCTCCTCATGGTGTAGCTGGATGTGGTAGCTCTCCTCATTGTGTAGCTGGATGTGGTAGCTCTCCTCATTGTGTAGCTGGATGTGGTAGCTCTCCTCATTGTGTAGCTGGATGTGGTAGCTCTCCTCATTGTGTAGCTGGATGTGGTAGCTCTCCTCATTGTGTAGCTGGATGTGGTAGCTCTCCTCATTGTGTAGCTGGATGTGGTAGCTCTCCTCATTGTGTAGCTGGATGTGGTAGCTCTCCTCATTGTGTAGCTGGATGTGGTAGCTCTCCTCATTGTGTAGCTGGATGTGGTAGCTCTCCTCATTGTGTAGCTGGATGTGGTAGCTCTCCTATGGTGTAGCTGGATGTGGTAGCTCTCCTCATGGTGTAGCTGGATGTGGTAGCTCTCCTATGGTGTAGCTGGATGTGGTAGCTCTCCTATGGTGTAGCTGGATGTGGTAGCTCTCCTCATGGTGTAGCTGGATGTGGTAGCTCTCCTATGGTGTAGCTGGATGTGGTAGCTCTCCTCATGGTGTAACTGGATGTGGTAGCTCTCCTCATTGTGTAGCTGGATGTGGTAGCTCTCCTCATTGTGTAGCTGGATGTGGTAGCTCTCCTATGGTGTAGCTGGATGTGGTAGCTCTCCTATGGTGCAGCTGGATGTGGTAGCTCTCCTCATGGTGTAGCTGGATGTGGTAGCTCTCCTCATGGTGTAGCTGGATGTGGTAGCTCTCCTCATTGTGTAGCTGGATGTGGTAGCTCTCCTCATTGTGTAGCTGGATGTGGTAGCTCTCCTCATTGTGTAGCTGGATGTGGTAGCTCTCCTATGGTGTAGCTGGATGTGGTAGCTCTCCTCATTGTGTAGCTGGATGTGGTAGCTCTCCTCATGGTGTAACTGGATGTGGTAGCTCTCCTCATTGTGTAGCTGGATGTGGTAGCTCTCCTCATTGTGTAGCTGGATGTGGTAGCTCTTCTCATTGTGTAGCTGGATGTGGTAGCTCTCCTCATGGTGTAACTGGATGTGGTAGCTCTCCTCATTGTGTAGCTGGATGTGGTAGCTCTTCTCATTGTGTAGCTGGATGTGGTAGCTCTCCTATTGTGTAGCTTGCTCACAGCTGTGTGGGTATCCTGCTTTATTGCTAAAACACCTTTGTGAATATTGCTTTGTTTATTGATTATTGCTTTTGTTTGTTAACAAAGTTAATCTCTGGGACTTTCTATGAGCCAGACATTGGGGATTTAGCTTGATTATGGTAAACAGCGTAGCAAAGTGTGGTGTAGAATACTTACAGTGAAGCACAGTGAACGCATGATGCAGCACAGGTACACACAGGAGGAATGCAACCCTTCACATTCAGTGGCCTGGCTGTTTGGTATAAAGGACGGGTAGCTCTGGTCTCCAAGGTGATTATACACTTCTCAGCAGTCATTAGCACAACTGTGTAGGATACGCTGGATAACTTAACCCCTCCAACTTAACTGTTATATTACAATTACAGTACATGTATGCTAAGGTCAGTACAGAAAAAAAATAACAAACATTCTTTGTCCTGTATGTTCCATGATTCTTCTGTTGAGCAATGTGTATCTTATTTATTTATTATAGTATGTAACTTTACTGAAGAAAGTTTTAGAACATGCAAAACGATAGCTGCTGTGCTGACTTTTATAGTGCAGATAAAGGCTGCCCAATCTATTTCTTTATTCATCTGACAGACCAATTTCTTAACCTTGCAGGAGGCTGAGGTTTTATGTAAGTGGCCCTAGCTATGGTGTAGTTAATAGCATTCATTCCACATGACATACCGCAGCACTGGGCACATTAATACAAAGCATTTTGTGCTCCCTGGTGGATATTCATATTCAAATAGCCTTGCAGAATGGCAGCATGGATTCATTCAAAACCGCAGCTGTGAAACACAAAGAGCACTAACTCGGGCCGCCTGCCAGTGTAACGCTAGTCAGGGGAGAAATTTAAAAAGCTGCGATCCCAGGACAGAGAAACAAGATCACTTCATTCCAGAAACGTTGATGCAGCAATCATCTGCCCGAAGCATTTGAAGATGTTAATTGAGAAGTCACTGACACGCTCAGCCTACACACCCTGTGTTGCAGCAAGTGTGTGTAGCAGCGTGTGGAACTGGACTGGGATGCTTCCGAATCATGCGTATCACTTTTAACTTTGGAAGTTTAACCCTCTTCTGGAATCAGATAGACGAGTCATCATCACATACAGAAACACTTGATCTTTGAAGGCTGCTTTGAGAAACAAGCTGCATCGATTTGGTTACAATTCAGCACTTATTTTTACTCTCATCTCATCCAGTTAGACCCCAAGTGGCGGTGGCGCAAGTACTATCTGTGAATGTTAATCTGTGAATGTTAAAGTGGGAGCTAAACAATCACTAAGACAGATGCCAGAGTCGCCCAGTCTGGCTCAGCATTCAATCACTCCGTGGCTCCCAGTGCCTTCCCTTGCAGACATACACTGTAACAGCCCAGTCACTAAATCAGACAGATACCCATCCTTTGTTAATGTGCTAGGTTCCCAACAACCATAGTTCCTTGAGGCACAGTTGGGACTTTGGCACAATTGGGACTTGCTGTAATGAATTGCAGGTGATATTCTGGCCAGGATAAAGGAGTTCTGAGTTGTTAAAAGCAGGTTGCCTTCATCAGACTAAACTTATGGAATTATGTAGACTATAAAGAGGTACAGTAACTGTTGCACTTTCTGAAAACCCCTTTTCAAATGCTGCAGGCCACCCCCTAGCACATCAGCATCGGACTGCGTGAAACTTACCCAGGGGGTCAGTGACATGTACTGACAGTCAAAGTAAACACGTGGCTCTGGAGCAAGATAAAATAGCCATCTGCAGAACATGTGTGAAAACACACAGCACTTAAAACAGGGTTTGAAAGAGCAGAGGCATTACAAGTTCATTCATCTTATTGGGCGTCTTCCTGTTGGGCAAGCCGCAGCATGTTGCTTTTAATACCTAATATAAATGACAACAGCTTAGTGCTTATTGCTTCATGTTTTATGAATTAACGGTGTGTCTTTGTAATTGTGTGCATCTGTTGGTGGGGGAGCGGGTTTGCCTTATTCTAGGACCACCGGGCAACATTAAGAATAGTTTGGAGTTACCGGTACTGTACAGTTACAGATTAAGATTAGTTTGGAGTTACCGGTACTGTACAGTTACAGATGAGAGGGGCCACATTTAACTTTTGGTATTTGACAGTTTATAGGTGACCCTTGACTGTCATTGAATATTGCCTGTTAGTTGGCTGTCATTTCAAGGATGGTGGTGCCTATTTAAAACTTCTGTGCCACTCCGGGTGCAAAAACTAACCTTTACATCTAAAGCACCAGAGTCTATTCGTCCTTTAACGTTCAGGCTAAAGATCTGTGTGACAGAATAGAGTGTGATTGAAGATTTGGAGGGGGTGGGGGTATTTAAAGCCCTTTATTCATTAGTAATGTAACCTGTGTGGTCAAGGTCATCAAGTAGTTTTCTTCGTATTTTTAGAAAATACAATAATAATGTATGTGGGTATCTTTAATAACATCGGAGGTACACATATTGATACAATTCACTTTGCTGGACAGCTTGATTGACATGAGGAATAAACCGAGGTGTCAGAATGGTTAAGTGCCCCACAGTTGCTTATCTCGTCTGCACTCTTAACACAAAAGGGCGTTTTGCCTTGTAGATCGAAGCAGAGCAAGAGTTGCTGGTGATTTTCTGCGGCCGGGAGAACACGGACACAGAGCAGATCCCGGGGGAGCAGGTCATCATGTCCCCGGAAAACTCGCTGAGCGTCTCGTTCAGGTCGGACTTCTCTAACGAGGAGCGCTTCACTGGCTTTGAGGCTCACTACACCGCAGTGGGTAAGGAAGCACGTGACACAGCTTTCTGAAGGGGACGGAACCCTGTATAGAAAACAAACACTCATAACATATAGATGTGAGAACTTGAGGATCTCTTGAGGTCAGCTGTTACTACAGGGTGGTCCAGTTATGGTCCCTATGGGGCAATTCCACACCAGGGCTTTTTTTCCGTATGGTTCAACAGGAGAACAGTGTGAACCGAACCGAACCTCAGTCCATTTAGCCAGCGCACCGAGTTCAGTTCGCTTGATAAACACAAATGTGAACCGCAGAGACTTCCACCGGAAGGTCCGATTGTAGTTATAAAACACGTGTGTCTAGGGGAAAGATATGGACAGTAGAAGAAACAAGGGCACTTTTTGAAATTTGGTCAGACATCAAAGAAATTCTGACAGAACTTGATAAAACATCCAGTGTAAACATCCAGTCCATTTCACATAAGAAAGGCACCAAGTTTGATTGATTATTCAATGTGAACACAAGTGAACTGAGTCCTTAGAAAACACGGAAGTGAACCAAGAAAACAAACTCCAGTTTGCATCCAAACGAACTTGGTTCGTTTTTACACACGGACAGTGTGTGAACAGCTAGTACATGGATGTTTCAAACAATTGTTTCAAAGCAAACGAACCGCATTGAGACCGTTTCAAATGACCCCAGTGTGAATGACGCCTTACATAACACCATTAATTGGCATCTCAGCCCGGATACAAACCGCAAACCATACAGTTCATAGACGAATGCCTCACCATTCAACTACCCAGCAAGCTCTGCATTCGAGAGGTAAGTACTGGTCTTATTCCGATGTCAGTATCATTTACTCATCAGCCGCTAGGAGAAGATTCATTTCAGCCTTTTACAGGTAAATACTTGACACAGATTTAAATAGTTCAATTAAACCTTTTAGAAAAAATGGTTTTAAATGGCAGTGAATTTCTGCCGATATATGTCGTTTTGACAGCCACTGTTTCCCTCTTGCTAGACGTGGATGAATGTACAGAGAGAAACGACGAAGAGCTGGCCTGTGACCATTACTGCCACAATTACATTGGCGGATACTACTGCTCCTGCAGGTTCGGATACATCCTGCACTCTGACAACAGGACCTGCCGAGGTTTGTACATGACAGGCTTTAGCTGCTGTGAGCTGCCTTGTGAACTCATTCTCGAATCGGCTTGCCCCCGTACATACCATTGGGAGACAGGAGGGGGTGATAAATGTATTTTGTTTTCCATTCCCAGTCCTCCCCATGCAAGGGAAGTGATGTGATGCAGTCACATGTAGCAGGTTTTTAAATGATCTGCAGTGGTGGTAAGAGCAGCATGGGTTAGCACATGGTTGCACAAGGTTGCACAGATGAAACGGCCGCATATACAGCACATATGAGATGAGAGGAGGTTAAAAGCTCTAAAACCACAAATGCAGACGAGCCCGGCTGTTTTGCATTGTGGTTAAGATGCTTGCTTGTGGTGCGCTGGGTCGCCGGTCTGCGCCCAGCCTCCACCCTGTTACATCTGCAGGTTCCTGTTAGACATTGCAAATTATCATTTGGTACACAGCTGTATTCTATGATTCTCATAAGGTTCCAGTATAGGTGCCACATTGTTTTACCAATGGCCATATCAGCAACCTTTTTTGACATATCCATTTTTTATTGCTAACCATTCCATATCCATTTTCATTGCAAGCTCTCGCCATTGGTTCATTAGGGAAGACCTGTGTCCTGAAAAGGTTGAAGGTGAATGATGAACAGGTGTTTACGTGGCGGTTATTTGATTCCTTTAGTGGAGTGCAGCGACAACCTTTTCATTGAGAGGACGGGTGTGATCACCAGCTCCGACTTCCCAAACCCCTACCCCAAGAGCTCTGACTGCCTGTACAGGATTGAGCTGCAGGAGGGCTTTATGATCAGCCTGGAGTTCGATGACAGCTTCGACATTGAAGACCACCCCGAGGTCACCTGTCCTTACGACTACCTAAAGGTAAGCAGCAGAAGAAGGTTCATTATGATTTTCATAACAACAGTGAAGTGAACTGTGTGTCTGCTGAACAGCTGACAGAGGGGTATAGTGCAGGGACCAACATGGTGAATAGTCCTCCAACAGTTACATCAATACTCAAATATTCTTTAGTTTTTAGTTAGCTGGAAAAGAAAACTGTGATTCGTACCGTATTAAGAAAATATAAATATATCTCACAGGATTAAAATAAACCCAGTACCCAATCAGATCACCAATTAAACAAACAAGTGTGTTATTTATTCCAGACCTCATCCATGCATTACTTTCCTGTGCATGATATATTTTCAATACAGTCGTTCAGAAATTCTGTGATATGAACAAATATGAACACAGCCATTTATACTACAAATACATTAACAGCAGTGTTTGATCGAATATTGAAACATTTGTCCCAGCACCAATAGCAGATATCCACCTTTGAAATCAACATTTCTCTGAACCCTTTGAATTCACAGGGCCAGGGTAGGCTTTGAAAACACTGGGGACAGTTTCAATTGGTTTTAAAGCCAATGAGAATGAGGTTTACAGCATAATTCAGTAGTAATATAAAAGTTACAGTGTCTGAAACTAATTAATGTCTGTTGCTTGAGGTTCTCCATTTCCTAGTAACCTTGGCAACCGAATATGGATGTTTCTGCCAAGTCTTCCAAACATTATGTTCCACAGTAGACCACAGCATTACCATGCAGTATTAACCCTTGAATAGTGAAACAGACAATCCCAGAGATGGTAGGGTCAGTTTGTTTCTTCTTTTTCAGGTCTTTTACCAGAACGGAGTTCTGTCTTGTGATTTCACTGCTAAGTTTGGATAAGCTTATTCTGATTTAAAAAAAAAAGGTAACAATCCATGGAATTCGTATTAGCTCAATGTTACCGCGTCTGATCAGTCAACAGCAGCTCGAGCGAGGTACAAGTTCAGAACCCTACAATTAGCATGCTGATAAATCAGAGATTAGAGCACTTAAACACTGACTGAGGCAATTTTGTTTTATCACGTTAGGCTGAAAAAGTTTAGCTGTTGTCCAACAAACACAGCTGTTAAATGTATATTACCGTGTTGCCTGGTAACAGATCAAGGCTGGGAGGAGGGAGTTCGGGCCTCTGTGTGGCGAGAGGTCTCCCGGTCGAATCGAGACGGGGAGTAACAGCGTGCAGATCCTGTTCCACAGCGACAACTCTGGCGAGAGCAGAGGGTGGAAGTTATCCTACACCGCTGTGGGTAAGCACTAGAGGGTGGAAGTTATCCTACACCGCTGTGGGTAAGAGCAGAGGGTGGAAGTTATCCTACACCGCTGTGGGTAAGAGCAGAGGGTGGAAGTTATCCTACACCGCTGTGGGTAAGCACTAGAGGGTGGAAGTTATCCTACACCGCTGTGGGTAAGTAGCACTGGGTGGAAGTTATCCTACACCGCTGTGGGTAAGCACTAGAGGGTGGAAGTTATCCTACACCGCTGTGGGTAAGCACTAGAGGGTGGAAGTTATCCTACACCGCTGTGGGTAAGCACTAGAGGGTGGAAGTTATCCTACACCGCTGTGGGTAAGCACTAGAGGGTGGAAGTTATCCTACACCGCTGTGGGTAAGCACTAGAGGGTGGAAGTTATCCTACACCACTGTGGGTAAGCACTAGAGGGTGGAAGTTATCCTACACCGCTGTGGATAAGCACTAGAGGGTGGAAGTTATCCTACACCGCTGTGGATAAGCACTAGAGGGTGGAAGTTATCCTACACCACTGTGGGTAAGTACTAGAGGGTGGAAGTTATCCTACACCGCTGTGGGTAAGCACTAGAGGGTGGAAGTTATCCTACACCGCTGTGGGTAAGAGCAGAGGGTGGAAGTTATCCTACACCGCTGTGGGTAAGCACTAGAGGGTGGAAGTTATCCTACACCACTGTGGGTAAGTACTAGAGGGTGGAAGTTATCCTACACCGCTGTGGGTAAGCACTAGAGGGTGGAAGTTATCCTACACCGCTGTGGGTAAGCACTAGAGGGTGGAAGTTATCCTACACCGCTGTGGGTAAGCACTAGAGGGTGGAAGTTATCCTACACCGCTGTGGGTAAGCACTAGAGGGTGGAAGTTATCCTACACCACTGTGGGTAAGCACTAGAGGGTGGAAGTTATCCTACACCGCTGTGGGTAAGAGCAGAGGGTGGAAGTTATCCTACACCGCTGTGGGTAAGCACTAGAGGGTGGAAGTTATCCTACACCACTGTGGGTAAGCACTAGAGGGTGGAAGTTATCCTACACCGCTGTGGATAAGCACTAGAGGGTGGAAGTTATCCTACACCGCTGTGGATAAGCACTAGAGGGTGGAAGTTATCCTACACCACTGTGGGTAAGTACTAGAGGGTGGAAGTTATCCTACACCGCTGTGGGTAAGCACTAGAGGGTGGAAGTTATCCTACACCGCTGTGGGTAAGAGCAGAGGGTGGAAGTTATCCTACACCGCTGTGGGTAAGCACTAGAGGGTGGAAGTTATCCTACACCACTGTGGGTAAGTACTAGAGGGTGGAAGTTATCCTACACCGCTGTGGGTAAGCACTAGAGGGTGGAAGTTATCCTACACCGCTGTGGGTAAGCACTAGAGGGTGGAAGTTATCCTACACCGCTGTGGGTAAGCACTAGAGGGTGGAAGTTATCCTACACCGCTGTGGGTAAGCACTAGAGGGTGGAAGTTATCCTACACCACTGTGGGTAAGCACTAGAGGGTGGAAGTTATCCTACACCGCTGTGGGTAAGCACTAGAGGGTGGAAGTTATCCTACACCGCTGTGGGTAAGAGCAGAGGGTGGAAGTTATCCTACACCGCTGTGGGTAAGCACTAGAGGGTGGAAGTTATCCTACACCGCTGTGGGTAAGCACTAGAGGGTGGAAGTTATCCTACACCGCTGTGGGTAAGAGCAGAGGGTGGAAGTTATCCTACACCGCTGTGGGTAAGAGCAGAGGGTGGAAGTTATCCTACACCACTGTGGGTAAGCACTAGAGGGTGGAAGTTATCCTACACCGCTGTGGGTAAGAGCAGAGGGTGGAAGTTATCCTACACCGCTGTGGGTAAGCACTAGAGGGTGGAAGTTATCCTACACCGCTGTGGGTAAGTAGCAGAGGGTGGAAGTTATCCTACACCGCTGTGGGTAAGCACTAGAGGGTGGAAGTTATCCTACACCGCTGTGGGTAAGAGCAGAGGGTGGAAGTTATCCTACACCGCTGTGGGTAAGTAGCAGAGGGTGGAAGTTATCCTACACCGCTGTGGGTAAGTAGCAGAGGGTGGAAGTTATCCTACACCGCTGTGGATAAGCACTAGAGGGTGGAAGTTATCCTACACCACTGTGGGTAAGCACTAGAGGCTGGAAGTTATCCTACACCGCTGTGGGTAAGAGCAGAGGGTGGAAGTTATCCTACACCACTGTGGGTAAGTACTAGAGGGTGGAAGTTATCCTACACCGCTGTGGGTAAGCACTAGAGGGTGGAAGTTATCCTACACCGCTGTGGGTAAGCACTAGAGGGTGGAAGTTATCCTACACCGCTGTGGGTAAGCACTAGAGGGTGGAAGTTATCCTACACCGCTGTGGGTAAGCACTAGAGGGTGGAAGTTATCCTACACCACTGTGGGTAAGCACTAGAGGGTGGAAGTTATCCTACACCGCTGTGGGTAAGAGCAGAGGGTGGAAGCTATCCTACACCGCTGTGGGTAAGAGCAGAGGGTGGAAGTTATCCTACACCGCTGTGGGTAAGCACTAGAGGGTGGAAGTTATCCTACACCGCTGTGGGTAAGTAGCACTGGGTGGAAGTTATCCTACACCGCTGTGGGTAAGCACTAGAGGGTGGAAGTTATCCTACACCGCTGTGGATAAGCACTAGAGGGTGGAAGTTATCCTACACCGCTGTGGGTAAGAGCAGAGGGTGGAAGTTATCCTACACCGCTGTGGGTAAGCACTAGAGGGTGGAAGTTATCCTACACCGCTGTGGGTAAGCACTAGAGGGTGGAAGTTATCCTACACCGCTGTGGGTAAGCACTAGAGGGTGGAAGTTATCCTACACCACTTTGGGTAAGAGCAGAGGGTGGAAGTTATCCTACACCGCTGTGGGTAAGCACTAGAGGGTGGAAGCTATCCTACACCGCTGTGGGTAAGCACTAGAGGGTGGAAGTTATCCTACACCACTGTGGGTAAGCACTGGAGGGTGGAAGCTATCCTACACCGCTGTGGGTAAGAGCAGAGGGTGGAAGTTATCCTACACCACTTTGGGTAAGAGCAGAGGGTGGAAGTTATCCTACACCGCTGTGGGTAAGCACTAGAGGGTGGAAGCTATCCTACACCGCTGTGGGTAAGCACTAGAGGGTGGAAGTTATCCTACACCACTGTGGGTAAGCACTGGAGGGTGGAAGCTATCCTACACCGCTGTGGGTAAGAGCAGAGGGTGGAAGTTATCCTACACCGCTGTGGGTAAGCACTAGAGGGTGGAAGTTATCCTACACCACTGTGGGTAAGCACTAGAGGGTGGAAGCTATCCTACACCGCTGTGGGTAAGTAGCACTGGGTGGAAGTTATCCTACACCGCTGTGGGTAAGAGCAGAGGGTGGAAGTTATCCTACACCGCTGTGGGTAAGAGCAGAGGGTGGAAGTTATCCTACACCGCTGTGGGTAAGCACTAGAGGGTGGAAGTTATCCTACACCGCTGTGGGTAAGCACTAGAGGGTGGAAGTTATCCTACACCGCTGTGGGTAAGAGCAGAGGGTGGAAGTTATCCTACACCGCTGTGGGTAAGCACTAGAGGGTGGAAGTTATCCTACACCGCTGTGGGTAAGAGCAGAGGGTGGAAGTTATCCTACACCGCTGTGGATAAGCACTAGAGGGTGGAAGTTATCCTACACCGCTGTGGGTAAGAGCAGAGGGTGGAAGTTATCCTACACCGCTGTGGGTAAGCACTAGAGGGTGGAAGTTATCCTACACCGCTGTGGGTAAGTAGCAGAGGGTGGAAGTTATCCTACACCGCTGTGGATAAGCACTAGAGGGTGGAAGTTATCCTACACCACTGTGGGTAAGAGCAGAGGGTGGAAGTTATCCTACACCGCTGTGGATAAGCACTAGAGGGTGGAAGTTATCCTACACCACTGTGGGTAAGAGCAGAGGGTGGAAGTTATCCTACACCGCTGTGGGTAAGCACTAGAGGGTGGAAGTTATCCTACACCGCTGTGGATAAGCACTAGAGGGTGGAAGTTATCCTACACCGCTGTGGGTAAGAGCAGAGGGTGGAAGTTATCCTACACCGCTGTGGGTAAGAGCAGAGGGTGGAAGTTATCCTACACCGCTGTGGGTAAGTAGCAGAGGGTGGAAGTTATCCTACACCGCTGTGGATAAGCACTAGAGGGTGGAAGTTATCCTACACCGCTGTGGGTAAGCACTAGAGGGTGGAAGTTATCCTACACCGCTGTGGGTAAGCACTAGAGGGTGGAAGTTATCCTACACCGCTGTGGGTAAGCACTAGAGGGTGGAAGTTATCCTACACCGCTGTGGGTAAGTAGCAGAGGGTGGAAGTTATCCTACACCGCTGTGGGTAAGTAGCAGAGGGTGGAAGCTATCCTACACCGCTGTGGGTAAGTAGCAGAGGGTGGAAGCTATCCTACACCGCTTTTTTCCCTTCCTGAAATAAATAAATAAGTAAATAAATAAATAATTGCAAATGGAGTAAAGACCAGTCTTCAGTGTTTACAGAATTAAAGTTTACAGAATATCTCTCTCTCTCTCTCTCTCTCTCTCTCTCTCTCTCTCTCTCTCTCTCTCTCTCTCTCTGTATGTATTTGTGTTTCCCAAAAGGGAACCCATGTCCTGTCCCACAGCCCCCAAAGAATGGCAAGATTGAGCCAGTCCTGGCGCAGTATTCCTTTAAAGACCAGGTCCTCATCACCTGTGACACCGGGTACAACGTGCTGAAGGTAATACTGTACCTTTGCTGTAACTTCTGTGCTTGTTTTTTTTTTCCTGTGGTGGGGGGCAAACAGTATTAAAAATAAGAACTATCAATTTGAAGCATAAAGACATTTTCAATATTGGTATGTAAATAAATATATTGCAAGCAACGACAGCCACTACATTCTGCATTCAATCCTTTATAACAGCTCATCGTTAATCCTTATTATTATTATTTTTATTGTTTAATTGTTAAGCAGACTTTTTAAAGAGACCTCCTCTCCACCCAATTGGAATGTAGAATTGTTCACCCACATTGGGCTTTAAATGAAGGTTGAGGAGTTTACAAAGAGATTTCGGGACCTGTGAAGTGCAGGTTGTGCATGCATTCAGGATTCGTGGTGCCCAGCGTGTGATGTGTTTAAATGAGCTTTGATGCAGGATGCGCAGGTGGGCAGTCCAGGAATGAGGACGCCCTTCCTGACAGTACCTGTTCACAGAGCGCACTGCTGGGGCCTGTGTGGGGTGTTGCAAACAGCTGAGCAGATGCCTTGATTGTTCTCAGGACGATATAGAGGCCGAGCACTATCAGATCGAATGTCGAAAAGAGGGCACCTGGAGCAGCAATGTCCCCGTCTGTAAAAGTAAGAAACCGAACGTGCTACGTTATAGACTGTCATTGCACCGCTTATCAAATGAAAACAGGAGGAGTGAATGGTGTGAACTGTGTGTTTGATGCATGGATTGGTACAGGGTGTTTCGTAGGTCCCAGGACAGTCAGAGAATCCTTGGATGCAGTTTCTCCAGGATGCTGCATTTGTTGACATGGTTCGTACAGTATGCACGACTCCCAGACAGTCTAATTAACTGCTGTCTTCCATCAGTCAGGGAACAGAAAAAACTGTGTTGAGCGCAAGCTTCAGGTTTAGAGTTTACAGTGGAACATTTCATTTAACACTGACGCCACCAGAGTTTGTTACAGTACGATTGCCTTCATGTCAACATTGTTAATCATTTCTTGGGAGGCATCCGATTTGAGAATGAGTCATCACAGCTGCCTCTTTGTGAAATTGACTACTAACCACTCTTTGCAATTCTTTCTTCTGCTTATAAACTCAGTTTCTCTCTGCTTTCTGTCTTTTTTCTCTCTTTCGCTGCTTTACAGAAAAGGAATTAAGGAAGACTAGAAGATCTGTGCCGAGCATCCTCATGAACCACTCACTGGTGTAGGAATAAAAACAGGAGACAGGAAAGAGATGTCATGAGTAACAGTAACAGTAACGTGGAAAGATATTCAGCTAAAGACAGAGTTTATCAGAAAGCATTTTATCTTAGTTAGATACAAAAAAAAGTCCTGGCGATGTCTACTGGAAGGAATCTCTTCAAAGAATGAGTTCAGTAGCACTGATTCTTAACGATTCTCTAACTACGTGCAGTTAAAACAAAACAGAGGAGCTCTTTGTGCTGCATTCACTCAAGCCGTAGGACACCTTAGAGCACTTAAATACTGTATAGATACTGTAGCAACAAATCCTAAATGTATGTACGTAGATAGCTCTGTTTCTAAGCAGATATAAGTTACAGCAACTATTGGAAGTTAATGAAGTTATAGTGCAGCTCTGAATGTTTAGCATTTTGGAAATCTTATGTTTCATCAAACTTGGGTGACATGAAAGGATCCAGTTAACAGACTCCAAGTACAACAGGACTGCTGATAACTGGTATGATCATGTTGTCTCTTTGATTAGTTTGTACGCTCATCTTAGAACTAATTTATCACTAACCAGGTGAATGTGGAACCATATGACTTGATCCACAGCACATGGTCAAGTCGCCTTTTACACACGGAACTTTACTAAGATGTATTTGGTCAATAGAATTATGTTTAAGTAGAACTTAGAATTAAAGCATCAAGGATTACAAAGCCAGGTTGTAGACATCGGGACATAATCATTGAAAGCCTGATCATAGCAGGGACAGGGAAACTAGGCCATCACAGCACATCATAGAAAGCAACACAGAGAAAAGTATTGTACAACTCAGAGAAAGATAGTCCAGCTGCAAAACATTTTAGGAAATGGACACATTTGCCCTGTTTTTTTCCTTTGGTTTTGAGGTTAACCCCACTGCGTCTACTTGTCTCATAACGTCTTAGAAATATAACACTGAAGAAAGCATGAGCAGAAATACTCGACTCAACTGAGTTGCAGAATAGGACTGCGCCCCAGAGTGATACCTCTGTGTGTCTCAGTGACCTGTTCATGCAGCAATTTGACCTCAGCAAAATGTTCTTTCCCTTATTGTTAATCTGTGTTCTGTGTCTGTACTCTGCCTTTTTCTTTTCTTCATTATTGTTGATGAGTTTGCACTTTCGCATCTTGCAGATACCAGTCAAATAATAAAGACGATTTGTCAAAACTGTCTTGACTCTGGTCTGCATGTTTTTCACCATTGGGTGTTCACTGTATGATAGATAGATAGATAGATAGATAGATAGATAGATAGATAGATAGATAGATAGATAGATAGATAGATTATCCACTAGGTGTCACTGTTTGTTTGGTTGTTTTCATGTGATATTACTCTTCACATTTGTGTAGAACAATTATGAACAGGTATGGTTTGTATTTAAATAAAGTCTGTACCCTAATCCTTAACATCCTTACAAAAGGCATCAATCTAATCACTCAATTTCAATGTTGTTACTAGAACTGTGTTGCAAAGAACAACAGAACCTAACCATGATGTACATCCTTAATGTATACATCAGTGACACAGATCATATCATTTAGCTCTTTACTGATTAATTAAGTAACATCATTGAACCGGAACTGTAGCTAATGCATGAGTCCCCACTCGGTGCCGATGAGCAGGGTCTGTCTGGAGATTAGCTGGTGGCATGGCTTTGTCTCTGATGTAATTTCCTGTATTGCTGCAGTTGTTGACTGTGGAGCTCCAGTGGAGTTGGAGCATGGATCGGTCTCCTCTGACAGCGGGGACAATCTCACCATCTTTGGCTCCAGCATTCAGTATTCCTGCCAGGGGCCTCGCTATCACATGTACCCTGCAATCAACAACAGTAAGTACCCTGTTATCAATCGATGGGACAGCTGTCATTCTCCCTGCAAGCTGTATTTACTTGTAAGCTAAAGACATTGACAAAACGCTTTGTGAAAATATTTGTGTTGTATTTTCTCAAAACTGAAAGCTGAGCATCATAAACAATATCATATATTATGCTGATTAGGATGCTCTGTGTAAAATCAGCTGGCCACACAGTGCACCTGCAAACATATCACACCTGAACGAAATACAGAAACAGCCAACATTAACAATTCCGTCTATGATGCCTGATTAATGGAACACCCTGTATCAAAATAAGTAGACACTTAATAGTGAAACCACCCACACTGCATTACCTGTATTGTCAAAACTGCAAAATTGCAGCACTCATTGCAGCACACTACAGTAATACACTTTTTTTCTAGGTACATATATTTGTGGCGAGAAAGGGCTCTGGGTGAACGAAGAACTCGGCTCCAAACGACCTTCTTGCATGGCAGGTAAGAAAAACATATGCCATGTACCGAATATTACACAGGTTATACTTCTTTAGGCTGCCTCACCTGGGACTGCAGTATATATTCAGACAACCACTAAGGATCACTAATCAACCATGTCTCTATGTACAGTGCAGTGTGTGGAATTGGAATGGGTGGAACGAATTGCGTCAGCATTCTATCTTAATAATGTGATCTGTTTAAATATCATCAAGCTTTGCAAGTTGCATTGAGCTTCCTGATGAAGCAAGCCCAGTTTGGTGATTCCAGTGTTACAGACTGGTTTTCTTGGTTTGCTTGGTTTAAGGGATGCCGTTGTCTCAGTTTAACTGCCCTGCTAATCTTGCATGTCCACAAACTCTGAGCTCCTCTGGACAGCTCTTGGAAGACACTGAAGACCTCTTCCTAGCGGCTTCCTTTACTTCCTAACTGGCACACTAGGGGCAATGTGCTGGGTGTTTGTTGATCTCTATGTGGGAGGCAGTGGGTCGACTACTCTTGAAGGTATTTCTGTTTTAAGAGCAATGGTGCAATGCAGGGTAGACCTGTGTTCTCATTAATCCCTCGGTGCTGGTAGATTATACCAGAGCGTTTTAAACCCTTGGGGTATTTTTTTCAGTGGTTTTCTTGAAATAGATTGAAAAGTACCGGCCATGCTTTCTTTTGCTTGGTCTCTAGTGCACTAAAGTTTCACAATGGCGTAACCAAACCAGTCTCTGCACTCATTTAAACGGATTATGGCGTTTCCATCAGGAATGATACTCTCTGTTTGTTTTGGTGCTGGGACTTGCTGTAGGAGTCAACCTAGGAATCCCAAGGTTCCCCATTCTGACCTGTTTGGGCTGTAATAAAATTGCACTTCCCAAAATTGCATAATCTACAAAGCTTGTCAGGATTTTTTTTTTTTAAAAAGATGTATTCGCGAAGTGTTTGGGACGCACTGAACTTCTTCTTTGCATTCTTCCAGCATGTGGGCAGCCTTTGAAGCCGCTGCCGGCCTTGCTGAAGAGGATAGTGGGTGGGAGGAATGCGGAGCTGGGCTTCTTCCCCTGGCAGGCCCTCATCATGGTGGAGGACCTGTCACGAGTTCCCGAGGACAAGTGGTTCGGCAGCGGGGCCCTCCTCTCTGAATCCTGGGTGCTGACCGCAGCCCACGTCCTGCGATCGCAGCGGCGGGACAGCACAATCGTCCCCGTGTCCAAGGAACACGTCACCGTCTACCTGGGGCTCCAAGACGTGCGCAACAAGAGGGGCGCCATGAACCTCACGGCAGAGAAGATCATCCTGCACGAGGACTTCGACCCCTGGAACTACAACAACGACATCGCTCTGGTCAAGCTGAAGGAGAAGGTCTCCATGAACCCCTGGGTGATGCCAGTGTGCCTGCCAGCAGTCGGGCAGGACTCTGCTGATCCTGAACCCCACACCCTGGGCTTGGTGGCCGGGTGGGGCATCTCCAATCCCAACGTCTCCATGGACAATGCAGTGAGTTCAGACCTGGGGATGGTGTCCGACGTCCTTCAGTACGTCAAGCTCCCAGTGGTCCTTCACTCCGAGTGCAAAACGAGCTACAAGTCGAGGTCCGGGAACTACAACATCACAGACAACATGTTCTGTGCAGGATTCTACGAAGGTGGGAAGGACACGTGTCTGGGAGACAGCGGAGGAGCCTTTGTGATGGAGGACCCCCAGTCTAAGAGATGGGTAGCCCAGGGGCTGGTTTCCTGGGGTGGGCCTGAAGAGTGCGGTAGCCAGCGAGTATATGGAGTTTACACTAAGGTGTCCAAATACACAGAGTGGCTAGAAAATAAACTGGAGTCTTGAGCCAAAGGGCAAGCATAATATATCCACCCATCTCCTTAAGCATCACTTTACCTGGTGTAACTTCTTTTGCTGGTAATCCATTCAGTACAGGGCAGCAATAGCCCATGTCTGTCTTGTATTTGATTCTCATTTGAATTCATTAGTAACGCTCACTTGCAGGATTTGACTTATTGAACAGTCGACCCCCACATTGCTGGCAGGATGTTCTTCAACACTTGAATGAAATAAAGCTGGACAGATTCCCTTCAAAATTATCATCACCATGGCATTACCTGCACAGTATTTGCTCTCATTGCAGTGCTTGTTACACTTGGCTAAATGGACCTCACCAGTACTTGGACGGACTCCATGTAAACAGGTGCAGTACCACCCAGAATTAACATGCTGGCCTGGAAATGAATTAGTACTGCACTTTTGATTACCTGGACAGACCACTTTTTGGGAAATGGGAACATTTTATAAGGGTAATGCTCAGTTTTCTTACTCACATACTGCATGCCACTGGGTTTGTCTATCCATGCTAAACTTCAAGTGTAGTTTGCTGTCTCCATAGCCACAGTGCACTTTCCTTTGTATTGCTGTAGAAACACAGCTCAGGTTGGTCTCTCGTGGAAGTATGGCGTTCGACAATCTTACTCTCCAGAATGTATTGGACTTTTATAAGCTTTTATAAAACGTTAAAGTTATCTAAATGCACTTTTCATATCTTCATATATTTTTGTACCTTGTCTGTTATGAATGTTACACTGTATACGCATGACAATATATACCCTGTTTTGTATTTCTGCACTGATAATAAATACACTTTAAGTTAAAAGTTTAAGTTCTCTTCTTTATACTGCAACACCCTGCAGTTCACAGGGTATTGTGTTGTTCTCTCTTCTTTAAAGAATATGTACTCTAAAGAGTGGAGGACGAATTAAGCCAGTCTTTGTACTTACTACAGCTGATACATCTTTCTGCCACCTTGTAAAAAATGAAAAACAATTGCAGCATTACTAACGGTCATCATGAAGCTCAATGAAGGACTATGGAACTTGGCTGGATTTTGTTTATAGTGGTCCTGACTCGTGGTGCAAATGGCCTTTATTGTAACGGTATAAATTCTGCTGTAAAAACAATTGACCAGTGCACACACACACACACACACACACAGACACACACACCAAGAGGCCACATGAACACCGTTACACATCTCTACCTATTTGTGAATGAGGAACCTAAGCAAGGAGTGTCTGACTGTACAGGAATGGATATAGTTGATGCTGCAGTGCTAAGTGATGGCCTGGCTGTTCTGTATAACTTGTAAACTCACTCGGTATTACATTGCCTGCAAGTAGTGCTGATAAGAGTCTGTGAAGCATGACTGATTATCACCCGTCCCGTTGCAGTGTGTGGGGCGCCCCAGTTCAGCAGGGTTAAGAGGCAGAGGGTTGCCAATGGGCATTCTGCAACCAGAGGGGTGTCTCCTTGGATCGCCATGCTGTCTAGGAATGGGCAGCCTTTCTGTGGAGGCTCGCTGATCGGTATGTAACTCTGGAAACAGCATACAAAACCGTACGTGGGTTAGAGTGAGTGTATTTAGTTATTAATGTATGTTTTTTTGTATTTATATTTTAGGTAACAAGTGGATTGTTACAGCCGCTCACTGTCTCCTTGACCCCTTGCACTCAGGAAACCCTGTCCCTGTTACTGTCAGCGCCGCGTCATTTCAAATCATTTTGGGTTTGTGTTTCTGTATATTGAGAAAAAAAGTAATGCGACAGCCCCCTCTGGTGACAGAGACCTAGAACACATGAGGTGAATGTACAGTACAGTGGCAAGGAAAATGTTGATTCATCTGAGCCAAAGTGAAAATAACACCTACAGTATACTGTGCTTCCAGTATACTTTTTATTTAATATTTTTTTCAGGGAAACACAGAACAAAGAGAAAGGACGACACAGAGCAGACGCTTCAAGCTGAGCAACTCATTCTTCATCCTGCTTATCAAGCAGCCACATTTGAGTTTGATATTGCGCTCCTGCAGCTTTCCAGACCAGCCACTTTCAATAACTATGTGCTTCCAGTGTGCCTCCCAGATGAAAGCCAGCACTCTGCCTTGCATGAAGGTACCGTACCACAGCAACAACTGCTCTCCAGTATCTCAATATCTAATCACAGCTCTCTGCAAGGCTGTGGGCTTTGCTGAACACTAGGGAATATCCAGCATTGCTGCAATACTGTTTTTAATGCATCTTCCTCCAAGCCCTCACATTCTCTACATAAATACAAAGAGGGAATCACATGAAATTAAACTCATATTATGAATCAATGACTTTCTTTTTTGTCTGTTGTTTGGGACAAACAGATTGAAAAGAGTACGGTATGCAAGTCTTTGAGAAATCCCCAGGTTCAGTCAGCAGTGTGCATGTTCAGTAGTGGGGATGGCACTGTTTTATTGAGGGAAGCTCTCTGTTCTCTGCAGGTGACATGATGATTGTAAGTGGGTGGGGAAAGCAGTTCCTTCGTCGGCTGCCAGATTCCCTGATGGAGGTGAGTGAGTTAGTTTACAGCTTTCTGTCATATCTCCAGCACTACAGATGAGGAATACAGCATTCTCAGTGAAGTTAAAGAGAAAAAAAAAAAACATGGTCAGGTCATGTATAAAGGTCTTTACTCCAAAACACAGTTTGCCGTCTTGATGTTAAGCTTAACAACTCGATCCTTTCTGTTTGTGGTTTCCAGATCGAGATTCCTATTGCTAACCAAGAACTCTGTAAAACGTCTTACAAGAGCTTGAATGGGAAGGTAACCGATGACATGCTATGTGCCGGAGAGAAGGAAGGCAAGTCCAGAGGTTCATACGTTATGTGATTGTTATTTTACACTCGGAGCACATCTGGATGGGTGCTCTGAAGCATACCTGTGGAGTGCAGTGTGGAGTAGTGGTTAGGGCTCTGGGCTCTTGACCGGTGGGTTGTGGGTTCAATCCCAGGTGGGGGACACTGTTGCTGTACCCTTGAGGGAGGTACTTTACCTAGATTGCTCCAGTAAAAAAACCCAACTGTATAAATAGGTAATTGTATGTAAAAATAATGTGATGGCTTGTAACAATTGTAAGTTGCCCTGGATAATGGCGTCTGCTAAGAAATAAATAATAATAATGGTATCATCTCAATGTTAACAATATGTCATAGCTTACCTGTTCAATACAGTCACTTTCTTTGTATGTTCTTTATGCTCCTCTGTTCTTGTTGCCATGCTTGCTAACTTTTCTAGCAAAATAGTATTAATATAAAGGTTCCTCAAGGCTGATTATGTGTAATTGAGTGGGGGGCATATTAGCTGAAAAACTATTGGTAAAAATGATGTACTGAAGCCTCTGCAACACTGATATGTTTCCCCACCTCACTTCTCCATAAGCCTTGATGGTAAAGCATTCTGAACACTGTGATAAGTTACATGTAATGCATTAGAAAAAAGATTTACTGTTGCTGGTGCCTGCCTGCCTGCCTGCCTGCCTGTCTGCCTATCTGCCTGCCTGCCTACCTGCCTGCATGTCTGTCTGCCTGCATGTCTGCATGCCTACCTGCCTGCCGGCATTGCTTGAGATTCAGTGACTGGTTCAGGAGAGCTTCCTCTTTCTGTTTCCAGGAGGAAAGGATGCATGCCAGGGGGACTCTGGGGGTCCCATGGTGACCCTGAACCGGCACACCGGCCGCTGGTTTTTAGCCGCAGTCGTTTCCTGGGGGGATGGATGTGGAGTCAGTGGCAGATTTGGAGTGTACTCCAACGTTGTGAGGAGCCTGTCCTGGATCAGGAACATCACCGGAGTGGAGAATGTGTAATGAAGCGCCACGCGGCTCCCACAGGGAAAGCATGTAATTGAATGTACAATTAAAATGTGCAGGGAAATAAATCTAACTGCAAAAATGTAAATGAAAGTAGGGTTCCAGTTCATTTAGTTCATTCACTTACTGATACACAGACTTGTCATTTCAGATTTATCAAAGAAGGTGGGTGTGATGTTAGTAACTAGGCTAAAGTGAACCGTTTTCAAATTTGCTGTTGCATATTTTTCTTTTGAACAGGTTATGTAGTGGTTGCAGGTAAGTTATTAGAGTCTCAGTTCAGCTTCGTGTATACTATTGTCTCATTCCAAAGGATAAGAACATGATCTCTAATGTCCGTGCTGGCTCACCATCACACCTCCCAATCAACTTTCCTGACAGCGTCAGAATAAATAAAATAAAGGCAGATAAACACTCCTGGATGCCTCATTACAGCATGATGCCCTAATCCTTCAGGGACTGCTTATGAGATTGTATCCTGAAGACATCTGTGTTTGACTCTTGTCTGAAAGTACACTTCACACGCTGTCTAGAAACACATCCCACTTCAGAGCTCGTATCCTGCATCTCATTTTACACAAAGACAATGATGTTTGCTTGGCATGTCTTTGCAGCGCTATTACTGTCCAGAGCACAGCTGAAAACGGGAATTTTGATACTAAAAGAAAACACAAAACTTGCCAACAACTACGCACTTTATTTATGCTGATGGATAATTCTGTATTTCATGGTGTTTTCCATCCCCCAATGAAATGACCCTCTGTACATTTAATACAGTTATTAAAGAAAACACATGCCTTCTTTTGGTACAAAAGCCACGATCAATATGGCATTGTTTTTCAAGACCTGGCTTTTAAAAGAGCTGGTAAAAGGTGCTGGGCTCAGTACTTAATATTTAACTGTGTTTTACATTCACATGCTGGGCACTGTGCAGCAAAGTCAAGGAAAGGATGATCGTACTGGATTCAATGGTGCTATTCAATCAAAAGATTGGATTTTTTGCGTCATATCATGGCGACTTTTAGTCTGTTCATTCGGAACAGTTAAGCTTGCTTTTAGTTTTTAAATAAAAAAAAATAAAACAATAACCCATTAAGGCTTGGCCTAGTTCTGTAAGAGTCCAGTGGTCAAGCACGCTGTGCAGGAAAAGCCCGCAGAGCAGGGGTCAGTCCCATCCGCGTGCATTACACTTGCAAACCCGTGACATTACCTTTGCTTAGAGCGAGCCCTTCCTCGTATTGTGCAGCGTATTGTGTTGCAGCCGATAGGGTTTCCAGCTGGTCTATGTCATATTCCATGTGATGACGTGGGTATCATTTTTTTTATTTTAGCTGATACTATGTTTTTTGCCAGAGCCAGAATTCCAAAATATCAAAGGGGGTTTTTCGTACGTGTTCATGCAAGTGTGGAGATAGGCTGGATAACACAGTGCAGTGTGATAATCATATGTACAGCATGCAGATTTAGCTCCAGAAGTGGGCATCCGTGGTTGGCCCTCCTAGTGCTAAGCTGGTTACTGTCTAAGCTAAGGTGATCAGAGCAGCATGGAAAGGACCCGGGTGCATGCTACGTCACGTCTGGAGGGTTAGGGGTGATACACATAGACAAGTCAGTAGATAATTGAAGAAAAACACGAGACGGTCCGTCCATGCAGCTTTGTTTCAGCGACATCCCACCTGTGAAGAGGATAGAGACAACATTTTAATCCATTGAATTGCATGGTTTTTTGTTCACTGTAACCTGAAATTTTCAGAACGATGCACAATAATAAAGGTAAAATGAAGTATCTATAATTAAACTGCCTTGTGTGGCGCTGAAGAATCTAAACAGGTGCAGATCTTAATAATGCTGCCCTAGATTCCCCCCTCCCAGTGAACTCGCTGGTTTGTCGTCTCTGTCGCACTTTACTCACCTCTCAGTGTTAGCCCCTGCTGTTGGCCATGCGGTTCATTCCGAGCCGGTCGATTGGCACACCAAAGCGTCTTTTGGGAAGGTCGACTTCTTTCCTGCAATAAAAATGAGAAAAATCATTACATGTATTTCTTGCATTTTAACTGATATTTTGCAATAGTTATCATTGTACAAGAGACTAAGGTTCTCAATATTTCATTTGTATGTATGTATGTATGCATGCATGCCCTAGATACATATCTAAATCTATATCTATATATCTATATCTATATATATATATAGATATATACACACATTTCTGAATTAGTGGATCTGAAGCTGCATATACTGAGTTGTACAGTTATATTTCCAAGGACAACAGGCTAAACTCCCGGCAGTCATCTATTCACACAGTGCCTACTCACAATAAACATAGAGGAAAACTACATGCACTCCCCCAATATCCTTGGTGTAAGTAGCAAGAATGCTTGGCCAGACACATTGCGGTATTTTATCGCATTACTCCTGAGCACAGTTACATCATGTCAAAATGCCACCACCTGCTGTTCTTGGCTAAAAATGCAAGGGCACTTGGATTTCTAGCCAAGAAATTTTACAAAAATACTTTAAAATAATAGGATAACTATATATTCTGCTGAGTAATATTTGGCCACAAGCCACTGACAGTTTATTTTCAGAAATTGTATTATTTAATTAATGTGGTTGTTTCTTAAAAAAGGGAACACATGTAATGCTGTATGCTATCTTTAACCCAAAAATAACAATTGGGTAATTTAGAAATACAGAACTAAACTTAATTTTCTAATAATACAACTAATTGTACCAGGGTCCCAGCTTAGTGTTGGCACCCTGGTACCTCTGAGGTCATTTGAAGTTCTATTGCATATGTTTGTGCTGGCCCCTTACTGTGAAATGCTATACTGAGAAAGAAAACACAAAAATCAGTTTCATTTTAAAGCACTGTAAATGCAGTTCTAGAGCCCCAACAGGAAACAGCATGGTATACCTGACCAGACTCTAGAAGGATTGTACTTGCCCTGCACGCAGTCCTTGTTTTTAGAACAATCCACCTTTTTGAGAAGCGCTACCATGTTCCAACCAGCAGCCCCATGCTAAACCCCCTCCAGAGTAATCAGGATCTTCTGCTGGATCAGTTAGGAAATCAACTGAAGACCATCAGACTTATTACAGGCGGGATGACTCCTATAATGAATCTATTCAGCTCAGTACAGGCTCAATATGCCTTCCCGGGACACTTAATGCCAGCATCATCTATTGATACATCAGGATACAGTGTTCCTGCAATAGACACACAATACTAATCGGTTGTCAATACTATAGTAGTAATATTATCAATGTTTCCTATGAATAGAGGATTTCTCAAGAGAGATAAAATCTTTAACAGCCCCCCACCCCTCTTCTGTTTGGAGGTCCAGTAATTTTTTGTACCTCAGAGGTGGCATTCATTTAAATCAATGCAACATGACCGGTGGAACAAGGGTTCTGTGTTCGGTGGAGCAGGGGGATCTCTTTGAAGAAGACAGAGAGGCTGCAGTGGCTCACCTTTGTTTGCCCTTCATTTCCATGGTGCTCAGGGACAGCCTGTCCAGCGGTGTGCCGAAGCCAGGGAAGCTCCTCTTCCGCTTGGTCTCCATGACATCGTTCTCCAGGCTCACAAGCTTGTTCAGGAGAAGCAGCTTGGCGGTCAGGTCACTCGCTACCTTCTCCTCACCAGACACGGAGCTGGAGCCCACGTCCTGGACCATCGAGGAATCTAGAAACTGAAAGAGATGACAAGACTGTGAGCATTCCAAGCATGGGCTGTACTGAGAGGAGGGGCAGGCAGGGGGTCTTAACCATATAACAAACTAGAAGAAAACTACAGTAACACTTTCTATAAGAATCCCAAATAAATAGTTAGTTACACTTCTATAAATGTCTTATAAAAGGTGTTAGCAATAAAATGTGACATTTCTTAATAATAATAGCAGGCTACAGTAATATTATCAAATATTCTTTACTACACATTATTATTATTATTATTATTATTATTATTATTATTATTATTATTATTACATTTTTTTTAATTATTACAAAATAAACAAGATTAAGGTTATTTATGACCTGGTCCAAGCTGTTTATTTCTGGTTATGTGCCGTAACCTTACTGGGTGCATTGTACCTTTCTGAAGTTTTCTACCATAAAATAGAATACCATAACTTATCAATTTTTAAGACTTGAGCTTGAAGCTTTATTCTAGCAGCCAATAAAATGGTTTTGTAATAAAATGTTATGTCATGTTGATAACTGCCCAGACCTTTAAAAACACATGTATATAACCTTAAAGTACAGATTGACACTGCTGTCAGATCATTTCACCAAGCTGGAGGTATGATACCACTTTTGTACTTAGGTTGATCTGTTACTAATGATGCAGTGTTTTTAGTCCCTCTCTGGAAAATGACACTATTTGTTTTGACCGCAGTCTATCAGCTGATTACAGTGTGTAATCACAGGCTTGCTCCTGGTAATTGCATTATCAAGTGAAGTGTTCCTACCAGTTCAATGGCTGAGAAAACACTGCCAAAAATAACACTGAAAATAAAGAGAGATCAGGGCAATTTGGAGCTGGATGTGAGCCACCCTGACTGGGGAGGTCTTGGCTTGTCACCATCTTCTTTTTAGAAGCTTTGTCACTGTTTTTAAGTAAAGAAAATGTTATTTTAAGAAGAACATATCAATGAAGGCTCTGATTGTTTTTTGGCAAGTCTCCCTGCTTGCTTTTAGTAGCATGCAAGCTGAAGCGATTCATTGCATTTGTGTTTAACGTACTTGATGCATTACACAAGCAAGGCTGGAAAAGTTGCACAAAATATGTATGGATTATTGGATATACTGTAATGCGCCCATGAAATAACCAAGGAGTACTTTGGAGGAGTTTTTATTTATTTATTGTGTTTTCATTTAAATAACATGGGCTTAAAAAGTATGTACACTGTGTCGCTATCTTTAAGAACATTTTAGACACGGTTAGGGTGCATGTACTGTATTTATTTCCCATCTCTTACCTCCGGTGCCCCCTCCGCCAGCTGTGACCTGCCTGAGATCCAGTGAAGAAGTGTAACTGCTAGCAGACAGTGCACAAGGACCCACCTGCAACCCAGCATCTGAAACACAGCATATACTGTCTCCATATACACAGCACAGCCCACACACAGGGACAGCACAGTGCAGCCCACACACAGGGACAGCACAGTGCAGCCACACACAGGGACAGCACAGTGCAGCCACACACAGGGACAGCACAGTGCAGCCACACACAGGGACAGCACAGTGCAGCCACACGCAGGGACAGCACAGTGCAGCCACACGCAGGGACAGCACAGTGCAGCCACACACAGGGACAGCACAGTGCAGCCCACACACAGGGACAGCACAGTGCAGCCACACACAGGGACAGCACAGTGCAGCCACACACAGGGACAGCACAGTGCAGCCACACGCAGGGACAGCACAGTGCAGCCACACGCAGGGACAGCACAGTGCAGCCACACTAGTCTGGAACTTACAGTCAAAATTCATACCCGCACTAAACAACCTTTATATGACCTTTTAAATATGTCTGAAGCATTTGTAAGTGATCTTGCTACTGTAAATGTTACATGATCTATTTCTTGTAATCAATTTTAAAAAGAATAATAATAATAATAATAATAATAATAATAATAATAATAATAAAAAAAGTTAGCATTCATAGACCTGACCCAGTTTCAATTCCTATTGTACCGAGTTCGGACCAGGTGCTGATGATGGTGTTGAAAATACTCTTTCTAAAAACGACTACAGGACTGAGAGCGGGGGGAGGGGGGCAGGGGTGTTATGTTTCGTTACACACGCTGGTTTGAATAAGGTCACACAAGGATATCAAAGCTGGCTTCTACGCAGGGGACTGACTCTTGTAAAGAACACAGTGTCTTTTAGACAATGTTGGTCTTTCCATACTTGATTTCTGTGATTAAATGGCAGGATACCTGTTTGCTTCTGACTCTTGGAAAACAGGTTCTGTCTGTGAAAATACCCAGTGTGCCCGGTCTCCCCTCCAAAACAAACTGATAAATGGACCACTTTATAATATGAAAAATAATATATAACCGTATGAGCCATGAATTCTGACATTTGGATTTACTTTGAATGAAACATGTTCTGCTTCCTCCTCTCCCACCCTTATAAAAATATGATTACCCTCAAATAAAGTCATATTTCAGTGATATACTGCTGCTGTCCGAGCAGTTAAGCGATGACTTGTTGCTGGCGTACCAAGTATAATAATGTAGGTGTTACTGATGGAAGTTACCACCAGCCAAGCCAAAGAATAAACTTCTTTTAAACTGCAATCCAATGAGAGCAGTACGCCTCTGATAGAGGGAACAGATGAGAGCAGTTTGAGGTGTGACCTCCGACTGAAGAAAGAAGTGGAGGAGAATGCTCTTATTGTATGACTTGTATTGTAACACTTGAATGTATTTGCTTGCGATTGTAAGTCGCCCTGGATAAGGGCGTCTGCTAAGAAATAAATCATAATAATAATAATAATAATGATGGTCAGAACATGTGTAGGAAGAAGGACAGTCTAGTGAATAGGGCTTAGCGAAGGAGGCTGCATATCAAGGTTAGTGCTAGGGCTTGGTTTAGGGTTAGGGTTTGGGTTAGAACTACAGTAAGTATTTTCTCACATTGCTTTTTAAACCAGAATTGTAATCAGGAGCCAGTAATCAACTGAGGAATCCCCCAGTCAGTTAATGACCAAGTGCGGTACATATGGATAACACAAATAGCTTTCACCATTGCTTTTAAAAATACATTTGCATGATGTTGTACCTAGGAGGCAGCAACAGAACATAGTGAGAATATTTTCAATGTTAAAAAGGTTTAGATTAAGATTAAATAATGTCTCCTTCATCAAGGCAAACATACATCACATCCCACATACTGCCAGCAAAGTGCAATATTTCATACAAAGTACAATTGTCGGGGTTGCAATTATGATTATTAATTGTCAATTTGGTCCCAATCTTGTATCCCTGTCAGTCTTCCAACAGACTAAAATGCAACACATTTTTCATCAACAAAAAACTTTCAGTATTACACTTACTGTATTTATTAATTACATTTAAATGCATTTCTGTCCGAATGGAAAAATTAAACACCCATGCTTTTTAAGTCTATTTTAAGTCTATCTAGCGAGCAGCACTTTTCAATTTTCTTATGTTTTTAATATTACTATTAGTTGCCATGAAAAATCTAAACAATATGACAGGGTCTTTGTACTTAACCAATTTCAGATGAATCTCCATATTCCCATGACTGTTTTTTTAAACTGTCCAAATAAACAGCCAAAATATAATGACATTAAATTGTATTTTGAATTCCTTATCTGATTGGCTTTTTAATTGTTTTAGAAGAGCACTGTTGCAGAGGGACATTTGCAGTTCAGCTGAGAAGCAAACGACATTGTCTAGCGAGACACGATCATTGCAACACGATCAGTACCTAAAAATACAGTTCAAATAACAACATACTGCAGGTTAAACAGACTGGAAGTCTACCAGCGCGGCTTGCTCATTGTTCACTAGGTTTTAAATCTGTGGCAGCTGTGATACTGAGGGCTGTGAAACCGTAATCAAATAGCAGCAATTCAGATTCCTTGAATTTCTTTTTTTGTTATTTCAGCTATTTAACAATTATTTTAAGGAATATACTGCATGTTCACTGTAGAAAAAAAAGAAACAGATAATAATAATAATAATAATAATAATAATAATAATAATAATAATAATAATAATAATAATAATAATAATGTAATAAGGAAAATAATAACAAATGGAAAAAAAAACATAAAGAAAAGCAATCTGACCACATGCCTTTGTAATTCAGACCTACCTTTCTGTAGTCGTTGTTGAAAAGTGCCTGAAATTTGTAAGTTCAAGTTTTCCCTCTCTTTGCTTGTTCCTGGTGTTGACTTTCAGGTTTTTATAGTCTCTTCTCGGAGGTCTGCAATCCAATCTGTGGTCCTGCTTTCTCTGACATCATTTCTAAACATTTTCCACTGCTCCTTGCCCTGAACCTCTCTCCTCCAGACATTATAATATTTATTACACTGATCAGGGTTATTAATTGCGAATTAAGTGTCTGGATTTTAAGAAGCACAGCTGGACTGGGGGGGTGATGGAGCGTGTCACTGTGCCATACACAGCAGTGGCTTAAAGGTGTATACAGTATCTGGCATTACCTGCAGCAGGTATGTGCTTTTTAATACCACTCATCTGCATAACGAGCTCCCTCGTCAAATGGGGGGGGGGCGGGGGGGGGGGGGGCGGGGGGGGTTCAGGCAGGTGACAGGATATCCTGGCACGTGTTGAGAAACACATGTGCAGGGTCATTCTCCTGAACCCTCAATGTTTTGCTGCAGAGAGCTCCTTCATCTTCTTCTCTTCTGCAATGTAGCCTGGAAATCCATTAGTGGAGGACAGCCATTTCTTTTCACAAAACAGATGCTGACAAACCAACCCTTTAATATTTTTTTTCCAAGTGCAGCTGTCAATCATAATAAACATGGAATAGCATTCTTCATTTTGTGGTTATACATCTGAAACAAGGAGTACAGCAAATGTGAGCAATATTATTATTATTATTATTATTATTATTATTATTATTATTATTATTAGTACTAGTAGTAGTAGTAGTAGTAGTAGTAGTATTAGTATTAATATTAGTAGTATTAGCAGTAGTATTAGTTGAAGTAGTAATCATAATATACTAGTATTTGATATGAAGACTGATTTAATTACCCTTGGTAGTGTTTTAAACAAGGGTTCCCAAGGCACAAGGCATGCTGAGGGAGCAGTTCAATGAAGGTGTGGTTGTGACAGCGAGTTCACTCTTCTTCCATGCGGAGCCTCCAGTGGTGAAAGACTTGTTGCTGTACCCACAGTGCCACTACCTAACCCCTTGTGTCATCGCTGCCACGACTGGAAATGGGTGAAGTAGATTGCTATACCCCTTAGCAACCCCCCACAGCATAGTAAACGGTTTGCATACCCGTAGATGCCTGGCATGCACAGTAAAAACAAGTACTTGACCTGGAATATCAAAGAGCCCCATGTGTTCCAAGGACTCCTGAAATTACACAGGAACTACAGGCTGTATGCTGCGGTAACACTTTATATTAAGGTGCTGCTTATTCATGTTTTATAAATATATAATAGATGCTTAATAACTATGTTACAGAGTATTAATAAATCATTGTAGACGGTTTATAACCATGCAATAGCCATAGACAGATTTACATTTAAACATTATTATTATTATTATTATTATTATTATTATTATTATTATTATTATTATTATTATTATTATTATTATTATGTATTTATTTATTTATTTGTAGACACAAAAATCTAATCAAACTAAATGTGGATTTGACTTCTACTCATCTTCTAAAGAGCTTCTCTTTTTCATTCTTTGTATAGGACAAAGAGAAATAAAGTTGTAATGATTTAAACAGTAGCGAATCTTAATACCCTAACAGTCACAGACCTGCTATTTCTTGTGTATTTGTATTGTAATGTTGCGCATAACTGAGCCCAGTGGTATAAGCACTCGATCAATAGAGCTGAAGAGCAGTGATACTCAGATCAGTCAGTGTTTAGATCAGTAGATAGATACATGGAGATATCTGATCCAATACATGGTAAACTGTTATTAACAACACATAGAGCATGTGTCCAGTCTTTGTTTACAGTGCATCCTTATGCATCTAGCTTAGCTAAGTTCATACTAACTTTTCCTTGTAGGAAAAGAACAAAAAGTGCAGATTTTGCACTGAAGCAAACTCTAAAAACATTGGGCCTCGATGTCTTCTTTCTTTTCATAGAAAACATGCAGCTTTTAATAGACTCAGTAATGGGGTACAGTTGCTCCAGAAATCTAAACGGAATGCAGTGGTAGCCTGCTAATTAAATAACGTGGGAAGAAGGACTAGAAAAAAAAAGAATTAGCTGGGTGTCCAATCATCAAGAAATACACATGACAGGGCCCATTAATAAAGAAAATAATTTAGTCATTGGAAAAACACACCTGTGTTAATAATGACACATCTGATTCCTTAATAATATTGGAAAATATCTCCTAGTTGGGCCAGAATTTCTTAATGAAGACATTTTATTCTGATGATATCATGTTTCACTCTTGTTGTTGCTAGGATGAATTGCAAAAGAACAATTAATGAACATTTATTTACCAGGAACTGTCTATGCATACCGTAGACACAAGCACATCCGGACGACACGTCTCTGAGAGATTAACAGATGCGCTTCTATCAGTCAGCCAGCAGGGCTGTTTGGGCAAGAATCAAAGTTGTCAGTAATTTTGTTTTTGGGAGGACTCTCTGCAACAATTACGTCTCCCAGAATGAAATGACACTTTTAGCTGCGCTGCAGGGAAACATTTTGGAAACTCAAGAGATGGAACGGATATGAGCAATTTTGATTTAGCTTGAGTTACGATACCAGGATGTGTTCATTAAGCCAGATCAAATTCTGTTCTACTTTTGCCATGATTTTTAACAGGAGGGTTTCTCCAAACGTCCCCCTGCAGCAAAAAATAAAGAAATCAATAAATGCATTGCGACGGTATACTTGCAGAGTAAAGGGCATTGTTTGGAACATGAGTGTAATACATAAGACTGATTCATTTGTTATTTATACATATAAATAATTATATTGGAAAGGAAGCTGCTGTGGGATGTTTTGTCATAGATTTTACAAACAACAAATTGCTTGATGTCTAAACTTAACATGCTATTTTCATTGTACCAGTGGTAGACTTGGCAGAAAACCAAAGATAGATTTACGCTAACAGATAAGATAAAGCAAGTGTAACCTATCTAGAAATATACATTCTGTATAGACTTTAATATTTAGAATTGTTTGAATGACAAGCAAGCCCCTTTAGGACATGTATTTGTTCAGTGCATTGCAGAACAGGATTAGTTCAGTAAAACACACATGGGTGTGGCCGAAATAACAATTTCATTACAATGTTAAATGTCAATAAATCAAATATATCTGAACAATTCATGATTATTTGCAATGAGTGCATTATTTATATTATCTGTTTAGTATTCAATAGGAAATGCTATAAATCTAAAGTGTTAACAACTGATCTGATTAAACTGGATTGGAAGTATAGTATACCTTTCATGTATTGATTTATTTTGTAAATTGCTATGGTTTACTTGGTTCAACATCTTTTCTAAAGGGCTCAGATCTCACACCAGCCTTAGAGAACCATGCTTTTTATTCTGCTCCCAGCTTGTTACCATAACTGAAATACCAAAATCAAAACTGTGTAAATATGCAGCTTTAAATAATGCTCTTTGCTTTATTGTTCTTCAAGGTAGCTGGAAACACTCTGCTCAGTGTTGTGTGGAACACTCTATAAAAAGAAAAACGCACATAAATCTCTCCCAGTCACCAGGGCCCAAGGAAAGCATTTCCAATAAAGAGTTTGAGGTGCTAATCAGTGACAAACCGCTGTGGTTCCAATGTTAATTCTGTGCAGTTTCTATAACAGGAAACCTGACGAAAACCAAATGCCAAGCATGTGAACTATTTATTTATTTATTATTGAAATTGCTCTGAATTCTCTTGCATGCTTCCTTTAGCACTAAAACTTTCTCACTCTTTTATACAGAGGCAGCTGAGGATTGATAATTGCCTTCACCTGGCTGTCTCCGTGGAAACCAGTTTGGAAAGCTGTTTGACCAACCCTGCAGGGTATTAACCCTATAGTTGACAAATCAAGACAAAAAAATAAACAAAACTAAAACAAATGTATTATACTGCAGGAGACCCTTTTCTGTATGCAGGATACCTCCTCCCTGCCCCTGCTTTTAGAAAGCAATCTGAACAAATCCAAACAGCTGACAACTGGGAAGTTTCTCATTCTCTTTAATTGATGGTTGCATTTAAAAAGTGCAAACATGTGTCTTAATTCATTAAGCCTTGGATCATTTCCTTCTGTGTGCAGCTGTTGAATGTATTCTTTCATTCTAGCTTCTCTGGTACTCCTTGATTATTTCACATTCATTACTGACACAAAACCCAAGCGCAATTTGTTTTGCACGTTTTCTTGAAGGTAAGTGTTAGCAGAAACACGAGTCTAACCTCATAAAACAGGTTTCTGGTTCACACATACAGACAAAGCAACACTGATGAAGGTATCTGACAAAATGTTTATCTAGGGAATTGAATTATTGGTGCCAAGATACTGATATGTATTGGTGCTACCTTTTTAACGCAGTGTGTATTTTAAATTATTATTATTTATTTATTAGCAGACGCCCTTATCCAGGGCGACTTACAATTGTTACAACATATCACATTATACATTATTTCACATATCACATTATTTTTACATACAATTACCCATTTATACAGCTGGGTTTTTACTGGAGCAATCTAGGTAAAGTACCTTGCTCAAGGGTACAACAGCAGTGTCCCCCACTGGGGATTGAACCCACAACCCTCCGGTCAAGAGTCCAGAGCCCTAACCACTACTCCACACTGCTGCCACTATATAATCTTGATATAATCTTGTGATATAATCTTAAACCGAATGAAGGCTATGGTTATATTACATTATATTAAATAAATACATGTCGTTAGTTATACATTGCAAAGATTCATGCAGCACTGTAAAACTAAACAAATATAAGCTTTGGGATTGTCGAGTAACAGGAATCTGAACAGCAAGAAAAAAGGACTCTTCAAGACTAAATCCACAAATAAAATGTGACAAGGCATATAATGTAAATCAATTACGAGTGCAAACCACATCGTAAGTGATGGATTACGTTTATTCAGTACATACAGTATGCTTTTGAAATATATCAAATATAACATAAACCTTGGTTATTAAAGGGATTATTTCTTCCTTCGCAACGATGAGGGCTTCGGACTGGTTTTGTTTATTAACTTTATAAACTTATTTTTGGGTTGGTAACTGTGGGAAGAGTACAAACGAGCAGCTATGTTTTTATATTGTGGCTAGCATCAGCGCTCCAGATAAGGTTTTGGGTCATTGAGTAATTTGGTTGACAGATAGGTAAATTGGTCAAATATGCAAAAAGATTCCCACATTAAGTACATTGTAACTACGCAGAATAGCATTATAATTATGTGTAAGTACACATGTATTTACTAAGTAACTGCTAAGGCATTAGAGAGACTTCATGGAAAGTGTTACCATGTAAAATGCATTGTGTTGTTAAATTTGGTAGTACGAGAAAGGGGAGTATTTTTTGCCTGGAAACAGCAGTCTCATATATTCCTGGTGGCCAGTGGGATCTTTAAATAAATAAGAATGATATAAAGACACTCACCCTCATGGTGGCTGTGGTATCTGTTGGAACATTGTAACAGGAATAAAGTTAAACTGTTAAGTAGGTTAATGTGGAAACTTGGGCCCATCAGATATTTACAGCCAGTAATAGAAACTGTTCCTGTGGAACAAGCAGGTAGGCTGAAATTATAATAGAGGTCATGTTTTATAAACAGTGTCATCCCTTGTGAATTTAAACATGTTGCAAATAAATGCATGTTGCATATGTATGTTTGAATGTATTCATGTATTTATGCATAGGTGTGACTTCCATGGGGGCGGAGGGAGGTGTATGTGTGTATGTATGCATGGGATTGTCTGGATAATGTCTGTCTGTTGTCAGTAATATTTTTGTGTGTCCCTGGAGACAAAGCCCACAATCTGCCCTGTTTCAAAATGTACAAAAGTGTAACATTTGCAAACGTTAAAATGGGGTTCCCTGAGTGGCTCACCTGGTATAAGCACGGCTGTGTGGTGTGCAGCGTGAGTCATGCAGTCAGGGGAGCGCAGGGTCGAGTCCTGGCTGTGTGAAGTCGTCGGTCTTCACTGAGGATCCCAGAGGAAACATTGCAATTATAAGAAATAGCTCCAAAGAGTAATTTAACTCTTCATCTTTAGCTAAGCTTTTTGCTTTTAATATAGTTTTTTTTTTCAGACTAAATGGGTTGTACATGAGTTTTAAACTTAAACTGCATTAAACTTCATGTAGTACAACAACGTTTTGGTGACAACTTTTTTAATAGTTTTGAAAGATAAGGGCTTTTCATTTAGTTATTTGTGTGCTTTTATCTGTACTTATTTCTCGCTGTTCCCAAACCCACAATTCGTTCCTTTCAGTAGTTGCAGCTCAGTGTAATTCAGTGCTATATTATGACTGGTTGACTTTGGCTTTCTGCTCTGAAATATTGTTGAGTGACAGCACAGATACCTGTATAGAATTTGAAGTGACACCTGCTCGTACCACTTTCTCCGTTGTGGGTGTCAGATGAACAATTATCTACATTTTCCACTTGTTACTGGTAAATGTTTTCTTTTGGCCTCTTTGGAAAGCAACCACTTGTTATACCAGCCATAGGAAAAGGGAAACAAATGCTTCATCCCATAGAACGCGCCACGTGACCGCGTTAGACTACTTCCATTCTCATTCTGGCACCAACAACAATGCCCTGTATTGAAATGTAACCACACAATAATCATCCATAGACATGATGTCATTGTACTGTGTGTCTTCCGTGAGGAAATTAGATTGCTTACCGGTCACACTAGATGGCACAGGCAGTTCATGCTGGACACTAATATGCAACATATTGTTTGCCTGGAGGCAGTTGGTTGGCTAGGGCAGTGGTTAGTACTGCTGTTCTTGGTTTCACACAAGCCAAGCTAACCCTGTGTTGATGCCTGACTCTCACATCTGTAATGGCACCAGAGGTCTAAATGAAATGAACATTTTAATTCAGACCCCTGGCGATGAGGCCAGGATTTCCTATCACCACATGTTGGAGAACGATGTGAATGCCACTTTACATCGCTGGGGCGTCATATGATAGTTATTATTTGTTGTTGGGAGATTAAACCCTAACGTACAAACCAATACAAATACAAATACAAGAGGCTACATTCCCAAAGCTATTTACTTCAAAACGGAAATGTGCCGATGATGAACTGAATTTAACATCACCTTTGCAGGAAATCCTGCATCAGTTTGTAAAAAAAGACATTTGATTGATGTTTTGCACATAATTGGAGACTAGTGCATCTGAAAGTTTTTTTTTTTTTTTTTTGCACAGTAGTTGCAGGTGTGACTCCACTTGATTGTAACTCAAGACTGGATCCTTGTGCGTGTCTGCAGCTCTGCTATCCCGTGCGTATGCCTGCAGCCCTGAAGCAAGTACGTGCAGCTCAATTGCTTCCAGTCAGAGGTTTCATCAGTAAAATGTAATAATAACAACAGCAATAATAATAAAAGAACATCTGTTTGCTTTTTAACACGCCAACCTGCAGCCCCGTTCCAAAAAGACAACTTGAGTGCGCCGCTGCCCTTTCTGATGAAGCAATTAACCACTTTACCTGTGGTTCAGTGTGGGTGGAATACTCAGGCATGGGGATGGGAACTAGCAGCTGACTCAAGTGTAAAGGTAGGTGCAAAGGAAGCAGTTTCATTCATGTTACAAAGGCTACAACATAACTCCATGTTTAATTGTACCATTGTCGTGTTTCCTTTTTGGTAACACTTTATATTAAGCGTCTCTAATTACTGTGTATTTACACATATATAAAAATTAGCATGCATTGATCTTTAGAATGTTTTAAACAGTTTCTGTTTTTGTCACGGCATTATCCAAGGTGGAAAGGGGTTGAGTGTATTAGTGAATGGATGGATGGATGGATGGATGGAGTGATTTATCATGTTTATTATGTAATTAAACCCTGGTAAACTTCATTGATTTAAATCCCATCTTGCAGAGGGCTTCAGGGCATGAATCATCTCAACGTCCCGTTTAGTGGTTGCCATCTCATTTTGTGGATGACTTCTGTTATTAGAGCCGCAGTGAAGGTGGGAGACCCCTGAGGGATGCCTGTGTCTCGGGGAGTAGTGATGCATGGCTCAGGCTAATTGAGAGCAGCTCACTGCGTCACTGGATAATAACAGAGGCTTGATTTTCCTGTTTGTTTTTTACAGTGTTGATCGATTTAAACAGCATGCAATTAGTGCCATTTACTATTTAAACTCTGCCCATAAATTAGCTCACAGATAAGTGGAGATGCTGACCGTAGGGAAGCCATGGGAGGGGGACCATGAGTGGGGGGCCATGGGTGGGTGGGGGGGTGGGGTCAGGATAGCTGCCCTCCCCTGTTAGACGAAGCCAAACTGGCACACATCAGGGATGTAATGGATTGAGGTAAAAGAATGGGGACTGCAACCACAAAATGACTATCTAATACACCATGGTAATGTTTTGTAAGGCTCACTCCACTTTTAAATACCACGCATGTTAGGCACAGAATGAAACATGTGACGGCTTGCCACCACCCTGCAGGTGTGCATGCCCACTGTGCAGATGGGGAGTAGTAAACAAAATGTGTTCCATATCGGAGGCACACTCCACAGAACTCAATTCACACCACCTGCTGCGTTCTTTTTAAAAAGCGCTTTCAGTCAGGTTTCTGTGTATTTCACAGACTCTATAAAAGAAATAAACTTTAACCACAAACAAGGATACAAGTATTCCCTATGCTGCGGGAATATAGGCTTGTTGAACCAAATACTTTTACATTTATTTCGTATAGTGTAGCTGAATATATTGTAGGTATAATATCTGCAACCTTCTGGACAGTACACAAAAGATTGCTGTAAGTGTTTTAATCCCTCTCAATTGAGGTGTTGGGCGTCTCTAATTTACATGGCAGTTACTTATTAAATGCATATGTACTTACACATAACTGCAATGTTATTCTGCAAATTGACAATGTACTTAATGTGTAATTTTTTTGCATGATATATGTAGGTGCAAGGTTAAGGTTAGGGTTAGGGTTAGGGTATATTGTAACTATGCATGATAAAATTATGTGTTAATGCCCACACCACCATGCTTACAGACTCAGTTGCAAGATTCTGCAGCAGCACCCCTGTCAGTCCCTGTGTCTAAGCATTGTACCACATGCACCAGCAGGAGATGAGTATGACGAAGAAGACGACAAGCAGAAGCAGGTAGAGGCGGAAAAGGAAGCAGTCCCAGATGAACGCGATCCTGATCCACTCCTCCTGCTTGTGCTCGTGGAGGCTGTGGTAATCCAGGTGGCTCCAGATCACCAGGGTATCCCGGGATAAGCTTGTCAGGAGGTTCTGGATGAGCTGAGAGGACTGGGCTGCCGGGCTGCTTACCAGCTTGGACTCTTCAGAGGGGTCCGATTCTAAAAAATCAAATCAGAAGGTTCCTTTCTTTCTTCCTTTTTTCTTTATTAGCTGAAATATCACTGATTAAGGCACTTTCTTCTTATTGCCTCTTATTCTATGCTGCTTATTTACATGCGGCAGTGTTTGTGGTGAGTTGACGCAAACAGAAAATGGTGTATTTGTAAACTGTTAAGTAAATTACAACCTAAAACTTGTGGGCTTCACCTAATTTACATGCTTCTACTTCACTTAATAAACATATGTTTTCTGAAATGCATCTAAAAATCTTTTAAGATGATTCAATACTTGAAAAATCTGAAAAACCCCTGTGTGCGTTTTGTGTTTATTCAACACACAGAATTATTAGGTCATTTTAGCTCTGAGTAGAAGCTGAGTTAGCAAAAAGCTTAGTTGCACAGATTTTCTCAGTGCTATTCATTTTCATTACCTTCTTTTGTAAATGCCTTTGTTACACACAGCGCCACTTTCAAACTGCACTGTTGCAATGCTCCAGGTCTGCCCCCTGCTGGTTATTTTTAAGTACTGCAGTTTCATTAGATTATTATTATTATTATTATTATTATGATTATTATTATTATTATTATTATTATTATTATTATTATTATTATTATTACAGAATAATGAATGAGAGTTGCTTACCACTCCTATAATCTCATACAGAGCTAACGTGATGTTCAGTTGGACTGGAGTTGTCCAGTTTTTCACAGGTCTTAAGAACTTGTTCGAAATGACGTCTTAAAACGTTTCAAAAAAACAAACATATTCGTATTTACTGAAATCCTGATCAGGAGTGCAAAGGGTAACCCAAACTACAGACAGAAAAACAAAAAATCAACAGCCATTTACTTTTTGAACATGCCCAGAGTATCTAAAGTTAATAATAAAATAAATAACATCTACCTTTAAAAATGAGATACCAACAGCTTAAAATCTATTTCACCTGCACCATAATGAGCTGCAACACAGTTGTATACTGTTATTATTATTATTATTATTATTATTATTATTGAAACAGAGTGCTCTTGGTTAGAATCTCAAGGACGAGAATCCGTTCTAATTTATAGGCTCTGAATGATTGTTGACACTCCCCCAAATGGTACTTCTTAGTAACCCCGGGGAAACAAACAGAACTGATAATTAAACAGGGGTGTGAGTTAATTATTTTAATGATTTCATGTATAACGATGCATATAGTAGTTATGGTTAGAGTTAACATAGGGTTAGGTTTGGTGTAGGGTGGGGGTTATGGTTGGGGTTAAGATTAGGGTTAGGGTTAAGGTTAGGGCTTAGACCCTACTTGCCGTAGCTCTTCCTAGTAGGGTTCCTTCTTCATTATGGATTATTGTTAAGGAGGGTGTTTTTCTTGGACCAGAGCTTCAGTGTGTCCACTTTCCTCTGGGAGTCGTACTGGTTTATTTATGAGTGTGTGTATCTCTGTACCTGTTTACAGCTTGATCCCGATTATCACAGCTTGAAAATATCCCCAGTTCAGTTCTGGTCACCTTGTTACAAAAAGGATATTGCTGCTTTAGAAAGAGTGCAAAGAAGAGCGACCAGAATTATCCCTGGTTTAAAATGCATGTCGTATGCAGACAAGCTAAAAGAAAAGGTCTGGAACCAACTCCCCAGTAATGTCGTTGAAGCTGACACCCTGGGATCCTTCAAGAAGCTGCTTGATGAGATTCTGGGATCAATGAGCTATTAACAACCAAACAAGCAAGATGGGCCGAATGGCCTCCTCTCATTTGTAAACTTTCTTATGTTCTTATGTTCTTATACACACCAAATGCTTGCGCAACCTATAGGGTGGATCCACTTGTACAACTCAATGATGATGGTTTCTTTTTCACTCATAATGCCTTTTGACTCACCCTCACATTCTCGTTATAGGATAGAACACAGGTTAACTCACTATACCACTTAATACTGAGAGAGCAGTGAACTCTACCACTTAATACTGAGGGAGCAGTGAACTCTACCACTTAATACTGAGAGAGCAGTGAACTCTACCACTTAATACTGAGAGAGCAGTGAACTCTACCACTTAATACTGAGAGAGCAGTGAACTCTACCACTTAATACTGAGAGAGCAGTGAACTCTACCACTTAATACTGAGAGAGCAGTGAACTCTACCACTTAATACTGAGAGAGCAGTGAACTCTACCACTTAATACTGAGAGAGCAGTGAACTCTACCACTTAATACTGAGAGAGCAGTGAACTCTATGTTCTCTGGAAAATGTTTAATTGCTGTTTTGTAAAATGGATTCGGGTGACCGTGAGATTATTCCCGTGGGTTATATGGTGGTGTCTTGTGGCCAGAAAGACCACAGGGGCTGTTTATTTAGCCAGTTGGCATGTTCAAGCTTGTACATGGAAACTGTTTTATTCACAATAACTCTTACTCAAGCAGAATGTGATGGTGGACAGAGAAGAGATACCTACCATGCAAACTCTATTAAGATACACAAGAATAGAGGCTATCCAGAATAGCTATAAATCTTCTTTATTACATATACAGTAAAAAAGAACAAAACATGTGTTTTTTTTACAGTTATCTTTATTTGCCCCCCCCCCCCTCCCTTGAAGGTGTTAAACAGGAGACTATAGTGCTTTTATTTATTTTTTTTTACAGTTTTTACTTTGAAACAAAGAACAATACATTTTCAATAAGCTGATCAGTTCAGCAAGTGTAGTAATAATCACTCAATGTCTTTAAACTTGCAACCAGTCTTTTAGTTTAGAAGATCAACAGAGCTCCACTGTGGTATTGCTCATTGTGTAAATGCAGTGTGCGTCTCTGTTTGTGTGTATGTGTGTGTGTGTGCGTGTGTGTGTGAGTATGTGTGTGTGTTGTTGTAGGGGTTGAAATACGAATGCACAATTCTCTTATGATTGTCAATCCATCACGATGCTATCAATCCATCACGAAATTAATTTTAGGATCTAATACTACTTCCTTTGAACAGGTGCCCATGTACTGTATCATGTATTTGCCTTGTGTGTATATATATGGGGTGCCATGTGTAAAAAAAAAAGAGTTAATATTTTAACATATCAACGGGGATCATGTCCGTCTTTAAATGACATGGTGAGTGTGCGGCCGATAATACACATTTTGATACGATACTATTGTCTTGCTCTGACCAGCACCTCATTAATTTCTAAGCACTGGAGTGCACATATGACTTTTTCCTTTTATATATATATATATATATATATATATATATATATATATATATATATATATACACATAAAGAGTAAATAAATATTACCTTACACAAATACTGATAGCATAGGATTTCCGTGCAGTTACTGGCACTCTAATGGCTAGCAGCCCTTTATTATTGTATACAGAGTGTGACCTTCCCTGTGCAGGTGTGCCTGTATCTCCTCTATCTGCACACCCACGCAAGGTGAACTTGCTGGCTTGACTATTGAGGACGTGCAGGGTGCACCCGCAGATGTTGCTCCTGCCTGGCAGCTTCCTATTTGTCAACGTGGAAGGTGTTAGAAGTTGATAAGCAGTGTCATTCACAGTGTATCTGTCCTCCTAATTTGATTCTATTTGTGGATCCTCAGAGATAAGACCAGAGCCTTCGGGCAGTGCAGATCACCCAGAGGTAAAGGTACCTAATGAGGGGAGCTTAGCCTGCTTTTCAGGCCCGGGGCACTACAGTGACCCCCAGAGAAGCTCAGGGTCAACTGCTGCCTGGGCTGTCAAGTCCTGTGCTTTCTTCTTTCAAAGATGCAAACAAACCCACAGAAGACGCTGAAAGAATGTATCACATCTGACGCCCCCCCCTGATGGGTTAATGGGAGCCATGACATACTGCATTACAACCTGTGCCATGGTATAATGGGACGTCTATATGTTCTGCATTACAAGAACAGACTGGCTTCTGGTATTGGCTGCAGCTTTGCAGTCTTCATTATGATCAGTATCATATTTTAGAAAAAGACTGTAAAAAGAAATTGCCCTAATGACGTTTTGGAGTAAATAGCTATGACAGTCTAGCACATATGTAAATTCCCAAATGAACCATTCAATGGAAATACGTCCTGATTTGTCTGTTGTCCCAGTTTACACAGGGCTTGTTCTGAAAGTATCCCGCACTGACTGGTCCCAGGAAATCCTCATGAGCATACAGTACCGTTCCCAATCAGAGAGACCATCTGTGTTTCTCTCCTTTGATTCTTTGATTATTTTTTATTTATTCATTTTTGCATATAAGTAGCCCCCTCAGGCTTGGCAACTCTCCAAACGCAAATAAATCTCTCCTCTCTCTCTCTCTCTCTCTCTCTCTCTCTCTCTCTCTCTCTCTCTCTCTCTCTCTCTCTCTCTCTCTCTCTCTCTCTCTCTCTCTCTCTCTCTCTCTCTCTCTCTCTCTCTCTCTCTCTCTCTCTCTCTCTCTCTCTCTCTCTCTCTCTCTCTCTCTCTCTCTCTCTCTCTCTCTCTCTCTCTCTCTCTTAGCAGGCAGTGCCCAGTGCCCAGAGAGAGGTCTCACTCCCCGCCCAGCGGTTGTATGGTGCTTGCACTGTGTGACTGTGCAGCTGCTGCCTAACCCACCCCCTGGACCCCACGACGAAAACAAGCTCATGTTTTGTTGAATTAAATTAAGTTCCATATATTGAACTTTACTAGACTGCTGTTTGGCATCTATAAAGACAGCGAAAAAGCATTCAAAAGAAAATAAAATGCGTAAAATACCTCACGAGTAAAAGCTTTGGGAATAGGGTCCGTTGCTAAAAAATGTTTTAGTAAAAAGGCATGTCTTTATCTATATGTAGAGCAAATGTAAATAAATCTGTTTTTCCAAGCCCGAACTCCTCCTCAACAGAGAGCTTCTCAAGTCAGAAGATGTGTTTAGGCTACCTGTCATTTGCTGTAAGCCGAAGAACGCCCACCTCCTCCCTCCCTCCCTCCCTCACACAAACCCACAGCAACCTGTGCTGGTAAACAAGACCATTCTGGGATGTTGATTAAAGAGGTGCCTGTGCCCCCAGGCTCTCAGTGTCCCAGTGGAAATGAGCTGCTTACTGCAGACCCTGTTCCCCTTCCCTTAGGGACTGCTTGTTGACCAGTGATACCAGTCCATTGGGAGGCTTCCCAGTGCTTGCACATTGTACCCCATGGGAGGATTGGAAGCACAGGCTGCAGGTCTGTTAGGGTTCTATCTGCAGGGCTTCCATGCTGATTCTCTGCTGTACCAAAAATAATTTTTAAAAAGTAGTTATTTGAAGAATTCACTGTGCGGGTTCAAACTTTTACAGTGAAACTGTCAGGATTATTATTATTATTATTTGTTTATTTAGTAGACGCCTTTATCCAAGGCGACTCACAGAGACTAGGGTGTGTTGAACTATGCATCAGCTGCAGAGTCACTTACAACTACATCTCACCCAAAAGACGGAGCACAAGGAGGTTAAGTGACTTGCTCAGGGTCACACAATGAGTCAGTGGCTGAGGTGGGATTTGAACCGGGGACCTCCTGGTTACAAGCCCATTTCTTTAACCACTGGACCACGTGGATTAAAACACTCTGCAAGGTACTACCAGCACAGCAAAAAAAAAAAAAAACACCCAACCCCATATACACAGCAGTGTATGCATCTAATAAGCCTGTAGCAATGTGCATTTACACTGCAAGACCAGAGTATTAACGACTCAGCTGCCTGAGAATGGGCTTTAATATTCCCAGCGATAAGCTACATTGGTATGCACTGCTGTTTCAATGCAGTACAAACCCACTGGCTGCCGGAGCTTCTGAAATAGCTCTTTATATTCTCCGAGATGAACTGAGAAATGTTTACATGCTTCTGGGGTATTCAAACACTGGTCATGGGAGGCTTTTCCCCCTCAGCTCACATCCACAGAAACACTGAACCGCTAACGTTTGGCTCTAGGTCTGAATTTTTATCAGTCTCTTATGAATGGCTCTTGTATTGGGGATATTCAGCCTGGCTTCAGACTAGTCCTGGTTTCAGTGGGAGGGTCTGGCAGAGGCTGCCCGCATCTGATTCTAAAAACCTGATAACTTTTTGTAGTTCATACTGTATACTATATGCAAGTCTGTTAAATTCACAGGTTACAGTCTTAATGAGAAGTGTTGATGAATAGTCCACATTCTTTTAAAAACATGTTATATAAACTGATTCATTGTAAATGATTTGAGAACCTGGTATACAACTGTGTACTTACAGATATCATGCAAAAAAGCTTTACATGTTAAGTGCATTGTAATTATGCACAATAACATTGTAATTATGTGTAAGTACATGTGTATTTACTAAGTAACTACAATGTAAATACACAGTAATTAGAGGCACTTCATGGAAAGTGTTATCAAGCTATATATGTAAAATAGCAGCATGATCTGATCTGCACCTGTACACCAGAAAGAGGATTGTAAGTAGTGTGCTCTATTCCACAGCAGCAGAACTCTGCACAGCATCTCCAGTTATTCATGCTCCTCTTGTGGAGAATTGAAGAATTGCAGACTGACACATCGTATGGGGCATTTACATAATTCTGTTGATCGACCCAAAAAATAAATTAATGAAGATGAAGAAAGAAAATGACACTTATAAAGTGACACTGGTTCTGTCTCACTTATAAAGTGAGACAGAACAAGCTGGTTTATAAATGAACAATACCCCCCAAACACCAACCCCAGCCTCCCTTAAGAATACCAAATCTATTTTAGCCTGCTGAGTGGGGCTCAGTCTCATATGTTTGCATTGTTACTGTCTCTGTAGTCACCTGCACCAAGAGGTCCATCTGCTTACAAAATTATTGAGTAGCAATCTCTAACAATGTGGCAGTGTTATTTAATATAGAACCTGTCTTGAACAAGCCAGCTAAAAGTTCTTTATATTTTATAAGCGATTGTTTGCCTTACCTTAGAAGGTGTCATCTCTGCAGTGTATTGTGGGATTGTAGTCCTGAGCAATGTGTTATATCTGATTAAACATGACAAAGAAATACATATCCTGGTATCCACAGCGGTAGCTCGAGGTAGGTTTAAGAAAAGGTCACATTTCAGTTGATGAATCAGTTGCATTTGCTAGTTCTGCAACACAGCATTGTTTATATATATATATATATATATATATATATATATATATATATATATATATATATATATATAAACATCAGTGGGTGAAACAGCATTAGCATTCTCTGTGCTTTATTTAAAAAATGGTTTCCTGTAGAAATCTGTTTTCCTCCTCGTGACGAATCTACCCTGCAAATGTTTGATCTCTAGTTTTGGTGTACATATTTCCCTCTTCAGTATGGTGCAGTGCCTGCTGTCATGTAAAAAAGGATGAATTTGTTATCAGCTGAAACAAAGTTATCACATTTAATGTGTTATTATAAAGGAGTCGGCATGTGCCAATCACAAAACAATGGGAGCCAATTGGAGCTGAGTGCCATTTTAACCGCATGCTCTTCCTCAATTGTCGAGACAATAAAAAAAGCAAAGCTCCTTATAATCTCTACAAAAGGCGGGGACACTCCGTTCTTGAACAAAGGACCTTTCTTTATGCAGTTACAGGTGTCCCTGATCTTATCTTTCT